>NC_137664.1:3246251-4446251 GCF_963422515.1 Blennius ocellaris | reverse complement strand
GTCTTCTTTTTCAAATAGGGCCTGCCAGGACCCCCAGGTTCTTCTGGACCACCAGGCAGTTCTGGAGATCCCGGAGACAGGGTGAGGAGACATTTTTTATATGTCACGGGTTTTCACTGAATATCAAACCGACTTGGTTCCACTTGTAGTTTGAGTACTCATGTGTGCGTCCATTATTTTCCATTTAAGGGTCTTCCGGGTCGTCCTGGTCTTCCTGGTGCAGATGGTCTGCCAGGACCCCCTGGTACCGTCATGATGCTGCCTGTAAGTAAATAACAGTTGCTAAGAGGGGAAACAACATCATAAAACATGCTTTTTTTCTCCCCCTCCCCCTCCGTTTTGCGCTAAAACATTTTCCAACGGCTCCTCGTACAACATGTCTAATGCCAAGTATGATGCGTGTTTCGCTGTTTTATCAATAACTCTTACATGTGCTTTACACCGTGTACTGGAATGAAGGGGATTTCCTGTGAAGACATGTTTGAGAGACTTATTTCTTTCAAATATTTGACAATTTATCTCTGTGCTTTAGCAGCCCCTTGTGGCATGCTACATAAGATAGATGACTGTCACCTGTTGAGCTCATGCTTAGTTGTTCTCCACCTACTTTTTTTTCTTTTTTTTGCAAACCTATCCCACATTCTTTTGCCAAACTCGGGCCTATTGAGTGTCTGCCCAGGAAGTCGTCTGGCTCTCGACAGGAAGCGGTGCAGTCGGTTTCTTACTGTAGCTTCAGCTGCGCCCAATGATTCAGTTGCAGACAACTTTCTGCAGTGCCTACCTTCTGTATTTTCTTTTAGCTCATATTTGGGAGATGTCTGACGACGGGCCGCTGTCGGAGCTGATTAGTTGTGCAGATGTGAAGTTGCGGTTTTCAGGGTTTTTTTCGCAGAGCTGTCTGGCTGAGCCGTGAGGCTGGCTCTGTCTGGACAGTGACTCAAGTTACTGCTGGAGTTCAAACCTACAGGTCTAATCAGAAACATGCATTGTTTTTCTTTTCACTTCAGTTTTTTTTTTTTTTTTTGCACCTTTGTGCCACCGTGATGCTTCTTGGGCATCTTGTACAGAAAATGTTGAAACAGGCATGTTTTTATTGTGGTGAAATCTGGTCGCTGGCCTTGTCTTTTCCTTTTCCTTTTCAGAAAAGAGGTGTGATTGCAACCAAAATATAAAGAGTAAATTGATCAAACTCGGAAAGAGAGTTTAGATACGAATAACAGTTGTGAAACTCTGGTGCTGTGGAGAAAATTAGTTTGTTGTGGTTGAGTTGCAATAGATGTGACTCAGCCCTCATGGTTTGAATCAACTGTTTTGTATTTCTTTTTTTTTGCCGTCTTGGTAACAAAGACTGCTGCACCGTATTTCACTGTGGTGCTGATGTGCATCTGTACGGCTGACCGCAGTGCCGTGTAATCCGACCCAAGGCGTCTGGCTCGCACCACGACCATCCAGAGCTTGTGAGCCTCGTATTCTCTCATGCTGTAATGCTGGTTTATCGCCACCAGATGGCTGTAGAATTTGAAGCTCATTTCTGCCAGACAGGCATTGATGGAGCTCATGTGACAGCAAGAGGCTGATGCTAAGTTCAGCATCTGTTGCACAGTCCAAGCATTCATCTTCCTAATGAAATGTGGCAAATTTTTTTTCTTGTTGGTTTCATCTTAACTAAACGAAAACTAACTCTTTCATTCCCTCCCGCAGTTCAGAATGAGTGCTGGAGGCGACTCTGGACAGAAGGGACCTGCCGTATCAGCGCAGGAGGCCCAGATGCAAGCCATCATGCAGCAGGCCAGGGTAACAGTTCAAACCTAAACCAAGTACATATCGTTTTCACCAGTATCCAGGTTTGTTCTGAAGGGAAAAGTGCAGATATTTTAAGCATTTTCCTAATAAGCATCAATCACATAATCCCGTCCACTTGGAATCTTACAATATTTACATAGTGGATTTCATGCATTTTATATGGTTGATTATTAATAATTTTACATATAGTGGTTAGTTCACGTGTATCGTTCAAACACAGCACACACAAACAGAAACTTGCAAAAATGTATCCGACATGTTAAGGTTCCCACTTGTTTAACTTTGATCCTGTTGTTCTAATTTCTTTGTTTTCTGTGTTCAGCTCGCTATGCGTGGATCTACAGGACCGATGGGTTTGACCGGCAGACCTGGCCCTCTGGTACGAAAAACAAAATCAATACTAAACTCTTTCTAAAAAAGGATAACACAGCAGCTAGTACAGTGCACAGTAGTAACAATGAAAACAGACACAGATTAAAGTTTTGTTTAATTTATTGTGTGCATCACTTTTTTTTTACCCACCGTTTCGCTTCCCAGGGTCCTCCTGGTGTATCAGGTCTGAAGGGAGAATCTGGAGAGGCAGGACCTCAGGTACTGCTATGTAGCAACACACAGCTCTTTTTATGCTCAACCTTCAAAGCGTGTTTACGAGAAGTAACGTTACACAGTAATTGGTGTGCTTTTCCTTGATTTAATGCCATATTTTCTGGTTTTAGAGACATGAAATGAATAGAAAAAAAATGGACAAAGAAAGGTATTTGTATTGAGCACAAGTGTGTCTTTTTCAGGGGCCACGCGGGCCTTTGGGAGGATCCGGACCTACCGGAAAGCCTGGCAGGAGGGTGGGTTGTCAACCGAGTTGTCGGGATCAAACACTAAAGCGGTTCATGTGCATTTCCCAGCGCGCGTGTGTGATGTGGTGAGTGCTAAATGAGCATCTTCACGCATTTACGTATGAGCACCTGTTGTTTCCCACAGGGTCGCCCAGGATCTGATGGCGCCAGAGGCATGCCAGGACAGACTGGACCAAAGGTATCCCATGTCCTAATCCACTTGAATGCACCCTATTTCCTGATGTTTGAATATATCTGAGAGCTAACTTTTTTTTCTCCGCGCTTTTCAGGGAGATCGAGGTTTTGACGGTCTGGCTGGACTTCCTGGTGAAAAAGGACACAGAGTGAGTCTTTCCTGCCATCTGTGGAGAACGTGCATTATTCTTGACACAAACAACCGTTAGACATGCTAATGTTTGTTTTCGCAGGGCGAGTCTGGTCCCTCTGGACCTCCCGGTGGTCCAGGAGAAGATGGAGAGAGGGTAATAAAGAAATATTTGATTTCACACCTGCCTCTTTGTTTTCTTTCCCCCTACAAACGTGTGAGGAATACATTTCCTGCATCTCGCCTTTTTTGCTGTAGTTGTTATGCAGCCGAGTTGAACATTTTTCTTTTCACCAAACTCACCTTTTTGTCACCACTCCAGCATTTTTTTTTTTTCTTACTTCCTTTCTGGATTTCCCACCTTTATCTGTATCTAATCTCCCTCTCCTTCCACATTACCCTCAGCTGATGCAACCTGATCCCCTCTCCCTTTACTTTTTCTCTCCGTGTCTCCCGATTATCTCTGATCTCAGCAACGCAGATACCCCCCCCCACCCCACCCGCCCCCATCCCTGCATTATCATTCACTGTCTGTTCCACAGTCTGACCTGTTCTGTCTCTTTCCCAGGGAGATGATGGAGAGATCGGACCCAGGGGACTTCCTGGTGAACCAGTGAGTGATCGCTCGTATTACCATCCAGTCTCACACAGCCGAGAGATCGTGTGATAGAGAGGCGTGCTCCGGGCCTGCAAGTCGCCGTGTTATTGTGTTAGCAAACAATCATTCGGTCTGATGGTACCATAGATCATCTGCAGACCGCACTTCCCTTGTTCATATACATATGAATTGAGATATAAAAATTTTTTTCTTTTCGCTCTACGCTGCTGCAAAGTGCATGCGGATCAGGCTTTCCTTGCGCCTTTGGAGGTGAAGAAAAGCAGGCAGCTCACATCAAGCTTGTTATAATAGCCTCCCACTCTCTCAGGCAGGATAGTCCCCACGGAGGAGTGGGGGGGGGGGGGGGGGGGGGGAGGCAGGGAAGGAGGAATCAGCACAAGGTCCTTGACATCCACTGTTATGATTTACTTTGTCCACAAGGGTGTGCTACATCGGTTTGCGTGCAGGTTGTCTAGTTAGGTAACCCGGCTATGAGGCACAGCAAGGAATATCAAAGCAGCGTTGGATAGGCACAGCTGTGGGGGAACGAGTGTGTAGTAGAGAGAGAAAGAAAAGACACAATCCCACTGTTGAATATCCTCAAGGACGTTTGCGAAGCGGGGTTATTTGCAGTCGTGGAATTCTAAAACTTGATTTAGCTGAACGTGTTTAAAAATTCATTCCTCCCCTTCGCAGGTGTGATGTCATTCTTGATTTCATTTCCCTCTTTTTTTTTTGCTTCCAAACAGGGTCCACGTGGTTTGCTGGGACCAAAAGGACCTCAGGGACCTCCTGGATCACCTGTGAGTCCCCCCTTGTGTCCTCCTCTTTATCGTTTCATATCCTCAGTGTCAACTTAAACGTATTGTTTAGTGAGCATAATCAATTTTTCATACCATCTCACGGGCGACGAAGAACAAAATGCACTGCAGAACAACACCCACGGGGAGATTCAGAAACTCAGCGCACCTCAAACAGAATACACAACATGTAGCTTGTGTTATTGGCTTTAGCTCAAGTGTTTCAGACAAATGCAGAGTGAAGCTTTAAGTCTGATGTGATTATAGGGTCCACAGATTTTCAGCAGTAATCTGATATCTCTCTGCAGCGTTTTCAAGATTCCAAAATATAATAAATCATAAGCACAAGAGCCATATAGTGCAGATGGAACTGATGTTTCTGAATATTAAAAAAAAACAAAAAAACAATGCATCTGAAATTCCATATTTTACAGATGTGTTGGCCTTTGTTTTTGTTGGTTTTTTTAAAATTGTATTGTATGTCTCCTCTGCATTAGGGCGTTACTGGAATGGATGGCCCCTCCGGACCCAAAGGAAACATCGTAAGTGCAGATTAAATTAAGTAAACCCGTTAATGCACTTATAAAAATAAAACAAATACACAACTGCTGCTGAACCCTGAGACGCAGCATCTCTTCAGAGATAGACTTCACATCCGCTGCATCCACTCCTTCTGTTTCACGCGAACAAAGAATATACTATTTGGATCTATTGGAGGAGTCCACCGTGGCCAATTTGATCATTTCAGCTCAATTTCTGGTAGTACACCACAATGAGAGAATATCTAACCGGAACAGTTTGTGTGTTCTTTTGGGACTTTTACCAACAAGGTAGAGATAGAAGATCAACACCCTTCCCAGCCTCATGGACTGAGGAAACATAATTGATTGCCAGTTATCTCGGAGGGAAGGTGGTTCAGCAGTTCCTTTCATTAGCAATATAGGTTTGAGAGTGTATGCTTAGTGTTTTTATGTTTGTATTCTTTGAACCAGAGCAAGACGTTGTGTTTTTAGTTAAGAAAAAAAGAAAAAAAAAACGGTAATGCAGTGATGCACTGTTGGACATTGTTTAATTGATGCCTTTTTAGAGGTGCATTTCGCTTTTAATGAACCTTGTGGAGCAGCAAATTACTCCTCACTTCACGTGGGTTTTACTCGGGTAAATAAAGTAATCAATCTTTTAATTCATAATGAGATCTCTAAAAAATGTGCTTTGTTTCTTTTCAAGGGACCTCAAGGAGAGCCAGGGCCTCCTGGACAGCAAGGCAACCCAGGTGCTCAGGTGAGTGATGACTGTATTGTCTGGCATTAAATTTCTCTCCCCTCATACATCACATTAAATGTTTTTGAGCGCGTTGCATTGTTTCTACAGGGACTGGCAGGCCCTCAAGGAGCCATCGGGCCCCCAGGAGACAAGGTAAGATATCTCACGATTGCTGAATGTCATTACACCACAATTATGTAATTCCTGCGACTACAACGGGAAACTCTGCCAGCTGATAAAACGCAGATTTGTCCAGACCCACAATTGATCAAATTTGCTGAAGATTGTCTCATTCATTTCTATGAGGAAAAAGGCAAGTTGCCATCTTCTTCCGTTCCAAATGCTTATCACACTGTTATGCAAGGGAGGAGACAGTGCAGGCAGATTTAAATCCTGAAGCATTTTAATCAAATTTCAGCTAAGTCACAATTCATATTATATTCAGTTTATTATTGAATAGCTGGATCAGAAAAATTAAGGTATTGCAGGTGTTGTGCTCCCCTTTAATATAAAGACAAGATGATAAAAAACAATGGCGTTGCATGAAGTATAATCGAATGATACAAAAGGAAATCATTCTTTAAACATGGAAATAGCTACACGCTGAAAGGCAATATATCAGTAAGGCTGTAACTTAAAGGTGCAACAAAACCTCAGAGAAATTGGCTTAGATTTGATGAAGAACAGAAATAGGGTAAAAATCACATTCTGTAGCCACGTATAATTTGTCATTTTTATTATTTTGTGCCGCCATTGTTGAGGCAATCATCTATATCTTTGATTCCACATCAGTTGTTTCTCTGGCGTCTATCACGAGGTTGACATTTGCAGGTTGTCAACAGTGTTTGCATGAAATGAAAAATGATAGCAAATAAGGGCCACATTATCATAATTCATCTTTTACGGATGAATCTGTCTTGGGACGGCTTTATCCAACGCCGGTTCACAGAGCAAAGGTAGTGTACACCTTGGACACGTCATTTTATTTGACATTTTCAACGGCATTGTCCTTCCTATATTAGACGATTTTTTGTTTTGTCCATATATTCTTAATCTGATAGTCTGACAGTTGTACGTTTTATGGATCTATCCATCAATAAAGCGAAAACTCATGGCACAAAAATGCTAAATTAAGATATAACTGAATTTTAATTCCCCTTTTAAGAAGAAAGTTAGCATTTTGGTCACAAAGCACTTTTGAATTGACAATTTTTTTTCTCTAATATCTTTTGTTTTTCTTTTTGTTTTATTTGCATGCTAACTTTATGGAATATTATTCGGGCCGCTGAAGAAACTTTTTTTTTCCACTGAGAAATAAAAGTTTTTTTTTTTTAAATAATTGTAAATAAAAAATCTTGACTTTGATTTTAAAAAAAATTCTGAAGCACGTGGTTTTAATTAAAAAATAATAATACCCTTCCGTACTAACTTAACTTTATTAATTTGTAGTACAACTTTATTTTAATGTTTAATTATCATAATGTATATACGTAGCTACCGTAAAGGTAAAATGTCCCTTATTGCATGCTACTTGACAACAATTATGCACCAACATGATATGACCCTCAACACTTTCTTTGAAATTCAAACATTGCAATGACATAACATTGAACTTCTGCCTTTTGTTTCCCATCTAGGGACCAACTGGAAAACCAGGTTTGCCAGGAATGCCAGGAGCTGACGGCCCACCGGTGAGCTAACATAGAAAACTTCTCATAAGCACACCTACAACCTTCTCTTCTTGCTCCCTCCCCCTTTCTGTTTCTGAGCCAGTGTATCATTAATTTCGAGCCACTTCACACATGCAAAAACACGCTGAGCTAATTGCACATATAAGACATATGCATGATGCAACCTATTATCACAGATGTAAATCGGCGGCGCAACACGCCCACGTAGATGCGTAGACGGTGTACGGGGAAACAGTTTCTTCCTCCATCTCTGCTCAGGCAGCACGCAGGACACCTGCACACACGGCAGATGTTCCTCAGAAGACACCAGGTGGCACCTGAGAGAGATTGAGACAAGATAGGGTGTGAAGTGTGAACATCAGGGCAAGAAAATACACCGGGGGAGAGAGTGAGGGAGGGAAGGAGGAGAGCCCACACCACTCCGTATCCCCCCCCCACCCCACTTCTCTTTTAATGGCTCTCTTTTCAGAGTAGAAATGGCTTTCCCCCATTTGCACACTAAGCTTTTTTTTTTTAATCCAGCCATTTGTTGCATGTACCATAATATTCTCAGTCTCAGTGCTTTCTCTCCAGCCCTGATTTCTGTACTCTCTTGTATCTATTTCCTTCCTCATCCTCATGTCACTAAAAACCCATCTGGGGATTTTCAAAGCTTCTTTTTCTCCTGAGAATCCAATCAATTTCCTCCTCGTCTCGCTCTCTTCTTATTTCAACTGGACATCATTGTGTGCATTGCAGTAGATGGGTATTTTTGTGACGTCTCTGTTGTGTATGTGTGTTCACATGCATGTACAGTTTGTATGTTATATATATTGTCGTAAATCATACTGGCAGTCATGGCTTTTAGACTGCAATAATAGCTGGTAGTGCCTCTGTAATACTCTGCATTAAAGGTAAAAAAAATCCTAAATGAGATCGAACTCGAAAGGCCCTTTGTGCAATTTCCAAGCCTGATATGTCCTCTAGTATTTTTACAGCTTAATCCCTCTGTTATAGGGGTGTTGTAGTATTTATGGTAGTAATTATCCTGTAATGATATGCAATAATATTACTCTTAATAATTCACAGGGTCACCCTGGAAAAGAAGGGCCTAATGGCGAGAAAGGACACATGGTGAGTTCTCTGTCTCTATTATTCTCTCTCTTAGTCTGCATTTAATTACAGATTTCTAGGTTCCCTTTTTTCATCCCGTCGTCCTAGTTCATGAGCATTTGCATAAAAATGTTTTGCATTAATGTGGATCGCATTAGCACTTTTGCATGCATTGGAATTGTGTGTACGCCTGCTGCAAAGCTCTCATCTAACATGTGTCTCTGCAGGGTCCCGCTGGCCCTCAAGGACCCCTTGGTTATCCTGGGCCCCGAGGCGTGAAGGTGAGCTTATTATCAACCACTAACAAATTAACTTTCCATATCGTTGTCTAGAACCCTGCAATTACCAACTCTTGTGGACTAATAGCGTCCATTATTTGACTCGAGCATCTCTGAAGAGGATTATTAATGTTGTTTTCACAAATTACATTGCTGTAATGAAACGGTTTGGATTAGTTTGATGTCATCTGCGTTTGTCACGGTGACACAGGGATAGTTTCAAGATAAAAATGGTGGAGAGGACAACACTCCAGAACTTATACTGCTCATCCCGTCAAAGGTAGTGGTGCTGAGGTTACTCGCGGCGGCTGACAGCAGCCGGAGGCGTGAAGCCTTTGTCTTGTTTGGTGTCATTAGCAGTTGATAAAACCGAGACAAAAGGAGCCCCGTCAAATAATTCCTGGCAAGACAGTGTGACTGATCCGATCATTAAAGCTTCCGCTGAGAAAAAGAGGATCACACAAGTGGCTTGACTTGCAGCTGACAGTTCTCCCCCTGTCATGTGAAGGGAAAATCTGCTCTCAGGGAAGATGAGAAAAACGGTGGGAAAAAGGGAAAAAAGAAACATGGGGATCTCCTGGGCTGAGCTATAAAGGAGAAAAAGAGCACTTAAATGCATCAAAATGCACACAATGGGGGAAGAAATGTCGCTGTCAGCACACTTCAGATGACTTTGGAAGGTTAAGAAAATCTTTCCTGTTGAAGAAAATGTCCCTTTTTTTTGTCCCGTATTGAATCTTCCCTTGTGTCGCAGGGTGCTGACGGTGTTCGCGGCCTTAAAGGGAACAAGGGTGAAAAGGTGAGCCGATGCAGCAGAGAAGATTCATGTGTATATGGAACATTAACACATGGATAACACTGATGGCGATTATAGCCATGAGTTTATTGGTGAATGTCGGTTTTATGCTGATGACGATCTCAATTAAGGTGGTAATTTGCTGGTGCTGCAGAATATGTGCTTGTTTTTGAGTGTCCTGTCCCCCCTCTCCCTCCCCCTCCTTCCGCCTGAGCATCAACACAAATGGCTTTAACATCTGTATTATGAAGGACCCCATCATCACTCTGTCATCTGTATTTCCTCATCAGGGAGAAGACGGCTTCCCCGGCTTCAAGGGAGACATGGGCATCAAGGGCGACAGGGTGAGTCTTGTTTACACTATGATCAAACACTCAAGTGTGCTAATTTGATGGTTTTTACTCTGAGAGGAATGACAGCTCTCTATATTTATCCCACACCTGCCTTGTGTTATAACTTTGATTCGTCTTCATGACATAATACACCATCGTGAATTATTTGTCATTTTCACTTTTGATGTAACCAATCAAAATGTTTTATCTTTGCCAACAAATGTTGAGGCGAAGCTTATTTATTTATTTATTTATTTATTTGTAGGTATGTATGTATTTTCTCGACATTTCGCAAAATCTTCAGAAAAGACATTTTCAGTGAAGATTTGTCTCAATCGAAGGATGATCCCATTAAATATTGAGAGCAATTGGGTCAAAGGTCAAGGTCTTGGTCACAAAATGGTCAAAAATGTATTTTCATCATAACATGGTCAGTTTTAATCTGATTAATGTCAAACCAACACCAACATTTTCTGACAAACCACATGATGCAGTGACATCCTTACCCTGCTTTGTGGTTGGGGGTCAAATATCAGGAGGTGGGGGGGGGGTCACACGGAAATGGTAAAAAAGTGATAACATGAAGCAATTCAAATGACCACAACAAATTATGAAAGGAGTAGTGTGGTGGATCAAATAGCCTTGCAATCCATTGGTTTCCATGGTGACAAATGTGGCCTTATCGAAAGTATGCGCTCTACCACATGCTCGTTCTAGTTCATATTGCACTTCAAACAATAAAATGAAAGATTCCCTCGGTAATACAAACTTCGAAACTGTCCTATAGAATATAATGGGAAATAATCAAAAATGGGAGCTGAAGTATGCTATCACAATAAATAGATAGGAATTGACTCAGAATATTAGTTTTACATTGTTTATTTTTTTGTTTGTTTGTTTTAATCAATCATGAGTAAAATGCACAGGAGGCAAGGCATGCTGGTTTCATGACATCTATCCATCCCTAGCTTTCTTGAAAATATATTGTCAATGTTCAGTTACTGAATTTCAGTGTTTGAGTCACATTCCCATCCACACAGTCTTAAACAGTCATTAGGCAGTGGTACGTCATCAAATCCAGTCTATTTAAGCTTTTGATAATTATTATTTTACGAACACCAGATTGTATCTCATCTCTCAGCGTTCATATTATGAGCTGATGCCTTTCTAAATTATGAAAACTCCCATGATTCACTGCAGACGTTTTCAGGCACCTCCTGAGGGAAACAGGGCCCACACTTTCAAAACCCCTACCTTTGACTGCTATGAGTTTTAATGCTCCTTTTTTGGGGTTTGTTTCTTTTAGAAGTGACCTTTACGTGCACTTAGTGAAAGTACCATGCACTTGAGTCACGTTAGCACCTCATTGCTTAAGCCTGCATGACCTCTGTGGAATTCTGGATAATGAGCAAACATAAGGTGTTGCTCCAATAGCCAGCTGTCAATGTTCGCGTGCGTGAGCACTTTTCCCTTTTCTCTCCATCTACTTCACCACTTCCCTGTCAATCCAAACCTCAGCAGCTTAACGAGGAGAAACGGGAGCTTGACAGAAGCACCCGGCAACAGATTCCTTCTCCAAAGTGCATTAGGGATTTTACGCTGTCTAAGTCGCAGGAAAAAGAAAAAAAAGAAAAAGAAAAAACACTCTCCAGTGCAAAACATAACTTGCTCCTGTCGGCACATCAAACCTGCAATCCCTGACCAGACTGTCCCCTGGCTGAGTGCAGAACGGAAAGAAAAATCAATGGCACTTTTAACCCCCCCCCTTCAAGGGAAAGACGGGGCTCCAGCCTTGTTTTACTCTTGATATGTACACACACACACGTGTGTGTGTGTAAGTGTAAGGAAAGCAGAGAGTGTGTGAGTGCTCAATTTAAAGTGTTCTCTTTGATAAGCTCGTAGTGCAAGTGCAAGTCAAGTATAGTATACTTGATGCCATTTCATGTGTATTTGATTGTCTGTGTATGTGCGTGTGTGTGCGTGCGTGCGTGTGTGTGTGTTTGTGTGTCTGAGTGCAACTCTGCAACTCTGCACAAGGCTTTAACTAGACACCTTTCACACACACCACCGGGTCTCTGCAGCAGCGACTGGTTGCCAGAATGAGTTTGTACTCATGTCGTTTAAAGCGTGTCCTATTAGAACCGGTGCACGCTTATGGACAGGAGCAATAATAGAATTGCTAACTACTTTAAAGGGACGGGAATGAAAAGTATTCTCAAAGACACATATGAACAAATTACCTGTTATGTACAAGGCATTTAATTTCGCATATCCATATATAGCTTGCAAAATACTTCGGGAATAAACTGTTATTTAAATTCAAAATTACACAAGCTTTTATTAAAAACTGGATATTGTTCCATTTATGAGCAAAATCACAAGTCTCCTGTTGTACGTTAGTCACAAAAAAAATCTCTTGAAGTGTCAGTGTCCTTGGGCAGCCTGAGTCACTGTCGCGTTGCACTAATGTGTCCCCCACCTGTCCTGACTGAGCATCTTCTGTCAGTCACATTTGTTGTTCTGAGACTTGTATCTCATGCTCAGCAAAGCATGATCCGCTGGAAAACGTCGCAGGGGAACCGATGCTTTCAGGGTTCACAAAAACCTGTCCTGCAGGCTGATTACAACCACAAATTCACATTCAATCCAAATCCTTTCGGTCTTTTTTTTGGGGGGGAGGGTATTTCATTCACCAGATAGAAGGCCAAATTATCATACAGACATGATCATCATTGCACACCTGACAATACTGCTAATGCATCCAGTTACATTTAAAACCCTTTGAATCACAGACATGGCATGTTTTTAAAAAAATCTGTATTGAAAAATGTGAGACTAAAGCAGAATGATAGTGAAGGTCTCGGCATAAAAACCAAGTTTTCAACTCGCAGTGATAGATCAATGATAAACACTTGTTCAAAACCTTAATCTGTGGAGCCCCAATGCATTACTTACAACCTCGCAAAGTGGTTTTTCAACGATTCGATCATCTATTTCCACCTGTATTTCCTTGCAGTCAAACACTATTAGGTTGACAGTGTAAAACATGTTTAATGCAATGGCTTGTCAGAACCAATATCGACACTATTATAAGTATATGTACCTGTACATTCAACTATGTTTCTGCTTTGTGCCTGATGTATTTTCCAGGGAGAGCTGGGAGCATTAGGACCAAGAGGAGAAGACGGTCCCGAGGGGCCGAAGGGTCGTTCAGGGCTCCCGGGAGATTCTGGTCCTCTTGGCCCGTCCGGTGAGAAGGTGAGCTCTTTTTTTTTCTAGATTTTGCTTTTACACTTAAAACGACACAGATTTTCTCACCAACAGATAAAAGTGAATCCATTTCTTTTCTTTCTTTTTTTTTTTTTGCCTCTTGTATGATGTTTGATGGAGGGTGATGGCTCAGCAGGGTTTTAGAAGGAAAATAGCTTTTCCAATCGTTCTGCTCTGAGCAACCAATTTTTCATTGGCTCACTCTCCGAGCCGCTGAGAGCATAAATGGATTCTGATACAAAGCATTAATGTGGAACTGAGTCACTGGGTATGCTGTTGCTTTCAACTCTTTGCCCAAATGAGAATATATTTTGTGTCATTTTCTTGTGATGAAGTTTCAGGAATTGTCTTTAAAGCAGAAGCTGATTTGACCAATAAGTAAAGCTTATGTTGGGTTACTCTTAAGTGTCAATATATTACAACTATGGTGTTCAGTTCAAATGTAATTGGTATTTTGAGTTTACTCCAGGGAACATTCATTTACTTTGAGTAACATCCATATTTGATCAAATGGATGTGGCTGCCAACATCAGTCCTGGTTAATAATAATCCTGCTGCTGTAAACAAGCAAATTCAACTCTGGTTGTAACTTCTTAAATAAAGCCTTAATTGTAATTACTTAGATATGTGGTTTTTAATCCTGGTCCTGCAGAGAAGCATTAATGCAGGCCGCCGTGCTTCAACACACATACTTTTAATTAGTATTTGTTAATTGGGCTTTCTGTTGAGCTTTATGACGACACACGTATGAGATTCAGGTGTTTTTTGCTGCAGTGACAACTCAAATCTGCTGATTATCGATGGACATACCGTAAGACTGGTGTGCTCTGTCTTTGTGTGAAAGTTAGAGCTTCTGAATTTGCTCTGCAGAATTTCTGCTCATCTCCTCATAAGTAGATCCCCGTGTGGCATGTGTGGGCATCCTGAAGCGATTCCTGCTATTTTGGTGCGTGTAGGTGCAGCAGGAGCACGAAGTATGACATCAAGTATGAATAAAATCCAAATATGAATTTGAGAGGTGTGGTGGTTTAATGAATGCATGTCGGGTTTTTTCGGGTCAGAGCCGGGAGCTTGTGAAAAAATAGTCAGTGAAAAAAATTTGGATTCACAATCCACTGTGGTCATGAATAGATGATCCTTATTCTTGTGAGGTTTTCTGGTATTTCCAAGAATACAAGTAAATAATCAGAAATAATCCGATTTTTTTCCCCCATTTCTTTCATCACCACAAAACACTCATGTTATAGTCGCCATCACCAATATGACCGCAGCATATTGTGATTGTTCGGAGTTCACAAGGAGAGGGACCCAAATGTACAACCCTGAAGGCAGAAGGTGGAAGCAGAAGGTGAACTTTATTTGCAGGCAGCAGGTGAAATAACAAGAAGCACACAGCGCAAGCTAAATACCAATGGGTAGGCAGAGGAAGTGCACGGAGAAAAATAAAAAAAAAAGGCAAGCAGAATGTGAGGGGTAAGCTCAAGGCAGACGCTAGAGACTGTGGGGGTCAAACGCTGGCAAGACACTCAGGAGATAACAAGTGGGGCCAAGGTTCAAGAACAGAGAGCCAATGGTTGTTCTTAAAATCCCTCATGTATTCGCTTCAGCCTATTTAGGGCTGGTTTATTCAATAGCCAGCCAGAAAATCAAGATTTGCATTATAATTAGCGGCATCTTATGTAAGGCAATACAGTATGTGAACTCTTTCTTTTTTTTTTTTTTCTATTGTGATATTTCTGAGAGCATAGATTTTCACACTCCATACACATCAAATCGTCTATGCAGTGCAGTATGTTGTAAATAAGTGGTGAGTTCAGACAGAGGCAATCGCAGTGATTTGGCTCTGAGCAGTACAGAAAAGTTGGAGGACATATACTGCTGAGGCAATCAGGCGAGTGAATGCAGGTGGGCTGATTGGAGAACGGCGAGCGGGTGCCGCTGGCCGGGCCTCATTTGCACATGATTTAATCAAGCAAAACACAGTGGACTTTCTGTAGTGTCCTGCTGCCTTTGGATGATTGCAGCAATTTAATAAAACCGCGGGATGAGGTTCGCATGCGGCACCGAGCAGATGACACCAGAGGAAAAAAATGTTCGCGCTAATAAATAAATAACAGCGTCGGGCGTATTAAATGTTTTAACGTGATTGTTTACGCACTTGTTTTTCTCTTGTTGGTGCCAGAAAAAATACTTTCTCAACTCAAAGTCTGACTTGTCATTGGAAAAAAAAAAAGAAAAAAAAAAGAAACAGTCAGCATCCACTGTTGTACTTCCAGTTTTCAATTACATCCATCCATCTTCCATACGGCTTCATCCAACTCAGGCGAAATCCCACATGTGCACAAAAATCTACAAAAAGGCCCCCAAGCGCCGGACCACTAACCTCTACGCCGCTCTGCTGCCCGGTTACTAAATCTAATGAACTATTTCTCTCTCACAGGGTAAACTTGGAGTGCCTGGACTGCCCGGATACCCAGGAAGACAAGGACCAAAGGCAAGTGCACCGGTCGTGCTAAGCAATATTATCACTATTTCGGCAAGAATAGGCTTCAACATTTCAGATTGAGGGAGAATGTAGTCGTCCAAACTGTCACTAAAGTGTGTTGGTGTGGGTTTTTGAAAGAGAATGAAAAATGCTTGCATGTGCATGCGAGGGCTGCGTTCTCTGATCTTTTGATGGCTCATCCTTTAGCCGCTCCGAGGCGGAGCCACGGTCTGACAAATGGACATGCTTGAAGCGTCCTGATCAAAGAGATGGTGGATTTGAATATGCTATCTGGTGTCAGGCTTCAGCTGCTGATGCGACAACAATAATAATAAAATTAAAAAAAACAAAAAAAAAACTGTGCTGTTATTTATGTGCACGCCATCCCCTGTTGCATTTAATGAAGCAAAGTCGGGAAGGGGGTGGTGGGGGCCGGGGTGGGGGAGGGATCTCTGGGAATAAACAGATGTATCTTTTAAAGTTCGACTCGTAAATGATTGATTATTTTTCCTTCCTTGCTTACAGGGATCTCAGGGTTTCCAAGGCTTCCCTGGTGCCAACGGAGAGAAGGGAACTCGGGTACGTCACATCGGCTTCTTGTTATTCATCTAATTCCTGAGAATTGCTGGACAGGGGCTCCAGCCGCCCCCCCAAAAACAAAACAAAAACAAAAACAAAACAAAACAGGACAAACAGACAATTTCATTCCCTCTTCATTACCACTTACATGACGTATTCCGGAGCTTCCAAAAAGCTTTGTTTATCACATTGCGGCGCTCGAGCAATGTTTCCTCTTCTTTGTTTTAAGGAATGGACCATTAGCTTGGCTGGATAGAGTAATGGTTTGTCACCACGAGTGAAGCAAAGGGACATAAAGCTTTTCATCTTTCACAAAACATTTGTTAAGTTTATGAGACTGAGCTCTCAGAGTGAAAAGGATGACACGATTATTATCACAGTTTCACAGCTCTCGTTTTCAAACTTGAATAGCAATGCAGCGATGTCATATTTCTCCTTGTTAAAGTTGTATCTCACTGCTGGAATTGCACTTGTGCCATGGCACAATTATATTATGCATCTGCTGGTCATAATAAGTCAAATATTAATGGTAATTTCAAAACAGGTTGCTTCGAGTTAATGATAAATATCGTCTCGTGGCCTCTTAAACGTTTTATGAGGGGGACGCCTGCATTTATTTTTGATTTAATGGCTGTAGAGTCGTCGGAAAATGTGCAATAAGTCAGTGGTGGATTTCACAGATAACTTCTACTTTGAATATCTGGCAGTTCTTTAATATTGCTTTGTGTTTCTGTTTGCTGTGAAGCTCGTATTGCAAATGTGTGAAGCGCTGGTGAATCTTGCTGTGATTCGACCACAATGACCGCAAAAGCTCGACTTTCTCGGTTTTCTTGTAGTTTTTAAAAATTCTTTCGATGTCATCAGAGATATAGGAGTTGCGATAAAGGTCTCAAAATCCTGTCTGCAGCGATGGGAAGGGAGTAAAAGCTTCAAATAGGCAAATTCTGTTTATCTCCATGCAAATGTTACCGTCTGCCGGCATTAGATTAATCCTTCAAGACGATGCAGCCTCTTAATGATGCAAGTGCCATTCCTTTGATCGTCGTGTGTGTTCTTTATGTCTGCAGGGAACAGCAGGAAAGCCAGGCCCACGCGGACAGAGAGGACCCACGGTAAGTCTTACTCAGCAGACTCGTGCCTATATGCAGATGGCACGCTTGGCACCTGAGTGAAAAAACAAAAAAAAAAGTGGTGGTTCAACCTGAGCTCGCTTGAGGGGAAAACACAAACTGTGATCATAATTAAGATGAACATATCTAGGCCTCTGTGATTTTAATCATCTCTCTCTCTCTCTTTTTTTTTTTTTTTTAAATCAAGGGACCTCGAGGAGAGCGAGGACCGAGAGGACCCACAGGAAAAGCTGGACCAAAGGTTCGTCAAACATCTTGCTGCTTTCTTTTCTGGCAGGTGTTTGTGGTGGTGCAGGTTCAAACGCTCACTATTTACGTTTTGTGTCTTCAGGGCAACTCAGGAAATGATGGCCCACCCGGACCCCCTGGTGAGAGGGTACGTGTCATCGCGCAGCCTCCAGGACTCATTCTATTCCTGATTTGAGCAGATCTCCTCCCAAGACGATTGATTATTCATCGCCACGTTGTTATTTTCTAGGGTTTGCCAGGACCTCAGGGACCCACAGGTTTCCCAGGACCAAAGGGGCCTCCCGTGAGTGCAACGCTATCTTTACAACCCCATGAAGTCTACTACTTTTTTTTTTTTTTGTCTTTTTGTATAATAACTGTCAATTTGTGCAAATCTCTCAGGGGCCTGCAGGAAAGGATGGACTGCCCGGACATCCTGGACAGAGAGGAGAGACCGTAAGTGCACTGGTTTGGTTAATTGCATTAATGAAATTGTTTTATTGTTGTCTTCAAGTAAGTTTAATGGAAATTTGTTTGTTTTCCACAGGGATTCCAAGGCAAGACCGGACCCCCTGGTCCTCCGGGTGTGGTTGGACCTCAGGTATCTGGAGTTTTTCAAAACACCTTTTGGCTTTTACTCCTTAACTCTAAATGGTCTACTCTACTCTCCATACTGACTCGTTTCTTGTTTTTAAACTTTATTCAGAGATATAGTGAGAGAGGAAATCTGATAATATCCACACTGGAGATGCAGAATTGAGTATAGTTGTTTGAGTTAATAACGATTAAAATTGTTTCATTTTTCACATTATATATCAAGTCCAGTTGAGTTAGAACAGAACAGAACAGGACAGAACAAAATAGAATAGAATAGAAAACGCAAACTTTTGTTTTTGCCACAATATTTATATTTAACTTTTCACATCAAAATACAGCTTCTTGGGTACATGTTGTGACTCAGTCATGTTGGAAATTAGTTGCTGTCCAAACATAATAAAATACTTATTATGATATTTAATCTTGTCTGCACAAAAAAACAAAACATAAATAAATCAAAACATAAAAAAAACATGACAAAATGATCTTCCACAAAACAATAAATGAAGTTGAGTCATGATGATTTAGTGTTTCCACACTGAAAAACATAGTGTTATTGTACCAATGCTCATTACATGCACATGTGCATTTACATGTCGGTGCAAAACAAACATTTTTATTGTCACATAAATCAAAGAATCTGTACTTTTACCGTTACCAAAGTCTTTCCTACATTAATACCTTCACTTAAGTAAATAATATGACTATGTTTGCCGACTCTGCTTTGTCTGTGTTTTACATGGTGGATTTATTTGATTATTGTGCTTTTGCTTGCTCAACTTATGTTGATTGTGTTCATTTGTGCGAGGCAGAGTCTGCAGAGTGCTGAAGCATAAAATGTATATTTGCATTGCTTGAAAAGTGACACTGAAGTAAAGGTGCTCTGCAGAAGAGAGAAAAAAAAAAGCAATACATGCACAAGCCAACAGGAAATAAAAAAACAATAATTGAGAACATTTTCTCGGCACTTTGTTATTCCAGCAAAACCTGATATATTCACTTAGCTATAATATCGAGAGCCGTACCTTATGGTAAGTGTTGTTTATCCTCTTTCATATTAGCAACCGGCTCTTCATCCATTATGCATGAATGTTTAACAGACTTTTCCTCCCAGCCTTGCTGCTAATGCCAGCTGAGAACATTCATGATAACGGAGCTGTATGAGCCTTTAATGACTTGTAGGCCTCCCACACAGCAAATGCTCCCCTCACCGTATTTTCATATGAGATAGACGGAGAAAATTGTATCGTTGTTTTTTTTTTGGTTGTTGGTTTTTTTTTGTTTTTTTTTTCATTTAAATGGCCACTTCTGCTCACAGTGTTCTCTTTTGCTTTCCTTCCATTTCACACCTCCTCTGCAATGTGGTTTCCTACTTCAGTTTTCACGATTTCTTTGCCATTAATCTATTGTCCTGTCGGATTTTGTAGGGACCAACGGGTGAGACTGGACCAATGGGAGATCGCGGTCACCCTGGACCTCCAGGTCCACCTGGCGAGCAGGGTCTACCTGGAGCTGCAGGAAAAGAAGGTGCCAAGGTAAAGGAAAAGAAAAATGGACTCTCGTCATAATAACAATGCCTGTTTGCTCTTCCAACTAGACGAATGTGTCCATCACATTTTGTACAAGGACTACATACAACCATATATGATCTCAGCTGGTCCAGAGCATTCAACGTATAGGATAATAACCTATGATCCAAAGTTTTTCCATAGTTTTAATGCGAAAAAAGATAGAAAACATGTCGTCAACTTGAATTTTATTTTAAGAAAATGTAACGTCGTTTTGCGGAATCCGAGGAAAAGAAAAGCATTTACTTTAATTGATACTTTAAAAGACACTTAAGTAGATTTACCTTCAAATAACAGTTAAACTTAAAAAATGTGGAACTGAAGTAGGTGAAGGTGAAGTCACATGAATTCTTAGCAATATTAGTTCACGTCATTGTTGGTTTTTAGACTTTACAAGGTCTGATTGAAGTCTCTTTCAGAGCAGGTTTTAAACTGCACGTTTGACTTCCTGACCTGCTGCATCTCAGAGGGTGAATGACTTTGCGCTGTGTCCTGTAGGGTGACCCTGGCCCTGCCGGTCCTGCTGGAAAAGATGGCCCTCCTGGTCTGAGAGGTTTCCCTGGAGACCGAGGTCTGCCCGGCCCTGTGGTGAGTCTTTTCTTTTTGGCTCACTTTAATCAGTAGTCTCTCCACAGCATCGTTATTACATAATAATCTAATATCTTCTGGGGGGGGATTTTTTTTTTTTTATTCCGGCTTCACAAAGTCATGACGTCTTAGTAGTTTTTGCAGATTTTCTCACTTTAAACTTGTGAGTAAGAAATTAATCAGAGACAGCTTTTTAAAAAAAAATAAACTTTATGATTCCCCCGCCACCAAAAAAAATTAATAATAAAAAATGCATAGCACACAAGCTCCTTTGTAATGTAAAAGATGTTTGCAGCAGCAGCTCGCTGTTCTCTCCCATCTGCTCTCAGCCTCCACTTTGGAGACGACAGGGAGGTTTTTCCATCTCACGCTGAGCCTGTTTGAAGCGACAGAGTCCAGCGTTGAGACAGGATGCGTGCCTCCCCGGGCGGATGTGTTTGTTTTTCTGAAGCCTCTCGTTTTATTCTGTTCTGCAGGGGGCTCACGGTCTGAAAGGGAACGAGGGTCCTCACGGCCCACCTGGCCCTGCTGTGAGTACAATCCGCCACATTCACACCCGCGGTCCGTCGCCTCCACCACGTATTTGCTCAGTTTCGATCTTCTTGTGTGAAGTGTGTGTATAGTGAAGCTCTTCTCAACTAATACAGGCCCTTGTTTAATGTAATGAGATGCTCGGTTTGATGATTATATAAGGCCAGTCTGACCTAGTTGATCCAGGAGATGCGTTTGACGTCGTGGCCCAGTTTCCAACGATTTGATTGCTGATGTTTATGTGCGGCGTGTAGGGTTCTCCCGGTGAACGTGGACCTGCCGGCCCAGCCGGACCCACAGGTCTCCCTGGACGTTCTGGCCCTCAGGGACCTCCGGGTCCAGCTGGAGAGAAAGGTGGACCGGTAAGAACATCACGTGCTTGAACTTCTTCTGACACTCAAGAACGATGTAGATATCTCTGATAACGTGTTTAAAAAAAAAAAAAAAAAAATCAATTTAGGGTGAGAAAGGACCTCAAGGCCCAGCAGGAAGAGATGGTATTCAGGGACCAGTGGGTCTGCCTGGACCCGGAGGACCTCCCGGACCACCCGGAGAGGACGGCGACAAGGTGAGCGTTCAGTAAAACCTGCACCCTGCAGATTTATCACCTCGCACAACTTTATAGTAGAGCTCTCACCAAGATATTCGCTTGTCTGTTTCTCTCTGACCTTAAAGAGGTCTGAGGGGAATTTGTCTGACAGAGTTTGCATTGATTAGCGAATCTTTAAAAAGGCGAACTGGCCTTTGTTGCTGCTTTGTACGCTTCTCCGCAAAAACAGACCGGGGGAGAGGGAGAATTTCTCTGGCAGTGACAGAATGTGTGAAAGTGACCCTTTAGTATTCACAAGCAACAGCGGCTCCACGTCTCTCCCCTGAAAAACATTTGCAGGGAGATCAGCTCGAGAGATACTCGGAGGATAATCTCTCGTCCTTTTGAAGAATGCCTCAGTTCTTAGCCGGCCTTACGACGGTCCCTGCGGTTTAGACGGACACGGAGAATACGGCGGGTGTTCACCACGCAAGATAAATAAGGATCTTGCGAGCTGATGTTTACACACATTCACACACTTTTTCATTATAAGGCCCATCTATGGGGAGCAGACAACCCCAAGGCCTTTTTTTAAGTCACCTAGTGCGAGCATTGTCTGACTCGTACCCATAAGTAATTGCGTTTTGGCTCTGGTAGTCGTCATTAGTTCGCCAAACACCCACTGCATGTGGAGGCTTTGAACGACTGGTGCAAAATTGTTCTTTCTGTATAATCTTATGCAAACAGGTTCAGATGGGAGTAATTATCCACCCTGTTTTGGCTGCCGGTTTTTTTTTGCCAGTGACTCAGCCATCATGATAAGCCTCCCCCTTCAGATATTCATTACTGTATCTGTCAACATTTTGTCAGAGCAGGAGAGATGTAATTGAAATGTTTACAGCAAAAGCAGCTAAACCATATCTTAAAAAAAAACAACAACAAAAAAACCAACACCATAAAACTGGGATACAGGTTTTAAAGCGCGTTGAGATGTCATCATCTGTATAACAGGGAAGGAATTGCATCACGTTCATACATACTGTAGGTTCCACACATCCTGATTTTAATGCAAACTGTTGTTGATGTTTCACAGGGAGAGTTTGGAGAGCCCGGACAGAAAGGAAGCAAAGGTGACAAAGGAGAGCATGTAAGTTATTTTTAAGATGTATAAAATATGTAAAAAACAAAAACAAAACAACAACAACAACATCTTGAATAGTACATCTCTTCCTTGCTACTTGTCTTGATGTTTTGCCTCTTCTCTGCAGGGTCCGCCTGGTCCCACCGGCCCTCAAGGTCCTGTTGGAGCTCCTGGTCCAGCTGTGAGTGTCTATCTTTTTTCTTTTTTTTTCCAGCAAATCCATATTTTAACAAGCATTAACAGTTGAAAGCACATTAACTCCTCCTGTCTGTCCTCTGTGTTCTTTCCACTGCTGCTGATGTGGATTTCCAACCTCGGTATTAGCAAAGCGACTCTCACAAACGTAGCGGCGGTGGGTGAGAGACTGTAGACATAGCGAGCGAAGATGTAATTTATTCAAATTTCACGCCTGTCGAACTCGTATCGCTAAAGGATTGGCTTTTTCCTCTCACAGAACTTTGTGTGCACTTATAGATGGTAACAAGGCACTGATCAGACAACTCATCTTTAACGTGTCTGCAGCAGCCGCTCCACTATGTTTAATCTGTTTATGTGTGTGGAGGAGCACACATAGAACACAACACAAAGAGAAAGAGAAAGGAGGGTGATTAATGACAAAATGAAGAAGTTAAGATAAACCTATATAAGAGCCAACACCTTCACACTTTATCAATATCTTTAACCTTTTATTGGGGAAAGTGAACATATTTGGGAGCTTTTGAATCCCTTCATGATGTTTTCTAAAGCAACCATGGAAGATTTTTGCAATACTGGAAAATAGGAAAACACATTTTGCCAGTAATTAAGATGAGTTCCTTTTTGTTTCTCCTGCTTATACCAGAAGAAACATATTTGGCCCATTTTGCTTTGAGCAAACCATCACAAAGTCCTACTTAGTGCAGCATATTGATGCTTCTCTATTTAGTCTATTGCACTGAATGAAGATGATACTTAATAGTGTGCAGACAATCTTTATGGGCATCTGAATCCCATTTTAAGAATTTCTTTTTTTTTTTAGCTATTAAGTTAAAGTATTAAAACAAGTGTAATTCTGCTCAATTTAACACCATTACGCAAGCTATTTTATTGTATAATTGGCACACAATGGAGCATCTTCGCACTAACTTTTAAAGTATTGAAGAACAGAAATAACCCTCAACAACACCATAGAATTAAAATAATCAGTTTAGATCTGTTTTATTGAGTGAACAATAAACGATTAAATACAGCTGTTTTCTTAGCCTCTTTTACGCACATGCACTTTTAATCTGTTTGCACGGTCCTTGCTGATATGATGTGATATCCTCTCCTATGTGTTTCCCTATGCAGGGTGCAGATGGAGAGCCTGGTCCCAGAGGTCAGCAGGGTATGTTTGGTCAGAAGGGAGATGAAGGATCCAGAGGTTTCCCCGGACCTCCAGGCCCAGTCGGGCTGCAGGTGAGGATCACTGCGAATAGTTGAACCTGTGAAAGGCGTTTCCGCTCACGTTTGAGCCACACGGTTTTAAACTAAAACACTGCAAACTCTTCACAGGGCTTACCCGGTCCACCTGGTGAGAAAGGTGAAACTGGAGATGTCGGTCAGATGGTAAGTTTAAAAGACACACGACAAAAAACAAAACACCACCTTACTTTTCAGTACAAAACAGAAGAAACAATTTGGAATATTGATTTTGCTCTCCTCGTAGGGTCCCCCTGGTCCTCCCGGACCCAGAGGTCCTTCTGGTCCCCCAGGAGCCGATGGCCCTCAGGGACCTCCTGGTGGTATAGGAAACCCCGGTGCTGTTGGAGAAAAGGTTAGCCTCTTCGCTCTATCCCACTCCATTTCGATTCTTTGCTACTCATGTTTTTCCAAAAAGCGACATTTTCCCACTCCAGCCTGGCGGATTCATAGTCTTACCACTTTGTTTGAGTGTTCTTTGGTAAAAGCTGTGCATGATACCTCTTCACAAGGCTTTTGCAGACATCAATATTTCAAATCCCTATTTATACGATGCCCTTTTAAATGTGGCTTGATCACTTTTTTTTTTTTTTTCCTACCTCAAGCAAGACAGATGCACGCCAAATCTAATGGACAGGCTGTCATCCCTTAACTTTAGTGCCGGTTGGAGGGTGTATGAATAAATAGTCAAAGGCATCATACTGCAATTCTAAGAAGATAGATGCATTATTAAAGACGGCTCTCATAAAAAAAAAAAAAAAAAAACGTCCCGGGCTGTTATTTGTTGTGGCTGTTTCATTACAAAATGGCCTGCTTTGGCAGCTTTCTGCAGCCACTGCTTTGCAGCACTTTTTCATCACTCTCCGTCTGCGGTGATGGTGCGATTTGTTTTATCTGGTTCAGTCAATAGCATCACCTTTGTGCTCTGTTGCAATCTCCCTGAGGATAGCCCGTCCTCCTCCCATGCGAACAAAACACAACACTATTTTTGGGCCACGATTGCGCTTCAGCTGAACTGGCGTTTTTATTCTGGCACGCTACAGAGACCGCACCTTTTTTTTGTTTTTTGTTTTTCCGTTTTCTGCTGCTCTCTTCTATAATTGTGATGAGCAGCTGTCTTTCATGCTCGTGATCGTCCTGTTGTCAGCGGATTTTTTTCCCCAGCAGCTTTCAGGTGAATGTCAGGAGGTTGTGTTGAGAAGAAAGAGTGAAACAGCCTCTCGAGGTAAAGGAGCAGCTCACGCCCACTAATATGGGAGGATCAGTCATGCTTTTTCTAACAAGGCCTGCCCACTGTGTAGAGTGGATTTCTCGACAGCAACAATGGAGGCTTTTGGAAGACAGCCAAACGCTAATTTACTATATGGATTCATCTTTATAATGGAGGAGTTGGTTTATTCTCCCCATAACACATCATCACGTCTGCGGAGCTCTCGATCAGCTCAACGACGACAACAATAACGTTCTGCCGGGCGGGTGTGGCAACCTGCATCTGTCGTGAACCCCGGCAGTGAGGACAGGACGGTGGGTTTATGTGACATTGAATAATGATGGCGGCTTGGTGTATAGGTGAGTCAACAGGGCAACTATCCAATAAGGCGAGGGTTTGAGGGACAAGATATATGGGCAGGGTCCGGGGAGAACAGTGAGGTCAGCGCCCTCCGTGCTCCAGCCACCCAATCTGCCCAGACGTGATGGATTGAAATCTCTTGTGTCATCTCTTTCTGTTCCCATTCGGGTGACAAGGGCACCGGGGACAGTGAGAGGCGCAGTAACTGATGGGATTTCGAGAAGCACGTTGGATAAACAAATCACACCCACTGATAATGTAGGGGTCTCTATGTCTCCCTGCCGCTGATACAAAACTCTCTCTCTCTCTCTTTTTTTCCCAGGGTGATGCTGGTGAATCAGGAGAACCTGGTCTTCAGGGAGAACTTGGCCCACCAGTGAGTTTTGTCATTTTTTCTTAATTTAAATGAAATAACAAGAAGAAAACGATCCTTGGTTCATTGAAACTCATCTACAGATTTTTCAAACATACCGGAAAATTATTTAAAAGCAAGTTAAAATGCAAATATCATTAAAAAAAAAGGAACGTACAAGATTTATGTCTATTCTTTGTTTACACCAATTTATCCAACTTAGGGACCAGCGGGCCACCACTGCATCATAAGGCAAACAGACATTCACACACTCAGGCATTTTAGAGCTTCAAATGCATGTTTTACAGGAAAACGTAGACAATCATAAGCCAAGACACACGTCACTCATTCAAATACACAATGTCAAAGACCTTCAAGGTCTCACAAATCCAAAAGAAGAACTGCAACTTGAATTTTTCTTTGTCGTCACATAAAGTAAATTACTGCCACTTCGAGATATTCAATAGTTTTCTAAAACACCAATTTTAACACATTTCCTTCACACTCAGTGCTCAGGTGAATATTATTTTTAAAATCAAGTGAGGGAACATCTACAAACTGCATTAAAATGACACTGGGAACCTAATAATGAGGATTTTAATGAAAATATGAGTTAAATCGATATATAATTTAAATTTTTCATCGCATTTATGACATTTAATGTTATACCTAAAGCCATTATGTGACACTAAACATCTAAAAGCAACATATAAAAGACTCACATTAACTATTGAAAGAAAGGCATCTATATTACTCACGATAAAAAAACATTACATTTTTAAATGTACGAGTTGTGTCCTTGGAGTTCATCTTACTGAAAAAGGTCACAAACTTTATTTCCATGTTAAAAAAAGGTTTAAAAAAATATATATTTACATTCTCACAATCAACTTTGACTGTATTTGAATATATTTTTTTCATTCAATTCATTGCAGATCTTATTTTGTTATTAATTTTCTTCGTACAATGCACAAAAACATAACAATGTATTTGCTGCCCTGCTGCATTTCATTGTAGGGACCGAGAGGAGAGCGAGGCGAGAAGGGAGAGTCCGGTCCGGCTGGCACTGCAGGACCCCCTGGCCCTAAAGGTCCCCCTGGAGATGACGGTCCCAAAGGCAGCCCAGTACGTCGTAGTTGATCCCCAGCCAATGGATTTGATGATGGTTAAACAGATGGAAATATAGCACAGCTCTCATCATTTCATTATTTCTTAGGGTCCAAGCGGTTTCCCCGGTGACCCTGGCCCCCCTGGAGAGACCGGTCCTGCCGTACGTATCGCACAACTCCCGATCTTATCTGTGTCTTCTCTTATTTGCAACACATTCCTGACAGAGGCTCGCTTTCATTTCCTCGCAGGGTTTAGACGGCCCGTCCGGTGACAAGGGAGACGACGGAGAGGCCGGTCAGGCTGTGAGTGCCCCGTCTTCCGTCTCCAACACTCGCCTCAACTTTAAATTTAGGGTCACTCAAACGTGTCACTGACCATCTGAATTCTTTCACCAGGGTTCACCTGGACCCACCGGAGAGTCGGGTCCCGGAGGACCACCAGGAAAGAGAGTAAGCGCCGCCCTGCGCTGTTTTTGCCTCTTTGTCCTTCGCAGAAGGTCGACGCTCAAATGTTCTTTCTTTGTGTTTATCTTGTTTTGTTTTGTTTTTAAACAGGGACCTCCAGGACCAGCAGGACCCGAGGGAAGACAAGGAGAGAAAGGAACCAAGGTAACTCAGCCAACAATCAAATAAAAGAGCCTTTTTTTTTTTTTTTTTGCCATTTCACACAATATTGTAAAACGGCTCAGAAATGGGCACAAATCTGACGGGCGTGCGTGAATCCTCTTCCCCCGCGTGACAGGGGGAGTCTGGATTGGAAGGTCCCCAAGGAAAGACGGGTCCTGTTGGCCCTCAAGGATCACCTGGCAAGCCCGGTTCCGAGGGACTCAGAGGAATCCCCGGTGCAGTGGTAAGTCGCATGCTGTCAGTTTACAGGCCCGAAATCATAGACATTCACACAAAGCATCGACGGCTCTGTGGACGTGGACTTTCATCTGGACATGCAAAGTGACAAATCACACTGACGTCGCATATTTATACGAGTTAAGTGGCTCGGATCTGATGAAACCGGAGTCTAAAAGAATAAAAGCATAAAAGACCAAGATGAGACAAAAACGTCTGACTTTTTCTTGCAGTGCAGCTTCAATCATACGTTAAAATTGTGTAGTATTCTCGCAACTGCATTTGTTTACTATATTTATAGAAAGCAGTTCTACTTGTACCCGAAAGGCTGACAACAACAAAAAACAAAAACAAAGGATAATTGGTTGTTCTTTGCAGGGAGAGCAAGGGTTACCTGGATCTCCAGGCCCAGATGGACCCGCCGGACCAATGGTGAGTTGAACTGATGACTGACCTTTGTCGAAGACGTCTCTTGTGTTGTGTGAGCTCATCCAAATTAACGTAACTTCTTTCTAACTCGCCATTTTCTCTGACAGGGTCCTCCTGGATTGGCCGGCTTGAAAGGAGACTCTGGTGTCAAAGGAGAAAAGGTGAGTCACAAACACAAAACGTGATTGGATAGAATTGGCCAAAGTACTTCTTTACTTGTCAAAAGAAAGAAAAAAAAAGACTTGGACTAAAGTGAATAAGTAAAATTGTACTTTTAATTGTATGGATAGACTTTGATTTTGTTGGGTAGCGTACATGCACGTGTATCCAGAAGACTGCACACATTTCAGTGTATATATGAGGACAAACAAACAAACTATTTTTCCAACTAAAAGTATTCTCCTTTAAAACACCTTGAAAACCATTTAAAACATTTACTTTCAGAGGCTAATTATTGATTATTGATGTAACTTGAGTCCTCCAAAATGGAACAACTTGTACATCATATAAATCATTCAGATACAGGTATATGCAGATACATGAGTGAAGTAGAATTGCTTTGTTACTTACATGATTGCATGACTTTGTCTCATTTCAGGGCCACCCAGGTCTTATTGGTCTTATCGGACCTCCAGGCGAACAGGGAGAAAAGGGTGACAGAGGACTTCCCGGTCCTTCAGGATCTTCTGGTCCCAAAGGAGACAATGTAAGTAAATAAAACGGCATGCTCGAGACACAGTATTTTAAATTGTACGTATCTATGGCATTATGAGTAAAGAAAACGGAGCCACTTGCACAAATTAAAAAACTAAATAAAAAATTCTGTTGAAACCTAACAGTTATGGATTTGTTTTGTTTTTTGTTTCTTTTAGGGTATTGCTGGTCCTTCTGGTCCAATTGGTCCCCTCGGCCCTCCAGGATTAACCGTAAGTCTGTGCTCATCATGTGTCTCATTGAGTGGCATGTAACGCATGACCCATTACTGATGAATTTTTTTGTCTTTAGGGGCCTCCCGGCCCCAAAGGAGCTAAGGGATCATCGGTAAGTAACTCGAGGATACATCAGAAGCAAAGTTATTCCTATCAAGTGATTTTTCAACAGTAATTCTCTAATGTGTCGCGCTCAGGGTCAAACTGGACCAAAAGGAGAATCTGGTCACCCTGGACCTCCTGGCCCTCCTGTGAGTGTTAACCTCCATTTCATGTCTGTGTCTTCTCCGCAGTGTGACTCATTATCACCTTGGTTTATACACGTTTTTTTTTTTCTCATGATCCTCATCCTCATCTCTAAACTTCCATCTGTCCTCGTTTCATCTCTCCCTCACAGGGTCCTCCTGGCGATGTCATCCACCCACTTCCCATCCAGGCTTCCATGAAGGGCAGAACGCGCAGGAACATCGACGCCAGCCAGATGTTGGACGACGCAGCCGTGGATGCAAATTACAAAGACTACGACGATGGCATGGAGGAGATCTTCGGCTCCCTGAACTCTCTGAAGCTGGAGATCGAGCAGATGAAGCACCCACTGGGCACTCAGGCCAATCCTGCTCGTACCTGCAAGGACCTGCAGCTCTGCCACGCCGATTTCCCAGATGGTTTGTATCCCAATATATCTAGAAAGCGTCGCAGTCTAATTTATTCTGCTCCGAAAACAGTCGTTATACAGCAGCAGCTGAAACTATTTCTGTTTTTAAAGAGATTTAGATGACTCTTCTTGTACTTACATACTTCTCATAACCACAATTACTATATATGTGACATTAAGAGGATTAAAAAAAATAAGCTCCCGCTAAGCTAAGAAAGAAGACATTTGCACCCTTCATCATGGTGACTCCCATGACTTTGTCCAATATAATCACAAAAAGATTCTCTCTTGTATAGCATAAGCATCTCGTTACCATTATAAAAAAAAGGAAGAAAAAAAAAGAAATGCAGCCCTTCTCATATAAAATGAGAGTCTACGCTTGGAACACCAACTCTGACCAATGTGACGGCTACAAAAGTGCCTGGGCATCTTTTCCTGAAGGATTTATGACAGTGATGGTCAATAATTCAATTAAAATAACTAAATGTATCTCTCTAAATTAATTATTGACTTTTTCAACCTTGATATAATAATGATTTACATCAGTGTGAAAGTTAGTTTTAATGACTTTCTTTCCACTTTTATTGTAAAATTGTCCCTTTGGCCAAATGGTAACCACAAACCTCTGATTGCTTGTGCCTAGTTAAGACATGAGATATCGTATTAGTGTCAGCATTGAATTGTATGTTTTTGCGGCATTGCAGATTTTGTCAAATCAATGGAGTGAAATTAACTGAAACTTTGATGCTGATCAGTGCCTTTACATTTCTACCTGAATACTATTACACCCTTCCAAAGATGGTCGTGTATCGAGGTCAGGCTGTCTGAAAGCACCCAACGCCACCTGATTGACTCCAATACGCCCAGTTGAATAAGTTCAAAAAAAAAAAAAAAAGGTTGCGTGACGGCATTTAAAAAGTCTGTAGTGGCCGACTCGCCACCCGTCACGCCATTTACACTGTGATGGGTCCAGTGAGGACAGAGAATCGTATAAAGCAGTTCGCAGGACATAAAAATCATAAAGTTGTATTCCTGTCTCGAGGTTTCACTCCGTCTTTATGGGTTTTTTTGGGGGGTCAGCTGACTGAGTGATTAAAGTTGTACCAGAGGTTGGCCTATTGCCATGACTTACTGTATCAATTTCAGATTTAAAGTCATCCGGTGTTTCATCTCCTGTCCTTTCGTAGACTTGTGCAGTGTTAATAATTTTTCTGCGCAAATACACTCTATCACAATCAATCCAATTATTTTACATTTTTTTCCCCCAAACGCAGCTCTCAAAGTCATTGAGGGAAATTGTTCATTTTTTTTTTTTTTTTTCCCCATAAAATATATTCACTCATCAGCCACTTTATTAGATTGCAAATAGACTTCATTCACAGAGCAGTTTCTCACCACATGAACAAGTCTCAGAGTGTTTTACAGAGCCGCAGAGCACAGTGCTCGCTTCGGTTGGCAGTAGCTTCGGGCTCCATTTTTTTTTTTTTTGCCCAAGGACACTTTGGCACATAGAGAGTTGGGGTTGGGCATCAAACTGTCGGCCTTGGGATTGGAAAGGCAACCCATTCTACCACAGCTGCTTATCATGCAGTCTAATATGAACACATAAAAGAGTTCATATGTTCTTTTAGTCTTTACAGCCTTTTAAGTTTAGGCTGTGGTTGTACTTTATGGTTTTGTTTAGTTTATCTATTTTTTTTTTTTTTAAGGGAAGTGATCATGTTGAATATTAAATACCGTCCCTAATATCAACCACCCCGTGTACGTTAGTGACGTGGCCATACAATGTAAAATGACTTCTTTTCACTTTAACTGCTATCTTCTGCCTTCATTTTAAACATGTAGCTACATTGTTATTCTCAAGCTCATTTTTACATTCTAGTAATTATAAAGGCAGTTGCATTGGGTGACATCATATTGCGCAGATGTACCGAATGATTGTGTTGGTCTTCGATACAACTGGGCTAAACCCTTAACTGTCCAGCATAGGGCAAACACGCACACACATTCATACCTATAGGCAATTAAAAGTAAATTGTTAACCTTGAGACATGTTTTTTTCAATTGTGGAAGGAAACTGGAGTTCCTGGAAAAAAAAAAAAAAACATGCAAATGCTGCACAGTGAAACAAACAGTCTACATGACCACGCAGGCTCAATATATGGAGGGGGAAAAAGTTGCCGCAGTGTCACTTGTTGTTTTTTCTCCAATTTTGCACAGACTTACTGGTCATAGACACGGATATTCTTTGTGCGATACCAATGTCAGGCGCTGCCTTGACCTTAACAAGCAGAGCATCAAATCATCTCTCTGCCTCTCACTGTCTCTGTATTTTCTGGCGGTCTCTTCATCTCTCCAGGTGAGTACTGGATTGATCCAAACCAGGGCTGCTCCCGGGACTCCTTCAAGGTTTACTGCAACTTCACAGCGGGCGGAGAGAGCTGCATCTTCCCAGATAAGAAATCTGAAGGGGTAAGTCTGACCGCGTGTGTGTGTACACGATTTCACTGGCGCTCACAAGAGACTGCCAGGATGAGCATACTGTAAGCAAAAAGGTTGAGATGGGGGGAATATATATATATATATATATATATATATATATGTGTGTTATATTTTCAGCAGCCAGCTTGTGGTGAGATTAACAGGAGGATTGTAAGCAGGATACACCAGATAACAAATGATTGTCTGTTGCTCACATGTGGGACTAACTGCTGTGCACATATAAATAACTTGAACATCACAAGATGCTATTTGCAACCTCTATTGTGCCTACCCAATGCCCATATATTACACTTCCATGAATATAACCTGCTGTATTGTTAACATGGATGTGTAGGAGATGATTCAGCACGAGTTCCCCATGGGAGCTATTCCACAAACATGTTTGTTCACACGCACGGTGTGCAACTCCGAAGAAATACCTCTCCAATTCTAACGTTTTTGGCCACATTCTCTTGTTTCAGTGCAATTTTTAGATGGAAGTATAATTACGGAATTCATCACATGTGAAATCCTTTGGCAGGTGACGGGCACGGCGAGATGAGTCCTGCTTCATTATGTATGAGTGTGTAGAGGCGAGGGGAGCAGCTTAGTGGTGAAACATTGGGAACGCCGCCTTTGACAAGTCCCGGGTTGTGTAATAGTGCACAGTGCTACAGCCATTTTAATGATCCCACTCACCAAGCCTCAGAGGAGCAGGAGTTTGCTTAAGCTCATAATAATGAAGCCAACTTTTTTTATAGCATGCTGGTGATGGGCTGTTCTCATTTGTGTCAGGTTGGTGGTGGTGGTGGGTGGAGGGGGGGGAATGTCTGTCTTCGCAACCGGGACTGAAAAAAAAAAAACACTCCCACGTGTTTGAAACTGACAGAGCTATTACAAGGTTACATATACTGTCCAGCATGCTTTATAGAATCAGACATGCTGCTTCACAAGGTGCTAAAAGGAAAACACTAACTTGAGGGTCACCTTGAAGTCAGCGTGGGCTTAATGTACGCCATCTCCCAGCGATAGGCGTCCTCCGGCCCATTCATTAACACATTAAACTATTGATGACAGTTCCATATCAAACCCTGCTCTCTAATTATGGAGAAATTCATCATTGTCATCCCTGAGACCATTAGCGCTGTGCCCCGTTGGCCAATTCACAGGTTAATGGCGTAACAAAGTTAGCACTCCACTGCTGCACAGGACTGACACTGAACAGCAGGAATAGAGGCCGCCGTATAAGATCTCCTCGCAGGCGATCATTTTGTAATTAATCACTGTGTACTCATGAATTTTTCAGCAGCAATTAGCCACCGGCTACAGTTTGTACTGTACAAAATGGGCATAATAGCTTACAAAAAAAGTGTCTGCCCCGGTCCAGTTAGTGTGGTTGATCTCACTGTGAGTGACTGTTGCAGGTGTGGAAGACTCCTCGGAGGACAAACGAGGGAGACGAAGGAAAAAGAGGGGATGTGGGAATTCTGCTATTTTCTTTTCTTTAACATACCTGTTTTTTCCTCCTCCTCCTCCTCCTCCTCTGCCTTTTTTGTTGTCAATCCGTTCCCCCCCTCCGCAGACTAGGCTCACATCCTGGGTAAAGGAGAATCCTGGTTCCTGGTTCAGTGAATTCAAACGTGGTAAACTGGTAAGCCCCCCCTACTGTCCCAAGTCCCTTTCCTTTCCCTGAATGCCTCTCATATTTTACAGAGCAAAATGGCAAAATGGCCGAAAGACTCGCCAGGCACATGGTATAGTCACTACAAGAGAGGTTCCCTGGTAAGTGGCCCCCGCCTGTGGTCTCAAGAGTCCTGGTCATGGCCTGGACTCTGTGAGGCCCAGGCTCTGCATGGTTCTGCCACATAAAGTATGTACGGTTTGGCTCCTTGCTTGGTGGTTCGTTACACTATCGGGGTGCATGATTCAGCACAAGCTGCACTCAACTTCAGTACAACAACCTAGGTGATGCTCTCATAAGAAAATGCAGGGGAGGCCTGTGCGTCGCGCTGACAGGAAGTGGATGTATCGAATGAATACATTTGGCATCTAATGCATTTGAAAAGACATAAACCAATCTTGCAGTTAAGCCTCTTAGATTATATTATCCACTCTGCCATGCCTCTTCTGCATTAAGAGAGCATCTCTCTGAGAGTGACTGTGTGCCTCGACGCTCCCGCATCTCAAGTAGCATCAGTATATCCGTAGACAGCCGATTTAATGGCGCGGACAAAACATTTCAGAGTGAACACATCACTTTGAACTTCTCTGCGTTACACATTTAGTTGTTTTTTTTTTTTTGTTTTTTTAGTTGTTGATCTTGAAAAGTTCCTGCCTCAGCAGGTTGTCCATCCTCCACCACAAATGGAGACGCATAAGTGCCATTCCCCTCTCCGCTGCAGCCTTTCAGCCACACTCACGGCTGCGGCGTCTCCCTCAAACAGTACTTAGATCCAGCAGAGTAGCTCCGAGCCAAACAGGTCAGGCACTCAGTCACAACCCAGGGGCTTCTGGGTCCTCAGCCACTGTTGACTTGCGACTGTGATGATGAAAGAGGTAATGTTTCTCTGGCGATGTTGGGCTGGATCCACACGCTGTGCCGGGCGGGAAGCGGGTGAAGGGGATGAAGAGCGGCGGGTGAATGACTAAAGCATGGCATGATCTGATTCATCCTCAGACGGGGATGAAACAGGTTTTTAATTTGAGTTCCAGTGCAGACACTCACAGACATCAATTGCACGATGAAGAGTTGTACCTTTGCAGTTAATTATCCGGTCGAATCAATTTATTGCCTCTAACTTGTTGCACAAATTCATAGAGATAAATAGAGATAATATCTATCTCTGCTGATGTCAAGTTTGGGTGTCGGCACTTATATATGCATGCTTGTATGTGTGTGAATGTCTGCTTCTGTGCAAGAACAAGTCAAGAAAGAACAGACCCTCGGACCGTTCGCTGCTCTACGGCTGCATGGCATGAGCTCTGCATGCGCTCTCCACTCAGTAAGTCCTGTTTGTCTGAAAGACGAAGCGACCATGTGGATCTTACGGATTCCTGAGGGTTGGTATACAGATATGGACATACAGACCAAAAAAGAAAAAAAAGCTGCTTTCAAATATTCACATTTTATGCATTTCAAAGTGCTATAATAAGCTTAAAGAGACATAGCTCAGTATTCTGCTCCATGCCAAAGGGCGAGTCTGTAGTTTAATTATAGGTTAATTAACACAATATGCAGATACAATATCCATTTCCTAAAATAGAGGAATATTTTAGGATTAATGTTCTCAAACTGGGAATATATCAAATTGCACAACGATACAATTAAGATTAAAAATAGGTGTTTAGTTATGCTTTAATTATATATTCCACAAGCCTCAACTTTAAGGTAATAATGGCCAACAGGACAGAGAAGCGGGAGTTTGCAAGTTCAAATTCAACAGATGACGAATGACCACTGTGAATTTCTGAGCAATTGGGTCAATGTACAAAAAAAAAAGGAATATCCTCAAGGGGATTAATAAAAGCATGATTAGTTTAGTTTCTGAGGCCTCAATATTCATTATTTTGCATCAATAATTTGACTACTGCATCTAAGTATTTACACAATAAATGTGTGGGATTTGCTGTGGTTGTGAGGGATAAACCCCCCTCGGGACTATGTATCCCCTCTGTTGCTTGCTACGTGTTTTTTTTTTGTTTTTTTTACCACACGAGGGAATGCAGTGTATCTCCTATTAAAAAGGTTTCGCTCTTAAGTAAAATATATAGTACCGGTAAGTTGCTGTTACTGTCAAACCTAAACTAAACTGAAAGACACAACTGTAAAGCTTTTATTCAAACAAATATAAATTTTCACACTAGTAAATCGCCACACATAAAAATGCTTTATGTGTTCACTTTCTGTCAATTGAACTTAATTAATTTAATGCACAAATGAGTACTGGGTGTCTGAAGAATGCTGCAGGGTTGTTAATCCTTTTGTCTTGTAGTAAATCTGTATTGACCTGCAGCTGAGAATAGACTCGTAACAAATGCACTTTCTGATCTTTTTGTCTCCTTTTTGGGTTTCAGTCTGCAGTTCACTGCACTTCTTTTTTTTTTTTTTTTTTAATCGGAATTTTTATGATGTCTTTTTAAAAATTTACATCCTTGGGAGTGGAAGAAAAAAAAATTATGTCGGGTGTTAAAAAGAGGACACTGAGAATTATTGAAAGGTGAATTGTGAATGTTCCCTCTTTTTTACGAGATTAGTTGGCAGGTGATTAACGTCAGCCTCGACGATTAGGGTCATTATGCTCTCCTATATTACTTACTTGGAAATGAAGTCATGTTAGTTTTGTCTCTGCCGCCTCGGAGCCTCATAGTTTATTAACTCGGTATCCTTGGATGACACCTCCTATTGACATTGTTGTCAAGAAGATGCACGCCCTATAAATCCCGCTGCGGCCATAAAACAAGAATACAAATTGCTAACTATCAATCACGTCAAAATGCCTCCCAAGTGACAGAAACACAGCACAGTGTGGAGACAACAGTGAATCTTTTTTAGCATCTTCCTCTTGGTCCACTCACTTTTTTTTTTTTTTTACACTCTGCCCCCTTTTCTACCACTGTTTGGGATTTTTGATGCTCAACTTCATCTGGGCTCTTTGGACTTGTCTTGTTGCAGCTCTCCTACGTGGATGCGGAGGGTAGCCCCATCGGCGTGGTCCAGATGACCTTCCTGAGGTTGCTCAGCGCCGCCGCCAAACAGAACATGACGTACAACTGCTACCAGTCGGTGGCCTGGCACAACCAGGAGCAGGACAACTACGACAAGGCCATCCGCTTCCTGGGCTCCAATGATGAGGAGATGTCTTACGACAACAACCCCTACATCCGCGCGGTGGTCGATGGCTGTGCGGTAAGCCGGGAAATTGTATTCGTGTTGTTGTTTAAGCCAAAAGAGCTCAGTCAGCAAAAGACCTTTCAAATGTTACAAATGTTTTCACCCTTAAAGAGTCCCAAAGTGCACTCATGCTTTTTTTTTTTTGTTGTGTTTTCTGTCTTCCACAGTTGAAAAAGGGCTATGAAAAGACAGTACTTGAGATCAACACACCAAAGGTGGAACAGGTGCCTTTTGTGGACATCATGTTCAACGATTTTGGCGGTTCCACGCAGAAGTTTGGATTCGAAGTGGGACCCGTCTGTTTCATGGGCTAAGACTTTTTTCAACTGAGCAAATGGAGAAAAAGAAAAGCATATTTTTGTTTTCTCAGAAAAAAAACAATTGAAAAATAATAAGACACTTTTATTTGTAAAAAAAAAAAAAAAAAAAAAAGTACCTTTTTTTTTTCCATAAAGCAACAAGTGTATGAGTAAAATGAAATCAAGTTGAGAATACAGTGAAATTTTATAGGGATAGAGGAAAATGAAATAACCTTGAAACCTCAGTGTGCCTTCTCCATCACATGCAAGTTTTGAAACTGGATGTCAGATCCTGCCTCCTTCACAGTACGCTCGCACACACAACCTAGTCCCGAGTCATCACTTGATTTTTTTTTTTTTTCATCGAAGGCGACCCTGAGTTCCAGATGGTCGCAGTATTTGCCATGGACTCCATCTGATTTGGTGCTTTTTCTTTTCTTTTTAGCTTTGATCTCATGTTTCCCCATCATCTCTCTGGCTTTCTTTTGTTTAGTTTTTTTCTCCACTACTCTACCGTTGGTTTTGTTTCACTCAATCTCTACGGGAGCTTTCGTTTGTGCATAATTGTCTCCCCATTCTCTTGGAATGGACCTTAAATATATAAATAAATATATATAAATGATTTTTTTTTTTTAATGTTTGTAAGTACATTCTGTATATTTTTTTTTCTCCTGGTAATGTTTATTGCTTCTGGCTTCAAAACGTGCATGTGACTTTATTAAGTGCGAGTTAGGAAATCATGGGATAATATCTAAATTGTAGAAACACACCGAAAGCAAGGAAATTCGACTTGACGTTAAAACGAGGGGGGGAAAGTAAACTCGGGGAAATTCCTGTCTTGTGGCAGTTGTGGAGCACACCTTGTTGTAATTTAAGAACAGAATGGAAATAAAGGAAGAAAACAAGCTCTGTGATATTATGTGAAAGTTAATTTGCAGACAAAAAGTAATACATTCCTCCTTTTGCTGCCCTCTGAACAGAATGCCTACCTTGGTGGCTATATTATTAACTTAATAAATGGCTTCTACGTTTTTTTGTTTTTTTTCCCTGAAATACTTACCTGTCTGACTATGCAGTGCGAGATGTCACATTTCAATGAAAACACAAAGAAATCAAAATCTAGGTGCTATTTTCTCTCTTCTGTGGTGCTATGTATTATTTTCTAGTTTTTTTTGTTTTTGTTTTTGTTGTTTGAATGAAAAAGAAATTTTGTGGTGGTCCCAGACTGTAACCAGCCGCCCCTCCACTCGCTAAACCGCCATGTGTGATACAGGTGGACCTTTTCTGCATCCATTTTTTTTCTTTTTCTTTCACTGCTGCTGTTTTTTTTTTATGTTTAGCTGTGATATTTGCATGGCCTTTCTCCTCCACGTATCCCCCTCAATGATCAGCACAGCATGTCGTGTGTTTCCTCCTGCTTCAGCAGATCCTTGAAGATAAGAAACGTGTCCGACACTTGTACCAAATGTTAGAAAATCACGAGAGGAAACAGATGCAGCTGTCGGCTTTTCATATCATTTGCTCTGTGATGCAGCTTTTTTTGTTTGTTTGTTTTTTTACTCTTACTTCGTCGCATCTTCTGTGCCCCATCAAACTGAAGGAGTTTGACAGGAAGTGATTTGTCCAAAGGAAAAGATTTAATTTGGTTTTTGAAGCCTTAAAACTATCCACCAAAGTTGTTTTTTTTAACGTAGCTTTAATTGGCTCAAGGTGGCTTGAGATCGTGTGTTTGTTTTTTTAATATGGGAACCAACTTGAAAAGTTATTCTTGATTTAATCACAGTAGAAACAAGTCAGTTAGAAGAAGTTTGCTGGCTCAGCGTCAACATTTTTCCTGTCAGTCTACTTTTTTTTTGCCTTTATTGTAACAATGCTCTTTGTTCGAACTATGCACTCTCTATGCTTATGACCACTAGTATCTACCACAGAATTTTATTTTTTTTTTACAGCTCTTCATACGTAGGCTTTTGTTTCCTTTATTTTTTAATCTTCAAATATGTGACTTGAACCATTTCTGTTAAAACAACACAATACGCTTGTAGATCTTTGGCTTTTCCATTGTGATGCAGTATGCCCAGATTTAACACTTTGCTCTCAATAAAAGAAAAAAGGACAAACATAATTTTTTTTTGTAAATTTCCAGAACCAGCAGTGATGCTGCCATTGTTTTGTTTTCATTTTGTAGATTTCTGTTTGTCTGTTTTGTTTGTTTTCACGGTCTTGTCAAACCTGTGTAAGGATAAGAGGATAGAAGATATATTGGTTTTTATGTCAATAAATTCAAGTTTACTGTGGCCATCCACTCTTGTATGTCTTTTGAAGCATTAAAACCTATCTGTATGCATGAAACTGTAAAGCTTTTTTCTCTTGTTATGATTTGTTGAGCGACATGATCTCCAGTCCACGCTTACTTCATCAGGACTCATCCGATTTTTTTTCTTCATCAGTGCTACAGATGAAACCAATGGTCATGTTCGGCAATTGTGAAGTGGAGAACAAATGATGAACTTGTAACTCTACAAAAGCCAAATGTTCGTTTGTAGTATATTTATTGTATTATTTAAAATAAAAAGAATAAATGTTAAATGACACCATAGTGTAAGTGTAAGAGGCCCCCTCTTTACGTGCACACAGGGGAAAAAAAGGGTTAACGGTATGCAACATGGGGAAAAAGTGCTGGAAATTATCATTTGGTGACACTTTTTTTAAATGTGGGATGTGTGTGAGAGAGAGAGCATGCGCTTTTTGAACTTTTAGATCATGCAAGTGCTTTAATGGTATACCTATTGAGGCTCTATGACAAATGAGACTGCAGGATATTTAAATAGTGTCCCAACCACCGACACCACAAGAGGAGCAGACTGCATCAGACCTACCGTCATCTATGGATAATTCCATGCTCATGCCTCCAATGACGACTGGGCTCCCAGCTATTCATTTGTGGATAGTTAATGTATGTGCTCCTATCTTTCCAAGCTGCTTTCCTTCCACTGCCTGCATTTCATTATGATAAGCAGCGGGAGGAGGGAAGGGAAAAAAATGCATTATTTGCTGTATGTACTTATTCAGGCCTTCTGCAGGAATCATTATAATAAAAGCATGCTTCAACCCTGTCATCCAACACTAATTTCAATAATCTGTAAAGCTTTGATCAAATCTGTGATAGTGGAGTCGACATGCAGCACTTCAAGTGTCTCATTAGGAGGAAAATCTTGCACGGTGAGTATTGAAGCCGAGCACAGCAAGATAGATAAATAAAAAAGAATTTTAAAAGTTGTTCTGCATGACGGCGGGATCAATATTTAATGCACTGTTTACAGGATGGTTTGAAGATGATCAGAATGCATGATTTTCTACTGAGGCAGCATCCAGGGCGAGCAGACCCGAGACCACAGCGAAAAGTTAGGGGCATGGAAGCAGGCTGGTTGGATGGAGAAGGAAGGAACGTGAGGAGGAGGAGTGGGGGATTTAGCTTCCATGCAATTATGGCAACAGGTGAAAGCCTACAGCAGCGCCCGAGCCTAATAGGCATGCGAGGGCTTTCAGAGGGGGTCGATTTGGGATGGGCTGAGATTTAGGATGGATGAAGAAATCAATGTGGGACATGCAAATACTCTCAGAGCAAAGCAGGAGTCCAGGAAATCTATAGTGGAGGAAATGTGTCTCCAGGCTGAAATGTACCAGGTGAGATCAGAGATCAAGGAAAAAAATAAAACCTTCTGAAATCCTAATCTATTAACGGAAAGATGCAAGCAATTGAAAATACATGTGCGCTTTTGCACTGGAGCGCGCCATGATTTACAGTCATCGTTTAACAATCTCTTGGCCTGGCTTGTGTCCAGAGCGTCACAAGATAAAGCAGATTTCATTACCACTGGACATGGCCATACAAGTTCTTTTGCAGTTTCTATTTTTTGCAGTTATCTACTGCCCTATGTCTTATGCCCTCAATAACATTTATCGTTCAGTGACGTTAGGAAAGGTCCTCGTAGAAATTCGGAAGCCGGTTCAATTAAAATGATTTATAGCCCTGCAATCTCCGGCAAGGCAAGTTAAAATTAAAGGTAAGTAGTCGCCACCAATATCTCTGTAAAGTTGAATGAATAAATTAAGACCACAAAGGAGAAAATAGCTTTTATACTTTCATTCGTTTATCAACAACCTTGTGGGATTTTCCTGGACCAATGCATAGGATTGAGTAGAATATTCTCATATTATATGAGAATATTATAAGGAATATTCCTTATAACACATCAAAATATATCTGCTACTAAATACTACGTAGTGGTTTACACTTTTCCTTCATGGTGAGAACATCTACAGGCAGGAGTTTTCATGCTCTCACAAGTGTGAATGTGTGTGATTTCTAAATCAATCCAGAGCTTGTAGGACCGTGATTGGACAACCCTGGTTTGGGTGTCTTGTTGCTCCGCCTTCTTGCCCTTTTTGTCTGATTGCAGGTTCCTTCCACGATTGCATCCACCTGTGTCTCGTTATACCTTCATTTCTATTTAAGCGCTGGATGCGACAGCTGCCTGCTCTTATGTGTGAAGAGTTTTAGTTGTGTTCAGGCTTGGTGTAGTTTTGCACTAATATGGGGTTAATATTTATTTGTTCTTTGGGTTTGTTTGTTTTTTGCTGGGCAAAGATGGAAAGCTGGGGAGAAAATGGGGAGACTATTGTCTCCTCCAACCTCTTTGTTCTGCGATCCCTGATCTGTTGCTTAACTTGGGGCGTCTTAGCCATGCAATCAAAGCGACGCCAGCATTTGCCACATATAAAGGCCCCTGTATACTCCCATAAGAACGCATAAGAACAAGACGAAACGTTCAGCAGGAGAGTTCATCCTCTGATAAGAAGCTTTTGAACTTGCAGGCCACACCCTCTCACAGCTTGATTCTTGCTTCAAATGTTTTCAGTAATGCATTTCGCTGAACTGTTTCAGTAATAAAAGAGAAAGTTTGTGTCCATGCAGTCCGTTTTTGACTGCAGGAGTTTACAGCTTAGAGTGATGCGTTCAGGGGCATCAAGTAACTCTGATCTCTGACATGTTAATGAGCTGCGGGGCTCATACAGTAGAGAGGTTACATGTTAAATATGACTGATAGTCATTAGTGAGCTGGAACATGCACGCGCAACACCCAGCATTGCCGAAGTTTGGGCGGCAATGGTGCTGCCCGGATGGTTGGCACAGCCAAAACAAAATTCTTCGGCCAGCTCTGTCATTTTGTTCGGCAGGACCCTGGAGTGCCAAACTTACTTCTTGTTCTAATGGAGTATGAATCGACCTTAACTATGAAAATGAGTATAATAAAGCAAGATTGTGATCCTAAATTTACTGGTTCAAATCTCATTGCTTTAGAATTAGTGTCAGTCCCGAAGAAAGGCCATTTTACTTTCTAAGGTTGTGTGAAACGTTATAGATTACATGGTCTGCCTGCATGTAAGCAGCTGTTAAAACACAGATAGGTCTGCCTGACCACCAAAAGTAAAGGTCGATGTGACATCTCAATAACTTAGTGGACAAATTCCCCCTCACTCATAATACAGCTGGTGGACAGAGATGAGGTCATGTTCAATGTGCCCTTTTCACTTAAGTATCATCAAACGTAATCCTTCAGATAATGTCTTTATACAGTATTTGCCATAAATGGTTTTGAATTGTAAAATTAAATATAAAGTCAAGGTCACTGCAAACTCACATTTGCTATTTTTTGAAAACACAGTCATTAAGTTCAGCACTTAAGGCCTTTGATTACATTTCAGTCTCGACTCAATATATTACATGAACGCAACCGCAAGGTTGACATTCATGTTCTGTGTTAAATTGGTTAAGTTGGGAACATGAAACTTTCTTATAACTTTTATATATAGAGAAATGTAGAAAGTAAAAAAAAATGGAAATAACCAAACTTTTGGCCAGACAGGAAACCCTGAAACAGCAGCAAATGAAGTGACCTTAACATTTTTTGAAATGGAGAAAATGCTGCTTAGATTCACTGAAGTAGCTATTTAAACTGGACCAACATTGTTTTCTGTGCATTAGAGAGGGTTTCTTGATATAGTCTATGTTACTGCTTGATGGAGAGAAAACCCCAAAACTCGGTCACTGTTGTGCAAATCAACAGCTCACAGTAGTCAAATAACAGTTATTTGTTCAAGATGTAAGAAACGTTTGTTCGTGCATCAAGAACTTTATAAGGATAATTTAGAAACAATTATCTAAGTTCTTCCAAGTCAGAAGTGAAAAAGTGCTGTTTAATGTGACGTCTGGGCTCGTTGGAGAAGAGCTGAACGATCAAGTGCCCGACGTTAAAAAGGGAAATTTTGGACGAAGCCCCCCGTGTTAATGTGTAATTGCTTTGAGCCTGTGGATCTCCATTTACCAGTGCCCATTGATAGCCCGGCTCCGGCTCCGGCTCCACTGACCTACTTACATACGAATCAGATCAAGGAGATAATGTTACAATACGGGCACTGACATATTAGAATATTAATAACCGGCTTTTGGGTTCTGATACATTTTATATAACTTTTTTTTTTTCCAAATGTGATTAGGAATGGCCACCCAAGATTTAAGCACTGCTACACTTCGCAAACACCACAGCTCTCATGGTGGTTCAGGTCACGTTTACACGTATCCAGTTAAAAAAAAAAAAAAAGATATTTCGCTCTCTACGTTTAATAAAAATTAAAAAAAAAACAATCTTCATTTACACTGACCCATACATACAGCTGGTTCAGACCTGCTATGAGAATGCCAAACCTGTAGGGGCAGTGTAGCAAGAATCATGAAGCCATGATAGCCAATCAGAATCCTGGAAAAACAACAGGACAAATTGTGATGAAAATATCCGCTTAACTGCCTTTAGATTCAAACAGAGACTTGGATTTTATCCAGATCTCCAATGTGGCCGGAGTTTCCAGGAATCATCGTTTGTGGTGAGTCGTAGCTACGTTTATGTGAAAATGCGCGGTCCAAACGCAGAGAAATATTATTTTCTCAGTATTTTTTCAGATACCCAGGTACATGTAAACGTGGCCTTGGTCTCACAGTCACTTTGTACACAGAAATAATGTGCTTTGGTTTCCAACTTCTTGATGCATTAGTACAGTTTTAAGCCACTCAAAGAAACATAAATCCAGTGCTGGTACAAGGCGCTTGCACAATTATCTTGCAGAAGCTCAGAGCCTTGCGACGTCTTGGCGGTCTGACTCCACCTTCACAGCTGCAGGCCCTCAGTCATTAGCTGATCCAATTAGGTGATACAAAAGACAAAGAAAAGCTACTACAACCTCCAACAGAGTTATTATATCTCTGCGGAGCAAAAATAACCTCATCCAAGACAGCAAAACAATAAATCATATTGCCTTTTAAATATAAACATATGAAGTTGGGATTCTGAATAAAGGACAGAAAAACAGGACAATATTTAAGCAGAATATGCAGAATATGAATAGGTTGCAGTAAGAATTGGGAGAGCTGCAGGTATGATTAAAACCAGCAAAGATTAAAACTAAACAACGTGCATTACTTGGTTTGCAAGTGCACTTCGCATTTCACTTTGTTGTACATTTGAGCATGTTTTTGCATGTACATTTTTGCATATATTCATGTTTAATTTGAACTAATTTACTCACAAACATAAATCACAAACATTCACAACATAAATCTTATCTTAATAGTATCTTATCATTAAAACTGGCCTTATGTTGAGATTGTAATCATTTTCAATCGACATTTTCATCACATATGCTCTATGCCACGACAAAGAAAATCTTTGAAGTTTATGGCACTATCTAACTGGTCCGACCCACTCAAGATGAAATTGTGCAAAATATCTATCCCCTAATAGTGTAGTAATTATATTACATCATAAAGTGAGTCAATAATTTAAGTCAAATATTTATATGTATTTCCATATACCGTTTTTGGCATTTTGGTATGATTACTGTTGGCCAAGTCATTTAAAGTCTTCTGTTGTCTATAATCTGTAATCTATTTCTCCAATTATCAGTACAAAATTAAGTATAAGCATTAAACACATTAAGATCACATTCAGATTCTTATTACATTATTGACCAGACATTAAATGTTGGTGTTTTATTACATAATCATTTTTTTTTTGTTTGTTTGTTTGTTGCATATCAGGCTCTAAAATGTCTTTTTATGAAATCAAAAGAGCAAAATTTTGAGGCAGAGACTGTCATGTTTATTTGATTTCAAGTTGAAGCAGTATTGCTGCTTTAACCAGTTTATTTTTATTTATTTATTTTTCTCCAAACAAATATCGGTACTTTTACCGGATGTGCACCTCCACACTCACTGTGAGTGTATTTCTCTTAAAATACCAAGGACATAACCTCAGTAGCTATTGAGCAAAAAGCCCAATTTATGGCATTGACCTCCATAGTTATAATGTCTTGTACTCGCACCTTTTCTCCAGCCACCTGGTACACGGGTCAAACTTTGCCACAACCGCTGCTGTAGTTCAAATGGATTTAATACTGCATGCAGCATCAGTCCAGGGCTTTAAATCATGTAATGGTGAGGTGGAGGAGAATTTAAACTACAAGCTTTCCAATGAAGACACTAATCTTTCAGTACCTGGAAAAAAAATGGTTGTTGTTGTTAAAAAAGAAAAAAAAAAGACTCCTGAATCTGTCACGAGAGTGAGGAAGATGTCAAACACGCCCACGCTGCATTACAGCACTTGTACGGGAATGCAGACGCTGATTAGGAACGGCTAAGGTCTGAATAATCAAATTTTGTTGTGTCAGAGCTTTCCTCATTATCTTAAAAGTCTCAGAGATCACCTCAAGCATTTTAAGCTATGATCTGCAACTCTGATGCCTCTCTTCCGCTATTTAGCTCCCCATTTACTTTCAAGTGATATCCTTCACGTAACAAAGGTAATCATTTGCTTTATGGTCTCATTTTAAGATGATTAGTGTTGAAGATTAGCAGGATAATGATTGTAGGATAAGGCTTGTCCTTTGTGTTGAGGGACTGACTTAAAGAGTTTGACTAAAGAAAGCTTAAGTAATGTAAAATGATTGGAAGGGACGTAAAACCAATAATGAGAGCAGATGGGTGAAGATCGTGGGAAAAAAAGGCACGAAATGAAAGCAGGGATGGGGAAATGAAGGAGGTGTTTGATGTGTAAATACACACACACACACACACACACACACACACACACACACACACACACACACACACACACACGCATGGTGTGTTTTCCCTGCAGACAGTCAGGTAAATTACACAAGTTCGGTTCAAATTTAGAATAATATTCAAATAAGTGTCGGTAGATATCATTAACATGCTGAAATTGAATTAGTCCCGTCGTCCTGCGCTTCTCCTTTGTTCCTTTCAGCTATTGTCAGCCGGGATGAGAACATCTGGGATGTCGTTAAATCCAGTTCCTCAGAAGATATGATATTCTCGAGGGGTCCGGGGAAAAAAAGCTCACATGTCTCCGGAATGAAAATCGTTGAAAGTTTGAAATTAAAAATATTAAAATCTGTCACATTAACACCAACAACACTTTTTTCTTTTAATGCTGCGCATCAGTGTAGGTGGATGCGACCTTTCAAAGACGAGATTGCTTCAGGACCTCTTGGCATTGAAGTGTTGCTGTGAACTCTGTGTGCCAAAAAAGAAACGCTAACAATATGACTTTGAGCCTTTTCTCAGCAGGAGAATCTTTGTCCCGCTCATGTAAAACTTAGTACTTGATTTAATTAGATAGTCTTCCTTTGCGGGCCAGAAGGAAGAGCATATGGTCCATGCACTTTTTCCCCCCTCCCTTCACTCACATACAGTCACTCTGTTCTATTTTCGGGATCCCGGAGTATCGGCTTTTGAAGCTGCTGGGCTTCTCCGCCACACGTCGGTGGTCCCCTGTCGTGAGGCGGGGGTCAAAGAAAGCGACAGTGCTGCAGGAACCAAAGAGCAGCCAAGGACAGGCCTAAATTAACAACATTAATTACCTCTCCCCGACACAGTCTGAGCGACTTTCCTTCCCCTTGATGTCATTCAAGAGAGACAAACAAGAATGGAGCTGATTACTCACCTAATGATGCTCTCTGGTTTTGGATTGTGCAACGTCGACATTACCCTAAAACTGAAGAGTCTTTTGGTTCAAACCTTTTGAGTCCCATCACACTGCAGATGCATTGTGACTTCCAAGTGCAGCGTGCATGTTTTTCCCCAGTCGTTTTACCAATTCACATTGTATTTTTGGCCTCGCCTCTAGCCATCTGTGCATCCATGAGCATGTTAGTCTGAAAATATTTCACTGCATTCAGGCAGCAGGAGGCAACTGACCAACTCAAGCCATTATTATGCTCTGGAGCACCCATCCCTTATAAACAATCCTGACCTTTGGACCTCTGCTATGACCAAAATAAAAAGAGATTTTATTGGGGGAATTAATCTGTATTGGCATTCTCTAGAGCAGTGGCTCCCTTGGTTTCATCACTGGAGCTTCTCCAGATTTCGTCAATGGCTTTGGAACCGACTTTCTAATCTCTAATTTGCCAAAGGATTACAGTGAAGCCAAACGCTGGCAGACATAGCCACTTTGATAAAGAGCTGCCCCTCTCTGTGTCCAAATTTAAAACAACTGCTCAGAGCTACCCACTTAAAAAATGTTCAGTTTCCTCATGCATTAATTTTGTGTTCAATTAATTATTAAATTTTTTTCTATATATTGTTAAATTTTACGCTTGAAAAGAATCCTACCTTACCTGGTTCAAAGCCTTTTTTTCCCACCATAATTATTCACACATGTACTTTGGGTTTTACATCAGGCAAAGCTGTTAGAGTGCCATTTTCCATTGCTTTGAAGAATTAGAGAACACATATACCTCAGTGGGAGGGTACATACATCAACCAGTAATGAAAGTGACAGCTTGGGCAGTGGCCGGAAGGCAATGGCTGTGTGAGAAATAAAACTCCACATAATCAAATGACGTAAGAACGTCACATTCTTTAAAAAATATACATAGACTTTACAGTGTTCACAGGTGCTTAGCGATTGCATGAACATAATTGAGACGTCCAATAACAAATCTCACCATAGATTTGATTCCTCAACAGATTGCCCATATTCCATCTGATAAGACCAAAGTCCCAAGGTAGCAGCCATTAGGGACTCAAATACAGCTGAGACGTTTGGATTTAGTTGAGGGAACAAATTACCTGAAGCAATAAATATGACTTTTTAAAAAAAATAAATAAATAAAGTTCCGCAAGACGTGTTTGAGTTGCGGGAGGGGATGTAGATCTCTTAAGGCTTGACATTTAAGAGACAGAAAAAAGGAGTTAAAAAAAAGAAGCTTTTCTGTATACTGAGGAGGGTTTACTAGGTCGATAAACACAGAAACGAATATTGTTTGCTCTCAGATTCAATCGAGAGATTTTTATTTGCAACTCTGTTAGCTGTCGGAAAACAATTTCTCCAGGTACTTTTGTGACTTAACAACCCCTCCAACATTCCTTCTTCATCCCACTCGTCACAACTGGTTTGCATCTTTGCTGATGAGTGCGCTGTTTCAACACAGGTGGGGAGTTGTGATTGGATTTGGAAGAAGAGAACATTGGGCCATGTCGACATTGCTATGCAGTTGTTTAACATGCAGATCGGTGTTTGATTTGTATACAAAAAGACACAACCACATATTTTGGAGTCATTTTCATAGGAGTACAGTAATAGCGAATATTTCCAAGAAACCAATTAGACATAGAACTTCATTGTGTAAAATAGCCCATTTAGATGACCATCTATTCACTGATTAAAACAAGTGGAGCAAAGTTATTATTAAGAATAAGTCAGCCTGGGTCAGTCGTCAATCATTCACCGTTTGCTAGGAAACCGCACATGCCTACTACATCTAAATGAATCAGGTGATAAAATCACTTGAGTGTCTGCACTCTCAACTGAATATTTCATGATGCTCGCGGAAGCGAATCGGCAGCACCGTATCTCCACAATCTTCTCCTGTGGTTTCACTCGCCGTTAAATCATTTGCGGGATGACAGAATCAAAATCCAGCCAAGGTGATTTGCAGATGCAAATTCAGCCTCAAACATATGTACACACTAGCATAAGGACACTAAGGTACAAGCATTACTCTGCCTGCACACTGCCATAATTGTGCCCTTCAGTCATTCTTCCAGCAGAGTAATTTCCTGTCTCATTCCTTCAAGCCTCTAGAGGTCCCCAGTGTCTGTTTTGAGTAGCTGGTTATCTGATGGTCACACCCACCTCCATCTTCATCCAACTTTCCCAATTTACACATCTGCACCTGTATATATACTGCACTAGCTGCACTACTTTTCAGCTTTTGGCTTTGCAGCAACCAATGGTAATGGTAATGACAACTATTGTAATTGTAATAAAGCCAAAAATATGCTACACAGCCATAACTTGATGATATTTGAAATGTAATCATTGATTGGGTTATTACCTTATGGAAGTAGCATTAATACAGTTCCTTTAGAATGTAATGCCAATGATTTTGGTACAGTTTCTAAAAAAGTTATGGTGTATGATAATTTACTTGAATGATTTTGTTAATCCCAATTATTACATTATTGGACTTTATTATATTATTGGTTGCTTGGCTTAAATCAGACAACATGAAAGTATTAAACAGTCAGAGTTCAAACCTCATGTTGAAGTTATTTATCAAAGAAAATTAAGTTAAATGAACAAGCAAGCAATATCAAAGTTCCACGAGGTCGGATGAAGTTCGTCGTCGTCTCTGTCTCGTCAGGCTTTGAGAAACACTCATTCAGCATTACAGATATTCAGATCCAGACATCAGAAGAGGCTCCTTCACTCATATGGGGACACATCTCATGTCTCTCAGCCTCCAGACTCCTGTACACCAGTGGGCTGTATTAGTAACCATTCACCATCACAGACAGTTAAACCACATACAAAGTGCCTCTTATATGCTCAATGTTGCTCAATAAAAGGGAGGTTGTGGTGAAGATTGTATTGGGACTAACGCTAATTATTAGAATCATATGTCAGTTTGTGCCATAACGTATCACTCTGGCTCCTGTTTTCTTAACACAAAGCCCCTGAAATGTTTCTGTTGTCTTTCGATTGTTTTAGAAATCATTGCAACAAACTTGGTTCAATGATATGTTTACAAGTGAAGATGACATTTATAATTTAAAGCTTTACCACATTGCCAGTGATGGTGAAAAAAAGAATATACAACACAATTGTATGACTTTAGCATTTCCACCATTTAACTTTCAGCTTGTGGTATTGCTTAAGCAAACTTTTCCCACTAAAATTGACTATTAGTTTTTGAAAGTTGAAGCAATTCGCAAATGGGTAAAGAAGATGGATGGATGTGGAAACATAAAGCTTTATGAGCGGACTAGTGTGAGTTTGATGAACTGATGTAAAGTCCTCTGTAGTCTAATTCAAGCACTTGTCAGCAACCAGCTTAAATATCACATCTGGGGTATTTGATGGAAGAAAATGTGAGAATGATAACAAATCTGATGGAAAAATACAATAATGATTTTTCCGGTGTGTGTGTGTGTGTGTGCTCTACATGTCGACCTTCTACACAAACATTCAAAAACAGCCTTTCATGTTGTGTTTTGGCTTCTGTTGATGCTGAGACTACTCTACTTCCATTTTCACGACTTAGTTTTTTTTTTTCATTTGCACTCATACAAAGACGGAAACGTATAAAATAAACAAGATAAATTGTACTGTACAAAGAAGGAGAAAAGGTGATGGGAGAGTCTCAGGTGTGTTAACCTGATTTTTTAAAATTGGATCACATTGTGCTGTTTACATGATCATCTGATTTATTCGATATCTTTAGAAATTCACTTATGATTAGATTTTTAGTGCACATGAAATTGCAGAAAGGTATTAATCTGATTTTCTTTACTTGTGTGTTTATTTTTTGAGCCGTTTCTAAATCATTTCTGTTCAGCACTATTTTTATTTATTTTTTTCCCACTGCTTCCACCCACCAGAGGTCACGGAGGTCCTCGGCCTCCAGCTGGCCACGCCCACCTCACCTGCTCCCCTTTCTCCTTCCATCAGCCCACCTGCAGCCACATGTCTGATTACCTCAGCTGCGTCGACACTGCAGAGTCTGGCCACGTCCCGCCACGACCCAGCGCCAGATCATCATCGTTGTTGTGTTTCTGCTCTTGTTCTAGTTATCTGGGATGTTTTTGGCACTGCGTGCACCCTGGCTCTGCTGGATTTATTTATCCAGCCTTCCCGCCCTGTCTGTGTAGTGTTTATTTGCCAGCTCCAAGTAAACTTCCACCCTTTTCCCCCGACTCGGACTGTGCATCTTGATTCTTTTTTTAAAACTCTCTGCTTCATAGATCACAATTTATATACATCAAGGATCCCAAGGCCCTTCTCTTTAGGTTTTTTAGCAGACAGAGACACTGACACAAAGCATCAGGATTGCTCCTTGAACTAGCCTTGACCACATCGGGTGCCAGTTTGTCTTACATACATACATTTAGAGGATTTCTTAATCCTAATTTTACACCCAGGAGTTGTCAATGCATGTGTGCACTTGCATGGAGTCTTAAAGCATTATTTAATCGTGTCCCTTTCTTGCGTTGAGTTCCTTTTTTCTTAAAAAAAAAATGCCCACTGCGGATTCAGTTCCGTGTTGATTAAAGTCACCTGGAATAAATCAGTGTCAATCCCTCTTGCCATAAAAAGTATAGCTATTTATTTATTTATTTAAAAAGAAAAGGAGAGAACATTAAATCAAAGTGTGAATGTACCACCTGAGGTCACAGCGCATGGAGGTAATTCATCACTGTCATTTCAGCATCAACACCTTTCCAGCGGGTCAAAAAGCTTCCTCTGATTAAACATCAAGAGGAGACAGTAATGCCAAGGAGAATCAAAAGCGGTGAAGCATCTTTGGCCTGCAGGAGACAGATCTCAAAAGCAATGCTGATGAGAAATGTTTGAATATTGCTCTTAACTGCTTGCAGCATTTTAACAGCAATTTTAATTCTTTTTTACCGGGTGCTAAATTTCCATCATTTAAATGAGACTGCAAATAATGTCTGTGACCTTTAACCAAAACCTGTGTTCACAGATGTATACAGAACACACACAAACTGTGCTTGGATGTGAATTTGTTTCTGCAGAGCTAATGCTTGCTGCAGCCTATTAGAGTGAATTGCATTCAGTTTGTGTCAATATTATTACATGCCCATTCATCAAACATTCAGATTGAGTAGCATGAATATTTAAGACCATTAACTTCATTTGTAAACATCAGTCTGACCTTTTTTCCCCCTCCGACTAGATTTATGCTTTACAGTTGGATTTTCTTGTGAGCATCCTTGTCTTTAATCACAGTTTTCAATCATGGGAAGATAAATTCAATCATCCATCCTCTTCATATCACCAACTGGTTTCACCAAATTAATCTAACGGGTTTGTCTTGCTCTGTGAGTCGTAGCTACAATGTACAAATTTCACACAAGAATTGACCCTAAATTGAACCTGTGCCATTTTGTTGTGAGGTGACTTTGCAAAGTCCATCATGTTCAAATTGTTAATCCCTGCATCATTTTATTATGCATCAAAGCACGAGCTTCGATCAATCAGTATTTCTGTTTTTAGAGTATTTTACCATGAACTAACACGCCTTGATATTATTCATAACTATTGCACTTTAATCCAATCTGTTTTTTTTTTTTACATAATCTACATTTCAGATTTCTCCATAGAAATCTACATTTTATCATTTTTTCTGTCAAACGTGTTGTCAAAAATGATTACAATCTCAACATGAATCCAATTTTAATGAAAACTTCTGGTGCGAAATGCAATAAAGTTTCACAAAAACTTCTCCTTTGACTGTTGCATTATGGGTGTTTTCCAGTCTAGTTTATTGACATTAACTGAACATGAAGTAAAAATAGAGCAGCCATTACTGGAGGTCTGGTGAGAGGATGTAGGCAGGAGACACAACACTGACAAAAAGAAAACAAACAAAAAAACAAGCAAATGCTCTCCGTTAATGAATAATATGTAGGTAGGTCAAATGTTATAGATTCCACTCTAATTGGCTTTTGTCAACGAATGGATCCTCTGGCGAGGCTACATTGATAAAGTGCAGTTTTTTTTTTTTAAATGTGGAGCTCCTTAAATATAGATCATGAATATGTATAGTTCACCATTATTTTAGGGATATTTACTTTTGTGTTCAGAGCTGTTCCTGGCTTCTTTTAAAATATTGAAGTGAGAAAAAAAACCCCAACATAACAGCCTTGTTATGTCAGTAGCTTAAGGAAAAGTCTTGACTTGACATGTGTCGTCTTTTGTTGTCAAGCAACCTGCACAGTAGAGAGAGAGAGAGAGAGAGAGAGAGAGAGAGAGAGAGAGAGAGAGAGAGAGAGAGATTGGATAACAGGGAGAATGCTCCCGACAGTTGAACTGAGAAGCTGGTGTGTCCAGGCCATTATAGGAACACTTTCCACCTGCCCAGGCTATCAAGACATCTTCCACGAGACCCCAGCTGATGTTGCTATAAATAGTACCAGTGTTAAGTGAAATATGCAGTCCGCAGTCATGTGCTCTGTGCATTGGGATGCCATCGGACGGAGACAGTGAAGATGAATGAGACTGGACTGGCCGGGCTAACGCCTGTCAAGCTTTTGCTACTCGCTGTCCGGAGCTAGACTGACATGGGTAGAATAATTCGCCTAATAGTATTGAGTTGACAAGTCTCACTGCTGTCAACGCTCGTCTCCCTTGGTACCAGCAGGAAGGCCATACTGCCGGCCCTGCTTGTATTTACACACACCACTCCATTATACAGAAACACTCCTTGTTTTGTGCTTTTCTCCTCATACACCTCGAGAGGAAATGGCCACTGTTTGATTAGTCCATATTTTTACTTAATCGTCAGTCAGACCTTTTTTGTCTCACCTATTTCTCAATGTTAATAGAACAACTGAAACAAAAGGGTAACTCTTACAACCCCATCTTCTCAAAAGAGTCCGGGTGCTGTGTAACTGTAAACAAACCCAGGATGCAATCATTTGCTCCATCTTCATGAACAGCTGTTTTTTTTCTTTTTCCCACAGCCGATTTAGAATAACATATCTGATGTTGAGATAAATGTTAGTTTATTTTCACCATTTCTTGAAAAATTATGTTTAATTTTAAATTCAATGGCAGAGGCAGCATTCAGTCGAATGAATAGAAAACAGCTGAGGTTAACTGGAAACATTTCAACAAGAGGACATGGTATAAACATATTTACAGAGCAAAAAAGTATTTAGTTTGTCTATGTGGTTTCCATATCACATAATTCATAGAATTTGCACAAATCTTCTCATGTTGGATGTCAGCAGGGCTGCATTAGGTGAACTTATGACATACGACAATGTTGTATATCGTGATGACATTATGATTTGCCCAAAATACAAGTACTTAAATTATATATGATATTAATTCATTGAGACTTGCTCTTGTAGATAACAGTGCGTCTAATAATGCCAGCTGTGAATGCATGGTTTACTCAAAGTGAAAGTAAAATGACCCAATACATTTCTCTTAGGTTTTCTTTATTTTACTGATTGTTTTCTTTATGATTATAGATTGGCTTGTTATTGTAGCACTTTGAGATTTCCAAATGTAAAGTGCACTTACTATTGATGAGCCTAAATAGAGTGTTGGAGCCCTAAAACATCTCTACCTGTTGTGCCTTGGCAGATTTAGTCAAATTGACTTTATTTCAGAGGCCGACTTCCCATCACGAGTCTCTGCGAGGTGTCATCACTGGTTACCAAAAGCGACAGCTGGATTAGGAAACGGCAAGTGCCCGAGCTCGCTAGAAATACAACAAAGACGTTTCATCATCAAAACCCAGCTGGATCAAATAAAACTCTGGCTGATACATCTTTAATGGGGCTGAGACAGGCATCAGGAAGCATTAAGTTTTTAAGGAGTAATCCACCCTCAGGTATTCTTACACTGTTGGTTATCATCAATCTGTGACACTCCTCTGATAAGAGCCTGCGGGGTGCCTCGTCTCCATAGTGCTCCATACTCCTGATTTACCCGAACAATCACCCACTTCAACTTTGAGTTCTCTGTAAGGACTTTCACTGAATCCAAAACGTGTGGATAAAAACACATATACCAGCTCTGGAATGAGTGTGCACACATACTTATTACTCGTGTCCTCCCTGTTCGTTCACAACGTATATCTCCTTCCAGCACCTGCTGTGAAGGTCTTCGTTAAAAGATGGCCTCTTGTCATAATGCAGTTTTATGACTTTAATTATTTTCTGTTCACACTCGTACTTCATATACTTTTAAATTAAGACGCAATCAAACGGCCATGTGGCCAGTTTAAAGCCAGGTGTTATTCCATAAAAGAAAACCTGCACGGAGAGTGCAACAAACATCAGATAATATGAAGCCCCACGAGCAGCAGTTTCACCATGAATGACCCGGAGGATTAATCAGGCCTCCCTGTCCAGACAGTGTCGTTATGGGTTATCATGTCATGTAAATTTCTGCAGTTATCCTTGCGAATAAGACAAATGTGGCGGCAAACAACAACACGGGGCCAAATATACGAGGCACATAATCAACAGCTGTTTGGGAAAGGACAATATGGCAAAAGCAGAAGCAGACATGCTGTTCAGCGTGATGCATTACATTAATCAAGGAGACAGTATGCTGTGACATCCTGCGTAATGCATTTTTTTGAAAGCAACGTCAGCCCGTGACTTTCATCAGGTAAGAAATACCTGCAGTTGTCAATATTTGTACAAAATGAAGTTCATAAGAAAATGCATGTGATATGTTTTGGCGGTAACGAAGCATGAATTCACAACCCAGGTGGACATCAATTTACTTTGCTTTAAGGGCAAATAAGATAAAAGGCACTTTTGCAAGGCTAAATTCAGAAACATATTCCCAATTTCCAGTCCTGGTGAATAAATGTCCTTGCGAATGATAAATGAAGAAGACATTTCTCTATTTGCTTTTCTGGTTCCAGTGTTACAGACACGCACATAGGCGTACATTCTTAACATTCTCCACGATTTGTATGTCTTGATAAAAATAAATGGGAACAAGCCTCAAAGGAAGACACTTCCTGAACTAATTAAAATGCTAAACTTTAATTTAAGGAATTGGCCATTCGTTTGTCATTACGCGGCAGGCTGTCGCTGAAATCCAGATGCTTTTCCGTGCCTCCGCATCTCCCGCTCACCATTTGTTGTTGTCATTAAGCGTTTCAATTCAGGTGCTTTTCAGACGAGAGTGCAATCGCGCCTGTCTGACGTGAAAGACGCCGCCGAGCGCCAGCACAGGTGTGCAGGTGGCAACTAGTGTCTCATGCAGAACTCGCTCTGACAGCTCAACGCTCAGCCTGATATCTCACTAACTGCTTCGCCACACGAGCATGACTTGACAGCCAGCACTTTAAATAGCAATGCAATGTGCAGAGAATGCGTATGTGGTCATTATAGTGAGCCTGCGCAAGGTCAAGTGCCATTGTTGGAGTTGCAATCTGAAATGGAAGTTAGTAAAACAAGTGAAATGTGATGCATGGCCTCTGGGATCCAAAACAAAGTGCTTGAGAATACTTAATATACTGTGGCCTAGTTTGGAGGAAGAATTGGGGGCAGAATGTTAACCTGCAAGTCTGGGCAGGAAAGGCAACTCTCTCCACTTTACAAATCCCAATTTGTCGGCGTCCACCTGTGTGAGCATTGTTAGAACGGGTTTGCAGTCTGGATATGTAACTTGGCTTCATGTTCACTCACAGCTGTCAGCTCTCCTCTGTACCTCGTGTTCATCTTCAGCGGTGGGATTTCGTATTAGCTTTGATGAGAGCAGAATCCTGCAGCAGTCAGGAGGGGGGATCATTATGAGAGCCACGTCTGGTTGCTACAGCCTTCGCTGCGGTGCAGTGGCTGATGGGATGGAATTAAACGCAGCTTGAGCCATGAGAGTGAAGGCCGTGACCACGAGGAAGTTTTTTTCACGCCTGGCCGTGAGACATCGCCGTGGTCTTTTGAGAGGTCTGGCCTCTGCAGAGCTTCCTGCATGGCATTGGCCATCAAAGGGCTGTGAGGGCTGTGAGAATTGTTGGGGAAGCTGCAGAACATCTGGTGTAAAAGTGTGTCCAACAACTGAGGATGTACAGTGTATTGGCTTTTTCCTTGTACATGGTACTTCTGAGGACGATTGTTACAGCCTGTCTTGTGAGTACCATTCCTGCTGGTTGTCACAGGGATCATCCATAATACATAATGCCCCGATAAAAAAACACATATAATAAATGAAAGTTATTAAATGTATTCTGTTTTGTTTTGACTTAATGCATTTGAAGAGCACATCTACTGGGACTCACAAGAGAAAGGCCAGGGCATAATTCCCCATAAAACCAAACCTCACAGTTATTCTTGTATAAAATATAGAAGAAACTTTTGAGCTTGTTTTTCTTTACTTTTATGCGGCTGTTTGTTACACCTGAATGGTTTGATAAAAGGTTTTTCAGCCACTTTTGGGGAACTGTAATCTTTTATTTTGTCCCTGGTAGCTGGCTGTGACACAGATCCTCAATCCTACCCTTGTTACGATACTGGAAAAGACAACTGTCAGCTCCAGAAAATAGAACTCCAGTTGAAATATATAAATTAATCTTTTATTCCTCTATTAAGAAATTAATATGATTGAAACAGAACCTCTGGTATGTTCACAGGATTCTCAAGATCCATCTCAAGGTGGTACTGGAGCCACTGACTACGAATAAAGAAAGTATAGTCTATTTGGGATGAAACCATCTCTTGACGCTTCCTCATTAGACGCTATATAGATATACAGTATATATACCTATTATAGTTAATATTACCTATTTCTCATTCTATTTGTCATCATATGTAAGAGACGCTTCCCATATGACATGTCTTTGGTCTTTTCAGTGAAAGTTTATATCGGACATCGGGACACAGCTTTTATTTCTTTTTCCCCCCGGTCCTGATTTCTTTTTCCTGCTGAAGGAATACAGACTATTTTTCATTCTATTTAGTAGTGTGCAATCAGGTGCTGGATAATCTAGGAATTCATCTGTGCTGATGTCTCCATCTCTGTTTCCTCCCGTCGCTTTCACATGATTTTTTCCACTTCAAGTGTCTTTTCTGTCAAGGACTGTGGAGACACCCCACTATTTTCAAACTCTACAGATCTTCTTTATAATGAAGTGATATTTTTGGTTCATCTGCAACTAGAAATCAAACTACATATTACTTTAAATGAAAGCTTGGATTTCTAAGTCAGAAAATGTGGTTTTTTAATGGCGCGTCATGTGAAAGAACTTTTGTTGTTGTTGCTCAGTGTGAAGGTCGCCATTGGAAACGGCTGTAGAGCTGCATTCTACTGTTATACACCTCCATTCCTCCCTGATGTTGAATTATTAACTTGAAGGAATGACTTATTATCTCGTTTTCCGTAGGTCACTGACATTTTACAACATATAGAGTCATACACATTCATGCCGACATGCAAGTTAGAATCACTAATGAGCTTTAGGCCCTTGTTTACATGACACAGTGAAAATGCAGTTTTTTTGCTTTTTGGTTTCCAGGAACGTTTGGCTTTTACTAAACAGCATTTGGGAAACAATGTCCATTTACACAGAAATGGCAGGAACATTAAAAGTGATGTCATTGTCATGTTGGGCCACTAGTGGGTGCTGTTGGCGGTTTGTAATGAAACCACACACATTCTTATGGACGGAAGACAAAGTTGGATTGCTGTTAAAGATGACTACTAAATCCCAGGAGAATATAGACTGGGAGTCATGACACTCTGAAAACAGTGATTGTTATTATTGTCCATCTGCTCCAGTATGTGATTTGCTATGGCCATGGTGCACCTGTGCATTGGAAGGGTTAAAAAGTTCCACCTTGGGAGCTGTTTTCTAAAAGCGTCATTGCTGCATAAACGGACCCCAAAACACCACAGAAGTTTTCTGTTTTCACTTGAAAATGTTGTAGAGCTTTGACTGTCCAAATGCAGAGGGAGAACAGGCAAACTCTGCAAAAAAACTCAACAGCGGTTGGCCCCAAAAATGTTAATCAACCCTTACTTTTTAAATCTAGCAACATTTAACGAGACTGCATTCTGGGGCTGTTTGGTTTGCTACAATTAAAATACAGGTGGTTCATTCACTGCTTTACTTGTAGTACATGGCAATAGTAAGAGCTGAGAAAGTCTGTTCGGCAATCCATGCGTGGACGTGAAAATCGGATGTCTCTCAGCCATCTGTCTTTGTTGACTCATTTCATTTCTCCCATACAGCCACTTTTCTTTCCTCCTCTTTCTCTAATTTGCCATTTCTCCTCAATAATGGCCGTGGCGCCTGATGCAATGTGCTGGCATGCGCACATTAACGCCAAAGTCAATGGGAAGACGAAGGGGGCGAAATGATTTGCACAGGACTGGGGGAATTAGTTGCGCGGCAGTCAGATACCCTGGGGTTACACAGGAAGGAAATTGGATCTAGAGGGAATGAGAGTGGGCCGTATGATGTCATTTATTACAGCGGATCGGTGTGGAGAGGTTGGATATCACTCATTACAGAGAGCAGTGAACACAGCTGAGCTGCTGCGCAACATGACAACTGGCTGCAGGAACCGTAAACTCTAACAGGGCCTTATATGTAGGTGGCAGTAATTAACTGAGCATCGTACTGCGTGGGTGTGATTCACAGCCAATAACTCTGAATCTGCATCAAAGATCAGCTTGTAAAAAGCTGACACCCCCCCCTCTTTTTGTATTACTGTCCACATCTGGTATTATCACTTCACTTCTCTGTGTGACCACTCAGTTTATTTGCCATCTCTGTATATCCCTTTGAAAATAGCAGCAGTGAGCAAACAAAGGTCTGGGAGGCTGATAATGGCTGTGTGGTTGCCATTTTGGCAGTAAATAAAAGGCAAATGAGAATATTTTCTGCAACTCAAAAATTGCTTTTGTGCTGTGGCGGACATGGTTCTCTCAGTCAATGCATTATTAATGATGTTGCGCTGCGATAACGCTGTAAGTGTCCAGTCCAGGATGGGCCAGGACACAAAAGCAAAAACACTAAATTTGGGACAAACATGCCTTGTTTGCTGAATGTGCACAGCTGAATACTGATTTCAGAGTATTTTTTTCTTTTTTATCAACTGAGCAGCTGTTAAAGTCCCAACTGAGTCTTGCGATCTGTTATTGTTTATAGACATTAAAAAAAAAAAAAAGAGGCTTTCGCACAACAAACAGAAGAAAATAGAATACAACAGATTTCAGTTTTTTTGGGTTCAATAGTGATTTTATCATTCTGACACAGTCCTTTAGTTTGAAGACGCAAATTGGACCTGTGCAGCTTGCCGCCAGCATCCACGTCATTTCAATGGGGCTCATTTAGGCATAAACTGGCCTCAGAGAGAGAACGAGGCTGGAGAACAAGGAATTAGCTGGAAGCCAAGTCACAAAGCATTCAGCACCTGATTCTCGACTAGGACAGATGGCAGAATTGCAGCACGGTGGCACAAACATGCAGGAAGATGAAGAGGGAGAGGCGCGCAGGCAGACACACACACACACACACACACACACACACACACACACACACACACACACACACACACACACACACACACACACACACACACACACACACACACACACACACACACACACACACACACACACACACACACACACACACAGTAGTGTCTCAGTGTTCCCCTAGGCGCGTGGCCAAGAAATCCAATGTTTCATAAGGATTAAAGTCTCTCCATGAAACCTGTGACTGAACATTGGATCATGAGACGCTGCCAAAACAGCTGTCGGGGGCATGTCACGGCACCGGCAGTGACTCACAGCTCCTTTCAACAGGCTGCCTATTTTGCCATGATTATAAAGATGTGAAATTCAGTGATTTTCAATTCAGCGACCATCACGCGTTGCCCACCATGTTCCAAATCCTCCCCCACCCAAACGTCACAGACCTTCAAAGTGTCGAAATTCCTGTGCCAAGGTGTTTATGCATCTGACGTCCTTCAGCTGGTTACTGTATTTTGGAGACTGTGATGTCTTTCATGATCAGACCTAAATTTGCATGGCGGTATTAGCTGCACTCTTCTAGTTTCTCAGGGGCTGCGTTAATCCACCAATACCCCGATCCGACTCTCCAGTCTGAGCTGCGCTAATAAAAGCGTAGACAGACAGAAGCTGATGATAACACATTATCCTCAATATCTAATCTCCCTTCTAATTAGAGACGCTGTCTTTGGGAGGAAAAAACAAACAAACAAACAAACCAACAAAACAAGAAAAACTGAAAGAAGATAGTTTTACAGCCACAGAGTTTGTTTGATTATACAAACAAGTCAATTAATGGAGCATAGATGTGGCTTTGAGTAGTTAAAAACAATAAGAACAACACAAGCTTGACATAGCTGTCCAGCCATGTTTTCCAGATTGATTCCATTCCTTCCAGGCAGCTATTTGTTTCTAGCCATTAGTTTCATTTCAGTACTTCATTGAACTTCATTAACGTACCCAGAAAATTAAAAATGATTTGCACTGGGTAATTCATCACAGGGACCAGAGGAAAAAAAGTTCTTTGTGTTATCATTTGGGATTGCATTGGAGGGTTTTTTGGGCTCTGCAATACGCAAATGTGGGCAAGTTGTTTAATTTGCAATCAGCATTTAACAAAGTCATTGATAACAAGGTGCAAAGTGGGCAAAGGAGGGTGAGATTGACTCATAGAGGCTTTGAGTTCCATGCAGTGGAGCAGGAGATTTTTCAATCCTACGGCTGAATGGCTAGGGCGGATACCATGGCTAAAAAGATTAGTAGGTTTGACTCCTACCCAGCTGGGCGAATGCCGCATGCCATTCCCCGACGATGTGAATGTGAGGCTACGTTCACACTTAGCGGTGCAGCTTGCTATTCCAAAGCGAAGATTTCATTGAGTTCACATAGTTTATTCTGACATATGCCAGAATGATGTAAAGAAACAACCTATCAAAGGATTTGATGTGACAGAACCTCAGAATAACAATGCTGTGCACCAGGCTAAACGCACTGGGGGGATTATAGTGGCAGTATTTTTACCAGCCGAGAACTCGCCAAGAGCTAATCAATGCATAAAATGGCAAAATAGTAGCAGGGGCTTATAAGTCACACACATAAACAAATAGCTGCAGCAGAAAGTTCACGCTTCTTGCTCCTGTAACATCCAGTGTTTGGTTGGTGCGTTCATACATCATTTATGATGCGTAGAGATTTGGCACTCAGTTTATTCAAGGAAACATTAATTCTAGCTCAGGTACAACACACTTGACTGTGGTTTGTGTTAACCCTTTAAAATAAAAGAGCCTATTATTTATGACAAGCAGCATAAAATTACTGAAAATTACAGAAATAAATATTGTTTATTTTTTTGTTGCTTATTTGTTTATTTTTAGGGACCATCTACAAAAAACAGAAATGTTAAAGAAAAGTTCCTCTGTACCAAATTTAACAGATGTGAATTTCTGTGCTTATTATATTTTGAAATATGAATTGCCAAATGCTATTCGCAACGTATAGCATTGTTTTGTGAATCTTCCATGCCACATTTTCAATGCTAGCCCTTTGCAGTTTCATGCCAAGCCCGAAAAACTAGACAACACGTGAGTTTCAATGGATAATGGGGGCAAACCTTCCAATGAAACCCTTCAGCAGAAACATTCCCTGAACAGGAACCAATAGCACGCAAGAATAAAATGCACACTGACATTCAATTTGGCCCCTTAAGATGGAAAGAAAAACGCATGAACAAGTAAAACACAGAGAAATTATCTATTATTTACATATTCCGTAATGAGGATGTTATGTTTCTATTTTCTCCTCTGAGATAGTCGCCTCCTGTGCGTTGACTTTGTCATGCAGGTAGCACTGTATGTATTTTCTGTTTATCCACCCAGTGTTGAGGCAGGGAAGGGGGGGAATATAGAGCCGAGGTTCATGGTGACACCATTGACTCTGTCACTCATCTCCCCTTTCCCATTATCTATGTGCAGTCGCTCCCTTCCCGTACACTCCTCCATCTCTCACTCTTTGTGGCGGCTCCTCTATTTTGTCTTCCAGTGAACATTTATTGCTCCGCTGAATTTAAATCTCCACCTCTCTCCCCTGGCACTGCATATTCTTTGTTTACCTTCCCTATCTGTATTTCTTTTTAATACCGACCTGCAATCTTCTCTCTCTCTCTCTCTTCTCTTTTATATTCAATCGCTCATTGTGACTTTCTGCCGCTTCTCGTCGTTGGTGTGCAAGTGTGTGTTTGTGTGCGGTTAGTCATCGCTGTTGTACCTTTCTGTCCCCCTGAAAGGCCAAGTAAGCTGAAGCAGGTTTTTCCAGATCCAAGCAGCCACGATGTTAATCATTAAAGATCGAGATGTGAAAGAGAAAGAGGCACTGCAGGGCGAAATGGAGATAAGTTTCATGTGGTTGGAGATGTTTTTATGAGGCGTTACACTTTGTGGCTAATTGGAAATGCAGCTTCATGGTTGAACCCAAGTGGACAGGTTATGTGCATTTTAAATAAACAGGTGGAAAAAAAAAACCAATCAGCTGAGCTACAATAAAAATGGGTGTCCTTGATATAGCATGGCAGCTACATTTCAAAAAGAAGCTAGTCTGTGAGTTTCAGAAGTTAACTTGCCTGAGCTGCTGATGTTGTGAAGATACTTTGCTGAGCCCTGAGAATAAGCTGGGGATGGTGGATGGACTCGTGGAGGCTTTTCTGAGGTGTTACTTTAGCATCTCTCTCTCTCTCACTCTCTCCTTCACACACAGCGGACAAATTGAAGCACATTTACTTTTGGCCGAATCCTTTCCAAGCCCTGGCCGCCATCCAGTGTCAAGAGTTATACAAGTTTTGAGGGGGCTATGAAGGAATTGATCTCTAATTGCCTCAGCATGATTTGCAGTGAAAGCGCTCCTGTCGGCTTAGGGAACTTGTGGATAGAAGTAGAAAACTACAGCTCAGAAGGTGTCAAAAGGTAAAAGTACGACGGGTGATGAGGCGCTGTCGAGGAAGCACAAATTGGGTGTTTTGTTTTTTTGGGGGTGTTATTTTTGCATCATCACTGTTTATCTTTTCACACATTCAAGGCTGCCACCCCGCCCACCCCCTCAAGACAAAGACAACTCATCCTTTGTTTACTACCTCTCCTTGTTGTTGTCGGTGGGTGAGAAAACCAGACGGGCCCGGAGGGTGTTGATGTCAGATCTATCATCTTCCACTCATGTACAAGCACTTCAGCTCCACCAGCTGCATGCAGGTACAGCAGTTCAATAATGCACAGCCAGTGGGCATAAAAGACCGAGCCTCCATGCTTTTTGCACAAGGACTATGCTTGTATATGACAGTTTTATATCACCCAGGCACGATTTGCAGACCGCATAACATCACGTACGACTTTGAGCTGGCTGAAAGCAGAAGGAGCAGACAATAGAATGTAATGACGGCTGCACATCTTCCCGCAGCTTCACAGACCACTTGGCTAAAAGCTGCATCATCTACAGTAGAATAAAGAAGGGAATCTCTAAGTTACCTTGAAATGGAAAGAAGCTTGTCCACTGTCACTCCAGGCAAATTTTCGTCCTCTCACTCCCTGCCGCTTCTCGTCGAATCCTACATTGTCCGGTTAAAGGAATGTCTTCATGTCTTTTACCTTCTTTTTCTTTGTCAGTGTGTCTTATTTGTGTATACAGTTTTTTGGCCCCACAGGATTGAAGAAGAATGGTTAATATTCATGAAGAAACATATCGTGTATATCAGATATATATATATATATATGTATATATATATAACATTTTTAGAAGATTAGAACATTTTTGTATGGTGCTCAGTTTATTAATACCATACCCTTTGTCTTGATACATGATTACATATGTTTGATTAGTTGCTAAACTGTTTCACTAAAGAATAGTCATCCAGTCTACATTTGATTTATCCATCTTTGGCTTTGGCATATGGCAATATATTTTCCAATGTAATATTTATAGATGGCACTTGAAGTACTATGCAATACAAAGTCTTTTTCAGATTTTTTTTTCAAGGGTTTCCATTTTAATTCGTTCTCTCTCGATGTGGTGGGATGTTACTTCCCGGGACTTTTTTCTCTATTGTAGTTAAACCTGTAGGTTTGTGTGTTTCTATTAGTATTTGGTTCACCCTGCTATTGGTTAGAACAGGTTATGTTATAATTGTCACGACACCATGAGTTTTGAGCTGCATGAACAAAGTCAGAGATGTAAAGATATCCATTTAATGTATGCTTTGCCTGTGCTACACCATGTGTTGTGCTAACCTTTAACTCATTGTGCGCACTATAGCACATGTTAACATCTTCACCTGGAAAGCTCCATCCATCCAATGGGATGCAACGTTTACAAACTCCAAAACACAACAAGTTGTGGATTTTCTTCACAGAGTTTCTCTCACAGCCCAAAAACATGCATCTGAGGCTAATTGGTGACTCTAATTTGAACCCTTGTTGTGGAAGTCACTCTTTGGTTGGTTTGGAGTGGACTGGGGCCTATCAAGCACTTGATTAACTCACTTTTTCAATACTGACTTTTTTGCGCTGATAATCTTAGCTTAGCGTTCCCTTTTTTTAATCACCTGCCTTTCCTCCCTCAAAGGTTACTGCATTTAAAATAAGACATTTTAATGTCTTGACTGTTTAAGTAAAGGTCATATAAATATATATATATATATATAAAGGAAATTAAATACATGTAATTGTGTCAATAGAAATGTGTGCCTTCCCAATTTCTTCTAAATTTGCCAAAACAGATTATGTGATAAATGGACGTACTGCTCTTCTTTAACTGTCGATATAATGACTTTTGGACTGGAACGTTTGGTCGCATCACCAGATTTTCTATCACGTATGAAGCCCATGCATATTAAAAAGTCCATCGACACCACTTGGTTTTCAATGACTCAGCCAGACACTGAGTTTTTATCTGACTAATGGAGTCAATACTCCATGAGTCAACTGAAAAAGTTAATTAGCTACCTAGCTACGGCTGAAATCTGCTCATGCTGCTCAGCGTTTGAGCCAGTAAAAAGGCCAATCACCAGCTACTAATGAGAGGCCTGCATATGTCCGTGATTTATGAAAAGTGTCTGGATCCCAAGTGGTAAATCAGCACAGTGTCCTGTACACGCCACGCAAGAGTGGAATACTAAAGAGGGAGAGCAAGACCAGCAAACATAGGTTGATTACATATTGCATATAATTTTACAAGTAGTGTTTACTGTACAGAAATAATTTTTTTCACAAATAGAAATTAGAGCTTTGAGGGAAAAAAAATTGTCTCGATGTTCCAGGAGGTTGTTGTTCTCGTTCACAGAGTTCAAGAGGAAAGACTTTTTGTCTCATCAGAAAACGCAGCAACATGCTCACTGTCTAAAGATGCGTAAAGGCTGCTAATGATGACCAGTGTGATGCAAATGACTCATTCATAGCTGCCGCCTGCCTTCGCCTGCGATAGATTGAGGGGAGCGCTCCGACCTAATGATGTTTGGATGGATTCTCGGCTCGGATTCATTTGCAAACACAATATCATTTCTTACAGCACAGCAACAAAGTCGTACACAGCGATGAATCCCGTCAAAGGCTCTGGATGTTTGCTCAAATTCCATTTGAAATTCCATTTTGAAATGAGCAGTCTTCAACGCCCAGCCGGCTCATCATCATGTCGACAATTCGCCTCCCCTGCCAGTTTGGAAAGAGCTGAAGACGCTGAGCACACGGTGTCAGATTCATTCAAGTATTGCTGCGGTTTAATATTACATACTTTGAGCATCCGGTTGGGGTGGGGTTGTGTGTATGAATGTCGAAACTGAACAAGGCAGTGAAGAATTGATTCAGATCCCACAGAGAGGCAACAAACGCCAGGACTTCATGCAAAACTAAACAGCAAGCATCTTTGGGAGGATAAAGTCAGAATCATTTACTCGGTGTCCAGTCGAAGCAATTCTGAAAACATCTTTCTGCTTCCCAGCCGGCCACACATCAGCGCACCGCAACATGATGTGCATCTGTCAACACAAATCTAACTCCAGCGAGCGCTCTGTTCCAAGACAGCGCTGATATATGGAGATGTCACTAAGAGACCCACAACTTCCTCCTGTAAAATGAAAAAAATATGTCTTGTCAGATGCCAGCTCTGCGGGCTTATGTTGATTTACTCCGCTCACTGTGCAGCCTCCTGAAATAATAAAGAGGCATAGTGACTTCATAGAGTAATCATAACTGTTTGATGCCTGAAGTCAGGAATATCAGCCAGCATGCTGTATTAATACTAAATTTAAATGTTTATTTGTAGGTTTAACAATCCACACTGTATGCACTGAGAAATTCATTAAACATTCCTCAAGTCAACTCATTCTGATTTCCGTATTTAGTATTAATAATTCAGGTGGCAAAGTGACTTAAGCCAAAGTGAAAGAATATAAAACTGAATTACTGAGGTAAAGCTAAAGAGTTAACTTTTATCAGGGAAATTACAGTTGTAAATCTCCAATACCGCTCTCATTATCAGGTATACTTTTACCACCTTTACTATTCTATCGCCTTGATTCCTTGCATATAAAAAGAGCACCAATGACATTAGCTGGTAAAATAGGAAGTTCTTGTACGATGCTAATACATTTTATTGGATGTGTACGCTGTGAATCAAAAAGGTTTTTTAGTTTGTGGACTTGGGTTAACAGACCACTGCAGAAGAACAAACTTTAGCCTGCCAGCTAGTATCTTTGCATACGTTTATAGAGGTCAACTGCTCATCTGTGGTATCCGAGAGCGATGGGGGGAAGGGTGGATGAGAGTAATTGTGTCTCGTCTGTTCTACATCACTAGGGGTCTCTCACATCGTGCCATACCATTTGCGGGAGGTTTTCGAAGGGTTAAAGCCCCTTTGAGTCAACCAGTAAGATGGATGTTTGCTGCTGTGGAGGTATTAGTAGATCATGCACCTGCCTCCGGGGCGGTCATTGATCTCTTCCCCTGCTGGGCCCAATATTTAAAGAGGAAGAGCTGAGAGAGACGGAGCCGTTATCGATTTCAGCCTGAAACTGATCATGAATCTTTGGACACATGCAATCAACATTAATATGTGGTGCTGAGTGATGAACTGGCCAGTAGGGGCTCGATCTTTCCTTTCAAAAGGTCTTTACTCAGCGTCAGTTCAACCCCAAATGAAAGGTTCGGAGGTGCCGCAAAACGGCTACACTGTTCATTTGAAAGCGATGAAATTAGATGTTGACATTTGGCTTGATTGGCATGTCAATTTATGGCCACGTCAGACCAGAGAAATGATGCAGAAACACTCAGGACAAAGAGGAAGTTGAAGAGAATACGGTGTGCGTCCTAGGATCTTGAATGTCTCCAAGGCTGTCGTCACAAGTGAGCATTTGACCTATAACATTGGAATATATCACGATATAAACAATGATAGAGGTGTCACAGTCTATGAGTTTTGTGTTGTCTTACCTTGTGTCTTCGACCCTGTTCACGTGACAATGTTGGCAATGTTGGTTTTCATGTTTTTATGTTTTCATGTTTTTGTTACAGAAAGGTTTTTGCGTTTATACGGCAACTTTTTGAAAACCATATCTGTTTACATAGATTTTTTGGCTCCAAGCACCATTGTAATGTCAAAAGATACCAAAAACCCAATGAAAGTTTTGCGTTGTCATGTAATCGGGGCCTTCATTGGGTCTATGTTTCGTGTTTAATCCACACATTGTTTTCTTTCCCCCAAGTGCCCTGGTGATTTTACTCGTTCCCTTGTGTTTCCTGTTTTATTTTCAGCAGTCATGTCTTGTCACACTTCTGTGAACTTGCCCTTGGTCTTGTCAGTTTGCCAGATCTCAGGTCATACCTCTGACTCGTGTAAGTTGTCTTGTGCTCTCCCTTTCTTAATTAAACCCGACTTGCATGCCACATCTTGTGTCCCTCACAAGTTTGCTGTTCTTTCTTGGTCCATCTGTTACCTGTTGTGCAACCCATTTTAGTACTTTCCCCCCCTGAAGTTCCTAACAATTATGTTCCTACTATAGATGTGTGATGTACCTTTCTTTCTTTAATTCTTTTGGGTGAGTCATTTTTGGTCATTTGGGAAATAGTCTGCATTCAAAATCACCTTTTAAATTAACCCCGAACCTGCCAGAGTGCTGCATCCTGAAGGGAAGTATCCCTACAAATGTGTGACAACATACTGTATATCATGGAAAATACTGGATGCGCCCTCAGAATGAGTATTTCCCGACAACCCTGAAACTATATATTCACATGTGCCATTTGGAGCATAACTCATAATAATACGGTCTGCAAATATTACTTCTTAAAGAAGGCTGCCAAGTTGGCTTTAAAAAAACTATGTCAGCATGACTTATATTCCTAGATCTAATACATAACATCCTAGCACCTTTCTCAGATAAATCCTTGCCACTGCGGTATGTTTATTTTTTTTTCTCCATTTTGTAATTTTCAGAACATCATCCAAAAACTGCCTCAAGCAATTAGACAGTTGGCCAAAAGCACCCTCTTTTAAAAGACTTAAAATGTACATCTGAGTTTCAATTTATGACTAATCATATTAATGAAAACAAAAATCTAATCCAAAAATAGTGTATGTAAAGGATTTTCTTCAATGTAAATGTAGTAATACTGTTGAAGTAAAATTTGTTTTAAGTCGTTATATCACACATATTACAAAAATGAATAAAAAGGCGGCATCTCATGATGACTCAAGTGTTCCATCAGATATTATAAAACATAAAAAAAACACACCATCAGGCAATACTGAGGGTGTTTTGCGCTCCTGGATGACATTTAAGGGGTTTTAATAGCCCTTATACATAAATCCAGAGGGCTGCAATGCCTCTGGGTAAAATTGACAAAGCAAACAGTTAAACAGCATCATTATCATCCACAGAGCCGGTAGGCTCATTTCATTTTTAATGTATGTATGGCATTTCTGATTGTGTGTGGTGCAAAAGCAATAACGTGGAGGGAAATTAAATTTAGATAGGCAGGCTGCTGGTTTGTTAATGTGTGTGTGGGCATAGTTGTTTAGTTTTCTCCTGCTCAGAATTAGTGAATGGACAAGATAATGTGTTTTCTGACAGCAGTGAGTCAACACATGTGCATAACACTGCATTAATGTACAATCCATTCTACTTACAGAGAATAGATTTTACATTGATTCAACTGTGAATATATTTTTTTTAATTTGTTTTTTGTATGGTATTCCTGAACAGCCGTCTCTTTCATATCCTAGGAATTGCACTTGATATTGAGCTTGATTTCATGCTTTTCAGTGATGCACTTTGACCGGCTGCCGAAGTTGCCTTAGGCAGGCAAAGCAGAAACATTACAAGCATAATGAATATCGAAACAAAAATGCAGTGTGAGGCTTTTAACAAGTGCTTATACATGGTGCATTAGGATGATGAATTCGACTGCCTGTGCACCCCCCCAGGTATAGCATAATAACATGAAAACTATGTCACACATACAGAATTAAGGGTATCCATATATATTAAATGAAGGAACATTACTCTAATGCATAGTGTCTGAAATTAATTACAGGAAAAAGTACATACTATGGACAACTTTCAAGCTTTGCAACGTGTCATAAGATCCAATTGGCCTAAAATATAATGGAGAAATTTCATGCATTCATAGATGCATCAAAATGGTAGAGTTGTGCATAAGATTCTCACTTATACTACCCACAGGTACAAATGACATTTGTCCACAACAGGAACAAGACCATGAAGATAAATGTCCTTTGGACATTAGTAAGACTATCCTAACACCAATCGCAAAGCATGTTCAATGGTGTCTGATTTATAGGCTGCCATTATTTCCACACAGAAGCATGTTTTTTCTTTGGGTTTTTTTGTCTTTTCTCTGGCACCCCAGTGTTGGAGCCAATGCAACTTGCAGCCACCACTTTGAAGTTGTAACACTCACACTGTGATGTCTCCGAGCAGCAAATACATCCCTATAATCTGAATGGTCCCTTTGATGGGCTTTGAAATAGCGTTTAACTGATCTCCGGTAGTGCAAGTACATAATGTTCATGCAGGAATTCCTGGGCCACGTTAAAATCGCTATTAAACCGAGAGGGCAGTGTTTTTTTTTTGTGTGTGTTATTTTTTTTCCTGCTCTCAAGAACAAATCACACATATTCAAACCCATAAATCACCGCAAGCAGCTTGACGATGTTTTCCCCCGGACCAACTTTGAATACAAACTCACTTTTCTTGTCTGTTCATCTTGCCGTTCATTTTCTTGTGTGCGTGTGCTGTTCAACCAATTTCACTGGCGATGTATAATTGAGCAAATTATGCCTGAAACAGCTCCACATTGTCAAATCCAATTTCCACACATTAATTAGTTGAGATTTAACTTCCTTGGAGAGATCAACCAAATCTTGTCTGCCACTACAGGATCAAGCAAAAAACACTCACGCATGCACGTAAGCATGCACACACACATTACTATCAAAGGTCATTAATTGATTTATTGCTGCTTTGTTGGAAACTATGCATATGGGGGGAAAAAAATCCTAACACTGAATCATCATTATCGTCATTATTTGTTGTGTTATTCAAGTAGATACTGAGCAACATAAACCTGAAATGTTCCCAATATGGAACCGCTAAAGTCTCTGCTTTGTGCTGCTACCTTTGTCTGACAGATTCAGTGGAAGTATACTTGTGAAAACCTAAAAATACAGTCATTCAAATGGAAAGAAGTTGTATCATCGCGTAGATGTGAAATGTGTTAAATTGGGCTGTGGGAAAGTGCAGATTTGAGTGTTAATTGCTACGGATTTAACACACAGAGCATCACCATTCACAAAGACGTAATCGTTTGATTCAATAGTGTTCTAAAAATACTGAGTGTTATAACTAATTACCACACAAGTGGAAACATAACCGATGAGGGAGCATGTTCAATCTAATTCAATGTCGTCTGAACTATTGAATGACAAGTCAGGTTACTATTGTACAAAAAAACCCCACACACACATTGTTCTCCCTCAAATGATCATGCATGTTTCGTTTCATGCCACATATTATTTAACGACTGAATGTCATATTTCTTATTTGTTCTCAACATTATGACTGTTGAAATGCACAGGCTATAATATGTTTATTTTTTCCCATGCTGTCTACAGGTTTTGAAAACTTGTAAACTTGAAATCCTTTTTTAATGTGCAGACTGTATGTTTTAATTGTTCATCGTTTTAATTTCTAAAATAAAGAAAATTAAGCCACATCGACTCAAACAGCTGTTGTGAACATTTATTAAGGGCATGAAATGGGACAACATTACCAGCCTTCAATATATTTGACACGTTACATATGATCGACATTCGTGCTGCCATCCAAGGTTGACTTGTTATCATCCAGCAGCTGCTCGTCGGTCTGGTATGATCACGAAGTTCATTGCATATACCACGTGAGTTTTCTTTTTTTTTTTTTTAACTGGCTTTGTTCGATATCCAAAGATCTCATCCAACATTGTTCTCTTGTTTCTAAGGTCACCATGCAGGAGATGAATAGCTGACCACTTTTCCTATTCTATACCTCAAATAAAATCCATTGTTTTTGGATGTTATTTTACCCAATGACCAAACTCCCTATGATTTTGATCACTGAAAATGTTGACTGAGGAAAGAGTTATCTGTACATTGGCGAATTCAAGGAGAATAATCATAGCTGAAGAGCAATAGTGAAATAGGTTATGTCACACAGCACATTAGGTATTGGAAGCAAGACAAATAGATTTCAAAGAGGGTGAGATTGTGGTCCAAGTGACTTGACCAAGTACTGTTGGTTGCAAAAGTCAACCATGCACAATGCACAGTATCTTATGTGGTATTTTCATCATAGAGATGACATAAGCCCCTTACTGCTTATAATTAGACGTAATGACATGTTGGATAGGTTAATGTACTGAATTGTTCAGAGACTAAGTGGAAATCAATATATCCTGTCACTTCAACCTGAGTATGTGCTGCTATTAACAGGCTAGCTGCAGTTTTGAATACATTCATTCATGAATGTTAAAGAATCTGTATCAGCCCATCCATCAAGGTGGAGCAGAGAGTAATACGGGGTTGACAAAGTTTAAAAGCATTTTGTTCTCTCTATTCTGGATATGGACACTTCCATTGCTAGATTTGTAGTACTTCTTACTACCTTTGATCGTATTTTGGTTTCGGTTCCTCCGAAGTGGGCATTTTGCAGGTTACTGAACGCCAAAGACGACGGATGAAATCTCAAAACAATGTTTACAGTGCTTGAAAACCGAAATAGCAAGTGGTTCAAACCGGTGGTGTACACTCCACCAGCTGTACCCGACACAACTACAGTAACAAGCATTTAAATGAGCACTAAAACATACAGTGTTGACCTTCAAGTCAAGCACTGTGACGAAATCTGGAGACTAATGATGCCATTATTTGAGGACATAGAGAAGGTGAGGCATTGCTGCGAGCTCATATCCTGTAATTAAGACATCCACAAGTCTGGCAACCCAGTTGGGTGGAAAGCACATTGCTGAGACGTTGCTCTGTCCTCTAACCACTGATCTGGCAACTGGCAGCATCGTCCCGTAATTAGCTCTGACATGAATACAAGAACCACACAGAGATGCTGCGTGTGATGAGCAAACAAAGGACGGTACGGTGTGACAAAAATACTAACATCAGAAATGACTGAGAGCTTGCCTCGTCCTTCTACTCACTCTATATTTTCTCCACTCCATCAAACCAGCTCTCGCTGTATTTCTCCCCTGCTTGTTTTGTGTCGTCTTCTGGCTTCCCGGTCTGTTCATCCTAACCCGTCCGTCCACTGTCTTTCAGTGTCCCTCTGTGCATGTCTGCTGCATCACTCCGGTCTGACCCACATAACCTCTGGCCATCAATTTTGTATATCGCTGATGCATTATGATGCATGGATCTCCGTGGCGGTGAGGTTCCCCCTCCGGGCATGCAAGCACTGCCATGTCAGACACACACATGCGCATGCACATGCTCACATGCACGTGCACAAGCATAAATCAGAGCAGTAGCAGGCGTTGGCTGACATAAGCCCCCCAGCCAAAACACACAAGAGCAGCACTGCAGCCTATTCAGAGGCGGAGAAACATGGGGAGAAAAAACACTGCACAGGCTGAGTGAGGATGATAATATCCCAGAGACAGGATGGAGCAGGGAGAAAATAAATAGATAAATGGAATTGATAATTAAAAGATGAGGGGAGAAATGCACAAACTTTGTCTTTAATAGAAGGGTCCAGGCTGAGTGGAAAACAAATGAGCAAATACAGTACCATGCACACGGCCACTCAGCTGTAAAGATGTTTAACAATGGGGTTGTGAATACAGGATAGCGTCGGTTCATCCAAGTGGACATACAAATAAAAAGAGCATCCACAGAGCAGCACGGCGCGTAGCAAACGTGTCTGGATCTTCTTGGAAACGAGAGCCTTCATGACAGAAGGTGCATGCGTAGGATGCAGAATACTTGTCAGTTACGTTGCGCTGTTGCTGTAAATGCCTGCATTAGTTAAATCACAGTGCTTAGTCAGTTAATCAAAGGCAGGGCCTGAGGGCTGGCCTGTGGGGTTCTCCACCCAGGGGCGGAGAGTTGCTTGTTGTTTACCCTGGCAAACTGTGTGGAATGAGCAACCCTCGCATAAGCCTCCACCACCTACAGAAACAATAGACTATCATTTGAATGTCTTCATTATGTGACTGTAACAGAGGGATTGAGAGGAAGAAAACCCGAGTTACATTTGGTATGTGAGCCTTGCTTCTTTTTAATCCATGACTGTTTTGGATTGGCATGTAGAGTATGCACTACCCTACTCAAAATTGCTTTTCAAAACAATGTATCTTTAATTTCACACCAACGTAGACAAAAACAAGCTGTTAATTTCCAGCTGGCAACTGTCAGTTTCATCCGTCGCTGGAATGTTTTATCAAAGCTCGCAAGGTATTTAATTACTGCTGTCAGCGTGCCGGAAAAATCTGGGTCCACTTGGTTTATTTCAAAATGAAAATCCTATATGTCTTTTATTTACCAGAGTATGAAATCCCCAATGATCCAAACATTGGAGAAATATATTATTATCAGGGTTTTGCACTTCAGGGAATATTTAGCTCGGGTGCAACTACAATTCTTTATCATCTGATTTCTTTGACTTAACAGTTTGATGCTCAGCAACGATCTCAAAGCGAGTCATATTATCAAATCAAAGCAGCAGTGATGTGTAGTCTTGGAGCAGATATGTTATTATCTAGGTCAGCTACCAGTGCTGGAAAGATCAAAACTATGTCTCATGTGAAAATACATCGTTTTTGTAGGATTGGATTAAGTAGGATTGCTATTTCGGGTGACTCAACTATAAAACTACCAAGTCCCAGGAGAATACGGAGGAGTCATGACACTATCAAGGCTGCCATTGTTGTTATTGTCCATCTACTCAAAAGAAGTATTTAGTACTGCTCGTGCTGTGGCATTTCTGGCGAAGCATTTTCGAAAGGTTTCATTTTCAGTGGCTCCAAATTATGTTGTCTTTTGAATAGACACCCAAAACGCAATGAAAGATTTGTGTTTTCACTGAAAAAATCTGGATGAGCCAGGGTCTGAACCACAAACCTTTCAAGTAGATTTCAACCTCTGCCTCCCGTGCCACAACCACTTGTGAAAAGGAATCCAAAACACACGCAGAGCTCTCTGTTTACCTTTTGGTCCAGATCCATGGTCATCACATGGGTCATGATAAAAAAATAGTTCATAGACAAATAGATATCCCTCTTTAGCGTGAGTTGGTTCAGGTATCTGGTTTGGATGCCCCCTGGTCACCTCTCAGAAGAGATATCCCAAAAGAACCAACTGGAATTAGACATCCAAATACAACCAGAGATTGGGCCCCAATTGTCAAAACTTTTAAAGGAACAAAAAATGCGAACGTGCTATCACATTCATAAACATGTGGAATCTGATCAACTAATGAGGGCAATGAGAATCGCTTCTGCTTTAAATTTAGTTTGTTTACTTTCATTAATATGGAATATCAGGCATGTGATTCACACTGTGCAAAGCACTTGGAGGAGTTTATGCAAATCGATAAATGTACCTCGATAATGTGATTTACCACATCGGAAAACACTGGTGTTGCTGATGACGCAATGCGTAACCTGTATTTAATTATTTTGTTACAATGTTTATTCGCTATAGTGGTCCGATATGTTTGATAAGTCCTTCAAGTCCATCTGGCATGTGATGTGGAATATCATGTTTTTTGCAGTGCGTCAATAGATTGGACCCAAACGATCTTACAGTAGTGTTATTATCTCTTCTTTCCGTATTGCTAATGCAGTGCAACAATACTATAGGCAGGTAGGTGCGTGTACCATTGTTAAGACACCAATAAGCCCTGTACATCAGGTTTGTCAAACACCATGCTGTCAGGGTGAGTTTGTAAAAACACCCATATTTCAACAGACTTTTTTTTTTTTTTGCTGTATTTTGCACCAGAAATTTTTCATTTAAATTGGCTTCATGTCGAGATTGTTGTCCTTTTCTGTTTGGTTTTGCAAAAATATAGACATTTTCAACACATATACTCTGCACCACAACAAAGAAAAACTTAAAAGTAAAGACTTAAAGGTTATTATGACATGATTTTACTGGTTCAGCCCACTAGTATTGAAATTGAACACCTCTGCTATACACCACCTTCCTGACTCAACCCACACAAAGCGCAATAGGTAATCTGATGGCAATTCTACAGGATGAAATCTACAGACAACCGCAAAAATTCAGACCCATGCGTGTGTTTATATTAGACCATCCAAGAAGAACAACCTCCTTTTGTTTGATAAATGAGCAAAGGTCAGAGAGGTTAGATGTTAACAATCTCATTCATCTTCTGTGATTCCAAATGTCCCATAAAGCTTTAATGATTTTTGGGAGCGATGATTGGAGGAGCCTTGTAATGTGCTTGACTCCATCACAACATCGATGAAACTGCTCTTGAATGGCTCCAGCAGCTTGTCTGATGACATTATCATCCCGCAGGATGGGAGCACCGTGAGGGAAAGGTATTTACCTCACCGTGTGCAGCCAGTGCTGTCAACACATTCTAATGTACCTCAGCTAGTATGCAATCATGTAGCGCAATCATCGGATCTAATGTTTTGCAAAAGATGGCTATCTGTATCACTCCAGAACCAAGGCCCATTTAACATCTGGCAGCTGACACGTGGCGTCAAAGGCCACCTTTTATTTGTGTGTGGATTTCCACCCGAACCATAAACCTTGAAGGAGGGAGATAAGTGAGTGAGGAATGATTCATCAGATGACACATTTCTCTGTTGCAGGAGTTTTTGGCAGATACGATGTTTTTTTTTGCACAGGCCTTGGATATTTGCACTTTTCTTTTTTAATGGACCTCGTGCAAAAGATTTCCATTGCTGGAAAGTCAGTTATGTTTTGATTCTATTCAAATGCAACCTTTGGAGGGATAAATGTCAAATATCTTATGAAAGGCAAAAACTGCCACTTGTCGTTGGTCTGGACAAATCAAATCCGAGACCTTTTCATTTCTGTTTTCCTCCTTACAATTGTCTTACACTCGCTTTCAGTTTTTCATCCGCCCCCTCCACCCTCTTTCGATCTCGTTCCCTGCAAAGCATTCAGACACCCTTTATCCTCCCAAGGTCTGAGGGCTGAATAATGATAGAGTGATTATCTAATGCATTAATACTGACTTGAGATCAACACACAGGGGGCTGTTAAATCATACTTTTATAGAGCTCTCCCTGTTAGTGCCGAACCGACCAAGGTCATGGACCTGCCCTGACTGGAGTCGTCAGCACACTGAATGAATGGAGCATTACTGAGACATAACAGAAGCACGGGACATATTCTGAGTAGTTAACTGAGGCATCAACCCTGCGGAGAGCAAAAGGAGAGAAAGTGATGAAAGTGGGAAGTAATGGCAGCTTGCCTAAGAGGAAAGACACAAATTGTATTAGGATCTAAATTTAAACTGGGGCTCTTTAACTCCCACTGCTTCTTGGTCCCGCTCTCTTTCAACAACACATACACCAGAACTCAACTGTGAAGAAGAAAAGAAACCTCAACCATTTAGCAAACTCTCGAACAAGGTCGCATTTTAGAAGGTTAATCAAATCTCTGGTCAAAGTTGTATAATGCCAAATTTAAGCTTTTTTTGTGGTATTTCTGAAGGCACAAAAAGAAAACGTGCTGAAAATGGCCTTCCCCTCCAATGCACCTGCGATGAAGATGTTTTACATATATCTGCATGCAAACAAGACAATTCGACAATTTGCATTTTCAGCTCAATGGGCAGGAGATAAATCTAAAGGAGCAATATCCATAGAAGCGAGCAACAGTAAATCAACACCTCCATCCAGCTCTGCCGTCTATAACAGCTTCTCCGTCGGACCGTTTCAGAAACGTAGTGCTCCTTTATCAACTCCTATTTCCCGTGTCGACATTCAGTATCTTTGTTTCTCCGTACATCATTTTCTCACCACCGTCCTCGTCGTGATCCTCCCGCTACTACTGAGAAAGAAGTGTGAAAACACTTTTTTTTTCTTCTGTCCTCATCTCACACCAACTAGCAAACCTGTTGCCATGATTGGATTTATAGCGGCAGAAACAGTGAGATAAAACAAAAAGCCCCAAACAGCTGCATCTTAATTCCTGTAATTGTGAGTCTTCTCCCACAAACAAGATCTACTCACTGAAAGACAATCACACACAAAATATACAGAGTCGCTGATGTTCCCTCTCTCAAGTTGTAATTGCCGAACATTTCATCAGGCAAGATTAAAAGGTCTGCGGGGCTTAATGTTGTCAGCTGTGGCTGCTTCATGCTTCTGAGACGAAGTTAAATATTGGCCCACATGCCAGAGAGATGTGTCTCCTGCTGTCCAGTGTGTGGGCAGTGCAACACCACGCAGGGAAGCGCTCCTGCCAACAAGCAAATGTTCCTTTTTATGCCTGGAGTATTCCATTTTTCATTACTCACAGACTGCAATCCCCTGCCTCACAAAAAATCCTCCTCTGAATCAGCATGAAGGTCCTTGCACTTGTAAACAAAAACACACAAATTTGTGCATGAATGTACGGGAACTCTTCTTTGCATTAATAAACTCCACTTCAGCAGTGAATATATGATATAAACATACAGAATGTTCTATTTTGCTTTAATGTTTTTGTACAGAACATGTCGGTGCAATTTATTTCTGTTTGTGTGACATTGTAAATTTAAATAAAATGATATGTAGCGGTTAACGCTGGTGGTTCAGATTGACAATATTCCCCATTTGATTCTTGATTTGAGTTCTTTCTGAGCCGAGTTTTCTTGTTTACTTTGTGAATGTGTGAGTTGGAAATAAACCCCCAGCAATATTGATGTATGCATTCGAGGTGAATGTGTTTCATTGTGCGTCTCTTTGTCCCTCCCTTCACCCACTGTCTCCTTCACAGTGGCCTTAAGTCGGATGAACTGGTAGAGAAGATGGATGAATTAATGGATAGGGAATAATGGATCCACAAAAATAGCAGACAAATTTCTCACAGTGCTTTTTTTTTTCTTCCCTATTTCCAAATGACTTTGCAATGAAAATTAAAACTCAAATCGAACGACGCCTAAAATCCTTCATTGGAAAATGTTCAGACACTTTAAATCTTGGCATAATGACACCACAATCTTCAATGACAAAGAGAATAACGGAGCTTAAAAGTCAAGATATTTAAATAAAACATGTTGCACCTGCCATTCATTAGCCATCCATGAATCATTTGCACCCAATTTGAAACTTCTCATTTCATGGAAATTTAAAGTGTCATTATAGCAGGTGTTTGGTGACATTTTACCATTCTGTTTTGTAATAATTCAAACATTTAAAGGAAGCAAAACTGCCACATTAGTTGATTGTTTGCTGTTTTCTCCCTATTTGGACAAGATAGGTCTAAAACGAAATTGTTATGGTGTGCATACATTTGCAGAAAGCATTTGCACATCAGATAAAGAGCATCACTTGCAGCCGCACGGGAAGCAGGTGGCATACACTTTAACTCATTATCAAAAAAATCAATTTCCTGGTGTTGAAAAATAAATCAGACGAGGGCCTTTTACTTAAAGCTCTACTCAGTCTGACCTTGCATTGCTCCCTGCAGGCAGAACAGCCACAATCTGCTCGCAGTCAGATAGGAATCCACACTATAGCACATAGATATGAACCTCCCTCAATACCATTCCTGAAGAGATTTAAGCATCCTAATGCCACAAGAAGAGAAGCTATTTTGTTGTTTTTTTTACCTCCAGGGCACTGAGCTATTAGGTGGTTCAGACAGTCACAGGCAGGCAGAAACAGAGCAGCTTCAGAACCACACGACCACCCAATTAAGAGCCTTTTGTGGACATTTACAGTGGGGTAAATAATACACTGCCCACACAGAAAAGGAACATATAAGTATCCTGACACGCATACACACACACCCAAGAACACACTTGTACCACAGAGACACATGTCATAGTGATAAATTGGCATTAAACTATACCAAAATAACCTCACTGCCGATTATTCATCTCGCTCCACCACAGGAGGCTTCCTGGCCGATGTAACTTCTACAAATCCTGCAGCTGCTGAAGATGAGGCACAATGGAAATTAACCGAGGTTACTGGACTCCGTGGAGGATTATGAAGGTGTAATTTGTCTCGTTTGTCTCACCATTACGGCTGCCCCTGTGTTAAGGGGAGGGTCAGGGAGGTGTCAATCAAGCAAATTCTGCACGACACGAGGAATGATAAGACAACATTTTCTAATTACCTGTGAGTACCCGAGGTACAAGTAGCAGAGCCAAGGAGTAGCAGTGCATTTACAGCTACTCAAATGCTTTCTTTTTTTTTTCTTCTACTAACTTCATATTTCAACATTCCCTAACAATCTGGGACACCACCTTGCACACCGAAGTTCAAATCCCACTGGCAACAAGCCTCCACTGTGAACTTCTCAGCAAGGCCGTTTATCCAAATTGCTCCAGTCTGCATCAAGAAGGTCATGTGGTGTGTAATTTGCCAAATTAAACGTGCAGATCACATGATACATAGGAGCAAGCCCAGAAGGTTGCAGCAAATATCCAATGTGATCTCAAAATATACAAAAAATGTAATTAGAAAAGTGCATTTATTATAGAGAACTATATCGAGAACATTAACACAAATGAAAACTATAACAATGACAAACTGTTAATTTTTAAGATATAAAATTTGTTTTCTCTTTTCTCGTCGGGGAGATTAATCTTTTTTCAACCCATTATTTGAAAGTAACAGTTAATGTGAACCAAATTATCAACAATTTCTAAAAGAATCAGTATTTACTAAAACTATAATAAATCACTAAAATGGATAAACTTCAATTGAACCCATTCACATCCACAGGAGGGTCTTGTTATTGGAAAAATCAAACAATGTTATCACATATTCAATAAGCAACATATTCCATAAACTCAAAAAAATAAACTATGCAGTTTTTCAGTTTACATATCACAAATATGCAACAAAATGAGTGTGTGAGAGTGTAGAAATGACTGAGAATGATTTTTTCACTGCATCAAAGGTTGATTAGTAGAGTTCATGTGTATAGTTTGTTATTCATTGTTTACCAAAGTGCAAAATTATCTAACATTTCGATCCTGTTAACTAAATCAATACGATGTATGATTCCAGGCATTATTTATTTCCAAAGGTGTCTTTCAAATCTGGAGCTTGTTGCGATCACATCACATTGAGTACTGTGCAACCATGTATGTGACGAATGCATCGCTTCAATCTGAATTATGATGTGCTTGATTTTTATTTTTGCTGTATTATGTTTCTTCGGATATCAGGCTGACAGTATTTCCTGCAGCACGACGTATTTCATACTCTTATACCCACATCATTCAAATCTACCACCTTGTCTCTGCTTACCCACCATGAATTTAACTTAAAACAAGCCATGTGGTTCACTACAACTAGCTCTTCATAATTTAGTTCATGTATATTTAATATTTTACTGATTACTGCTACAAATTAATTTGAATTAAAAAAAAATCCTATTTCTGGAGTAATCACTGAGTAGACCTCTTTTGAGTGTCCACCCTCAGAACAAATGACTGCAATTTAATAGACGTGTATTCCAGGTAACAGATTCCCAGTTAGTAGTAATTTCACCAAAAACACACTTGAAATATGACATTTTTATTCAATCCTTTTTTCAAACAAATGCAATCACTAATGTACAAGACTGTAATTTCATATATTTTGCTACAATTAACAGAAATTAATTCCTTAAACTTAATCTTTGAGACATTTCTAACATTTTTTTTAAATGTTTAGATCTGCTGCTGTTCTGTAATGATGATCATTATCTTTGGAAAAAACAAACTAACAAACAAAGATATAATTTTTGATTAAAAAAAAAAATAGAAATGCACCAGCAAAACAAAACATTAAAACAACAACTATATAAACTAGGTCTCTTTATATTGATCCTGTAGTGTAGGGGTATAAAACTTGACACTTGTGGACCAAAACGTCCAAGAGGCTCCAGTCTGGCCAAACCACCAAGCAAATTGTAGAAATTACTAAGAAAACATGTATTTATTTAGTTATTTTTACACATTTGTTTAGAATAGCAGACACAGCACAACACTGAGTCCCAAGCTGGGACATGAGTGCTGCCTGATATGAAAGAAATATACGTTGTTGCTGTCAAACTAGACTCAAAGCCATGTTGTCATGATGAGTTTATAAAAACAAAAGAAAACAAAAAGAAAACATAATGCAAACTGCTGTAGGAAAACATTTTGGGGCATTTTACCGTATTGAGAGCCAGACGACTAATAAAAGTGGCTTTATGTTGATATTGTACTATGTTTCCAAAGTAATTGTTTAGTTTTGGAAATACATGCTTTTTAAAAAAAATTATACTCTGCTCCACGAAAAAGAAAAACTTAAATTTAAAGCCCATGATGAAAAAATATTTTTTTTTTAAATGAACCCAATAAAATGTAATTTGATTAATGTTTTTGTTTGAATTTGGCTTTTAAATGTATATAAGCGCTGCTTCCCTTGGTGTAATATAAAGCCGTCGGTTCCTCGTCGGTGACACAGTAATACCTGGCACTAAATCATCTTTGGAGGGGATGTTTACCTTCATGCGCGCCTGCCAATTTAAATCTCCCTCTCTCTGCGATGTAACTTCCGTTTTCAGGACCATGAACAGCGCCGTCACTCTCATTTTTTTCCCTTCTTCTTCTCTCTCTCGTCGAGAAGCTTATACGGGCAGCTTGAGGCGGGGAGGTAAACTTTTTTTTGGGCAATACCGGAGTGCGGGTGCATCGCCGCGTTATCGCAACGTGTTTGCGCGTCTTTGCGCGCCGATGTTCATCCAGCACAGTTGCGTCGCAGCGATAAATAAGTGCGGCCACGAAGCGGAGGGGAGGAGAGGCGCCGGAGATATTGGCTTCCCCCGATGCCCAACGATATGAAATGAATATGCACAGAGACGATTCCGTGAAACGCGTCGCTTCTGTCGCCTTCTGCGAGCGGGCTGCTCAGGAACAAACATCCTAAATTGTAGAATAAAGAATAAGAGGAGAGGGAATCGAGCGACTCGGCGGCCGGCGCGCATTGAGAGGAGGAGAGAGCAGAGGACCGCTGTGCGGGGGGAAAGCAAAGGGACTCGATCTGCATGTGAGACCGCTGGTCCACACACACCGGAGGCAAGAGATGCAGCCTGCGAGCAAGCTCCTGACTCTGATTCTCCTCATCTTCATGGGCACAGAACTCACCCAAGTAGGTTTTCTTTTATTAAAAAAAAAAAACAACAACAACAAAAAAAAAAAAACCCAGCAACAACAACGCCATTCTTATATTGTAAATGATGACTTTTATTTTTTTTTTTAAAGAAAAGCTTAAATTGGTTTCAGATCCTGTTGAGAGAATTAGCCTCTCTACCCCCGCTTTAAACAGATTACCGGTTGGGATTACATGATTGTGAATCCATTGTGATTGAGGGGCGCGGATAGATTCAGCTTTCTACCCCCTTTTTTTTTCACTCTGTCTCCCACCACCGGGGCTGATATGTGCAGAAAGATTGCATGATCGGTCAATTTCCTCATTAGCAAATGGTCCGATTAATCAACTGCATCGCTGCTCGGGTACAATGTGTTGCCTGTAGCTTTTCTGCAAAAAAAAAATGAAGGAATGAAAGAAAGAAAGAGAGAAAAGGCCATTTCTGAGGGATGTGCTGCTGCTGCTGCTGCTGCTGCTGCTGCTCTTTAGTGGTGTAAATCAGGGCTCCAACAATCAAATGCAGTGTCTCATAGAAGGTGTTTTGAGCATGCTCAATGACCACAGTGTGACTTGTGCTTGTATGAAGAGGACATTCAGTCTAACAATGTACTTAGCTCAGTTGTTGTCAACAAAAAAACAAACAAACCCCAAAACAAAAATAGCTCAATAAAATGCATGTGTGTGGTTGTTTACTGGGACTCAGTTCCAGGTCTTTCACTGCATTACTGTTCCATTCAAAAAGGTTGCTATTTTTTCCTTCTTCTTCTTCTTTTTCTTCTTCTTCTTCTTCTTCTTCTTCTCGAAACCATTACAAACATTAGGCTGTCATGATGGTGGGAGCAGTGAGGAGGAAGTGAGTGTATTTACTGCCAGGCCCCCACCAGCACTAGCTTGAAAGAATTTGATGATTTAATTGCTCTTGCTTGAGCACTATAAGTCATATTTGGTGTGCTGTGGGAATTCAATTGTGGCTGGTAATTGGAGAGGAGGGAGGAAAAAAAATCAAACATGACACTGAGGTATACTATCAATAAATTAATATCCATTCCCAGAGTATCAGTAATATACTCCAAGTGACAAACTCAATATAACGTGTTGGGAGTAGGTTGCTGCGAGCACTCCTGGCCCTGATAACCAATGTGTTAGAACAATATTGGCGTAATATTGCCTTGACAGAAATATGCCGGCAATTGATTTCCACAAATTTATGAGAAATGTCACTGGGCTGTTAGTGGAACATATTTCATTTAGGAGAGCAACAGCTTTTGTTCTGACATTCATGTGGAGTTTGATTTGTAATTTTCTCGCAGCCATAGCCTTGCACACTGTTATTACCGGAGTGACTTTATCGTCTGTGTTTGTATGGAGGCAGCAAGTTCTAAATGTACATCCGATCCTGTAATCTGGATCGGATGTACAGAGTGCACGAAAACGCTGACACGCTTGAACAATGGGGCTATTTGCACAGATTGATGGAAGCCATCAGTCAGGGAGGGAGTGGACAGGCGGGCTGGTTTTCGCTTTGTGCTCCATGACAGCCGGTTCGAGTCCTACAGGCGGGCAGGTCAGGGCCCATGTAACAGTGACAGTCTTTCTGCGATGACCCTGAGAGTGTGTGTGTGTGTGTGTCGTCTGTTTGAAGGTAAGTCAATATTAGTCCACAGCCGTGCCTGTCTGTTCCCTTCCAGAAGAGAAAGACAAGGTACACTGACAGACTCTATTTATATTGCCCTTGCAATAGAATCCAGCAACGCCAGGCCTGCCTACATCTCGTATCTGTTTGAAGATATATATTATATATATATATATATATATAAAAAGTGAGAGGTTTTAGAGAGACTTTCATTGCCAGATTACTCATCACGAAAAAAAAAAAAAAGCTTCTCAAGCAGCATGGCCTCAACCTCTGAGGCTGAACAATATCGCCCTCGTAATGACCGCATTAGTAATCTCGCTTCAAAAGTCTCACACAGCTTCAGAGTGCAAGGGGCAGCTGTGGCTTTTTTCTTCACATCTGGCCCGAAGGAGCAAGGAGATGACTGATTAGTGGCATCCTCTCCTCCTCCGTTTCCCACTCCCTCACATTCATCCACCTCTATTCCTTCCCGCCCAAAGATTCGCCGACTGCCTTGGCGTTCACACGGAGAAGAATAGTAAGCAGCCCAGAGTGGCATCTGTTCTTCACCTCGTGGCTCCCCCACGGCTGCAGGCCCACATCCTCAAGCATCTCGCCGACACCTGACGAAACAGATGGCGCTGTGATTGCCCTCCCTTTTTGACGCCAAGCGACCTACATAGCGTCACTCAAAGGTTACCGTACGGCACCTGCACATGTTGAGCTTCCACGCGTTCTTAATTGAGAAATTATTTTAATGTCAAAGGTGGAGGCACTCGCGTCAAAACAGTTACGGTCCTTCTAATTCGCATGAGACAAACAACTTTGCCGGCATGTCGACCTCTGTGTTGCTAGACTAAAAAGAAACATTGTTAAGACAGTTAAGGATTTATTATTATTTTTTTATATATATATAAAAGCCCTAAAAAAAATCAATGTGGTCTTATGTGTGAAACTGAGACAGAGTTGAGCTGAATTGCAATACGCGTGGTGTGATTGGCAGCTGGGGTTGAAGCTATTTATTATTCAGTATGGCTGGCTGAGTGACAAAGCAAGGGATAGAGAGAGAGAGAGAGAGAGAGAGAGAGGAGAGGGAGAGCAGAAGAAGAGTAGGTGGAGGTACGGTGCATTCTGTAGTGCACTTTCAAGCTGGAAATGTGATTTTTCGCTGCTTTGTGAACACTTTTTTTCGCATTAGGCATTGAATGCGACAGTGTTGTTGATGCCCATGTTTACATACAATATGATCAGCTGTTTACTTCAGTGCAATACAGTGCAGCAGCCCGGTGGGAAATATCAACAAAAAACTGAAGTAATAACCCATATTTAGATGTTCCTTGGTCATTTCCGACTCTCTTTTTGTTTTCATTTGCTTCTATTGTACAATCTAACTGCTTCTTTATTCACATTCACCTCAAATCCGAATTTCTTTCCCATGTTAAGGTAAAAATAACAATGAAACAAGCCATAATGTTTAGACATGACAGATTTAATTATGTAGGATTATCAGGTAACTATGCAAATGTATTACTTTCATTCTTGTTGTTATCATTATTACTCACAGGCTTACGAAAGTCTGTATAAATCTCTCTATAAGTAGTCTACCTGTCTAATAAGCAAGTGAGTGATTGGTTTAGTTGAGGAATAAGATGTGATGTATCTCGGGATTGAACGTAGCTTTCAGAACTTTCAGTTAATCTGGTCACCTGTGTTTGAATAAAATAAAAAGATGCACATATAGGAAGCTTCAAAGGTTACCTTTCTTTTTCAAAGCTTTGCTATTAGAGACCCCTGCTGTGCTCTCCAGAATTACACCATATTGCACGAGGCTGCACTTGAGGAGAGAGCAGTGCAGCGTGGTGCGCTGACCCCTGCCAATACATCAGTGAAATCGGTGAAGCTATCCTCCCCTCGAGCTCTCATCTCAAAGGTCACAAAGAAGTGGAGGATATAAGAGAGGCCAGAGAGAAAAATAGAGAGACATACATACAGACAGAAGGTGGAAATATGAGAGATATGGAGGGGCAGTGAGCACAAACTTGCCTTCCATCTGTTGGTTTACCAGAAAAATGCATTATGGAGCTTACAGAAATAGCCGTGGACTCTGAGACCTTCTTTGCTATTCTGGGGACCTCATGTATCATGCAGTATGGCAATCTAGCTCATAGGCTGGAGCATAAATACATACAGGCCTGTTGATCGTGACTCAGACTTTGGGGAAGTTAATTTCCTCTCATTTTTAATGTCTGCCTTTACTGCTGGAAGACAAGGTCTAGTGTGCGAGATGTGTTTTAATTTGTGGCTGCAAATGCAAGTATTAAGCTTTAAATCATAAAAAAAGCACATTCTGTGAAGAAGGTGGATGTTTTATGCAAAGAGTGCACTTTAAAATGCATTTTTAATCGCTTTGATTTTTTTTTCGGGGGTGGGCGTGTATTTTAAAATACATTTTCTGAGGTTGCGCTTTACCTGCTTGGACTACAAAAATCCTCACCGTTGGATATCAGCAATACCAAAATCATCTACACGATGGCGCCAGAGCCTCACAAATGGAAGCCTCTTCCCGCCGTGGGATTGCAAGCATCCAGTATCCCATCAATAAAACATTTTCTCAGCCCAACCACTTCGGTGCAATTGCATTGCGACACCCTGGGTGTGTTGTTGTGTGGCATTTATATTATTTTCCTCTTCTTTTGACAATGTGGGCAACTGATGATCGCAGGTAAAAAAAAAATCTAATGAAAATAGGGCTTGCTTTACCATGCGTAATCCAGAGAAGTGCGCACCTGTGCCAGAAACCCTTCTCTCCTTTCTGGTGGGCAAGTGGAGGAAGAAATGTCAGAAATGTATAAATAATCCCTCAAGCCCCATTGTTAGCCAGCATTTCGTGGGGGGGGGGGGGACTGGACAATCCAAGATATTACAAATGAACGAACCTCAAGCTGGCTGACATCATTGCGTCTGGCGATAAAGATAGATCCGTAGTACCTCCTCCTTCCTCCTCACATCCATTTGGGGCCGCCTGCGTGTGTTGTCAGTGGCACTTAATCACAGCACCAAGGCAGGAGGCGGATCGTCGGGCGTGAACGAAATAGTAACAGTGAACTGGAGAGGCAGCAGTGTGCGGGACAACGCCGGCAGAGGAGCTATCCGGAGGACGTATCCTGCAGCCGCTCGCGCTTTTACGCATCTTTCCCTCATCACTGGATCAAGTGTTGCAGTTACATTTTCCTCGTTTTTTCCCCTCACCAACTCGACCCTTTTCGTTTCGGTGTCCTGCCGCGTCCGACTTGCTCGTCGCCGCCAAGAAGCGCTTTTCTATTTTGGAGATGTCCAAAAAACGAGCCGCCGATCCGGAGTCCCGGGTGAAACATCAAGCAGCTCTGGGCACCATGACGCGCCTCCCTCTTTTCTCTCCGGAGTCTGTAGAATGAAGACGGCTTGAGTTTAAAATAAAAAAATAAAATAAAAAAAAAGTCCAAGCAAGGAGCAAAGATGTCCGTACCTTTGCTGAAGATCGGCGTCGTGCTCAGCACCATGGCGATGATCACCAACTGGATGTCGCAGACCCTCCCCTCTCTGGTGGGGCTCAATACCACCAAGCTCACGGCAGCGCAGGGAGGGTACCCAGACCGGAGCACTGGAGTAAGTTCTACACATTCCCACTGCGACTGGTTGGCTTTTCCCCCCTCATTTTTTCTTCATTTTTTCTCAATGAACCTTGCAATAAAAAAGTCATCCCCCCAAAAAATAAAAAAAGCAACACATGCGCTTCCCTTGATTGCGCTTCAGTTAAAGAGCAGAAATCCTCTCAAGGCACAAAAGTGAAAGACTTGGAGAGGCATCATAGATTCACGTTGCGATTGATGCTGCTCCAGATGACACTATATGCTGCTGCTGCTGCTGCAGAATTAAGCACCCTTGCACTAAGTGGAAAGTTATCTTTGTCCTTTTATTTTAATTCTCCTCATGGTGGTATAAATAAGGCGCCTTTGGTGGAATATTAGAAGGTTGATATAAAACTGAGAAAATAAGTCATACATCTTCCCTCCCTTGCTTGAAACAGCGGGATTCTCTCTCTCTTTTTGTCCCTCCTATTCTCTGCATGTGTGCATGAGATAAAGCCAAGGTAGAGTCAAAGTGGAGCCTTTTCTTTATTCCTCTGTCAGTGTATCCTGGCACATTGGGAGCACTTTTGGTGCCAGGGTAATATTTTAAGTGCTTTGTTAAGTGGAAAATAGCAACCAAACTGCGAACAATAGGTGCCGAGGGCAATTTGAAGTGAAGGTGTGTGAGTTAATGGCTGCTGTGAGATGATATATGTATACTCATTTCTAATCATTCTACAGCATTTATCTTATCATTTTAGGAACAGTTTTACACATTCATGACAGATTTTTTTCTTCTTTCCATTTATATGTGTGTGTGTGTGTGTGTGTGTGTGTGTGTGTGTGTGTGTGTGTGTGTGTGTGTGTGTGTGTGTGTGTGTGTGTGTCCGGTTTTGATTTTCATTGTTATGTCAGCACATTTTCTTTTCTCAAAATCTGCATTTTTACTGATGGTACCCGGGTTTGCTCCCTTTGGATTTGGAGCAGTCTCTCTCTCTCTCTCTCTCTCTTGCTAATTGAATCCATCAGCATGTCTGTCCAATGACTTTTCCTCAGAGCTGATGCAGTGATCACTATCTTCCTCAAAGTCACCTCCCTCTATAGTTTCAGATCGGCATGTCAGTAAATGGTAGTAGCCTAGTCTCTTGGGGGGGTTCCTGACGTCATCGCACAATATTTTCAGATCTTTCACATTACACCCTTCCCTTCTGAATAACAGCAGCAGCTCCTCCAATTGGATGGATTTTTTTTTCTTCTTTTCTTTGCGTGGTGTTAAAGTATAAAGTATGATAGTGCAGAATGGGTGGAGCCTAATGGTGTTTGGTGTCCAGATGGTGATCAATATGATACAGCTTGAGCATCCAGCCAGCACAAAGGGCAAAAGGCTATAAAGTGCCCTCTTTTGTCATTTTATAGACACCGTGTCACCTTTTTTGTGGTCTTTTTTTATTTCTGTCGCCGTCTCCCTCTCCTCCTGCATCACCGTCCTCGCAGCTCACCCGCTCCTGTTTTGATGCAGGTGTTGCCAGCAAACCCAGAAGAATCGTGGCAGGTGTACAGTTCGGCCCAGGATAGTGAGGGAAGGTGTGTCTGCACTGTGGTGGCGCCCCAGCAGTCCATGTGCTCGCGGGATGCCCGCACCAAACAACTGAGGCAGCTGTTGGAGAAGGTAATCATGGGTTCGCTCCCCTTGCAACACTTTAGCAATCAAAGTCACACAGGGGCCCGGGAGTAACGGCCTCTACTCCGTTTGTACCTCATTGGCACACAGAGGCATGTGCACACGCTCGCTTTAGCAGTGTTTGTGGTCTTCCAAAACACCTCCACGCCTGTTGGACAAGAATAGAAATCATGCTCTAATGAGCTCCCTGGAAACCTGAGGCATCACGGGAGGCAGCCGTATGCTGACTTTCTGTTAGTTTCCATTGTACTCCACACATCCAACGCAACATATTTCATGACAAATGAAACATTTCGAGTCACGTATGAGAGCCTACATCAACAGACTCCCCCCCCAATAAAGAGAAGACGAGCCAAGTGTGTGGAGTTTCTGGACCGAAACAGTTCTGGAGAAAACAAATCTTTGCAAGTCTTAACAGTATGCATGCTACATTTGCACCATGTGTTTGAGGTCTCTGGCCTGTTGTCAGATTTTGTGAATCACTGCAAGAAGATGACCCAGCCAAAACAACATTCTGAAAGCTTGTAGCATTGTTTCCCCCAGATCTATTAAAATGATTATACCACAATAATTGATTTACTAACTCTGGATTAATGTAACCCTCTGGCACCCCAGGTCCAGAACATGACCCAATCCATCCAGGTCCTGGACCAGCGAACCCAGAGGGACCTGCAGTACGTTGAGAAGATGGAGGTTCAGCTCCGCGGACTGGAGACCAAGTTCAGGCAGGTGGAGGAGAACCACAAGCAGAACATCGCCAAGCAATACAAGGTACAGAGCCAGCTCCTGAGCCACCGACCCAACCGCCATCCCTTTCACAGCTGCTCCGGTAGCTCATTACAAAACCACGCCTCACCCATTCAGTGTTTGTGTGTTTTCACTGCGGAGAGGGTGTAGAATGACCTAAACCACCATACTGCACACCAAGAAATCCATAATGCATGCATAATTAAAGAGGGAACATAAATGGACAACATAAATTCAGCTGCAATCATTTGTATCCCTATTTCTCGTCCTGTGAAGCCATAAATAATGAAGATGGCATCCTAAATCAAATAGGGAAGTATGGACGTTCCATGCAATTACTGTGTAATGGTTGAATGTGTACATTGGTACATAGGTGCCGGTGCATTGCACACATTTCCTTACTCGCATCTAGTATCAATAAAAACCAGAGATAATATAATCCCTGAGGATTTACTATGCTATTAAATCACAGATTCCTTTCAGTATAGTAACTAAATTGAACCCTTTCTGTCATTTATATATATATATATATATATATATATATTTATATATATATATTGGGTTTAGAAAATAATAACATTGGATTTTCTTTTTTTTTTAATTCTGACGTCTGATTGCATGAATAAACAGCCATTGTTTGTATTGCTTGCCTAATTATTTGTCTGAGCTCAACATTTAACAAACATATCCTCAAGAAATTCTTAAATCCTAAAAAAAAATCCAATTAGATTAGTAAATATTTTCACCGACAAAGTTAGAAAACTTTGAGTAATTTGTCAGTTCTGTGATCAAATTTTGAATATTACCAAATATGTGCCGCAGTCTAACACTGTTTGTCTGAGAAAGTGTCCCTGCACTCCCTGTGTTCACGCCATCCAACGTGCATTCACGCATCTGTGCTTTGTGGCCATTTAACGCATGCTCCAAGACCTCATGCTGCCGATGCCACATCCACTGCATGCCTCCAGTCTTCTGTAACATGTCTGAAGTGCATATATACATATTTATATATATACATATACAAAGTGTATGTGCGTTTGTTTGTATGTCTGTTAGATAGGTCAGCAAGTTCTAGACCCTGTCAACAGTTTGTCATTTTCTTGCTTGCAGGGCTAACTTTAAGACATGTAAAGAGAGCCACAGGGAAGAAGAGGCAGGTCAATTCCAGATTCCCCTGAACTGGGCCACAGTACTGAGAGCATTTGGGCGTCAAACAGTTAATTTTTACCTTTTAGCACCATTAAGACTAAGAAACCCCACCCCTCTCCCAAAACCAACCCACCACTGATCTCTTCCTGCATGTTACTACTGTCAAAGTTTTCCATCTAAAAGCTTTTTTCCAACGTAAATACATTTATTATTATTATTATTATTATTATTATTATTATTATTATTATTATTAATTGCTGTTATTCATTTTATTTTCCTTTTGGCTTTTGTCTATGCATATTTGGTTACTCAACAAATCTATACGTAAAATTCTAGACGTTAAATAATTCGAGACACTTTGTTGTATGTGACATGTAAAAGCATGTAACCCTTAATACGATGTTGCATTTTAAACAATGATGACCAATAAAGAGCTTTCCCAATTGTTGTCGGTGTACCGAGGGCTTGCTTTTTAACGGCCGGTCAGTGGCGGGATGGAGTCGCCCGGCGGGTGGAAAGTATTCTCCGGGTTTGTCCTACACACATCTGCACAGACACTCCACAGCTTCTCACACAGCAACACACGACACAAATCAGTAGAGAGGCAGGATAGAGTCAGAGTAGCCAGGTTCAGACAGGTGTTTTTCCTTTTTGTTTTTGTTTTCCTCCTTTTTTCTTTTCTTTAACGGACAGCGGGTCTCCTTTTGTCGCGCATGACACTCAACCCAGCTTATTCTAATCCTTTCAGGCCATAAAAGCGAAAATGGAGGAGCTTAGACCGTTGATACCAGTGTTGGAGGAGTACAAAGCCGATGCCAAATTGGTATTGCAATTTAAGGAGGAGGTCCAGAATCTGACGTCAGTTCTAAGCGAACTTCAGGAGGAGATGGGGGCCTATGACTACGAGGAGCTCCACAACAGAGTGTCAAATCTTGAGGAGAGACTCCGAGCATGCATGCAAAAATTAGGTAGGCACAGAAAGTTGTTGGCACACACTTTGCTTCAAACCAGTGCATGCACCAACACTGACACTTACTTACACTGTGACTGGACAGAAAGAGAATCTCAGGCACATTCACACAATGAAGCCAGAGTTGGCGGAAACATTCAGATTCTTGACACGAGTGAAGGTTTGGATTTTTTGTGTAAGATTCAGTAACAAAGCACATACTATGAAATGTACTGTAAAAATGTTTTGTTGACACAAAAATCCATTTGAAAGTATATTTAATCTTAATATTTGTGGTGGGTGATCATATGCACATACACGGGGATACATATGCTATTGTCTCTGATGTTATTGTCATACTATGTTTGTGAGCATGGATGCAGCAACTTCATTATTAGTAATTACACACAGAATTACCAGAGTCACATATTTCAGCTTGAGAATAAATTGTTAAATAATTTTAAAGAAACTACAAACAAACAGGTAAAACAACCAGGATTTTTTTTGGATAAAAAAAGAAAATACTAAAACACAGCAAAGTAGTCCAAATACACCATCACAATCAAACTACATGGTTTTACTCTTTTGTTTTGAATTTCTAATAGACTTTGTTATTGGGGTACCTGTGCCTTATTGAAATATAACAATAATTAAGGCATTTTTCAAGTGAAGCGTTCACACTTCCTTTAAAACTGGTAATAACTTTGGTCACTTTTGCATCATCCTTTCTGCACTGAAACAATGCACACCTTGCTAAAATCATTGATAAAATAACATAAAAGTGGTTGAATTACATTCTGTTCAAATACATTCCTCACCCACAAATCTACTTTCCATGCAACAGCTCTTTAAAAAGTTGAGATGTGCCAAGTGTTCAAATTCATTTCAGCCAATCTCCACTAATGTGTATAGTGTCAGTCTTGTTTAGTTTAGACAACTAACAGCCGTTAGTGTGAGTGTTTAAAGCGTTTCCAAATCAGCTTTATTTTGGGAAGCTATAGATAGCTATAAATATACAGCATTTGATATGCATGTAGTTAAACTCCTGGTTTCTAGACCAGAAATGCAAAGTTACTGTGACCTATAAAGTGACCTATAAATCCACAATAAACCGGAATTAGAAATACAGTCATTGGGTTAGGGTTAAATGAAAAACCTTGAATGAATCTGATTAGCGTTCCACTTGAAAACAGGACATGTCATGAAATATATAGCACAGGAAAGCGTGTAGTCAGATATGAGGTGTTTCATGTAGCACAAGCATGCAACTGTGGATGGCGTGCAGATAAACTGAGCCACAGAGGGTGATGCGTGTTGCAGCCTGCACGTTCTCATCACAGTCTTATCTTTGCTTTTAGCCCCTGTCTCCGTCTCTTCACACCTCTGTCACAGCCCACAGTGCTAATAGATGCACACCCACGCCACAGTGACTAAGATATATTACGAGAGCAGAGACACTTACACGCAGCACATCACGGGTATATTGTGTCCCTGTTTCATATTATTCACAGTGCAAGATGACAGAAATTGGGAGAGAGAGAGAGAGAGAGAGAGAGAGAGAGAGAGAGAGAGAGAGAGAGAGAGAGAGAGAGAGAGAGAGAGAGAGAGAGAGAGAGAGAGAGCGAGCGCTTTTGGTTACAATGCCCACTGTTCTCATCAGCCAGCCAGTCGACACACTTGCAGTCAGATTGGCTATCTTGACACTAAATGCTACCTCACTTGTTATTTTTGCCAGTTAGGGTTTTTTTTGTTGTTGCTTGTTTTCCTGGTTACTTCTCTTCCCACCCGACCTGAACCAGGTGATTTTTTTGTTTTGTTTTTCTGACTGTTTCCTCTCAGTTCAATAAATATACCGCCCCTCATTTCAGCGGTCATGCTGCCAAGATAGGCGAGCATGGGTTGTGGGGGGGGGGGGGGGGGGGGGGGACCGGCGGGAGTTACTTAGTGTGTGTGTGTGTGCAAGATCAGAGGAGCTAAAGGCAGGGTAACCCAGCGAGAGACTGGCTCAGGCAGAACAGAGGGTGGCTACTTCTTTCATCTTCACACAATCGCAAAGGCATTCATGCATAGTGCACACAAATGCACTCTAGTACGTTCCTGCTACTGAGATCAAACTCTCCAAGGACAGGGCGGGGGGGGGACCGAATTGCTCAGTGGTTAGGACGCATACCACATGGATGCAAATGCTCCAACGGTTTTGATGCATTGCTGCATTCTTTTTACTCTCTTTCTATACCAGTCTTTTCTGAGTCGCTATCAAATAAGAGAATAGGAAAGTCCCCTGAAGTGTGAAGGTCACCTCCTACATTTGCATCCTAAAAAAAAAAAAGATAAAGAACTGAAGGAAAGTAGAAAGGGCAGCAACAATTCGAGGATTGGAGATAGAGAGGTGGTAGCGGCTGATAGACGGTGGTATCAGGGAAGGAGAAAGAGTGATAAAGTGAAGGCGAGCAGGAAAAGTGAAAGAGAGTAACTAGGGTCCCCGCAGACCTGTCCTTCAAGCTGTTTTGTGCCGGGGAGACTAACAGCCCCGACCGGAGCCGGGACACAATGGCCATCGATCAAGCGGACATGCCAGCTTGCTGGGCGATAATCAAATAAATAAATCACCCCGTGTTGTGCCCCGGCAATGTGGAGTCACAGAGGGCTCCAGGCAAATCCCGCCTCCTTTCACACCAAAAATACTGATGAATGAAGCAGCAAGGTCACCCCGGCAGGGAAACCTCTCTGCTACCTGCTCTGCCTCTATTGTTTCCGCCCTTTTATTTTATCTGTAGTGAAGAACTTTTGAATAATTCTCTCATTATGAGTAACTTCACCCTCTACTTTTGCTTTAAATCTCCCTCTCCCACATCTTATGTGAAGAATAAGTGGTTTATTATTGTACATTGGGTGGTATTGTATTTTTGGGGCTGTAATTCCTAGAGGAAATAATTGCATTGTAGCCCTCAAGCTAAATGCTAGTTGCTGGGAACGTGGTGACACCTCATAAGAAGGCAGCCGGGGCAACACAAACAAAGCAATAAGTTGCAAAGCCCTTGGAGGATTGATTTTGTGAGTTTCAAAAAAATATTTTCAACTTTGAACATTTATGACGTATTAAGCCAAAGAAAGCATCATATCCATGTAACCCATGGATCGTCTCAGAGGGATGGTGTCGTATCATTAAGACATAGTTCTCCCTTCAGGGTTGAGCGCTTTGTGAACAGGTTTTAGATGATGCTTTTCTTTTGATACCCACTGACTGATGAAATGCAGTGTGATCTGCAGAAATATATGTGAGAAAAAAGATGACACCATGTCGCATCATATCGGAATAGGGAAGCATACAAACAGTCATAAAGCAACACTAACAAATGTTGCATCAAGTTTGATTAGATTAATTTTGCGCCGGTGGTCCTAAAACCACAGAGAGCAATGATTTACTGTTGTGACTCCACCGAAGAAGTAGCCAAATAGTCGATGTAAATTACACCTGAGGCTTGTATGATGAATGACATTCCTGTCACAACCGGGACTTGAACTGGAATCTTCCACACTTAACCCTATGGACTACCAGAAGAATTGTATTATAAGTCCTTATTTTCCCATCTGAGCCCAGTGCAAGAACAACTTAGAGATGAATAGAAATGACTTCAAGTATTGAATGCAAAACATAAAAATCGATCTGACTCACAGAGCTCGTTCATGAACTAAATCAGGGGTGTCAAACACTTTTAGTTCAGGGGTCACATGCAGATTCGTAAAATAACCTCAAACTCATAATAAATTCATAACCTCAGACTCATAATAACCTCAAATTTAAACTTTAGAAGTTCTTTTTTGTTGCAGTGCAGAGTATTCGTTATGAAAATGTCTATATTTTCTCAAAACCAACAATTACGACCAAAAATTACTACAATCGCAACATGAATCCTCATGTTTTGACACCCCCTGATCAAAATCTTTAAATTTATAATGTAAACACTGCTCGTATTTTTGTCCTGTTGGCTCCAGATCCCCATTAGGTTTTCCATTTGCTCTGCCCTCCTTTAGTCCAGGCAAATTCAGGGCAAAAGGGGATTAGACCCCGAGTGCATCTCCAGACTGCAGATTCATCAGCCGCCGACCCCCCACCCCCACCACCATAGTAGTGTTGCCTAAAGATAAAGGCATGATTAAAGAAAATAAATAAATAAATCAATGGCCAATGCTGTCTCTAATCCCACTGTGGGTTACGTAAGGGACTCAACCCCCCCGACTAGATGTAGTGGATGCCGCTCATGTGACCATGTGTTTGTCTCTCGACGCCGCTGAGGTGTGATGCCCACACATTCTCGCAGGCACGACATATGCTGCGCACAGAGACGCAGCAAACTCTCCCAACACGTATGCAAAACCGTGTTATTGTCGAAGTCAAGCAAATGGGATAGAAGATGAGAAATAAAGTCTGAAATGTTTCACAACAGTAAGAGAAAACAGGAAGTTTGTGAAACGCCGCATCTATTAACCCCCTTTTTGCTCACAAGAAAGATGCTATTAATAACCTAAGATGAGCCTCCGTCACAGTCTGGCTCTTTAAATTGGTGTATCTGAATGACTCATTGCACTCGCGTGTCGAAATTACCTCATCAAGATCATCTAATTGGCCTTTGTCTTTTTTTTAAAGACGCGTTTCACAAACAAAAACGGTTGCGCTGCATGTATTGTTTTCTGGGTGAATCTAGTCTCTCATCCTATTCTGTTCTCATTAGAAAGGGTCCATTAGTCTGATCAGATCTCAGTCAGGAGGGATTCGGAGCCCAGTGTTAGTTCTTTTTTTTTTTTTTTTTTTTTGTCAAATTCACATTAACACCTCAATCAACACTAATTAACACTGCAGCAGCTTACATGTAGCACACAGGAGCCGAATACACCCAGGCTCCTTCTTTCCTATTCTCTCTCCCTCTCATTTTCTCACACATCCACACAGAGAAAATTAAAAAAAATAAAAATAAAAAAGACATCAGCATGTGTGAAGTGAATAATAAGCACCTCTTGTACAGTACATCACGCAAAGAGAAAGACAAAAAAAATAAATTACTGAACAAAAATTTACCAGCAAGCTGGATATCCTTCAGGCCAATTTATGTGGATTTTCAAGTAAAGTGAATCTCCTGCAAGAGATTTTTGAATCAGCTCAAATGCCCAAATCGGTGTCGTTGTCGATGTTCCCATCTCACTTCTCTCCTTGCAGCGTGTGGCAAGCTGACAGGCATCAGTGATCCCATCACCATCAAGACGTCTGGGTCCCGCTTTGGCTCGTGGATGACTGACCCTCTGGCACCCGAAGGAGACACGCGGGTATGTAACACTGCACATGTTCACATGGCGTGGATCTCCTGAGGATATGACGCCATATTCATTATTGAGTGAGGCAGGGTGTCAGACCATTTTGCACTGTATTCACAGCACCAAGAATCTGATTTCTAATGCTCTTTGGCTATTCTTTGATCGAGAACAGGGGTTTTACAGTATACTAATGGAAAGGTTTCAAACAGTATGATTTATCGGTGCATCAGCACCTATAAATACATCAAATGTTTTCCTTTGGTTTGGTACAGTGTACATTTAATAAATAAATTCATGCTTGGTCAAGTTTAGAGAATGAATCCAATTACAATATCTTCTGGTGCAATATACAATGAAATCTTCACTTAATGGTTTCTTTCCAAATTCACTGAATGATCTGAAATCACACCTGCAGCAGTGTTCCCCTTCAATCTATCGCTGACGCCAGCATGTCACTTCTCAAAAAGCCTTTATCATGTTTTAACAAATTCACCATCACAGCATGGAGTTCATGCTAATGCCACTCTGCTATCAATGAGACAGCAGGCTGATCTTTCAGATCTGATCTTTCAGACAAGTCTCAGGAGCTGTGCTTACACAGACCATTCAAGTAATGAGATTAATTGCTGATCCGATTAAAAGCACATCATGTAAACATTTCTATTTGATTAGACGAGCCCCAAATTACCACCAGGTCGCATGAGGTAGTGAAGCCCTGTTTATGATCCGAGTGCACATTTGATTGGTTTCCACTTTCGGATCTATGTTCAGTAATGTCATCACATCACTCTTTGTGTTTAAAGATAAAATGACAGCGGTAAAATACAGCTATTTAAATACTTTGGAATAGTTAAAAAGCTCAGTGGACATGAAGTACTGTCTTGCAGTTTCAAATGAAATGCAAAAAGAAACAAGAAGATTGATCAGTGAAGTTAAGAAATCCATGTCCAATACTGGCAGGTTTCCAACACATCGGCTCATATGTGTCCCAAAAGACTAACATCAAAGTGCAAAGCATTATGGGACTGAGCCACTCACTGAATTGGATGATATTCCTGCTGCTGATGAACCTGCACATCAATCGTATCTATTTATTCAGTTTTCATCTGAACAAGGCAATCTAATGTTTAAATCAATACGATTTCAGTCAGTATGATAAAATGACGATGTGTCACATCTGCAACTCTTACTAAAGCTGCAGAAGAAAATTTGATCAGCTGTTACTTTTATCTGAATGTATATCTACAATTTTATCTGACACATTGATCAGTAATAGAATATAACAGTTTAACTCCTTAACCTGATTGTTAAACCTTAAAAAAGCACAAACAAGTGGAAGGAATTCATGCAGACAAGAAGACAAAATGCATTACTCAAATAGATCAGTTTATCCAGAAATTTCTTGTTTGAATAGAAAATTAAAATAAGGGAGAGCAAACTGGTGTAAAAGAAAACGTTAAACAATCTCCACCCCTGTACCAAAGCTCATGTAGTCAGTATTCAAATTAACACGGGATGGAGTGATTTTTTTGTGGTGTTGAACAGGTCAATTGGAGAATAATCGTCTGATTCTGCAGTTCTTCTCGTCTCAGCGGAGAGTTTTGATGTCTTTCAAGAAGTTGTTTTCTTTTCATTTTACAGCCCGCGGGTTTATCGTTTTTTTTGGGCTCCCTCACATTGTTCCCACGAGCGAAAACTGCTACTCCAAAGAGCCTGCAGTGTCAGTCACTGCTGGTTTAATACTGTGAATGTCAGGGCTTGCAGTAATGGCCTCTGACTGTACACAGTCAAAATAATCCAAAAGCGTCAGACAAGAGTTTTCATCTTTCACACTTAGCTTTACTTAACCCGTCTCAAACTGCTGGGTTTGTTAAACAATAGTAATTTATGTCTTAATATGTAAAAATCCCTGGTTCTCTTCTCTTGTCGTGATAGTAATCTCAATATGCTAACTTGGCTTGATGGAATTAACCCCACGCTGTTTGATGTATGATACACATTAGAGGAGAAAGATGCTTGATTCCCTCTCTTCCTATTGTCCTTCAAAGAGTCGGAGTATCTGACGATCTGCATCACAACAAATTTGCACGACTTTAAAGTTTGACCTTGCTTTTAGGGAGAGCCTGCGTTAATTGCTTGCTTGTTATTTTATCAGGTGATTGCAACCGATTCTGTTGGCTCACCCAAAGGGGGCCTTGCCTTCATTACTGAAACACATTAAAATTAAATGCCAGAGATAAATCTATACGTTTTTTTTTTGTGGTTTTTTTATGGGGAGGTGCCAAGTGAAAAAGGAACGGAGGGAGGTGGAAATAAAGCAAGTTTATTTGTCCGCTAAGAGTGAACATGCTCTCTCTGGCCCGACTTTATGAGATACATTAATAAGAGACAGAACTCTCAATGTCAGCGGGGAGAAAAAGGGGATGGAAAAAAAAAAAAAACTTGAGGAGAATCAGCAGCATGCAGGACAGCAGCTGTGTAAATTTACAGCTACAGTTTGCCTCCTGAAGGCTTCGCCGCTCCGACAACACCAGATGTATATCTTTTATATATTGAAAGTGTCTCATCACAGAAGGTGAGGCATACTGCTGACTAAGATCATGCTTAGCATACTGTAAAGGCACATTTTTTTTTTTGTTAGGGTTGAAGCTAATCCAGTTTGAGCAGAACACATGAGAGATGTGCTGTGCTGTCAAAGGGCGGGAAAAGAAGGAGGGGTGTAATTGATGGGAACAGACAGGCATGCTGCACTTCTTTTCATCTCGTGCTTTCCTTAGCTTCGGTTTTTTTTGTTTTTTTTTTGTCCCAGAGAGACCGGGTTTCCTTTATGCGAATCTTTTTCTTTTTTTTTAAGTCAATCACAGGAACAGACTGATCCAGGTAAGGAAAGGGCTTCAGGTGTATCCGTCCCACTGAGACTGAGGAAGTATTTGAGCCTCCTCTGGGCTCTCGATGAGGCTCTCTGCCCACCACCACAGGATCCAGCAGGGAGCTGGGTTGAAGCAGCCGAGGTGGGGCTTTAATGTGGAATGATGGGCATTATCCCCGCGGGGCCTGGCGCACGCCACCCCCGGGGCTATCATCCTGACTGCTTGTACTCAGGAGCTGCCGGATCTCAGCTCCGTCTGCACCTCCAGGAAGTCCCAGCACTAACTTAATTGGGACGCTTGTTGACGCCGTGATTTGATTTATTCCACGTGTGATCAGCATGTGAGATTCAGATATTCACAAAGGCGCGCTGAAGAAGGATGATTATAGGGGGGGGCTTTTGAGCTTTGAAGTAGCGCTGCGTTGTATTCTTATCTCTCTTTCTCCTTCCCATCTCCGGGTTTAGGTTTGGTACATGGACGGCTACCACAACAACCGTTTCGTGCGGGAGTACAAGTCTATGCAGGACTTCATGACGTCGGACAACTTCACGTCCCACCGGCTCCCCCACCCGTGGTCAGGAACGGGCCAGGTGGTTTACAACGGCTCCATCTACTTCAACAAGTTCCAGAGCCACGTGATCATCAAGTTTGACTTCCGCACCTCCTCCATCAGCAAGTCCAGGCAGCTCGACTACGCCGGCTTCAACAATGCGTATCACTATGCCTGGGGTGGCCATTCGGACATCGATCTGATGGTGGACGAGGGGGGCCTGTGGGCGGTCTATGCCACCAACCAGAATGCCGGGAATATTGTGATCAGCAAGCTGAACCCTAACACACTGCAGATCATCAAGAGCTGGACCACCAATCACCCCAAAAGGAGCGCTGGCGAGTCTTTTATGATCTGCGGGACGCTCTATGTCACTAACGGCTACTCAGGAGGCACCAAGGTCTATTACGCTTACTCAACCAACTCCTCTACTTATGAGTACATTGACATTGCTTTCCAGAATAAGTACTCGCATATCTCCATGCTGGACTATAACCCGCGTGACCGTGCCCTCTATGCCTGGAACAATGGCCACCAAGTCCTGTACAACGTAACGCTGTTCCACGTCATCCGCTCGGAGGAACTGTAACCGTGGACATGGATTAACACATCAAATAATAAATGTCTGTGTAGAAAAAGCTCACTATATATGAAAAAATATATATATCTTGCGAAAGAGAAGACATAATGGCAAGACCATTTTATTTATGACATCCGATAACCTCTGAGAGACTGCATCAGCACTGAATGCAGCGTGGATTGAATGTGCATAAGAAAAATAATCTAAAAATTGAAGGGTTTCATTCCAAAATTTGATATCTTTATTAAAACAAAAAAGAGCTCTATCAAATAATATCAGCAAATAAAATATGATTGTTATAAAAGTAAAACTCTTTTGTAAATAAAACTTCTTACTTTCATAGTTACGACCAGTAGATTTTATTTTAATAGCTGCCATCATTTTGTTAGAAGTTCTTTTTTTTTTTTTTTTTGGAATGAAACTCTTTAATTGTTTGCTGTATAGAAAATGATTGTACAAGTAGAATAATATATCAGATTTAAAACAATAAGAACAGATGCCAAAAAAAAGAAGATGAAACATCACGCCTTTTTTTTATATAACGGAATATCAACCTAAGCTCATTCCTGTGGCTCCAGTATTTTCTGCAGATCTCCTCCCAGCTGAACTTTTCTTTTTGGTCACTGGGGATCCTCAACCTGAAATGAAGACTGTTGTTTAAAAAAAAAAAAAAAACTCTTGGATCCCCAGGTCCCATGGACAGAGATAAAACAAGTGGGAGGTCAGTCTCGTCAGGAAACCTGCAAGCCTAATGGATGCAGTCTGTCATATTGTTTTTAATCAAGTAGCAAATCAAAAAGTCTGTTGAGACAGAAAATGACAATAACAAACATCTACTAAAAGACCTGAGGCCTGTACTATGAAGCTGGATTAACATACTAAAAGAATTGATAAGTGGTACTACGAAGCTGGTTATCAAGCAAGGATTTTACAATCTTGATCAGGGGTGATGTTTGCAGGGTCTGACCAATAGCGAACATGGAGAAAAATTAAAACCTTTTCAGAGCAGCCTACTTTTTACGGTGGGGGAGCAGGCAATTTATTCTTCGAAAATATGAAGAATTCAAACACATCATCCAGCAGCAGAAGCCAGGACGGAATGCTGGCAGAAATTCGACGACTGTTAATGCGTAATTCATCAGACAATAAAAGCAAAAAGCACTGTGACCACTCGATTTCACTTTATTACGACACAGGCAGAGCACTTTTTCAGTGCTCTTCCTTTAGTTTCTAGTTTACATCGAGTTCTTCTTTTACATCGAGGCGCCCCTCTTGTGTGAGTGTGTTTTGTAAATTCATGATTCTGAAGTTAAGCCATATGTGACCTTTATTATTAATGTCATTATTTTAGATGCAACCTTAGTGGAGCTAAACCAACTTGGGAACAATTCAAGAACAAAACACTTCAAAAAGCTCAGTAACAAGGTTATATTTTTATTATGTCAAAAGAATTGCGTCTTTCCCTGAAAACTTTATCTTCTAAGCGGTCCTCTCACGATCCATGCACCAATCAGGATCTTCTAAGAATGAGCAGGTCATTTTCCAAGAGATCTGATTGGTCAGGGGGCAGAGCTTGAATACTAAGGTGAGCCGATCAGCGTACGTTACCATGGTGATTTACCCCAGTAGAACGTGAACTCGTGTTGTGGGACAGAAAACCCAGGGTCAACCTTGAAGTCACCTCGATAAGAGATAATCCAGCTCCATAGTACAGGTCTCTGAAGGCACTGACTGTTGACAGCGCTTATTGTTTGAGATGATTTTCCTGTGTTGGTGACTTTGTGTAAAAAAAGGCTTTCTTTGCATGAGTGTTTTCTATCACTCCAGTGTGCTCTTCTGAATGTCTTTTTGCTGTATGATACAAAAAGGAAAAACAAACAAAACAAAAAAAAGTAGGCGGGAGGTAGGGTGGGGGAAAAACAAGGTGGAATACATTTTGGATTCAAGCAATTGCTAAGATGTCTACGTTTTCCCTGCAAGTTTCTGTTTTGTTTCGATCATTTCTATTTCTTTGCGACCATTTTACTTTTCTAATGTTCTTGTATCACTGTAACTGTTGGCACCGGTTTTGCCTCTCTGTGTTTGTTTATTCGGACTGCGTGGGAGGAATCTATTGAGCGCACATCTCTCTGAAGAAAAAAAAGAAAAAAAACTGCAGAATGTATCAAGTATTATATCCCGTGAATCTGGTCCTCGAATCTTCAATTCAGATCGTCTTTAGTAGGGAGACATTTTTTTAATTTTATTTAGAGGATAAATCCTGTCTCATGTCATGTGTGTGCCCCCCCAAAACTGCTAGTGAAGGATTATGCTGTTTAAATGTATACCCTTGCCGAGGACAAAAGCTGTTCACTCTTTTTGCGCTTTGCTGGACATGTGTTGTATCTGAGATGAGATAGTTAATGATTCGTGTCAATAAAACAGAGAAATCTGATGCTCGGATTGTTGCCTTCAGAAGCCACAAGTTGCCACATGACGAGTCGTTATGGAGATCAGTTTTCTTTTTCTTTCTTTTTCATGAGAACTCATGCTCTTACTTTCTGTTTTTTTGAGTTATACACCATTAAGATTACACAGAGCAAACTGTTGCATTGTGGGAAAAGTGCTTTTACAAGAACTGTTATCTGGTGAGGAGCTTGTGTTTTATATTAACTAACCTGTTTATATAGAAGCAGGAAAAAATATTGACTTTAAAAAAAAAAAAAAATTACAATCACCCTGACATTTATTTTAACATTAGTTGAAAAGAGATGAACTGCAGAAACAGAATTCTAAAGTTTTATGATATCGTGTGGTGGGATGTTTTAATATCTTGAACAGCTGAAAGCACACGCTGAAAGCACACTTAAAATAAATGTATAAAGGAGCCAAAAACAATATGAAATTTCTCTGTTTTATAACAGAGGAGACGATTTGGTCAAAGAAACAGGCTTTCATGCTTTACATTTCTTTCAGTTGCACCTAGGCTCTGATTACACAATAATGTTTGAAGTAAAAACTCATCATTTCAGAAATATTTTTTGTTGATGACTGAACTGTTTATTACAGCCGTAGTACAGAGTAGCAGCATTTAAAAAAAAGTGTGTTTTACTCCCATTTCCATGGAGACAGGAGTCAGACCATTTTCAAAAAGTTCCATCTTGGTTTAAAAAATGTTGTGGTGTAAACTGACATGCAAAACGCGACGAAGCTTTTCCGTTTTTGCTTGATGCTGTTGTTTTGTAAATGTTGCATGACTTAAATGGAGCTCGCTTCTTCCACATTAGCATGACAATTTGCTTAATTCATTGCGCCTCTCAAGAGTAGACTCAGCCATTGTACCTTTTGAACAAAGATCTCCTACCTTGGCAGATGAAATTCAGACACACTAAAGCAAAACATTTTCATGCTATAGTCATTGTATTAACTTTAAGAGGCTAATCTTTTTGCTCTATGGTACGGAAGCTGCAGTGGAGTAAGATTCATGGGTACATGTTGAAATTACAAGAACACACAAAGCCATGCAACGATTTGGAGCTATGACAGTTTTATAGCTCAACAAGCTAAAAAAAAAAAATCAAATACTTCAGAGGCTTAGAGGCCGTCGCTGTCTAAAGACACTGTCAACTAATCAAAATCAAAATCCCTTGGCGTGTCTTATTTATATGAAAGCCTCATTTTCAAGCAAAACTGTCCACTTTTTGGGCACTCGACATATATTTGTTCTCCCCCTTTGATCTCCACACCACTTCACTTCCCCCCCACCATCATCGTTCTTCTCTTTTCTCATCCCTCAGCCAACCTATCGTTGCTCCCCCACTGCCTTTTAGACCTCTGATGTTTCAATCGATGAATAAATGATTGCTTCTATTTTCACTCTGAGTGCTTGGCCAATACAAGCTGCTTTGTTTTCCCCGAGAAAGAGTTCGAGATAGGACTTGGGAGATAGACAGACCAAAAAGAAAAGCAAAAAAAAAAAAAAAAAAGTCCCAAGACAGACAGAAAAGAAACATGCTCAGTGGAAGGTCTTGCAGCGTTTGACATGACGAGCTGTCACTCAGGAGATGAATATATTTGCATGCCTAAGCAGTGATTGGTGCATCAAGAGACGTTGTTGCACTCTCTTGTCACCCCCCCCCCCCCCCCCCCCCCCAAACCAAATACGCCTATGCGCCTGACAGTTGCATTTCATTTCATCATATTACACATTGGCTCTTGCATTCCATTTTACGCCCCAGCGTCTTGTTTACTCCTCGCTCGAAAAGGTGCAAGTGGGATAAATTATATTGTGCCTACCTTGCCCTCTTGAATGCCACTGCCACTACAGCAACATTTCTGGGAGTTTGAGGGCAAACGCGGTGAGAGGTTTGACCTTGCCTGGACCAGCTGTAAGGTGCATCATTCCCCAAGGACGAATCCACTCATCAGCGATATAAAGCCACCGTGCGCCCGCCTCAACGGGAGGCTCGCAAAAGTGCTGCAGAGCAACACAAACCTATTTTGTTGAGCCAAATTTTAAAAGGTGCACAGGTTTATAGACATTCTCCCCGTTGTCACATTACATGATGTAGCCTTGTACTCGCCAGCCAATTGTCTCTGGTGTCATTTCAGTACATTTAAAGGATGAGTTATGCAGCCTTGAGAGCTGACAGACTGCTAATGGATGACTTTGCTGTTGCTGAAAGAAAAATCCCCAAAGGGATGCCAAATTATGTTAATGTGTGACGGGTAAATATTTTGAAATCCGATGACATGATATTAAAAAGACGCTTGACAATGTGACACAGAGAGGAGCGATTGTTCGTAAATTGAGCTTGTGTGAGCAGACTGACAGGCGTCGGCCACTTTGTTCACACTCCGACTTCAGTGGCTCATTCATCAGACTGTTTACCTTCAGCTGATTTTAAATCATCATAAAACAGGCAAACAACCTGTTTGAGTATAAATGACATCTTTTAGTATTACATTAATCAAACATTCATTCTATAATCAGTCTAAAGTTGTATAGAATTTTTCTTTTTAATGTTTTTACTTCTACTTTATACTTAATACTGATTGTGTCAACAGTCTGACTTGATATTAAAAAAGCAAATTGCTGAATTTCTGTCAAAATATTGCATTAAGAAAATAGTTTCATTACATCATTCTGCAATAGTTGCATGTGTGCTAAACTTCTGCAACCCACCAAAGAGTTAAGATTTCATTCAAGATATAAAAACCTTATTAATCCTGAACTGTCATAAGAACCAAAGCAGTAATAACATTTCCATGGCCCCAGACTTGCCCCACACTCAAGCAATTACTGTGAGGCCTTTCAAATTAAACGCTAGATGACACAGTGACAGCTTCCCAGACGCACTCCATTTTATTATTTTTTTTGTTCCATCACAAAATCTTTCCATTTCAATTCGTCGCAGCCCCAGTCTCACGTTTTCATAGTAGCAGGGAACAAATATCCGAACGAAATCCATTACAAACCCGACGTGGATTGGAATAACAGCCAATAATAAATCAATGGAACCATAAAGAATAGAAGTGAGAGAGGAAAAACAACAGCAATAAAGACAATTCATTTTAATTACGGTGCAATAAAAAGGCAAACTAAAAAGAGCTCACATGTCCCCTTCCGCGATTCACCACACACCGCTTTTGTTGACAATTGTGTCCTTGTCAGCAATTCAAACACCTGCTCACTAACAAAATGTGTCCTTCATTAGCATTTACTTAAATTAAATGTTCTCTTAAGGATTCCTGCGTGTACACAACGAGCCGATGGTACAGAAGATAAGCACTCACTACCAAAAGCCAGGCCCAATTTTCCCTAAAGAGTACAAGATCAGAGTATTGTTCCCTGCTTAATATTCTTTCCCAAAAACCTTTTTGCAGGAATCGTAAACGCTGTCTAGATTATGTTCACTGTCACAGCGAGGAGGATGGCTGTGAATCTTTAAGCATACAAAGTTGAGACTTTGACTCAGGAGACTTGAGAAAGTGAGCTTTAACATTAAAAAACATATTTCCTGCCGTTTGCATGAAATGAGTGGGGTCAATAGTTGCAGGTGAGCTGCGAAGCCAAGCGAGACCCTTTAAACCCACGAACTGTTATTGTATTCCAACCATCACTTCAACAAAGACCTCAGACCAGGTAATAGACCCAGTTTAATATGATATAACTGTGGCTATTTTGCTGTGGAGCCTGTAAATGAGGTGGAGAAAAAGTTCTAACTTTCAATGTGTGTGCTTGTGTGAAATGATAAAGCAGCTTTGGAAAAGGTGTATAAATGTTTAGAAGACTACCAATACCTTCTTTTTAGACAGCATCAGGAATCCTGCACAGTGCAAAGAAGCAAGATTACACATCCTTCGTTTACAAGTTTTTGCTTCATTGGCTAAAATAAGTCCTTTTATGTATAAGTATATATATATATAGTCCTTCCATGTGAGGGAGCTTTCTGTACACTCTGCATGTTCCCCCTGCATGTGTGGGTTTTCTACTGTTTTGAGCCACAATTATTTTCTCTGATTTCCCCGTGATGTTCTAGGCCTGTGCAGGGTGTTTTGGCTCATATTTGATGGGCCCCAGCCCACCCCCGTGACCTGAAATTGAAAGAATTACTGGTAGGTCAGTGCGTAATGTTAACATTAAACACGCTCAACACAAATCGAACATGCAATCTGCTTCAACCCTTGATAACCTTGATACCTTATCTGAGGACCACTGAGCCAAGCACTTTTCAAAAATGCTTACAGCTAAATGTTTGTGTATTTATGAGTTCATGATTTGTGTGCATATACATATCTATATGCAAATGTAGTCTCCGAGCTCGTGTCCTCAGATGTGTACCTAACGGTAATCTCGCTTCACAAAGCATGCAGCATCGTTTCCTACAGTGGCAGTGCTGCATGTAGCATTTTGCCCGTACGCAGTACGGCCTGGTCCTTTGCCAAGGGTCAAGCCTTATGCATGCGTGCGTGTCGATGTGTAGTTCTGTGTGTCTTATTTTTTTTTTGTTGCATGAGGGTACGCATTACTAACAAGCTGTGGTGACAAAATGTGTGCCATCTGTGCACACGGGAGATTTCACACTCTTGTTCGTGTTTGAGCTGCGCCAGTATTCTCATCAGGGACTCTGGCCAATCATCACAGGGATGCAAAGAGCAACAAGCTCCAGCCTGTTTAGTCAGTCACATGTTCAGCACAGTGGTTTTCAAATATAGATATAGATATAGATATAGATATAGATAGATAGATAGATAGATAGATAGATAGATAGATAGATAGATAGATAGATAGATAGATAGATAGATAGATAGATTTTTTTTCGAAGTCTGTTGGAAATATTGATCATTTCCAAACTTAAAAATAAATCATGTTGAATAAAAGTTTGTTTGTTTAGTGTATCCAATTCAACAAAAGAACGCTGCTATTGTGTGTAAGAAGGGGAAAGTAAAGCCTGCAACTCGCATTGATATTTTTCTTTTGATGATGGACAAGTATGAGCAGTGACTGCGATTTTGTCACCAGGATATCCGATGACATTAGACGAGGCCTCTGATGAGGTACGAGCCCTCAAATTAGCCAGCGAGCGGTGACTCACGGTTCCTGATTCACTACAGGCATTTCTAATCCTTGCTTCGAGAATGATTCGAAGGACAGCCTGTTTCAGAACAATGAATTATTCAGTATCAGCTGTTCACCTGGAATGAAACCAAGGGACGAAATCAGAATGATGTGGGTGATTGAAATTTAAGAGTGGCATTGACAGAGAACACTCTCCCTTCCTTGCAGGTTTCAGGGCTTATCACAGACTCGCATAGTTTTTCAATCACCGCTTGTTTCTGATAAGGGACTTGAAATGGAGCCACAGAGATGTCTCACCTGTGAAGAGACTCATTACAGCAGGGGAGGGTTTTCCTCTTATTTCTTGCTTTGTGAGTGCTACTCCACCAGAAGATGTCAATATCACAATTACTTCAATGCCGTGAGGGGCTTCCTTACATGGCAGTCTGAGCTATTGTCAAATTTGTTCAATTTGGAAACTAATTTGGCCCGGTGTTCATCTATTTTACTCGGCAGCAGCTCTGCAGGAGTCCTGTCGACGCAGCCTGATTATTCGCTCTCACCTGACACTTTACGTCTCAACAAAAGCAGTCAAAACAGCATTAGATGTAACCAGATCAATACCTCCAGGCAATTTGCCACTCTGCATTGTCAATCCATAATCACGCGCTTGACTCTTACATCCATGTACGTTCCCTGACCAGCGCCTCAAAAGGTTACACCGGGCGTACGAATTCCTCACACTGTTCTTCGTCATCTATCTGATGCTCGTAATCACGTTACTTGTCTCAGATGCCCGACTCCCTGCCACATTTTATCTGTCACCGACTGTGCCTCAGTCATCAAGCATGCAAACTGGGAGTGACAGAGCAATCGCGAATTCCATCACAGGGAGATAAAACGGAGCAGCTTGGCTGAGGACCTACGAGGGAGTCACCCAAGTGTTAGCGAACTCCTTGGCATCTGTTGGTCGTGTGACATTTCGTGCACATGTTAGACGACAGGCGTCATCTTTTAAATCTCTCCAAACGTAGAGTTTAAATCTCAGCTTTACTTTTGAACCATGATAAATCCATCAATCCTTATCCCGACATCCTGAAAGTGTACATTATGCACAGTGAACAAATGTGAAATTACTCACAGGGAATGGTACATATAGTTCCTGCAGTGATGCCTTCGCAGCAATCAGTATTGACCACGAAATAATCTTAAGCCAATATCACATTAAAGTCTAAATCCTGCTGATCCCTGTGCATAGATTTGTGCGGATGCATATGCAAAGATTTGGGTCTCCACGTGATTGTCTGATATTGTGTGTGTGTCTGTGCTGCATTTATAAAAAATCTCTGAAGCATTTTCATAACCTAACCCCTGCAACATGCACACACTACCTATTGCAGCCCTATACAGCTCTCACCAGCCCCCCCCACCCACCCTCCCACCCATTTCTGCCCCCAGGTGCACTGAGGCAGAGAGCAGAATGGAGCAGAACCGTGTGCGGTGACAGTGACATCCATCGCATGCAATGAATAATCAATGAACACCATCTGCTGCATACAACAGGGGAGCGCAGCTCCAATCGTTTACTCCAGGATGGCTCTCTCTATCCATCCCACACACTGTCTCTCGCTTCTTCGCCATCTCTCTCACCTGTTCTCTCATCCACTGATTCCAACTTTTTTTTAGTTTTTTTACCCCCACACATATTTACACGTATTATCGCCTTTCTTTCCACCGTCATCCTTTTCAATGTCTACGTCTTCATCTGCCCCACTTTGCCCCCCGGAACACCTTCACCCCACCGCCGCTCCCCATGCTCCTCTGTGGCCCCTGTGCCCAACTCGTCATGGTGTCCTTCATTTTAATTCTGCAGTACAATTCCCAGGCAGCTAATAAGGCGACCTGTTACCCTTTAAAGGACATTCGCTTTTTATGATTTATAGCAACCGAATATCTTATTGGAGTGCTCTGAAAGTACTGTTAAAGTCCAGTAATAACATCATCTAAAAGGACACCTGGTTTAGGAAAACAATTTCATACAAAGAACTTGCAAAGGTCTTGATATAAGTCCTATCTTTTCGTCCCCGATTTCAATTTTCTTCACTTTACAGCCATTTTTTATGGCTTCAAAAATTAAGCAATAATACCTGCACTATCCTTGGTGACTGCAGATTTGCATAATACATTTGCATGAAGGGGTTATCTGTCTGAATGCAGAGCAATGTGCAGCCATACTGTAACTTAGAATGGCTCTCTGTGCAGGTCTATAACTCCTCGCTGGCTTGGCACTCTGTGTCGCCACTCGCATTTCATCCAGAACTGCTGTCTTAACTTGACATCAGCCTCCCTAAACCCTCCCATGTCAACCATCCCTTTCATTTCCTCTGTGAGAAAGCCACTATCAAACTCATAAATTCCTGACACAACTGCACCTTCTGGTCTGTCATGGCTGGCTCATATTGCCAAAGCTCATGAATGTCTGACGTGCAAAAGTTTACTGGAAAAAAGAGAGAGGCCCTGCGGGTCAGTGGAAGTCAGTACTTTCAGCATGAGTGCGCAACTTTGTATTGCAAAGATGAATCTCTGCTTTGCAAAGGCAAATAGGGAACGGGAGGCTAATTATTGCAGCAATACATCTCAGCTGAAAGGACGTTTGCCAATAACATCAGTTACTCCTCATACTTCAATCTTGTTGCAAAAAAAAAAACATACTTCAATGTTTGATTATAACAAACAAGTGTCTAAGCTAAACGAGTGCATGCGGCTAACAGCTTAGAAAAACTGATAAAGTCTGCCAGCAAAGACACTCGGCCAGTGAAAATGAAGTCTCTGGCTTGTAGTGAAAATCCTCCTTTTATCTAATGCTTGCAGAAATCCAACTGTTTCTAAATTGCTATGATTTCTTTCTTTTTTTTTCCTTTTCTTTTTTGTGCTAAATCCATCGCTGTAATCATGATCAATGTAAATCACCGCCTCAGGAGAACGGAAAGCTCTTTGAAAATGACAATTGCCCATGCATTGTTATTCCTCAAATGATGGGCCTGTGTATGAAAACCCTCCACCGTTCTCCCGTTGCTTTCAATTCTCCAGCCTGTGTCGGTGACGAGACCACCGAGGCCACGCTCCAGAGGACACAGCATCCAATGTAAGTTCTGCCAATTACATTAGGTTCAATATTGTGTCGGAAACGCTGAGCAAGCTTGAACCACCGCCTGGAAGTGTTAGTCATTCCTTCTGGTTTTGGCAAAATAAATAAATAAATAAATAAATCAAGTAGAAAATAAGAATATCTTACAGACCAACACAGATCTATGGTGAATATTTGAATAATCATTTATTGGTACCGATTTAACATTTACCAGCAATATTTCCCTCGATTTATTAAAAACTATAGCACTCTGTTAGACAGAAATGCTTATTAGGGATTGTGTTTTTACAAAGAACGGTAAATAAAGACTTAAATTCCATCAGCAGCTTTATCAGCTGCACGTTATTATATGTTTTGCTACGCAATATGTTCTTTAAAGGCTCATTTAAAATCATTGACGCTGTTTTCCAGAAGCGGTTCCAAAGCAGAAAATAAAGAGTCAATTATTGTAAGTAATCAAAGAAATAATCCGAAAAAGAAAAAAAAAGGTTCAGAGAAATTAGACCGATCGGAATGATCAGCTTTTCCAAATTAAATAACAGAATGTGGGGATGCAAGCAGGGGCTTGATTGGCCACCGAACTGAAGGGAGCACTCTTTCGAAGAACGAAATTTGAGAAATGCAAAACTCTTTACCCTTTCAAGGAAAGCCATTCACTTTAGCTTCCTTGAGTATACACTGTAATATTCTGAAGGATTATCCCCTAATTTCATGCCAAAATAGACATCAAAAACAAGGACAACTGCCACTGTGGGCATAGATGATTTTCAGTTTATAATGACTTCTTTTCAGTTGTGTGAGTCTTGTAACCGATAAGGACTGTAACGATGATGACAGAAGGAAGCAACTTTTCCATTTTTGTTCTCTCTCCGCGAGACCCGAGTTGAGCTGGAGATGGATGACCCCAGTCAAAATGTATTATCTTATAGACTGATGCAAGCAACCATCATAACTCCTCTAATGACAAAGTCACCTTAATATAATGGATTTACCAACTTTCAATTAATAAAATCTTTCGTTATGGTCTTTGTAAAAGCTGTTTACTACAAGTCTTTGCCAAAACTCTTTAATCTTGTCTCATTTGTCAATTCATTTGACGGCACAATGACGGCGAGTCAACATGATGTATCATCCACCTCTCACAAGCTGCATTTATCCATGGATATTTAACTATTTACATATTTTGATTCCTCCCTCCCCAATCTCTTGTTCATTGTGATTGTCAGGTTCTGTAATTCGACGTATGCATTACAGCGAAAGGGAGGACCCACAGCTTCATCCGGCCGTGTGTTACACCAAATGAAGCTGGCCCCTTTTGTTTCTCCAATAGTCGCGATTGTGCGCTGGTCTTCAGTTGAGTGCCAGGTACAAATCCGGAGAGACAAGGATTTGCCTTTAATTAATTTCCTGAATGATTGAGCGTGCTTTAATAGTCACTTCCTCACTGTCCCAAGGAGATAACGATGAAAGCAGCCAAATGGAAGGGAGAGAGGCTATTTCTATAAAAACTGTCCTGTAAATTAACCTTGACTCCATCTGTTCTGTGGAGGTTTGTAAATATGGCCACATTAAAAAAAAAAAGAGAGAGAGAGAAAATTAAGCCAAACTTGATCACACTCTGAAGCTAAAAAAAAAAAAAAGACAAATGTAAAAATGTAATAGGGTAATACACTGTAAATGCAGCTACCAATAAAAGGCAGGGTAAGTCTTATAGCTGCTGAGGAACTACAAACGTCATCATCCGCGGCTTGCTAGGAATTCACTTTAGTGAGGCAGAACTCCCAGAAACCACCGGGAGGGACTCGCCATGCCCCAAAAAAAGCACTGGGGCAAACTGCTGAGTTGTGCCTGCGTTGGCCTGAGCAGACTCATCTGGCACACAGCCCGTGAGTTGGCACACACGCACCAAATATGGCTGGAAGACAGTGGAAGAGGAGAAAAAAAAAGAAAAGAAAACGTCCTTTGTGTTTAGTTAATCCCAATTGTCCTATTGGTCTGAAATGATTTCAGCTTTGGTTCTTGGCTTCAGATTATGAGGGGAGGATTTCCAGCTCCCTCGCCATCTGATTGCTTATGTTCTCCATGGAATGAGCAAATTCAGATGCCACCCGCTATACAAACACTATATCACAACAGACCTACAGTGACACCCGCACGGCATGTTGTCACAAAAATGTCATTTTCCACTTTTTTTACATGATAGGAAACAGACCTCAATGGATGACAATGAGGTTTTGTTATATACTTGGTTAAATGAAAACATATGTCCTCCTTTCCTGTTCTGCTCTCCCGCTCAGCCGTTGCATTTTAATTCTGATTTAATTAATGGGAAGTTGAGGGATGGCGCTAATGTTCCCTGAGAGCTGTCACTGCCATGACCTTTCTGTTTAAAGAAGAAAAAGGATGGCAAGAGTGGTATGAGGTTACTTTTAATTACTATGTTAGCGCCAAGATTCCTTTTGTTTCTTTGCTATAGTTTTACAAAATATATACATAGCCTTCATATTAATACTTCCTCATTATTGTTGTGGAGGCCATTATGTAATAAATGTGTATTCTGATGCTTTTATATGAAAAGCAGCACTGACCTCTGCAGCAATCTGAGCATTTCTTCATTGGATTTGAAGATCAAACCAGCTGTCGCTTACCATGTACAATCAATAAGCATCACTTGCCGTATTGATTCTAAAAAATTACCAACATAAGAAAGCTGACTTTCTTTTTAAATACATCAAATATTTTCAATGAATGGTATAATAACAGTATTATTTGTATTTTTTTTTTTTGCTGGTACTACTTCTGACAGAGAATGAACACGGCAGCAGCATAGCACCATAGTAGTTGGCACTCTCCAAGCAAAAAAAAAAAAAAAAAAATGCCCGTAGGCATAAATGTGAGTGTGTCTGTCTATTTCGCTGTGTTTGGCCTGTGATGGAATAACGACTTATTCAGAGTGAAACCTGCTTTTATTTCAGCACCCTGCCACCCTGAACTGGAAAACGCTATACATTAGAAAATAAATGAAGGATTACACAAGACTGGAAACATCCGACAAAGCTGCTCTGAATCAACAATCTCCCCGTTGATATTTTAACCTAATCAAAAATGCTCAAATTATATGTGTATTTTTCACTTGTTCACTTACTGCACATATATCTCACCCTCTCGATCAGGGGTATCAAGCACATTTTAGTTTAGGTTCTACGTGCAGCACAATTTTCTCTCGTGTGAGCCAAACTGGTAAAACACTGCCATAATAACCTTTATATATAAACTTCAAAGTTTTTCGTTGTTACATCTCAGAGTATATATGATGAAAATTACTATATTTTCACAAAAACAAACTGTCACTACTGAAAATGATTACAATCACAACTCAAAGCCAATTTTAATGAAAACTTCTGTGGCAAAATATGGTGAAACGTCCTAAAAATGTCTACTATAGCTGTTGCATTATGCATGTTTTCACAAATTCTCCATGTTGCTGCATGATTTGCTTGGAATGCAGGACTAGATTCTTACCTCACATCATTCAGTCAAACACCTGGTGATAAAAGGCCCCCTTTTCTGCTTTAATAACCCTCTTCTCCTGGTATAAACAGTTCATTATTTAAAGAAACCTGTTACATATTCTGAAATAACAAATTGCCCTTTAGGGGACTACTTTGCATGACACAGCTTGACATCTTGCTAACAACTAACCGTTGCTCTCTCGGAGTCTCCTCAGTGCGTTGCTACAGTGCCTAATTACTGTGAGACTTGATCACTAACACTTTCTTTTTTTCTTTTTCTTTTTTAAAGCTTCCATATACACACACTTTTGGTCCGGAAAAAAAAGCACACTTTGTATCTCCTGTTTTTAATAGATATTGGCAACTTCCACAGCCTTAAGCTGTGAGGTGTGTTTTGGTTTCATCCATATCAAGAGAACACATATTCCTAACAAGTGATTTAAAAAGCCACGCAATACTAAATGTGTATTTTGTGTGCATGTGTTTATTATTTTACATTTTCTGGTATTCAACAGTATTTTTAGATGTATCCATGAATCCATTTAAAAAACTAATTCAATAAACATAAAAATGTTGCGTCGGCTTTGGCTTGATTGGGTGAAAAACTTGCAAAAGTTGGTGGTTCAACATTCCAATTTTGCCTTGCCTATATGTGTTCACTTTCATGCAAGAGAGTTTGCTGTGTGCTATTTTTACATTTAGATGCACAGAAAGTCAAAATATTTTATTTTATTTTATTTATTTTTTTTATTGCAGATGAAGTTAAGACCGATGTGTTGTAGAATTGAGAGAGAGGAGTACCACACAGAGGACTCGCTATCCCAATTGTGAGGAGCTGATCTTCTGAAAACATACTCACAATGAAGGTGAAACAAAATGAAAATAGATGGAATACACATAAGGATAGGTATGGAAACTTTACGTCTGTCTTTGTCTGTGTAAGACCAGGAAGGACATGAAACGGGTTCATCAAGAAAAAAAAAAAAAAACATGCATAAATACCCTCAAAGTTCAATAACAGTTTGGCCTTTGTATTGGCATCAATTTCAATCAGATTACATGGAGGGCTGGCATCAGCCCAATGGCATTAAATAGTTGAGTATTTCTTTAAAAATGCATTCACTTTTGCACTTGAGTGCATTTAAGAACCTTAACTGTTGCTGTTTTACTTTTTATTTAAGTAAAGAAATTGCATTTTTTATTTTATTTATTTATATTTTTTTAATTTAATTTTCCATGCCTTCTGTTGGGTTGTAAGCTTTGAACAACACAGACGCATGCATATTTCCTGACTTGAATCCTCAGGTATGAAAACATCCCTCTTGTAAGATCTGTTTCTTTTATCACATTCACAGGCTAACAATGAGATCATGAAGAAAAGTCTCTTTTCTTTTTCGCCTCAATCGGGGATCCGCACAAAGTAGAACAATCACCGTTTCTCCTGCCTTTGCTTCATTTCTCTCTTTTCATTCTCTCCGCTTTTATCAGCAGCTCATAAATCCCCAAATCAACATTTCATCTTCCCATTAATAGACATCAGCTTTGCTCCGGTATGCAAATTCTTAATAAGGAGAATAATCTAAATTGGCCTTTTTATTGTGAGATTTCTCGGAGCTGAAAGAGAGGAGCAGATTGGAATCCAGTTTCAAACTCCGTCCCACTTTCAGAGTGGAAAGAAATGCTTTGATATCCTACAACGAGTCACGGTGAATCCTCACCGTAGCAGAAATCGAGCCTTCTACTCTGCGGAGTCATATGCTTGTCACTTCCAACATCAGAGCAGGGGTTTGTGACGCAGGGACCTCGAACAGCATAATGATATATATATACACAAGGCAGCTGACAAATAGCGAGTGATGGCGAGACAAGGTCGTGTTTTCTGTTTGAAAATGGAATGTCTCTGTTTCTTTGCACAGAGAAAAGGAATACCCGGACATGACCGGTTACACTGATTTGCCCGTCTCATCCGGGACACAGCAGTGTGAAACACAGCTTTGGATGTAAAATACATTTTTTTACTGGGGAATTCATCAAAGCCTGGCAAGTTATAAATGTCAGAATTTTTTATTTATTTTTTTTTGTTTCAGTGCAGAGTGAAGCCGATTAAAGAGGATGATAAAATAAAATGAAAATACCACAGAAGTTATTTATTTGAACTGACAGACAGAAACTTTTGTCTTTTGTTGATTTCATCAATTTCCACTCATTTGACCTTAAAGCCCCGGAAATGAATGGAATCCATTTTTAAAATGTCAAAAGGAATTCTAATGTCTAAGAAGATATTTAAATGATAAAAAAAATTAATAAACAAAAATAAAAACATTCTGAGGAATTATTCATCAAAGCACTCTTTAAGTAGTCTGAGGAGTTTTTTTACCCCCTCAATTATATTAAACATTCATGGTTAGATATGTGGCAAGGTTTTAAAAGATGTATGCGTGATGTCAAATATTAATCAAAAATACGGCTGGCGTGCTTCATCGGAACCACTCAAGTGTGATTTGATCAAATCTTATTAATGGTGGCCTTAAACACAAGCTAAAACCCCATGTGCCTCATCAGATTTAATTGGACCATCACACAGATGTGATCTGTAAATTATGAGACTTTTTTTGTTCAGGGGGGCGGGGGGGCATTCAGTGTAAACAAATGTTTCAAATTTGATATTTAACCAGTTGATCATATTTCTTTACAATTCTTCAGAACTAAAAGTAATATTTTGAATACATGATACGTATAGTAATTTGAGGCAGTCGAAGCTTCAATAGTGCAAACGTTCACTTGAGATTTCTTGCAATCACATACAAACTGTTGTTTTTCCCATTTGCTTTTATTGAGTATCGCTTGAAGTGTCAAAGAATTCAATACAATTGCAAAATATATCATTGTTTCTCTCGTGAGAATAAGTCTCATAGTTCATGTTTAGTTTCCTGTGTTATTTTGATTTCTGTTCTGATGTCTTTCACCTGTGCCTGAATGTGTGATTGTCCTCACCTGGTGGCTTTGCATTATATTGGGCTTTGTCTGTGTGCTCTGGTTGCTGCTTTGTTTGTGTTTTGGTGTGACTATAGTGCTTAAGCTCCTTTTATTTAATTTTTTTCCAACTTACCAGCATATCTTCGTGTTTCCCCTGTGATCTTGTGGATTTAGATTCTTGGAACTTTGGTTTTTGCTTATTGGAAATGCATATGAGCTTCTGTTCTGACTTGTTCTCTCTGGAGCCAAACTAAACAATAAGAGGGTGAGTATATTTTTTTTCCAAATAAAACAGTAGATTGTTGGTATTTAAGGATTTTGCCTCTTTAAATTTTGAAATGTGCCTGCTTTTGCTCCTTTTTAGCCTTTAAAGCAGATTCCATACATGTAAATGATCTGAAATGTTATTTAAAAAAAAGAGTTTATATTCATATTGTCAAAAGTGACTTAATGGATTGACTATAAGGGGTTATGAGTCTTGTTTTGGGTTTAATTGTTTAGATGATTTTTTAAGATTTATGAAGACATGTATTCATCATTTGACACAATGAAACACAATGCATTGGAAAATTAATCCAAAATTAGTTTTTTTAGTGAATGAAGACTGAAAAGTGGTTAGACTGGCTGTGTGTTCGATCCCCCATTTCACTTTGTCCTTATGTCAGAGTATCCTGAAACGAAAAGTGACTTGCTAAGCACCTTACATGGAAACTCTACAGTTTAAAGCTCAATGAGACTGCAGTGGTGAAAATGTGGTCCATTCAAAACTTGCTTGATGACAATGATTGTGTGGGCCTCTGTGGCTCAGATGTTAAACCAGGTCAACCAGTCCCTGGGTTGGTAGTTTGATCCGCCATTAAAGACTGTCCTTGGGGAAGTTTCTCCCATAACTGTGTGAGCAAACGGATAAATGTGAAATTATTTATAAAGAACATCGAGGCTTCTCAAGCGCTAAAATGTACTGTATAATTAAAGTCCATTTAGCATTTCTGTGAGGTGTTCGCACGCTCTCCATGAACTAGTGAAGTACTTAAAAAAATTGGTGACTCTTGGTGTGAATGCGTGTATTTTCCGTCTCTCTGCGTTAGCCCTGTGATTGACCCATGACCTCCTTGTGAACTTGAGTGTGGATGAAGCCGGTATAAGAGATGGATAAATATAACACACTATAATCCCTTTCCTGCTTCTGATGACTGGTGTCAGATTACCACAGTAAAGCGATGGACCACAATGCACTGCCAAATGAGCTTCATTGAAGTAATGGGCAGATGAACACAACCTTTGTACATGATATTTTGCCACATTTAATGTTTTGATGAGGAAGGTGGAGATTAATGTCAGTCCAAAACCTGTTATGGCTGTATATTTAGTTGGACGTCTGCCTGATTTACTGTGTTTTCAAGCCTTTCAGGGACCCATTGTGTGCAATAAATGGATGCTGGAATAGATCGCGCATCACAATAGAAATATTTTACGCAACTTTACATTGTTTTGAAGTCCTTGTTCTCAAAGGGCTGTACAATGTAGTCTATTCACTGCATAACAAAGCTATAGCTGGCTTGTGTTCTTTATTTTAATGTACTGTATCTTTTCATTTGTATAGAAAATAGTGTGTATATGTGATTTAAGCTCGAGGGTTTATACAAACCTCATTAGAGCATTTACTGCACCTGCTTTCCAAAACCTCAGTTGAAATAAAACTTGATAGGTAGGTGGATGTAGTAATAAAAAAAACAAAAAAATGGCCTCATTTTGTTCTGGATTACAACCTCGAAATAAGTCTGCTGAGTACTGTTCAAACTGAAAATGTCTTTGACAAATCAGTAGATCCTCAAAACCAACAACACCTTGTTGACTAACTTCTTAGAGCCTTTGTTTGAGAAACAACAAGCATCATCCACCGTAACACGGGAGGAAATGCAATTTAGGAAGTAAATGATCATGCTGCTTTGATGAAGTGGGTAATATTTCATTGTGGTGTGCAAATATACATGTAAAATGTACAAAGGATCTGTACTGTTTCACCATATGCATGGATCCAAGCCTTATTAATCTTCACGATCACATACTGGCTCCTTTTAGAACTTTTACATATCCATCTCCTTTCTCTGGGCTCTCAACTATATCTACTAATTAATCAGGTTTATGAATCGGAATAATGAATTTCTCTCTTTCCCCCCGACTGCAGTGGTACTGCTTCTCTTATAAACTGTGAGAAAGAGTACTCTGTGTGCACAGCGTGGATCTATTTTAACACTCCACCAGCATTAGAAGTCATATTTCATGGGTGGATTACAAAGTGAGGTCAACACACCCAGTCTCATTTGTTTGTTCCATTTCATTTACAGGGAAGCACATATTTCCTCCCCATATCAACTGAGAAAGAGGAGAGAAGCAGCGGGAGAGAGAGACGGGGTTGGGGGTGGGGGATTCGATCTGTTCCAAAGCAGAGTGTCTCATACCGCACACAGAGCTGTTTCATCATCTCTTGATCTTCCTCCGACACCTTGTATGATGGAGTGTTTTGTTCAGGGAGAGGTTGTTCTGTCGACGTGTGTGTATGTACGTACGTACAATAACCACTGGATGGTTGGGACGATAATGCTGAGCCACTACAAATGTCAATTCTCTCAGTGATCTTTAATGCCGTGAATTTCTGGAAGGCATTTCTTTTTTCCTTACAGTGTGATGGTTTGTTTCATACACAAAAAAAACCCTGAAGACTTCCATTGGAAGAAGTGTAGAATACATACAATGTGACGACTATATTAGATTTGGAACCATGACAGAACATTTTGCCTAAAACCAAATTGAGATACATGTTCCCATGCTGCATTTAGAAGACTTTTTACAATAGCACATTGATGGTGATGACCTTTAGCTTCTTACCAGCAGGGTACTGTTCACATTTTACTATTGTACAGTAACTCTGATGTCAATTTCACAGAGCAATACAGTGCACTTTACTTTTAGAACAAAAAAGGTAATTTAATGCAATTAATTCACAAGTGGGGGATGAAAAGTAGAGAAAATACCTGTGAATGAGTTAAAACTAGAATCTTTCAATTGCAAAATGTAGTGATGTTAAGAAATGGGCATACATCTTTTTGTCAGGGTTAGCAAAACAAATGAATCACTGTACAAAAAATGTTAGATGTAGTGTGAAAACACATTGTAACATATCTTCCATTATGTCATCTCCCTTCTTGTTGACAAGCTTGTTTATCTTTTTTTCTGTGCACTTATACAGCGATGAAGAGCCGCTGCCAGCGGCAGCCATGTTGCTTATTTGCTTATGTTAGGTTGACGATTCAAACTGGGAAATTGGACCTTCATAAAGCTCCGTTGACACAAGTGTCTCAATTGAAAAAGTATTTTTTTTGCATCTGTTTCAGAAAAATGTCATGTTTGCATGACATTTCGAAAACGATGTCTGTTTACATGGAAATGGCAGGAAACAGAAAATAATGTGCGTTAATGTTTTCTGTTTTGTAATGAAACCACACGCAATATAAAACTATCACCCCCCAAAAAATATGGACTGGGAGTCATGACACAGGCTGCTATTGTTATTATTGTCGTGCATGTAAAGTTTTGCATTTTCACTTAAAAATGTTGAGTAAACGGAGCCTTAAAACCAACTTTATTATTTTCCAGAGTGATTATGCTACCAGTTTCATTATTCTTATTATTATTGTTATTATTATTGCATACAGACACCATCATCTACTCTCTTTCACATCTGTGACTAAGTCACAAAATAATCTCACTAAGCATGTCTTTGGACTGTAAGCAATAGAAACAGTAACTTGGGAAAACAATACGAAAACAAGCAAAGAACATGCAAACATTTTTTTTTGTATTTCAAAAATGCAATCACAAGTCCTTGTGACTCTTAAAATTACAACATATGTTGCTTATAGACACGCATTTATTAAGATTTCCTCAGTAACACTGTATAAATGTCATCAACTGTCTTTTCACTTCCTAATGGCTCCATCGGAGTTACTGATCATGTTTAAACAAACATGCAACAAACCTGCAAACTGTAGTGAAAATTAGGTATATTTTATTGTCGAAAACACTTTCTTTAAAAAAATAAAATAAATCACTGGACGTAGTGTTGGCAACCAACCAGTTTCTTGGATTTATTTTTGGGAATGTGTAATGTGCTTGTTTTCTGTTTGTTTTTGCGGTTACTTGCAGTCTCTTTCTGCCTCTCATTGGAAATGTGCTTCAGGCTCATTCTGCCCACTGATTGTTTGGTTCCTCCTATTCGATCACGACATTGGCCTCACCTGTATAGAAGGTTATATGAGCCTGTTTTCCTCCGACACACTATCACCACCCTCGCTCACGTCGTCCAGCCCACCCATTTTAATAATCTTAACACTCCATGTGCTTTTTGTGTTAAATTAGTATGTTTGTTAAATTATTTGAAGTCAATAATGCTTTGCCTCGGAGCTTTGTCATGACCTCATGTCAAGGGTTGTGATACGACTCATCTACAAAACAAGATCTAGCTGGCAAAAAAAAATGTTTTTTTTCTCTGCTATAAATAGACATAAAAGAAGCTCCTCTCTATTTTGTATTAAAGGGATTACTCAACAACTGTTTGCTCTCTTCAGAACTGTGCAGTCTTGCTGTTACTTCAGCAGGGATAATATATATTTTAAAATACTGTAGTCTAATGCATGAACACCTTATGCACATATTCAAAAAGCCTTTCTTATGCATTGAAAATAAATCACAATTCATCCATGGAGTTGGCAATTAAGGAGATGTCATTACAGAAAATTAAAAACAGGATACATTTATATAAACAGTGCAAAAATATATAATTTGAATAAGCAATTAGCAAAGTGGGTGGCATCTTACAATCCAAACTCTGATACACGAATTTTCAAAATGATTCAGGCCAATTATCAGAGCCCAGGCTGCAGGTTGCATTTCAGTTGGAGACGTTGACTGATGTATTCGTGCTGCACAGTCAAGGATTGGTCCTTCAAGTGGACAGCTGCAGCATTATAGCATACATGTTAATGTAATCCAGCCTCTTAGTTGATTTACTGACATGTCTGCAACCCGAAAATGCCAGATTGTTTGGGTAACTGCGGTGTCCAACTAACTGTCGGTACACCCATAAAGTTTCAGTGAAGCTGGCACTGAACCTGCAAGATCAAAAGCAATAGTTCATTTTTTTCCTTAACAATAATTCATATATCTTTACTGATTATAGCTATTCTGGTTGCGCACGGATGCTGAATACATAATCTATCGTACTGCCCTAGTTTTGTCAGAGCCAAGGAGATCTTTTGTCAGATATTAAAATGTGCATTAAAATGTGCATCTCCAGCCCTTCTCGTGTTTGCGACTCAATCTGCTATGTTTCTATGATGACAGACTATTTGCTGATTTACCAGACTGGACAGACAGGAAGTACCTTCTGAGCTTACTGTTTTTAGCAATACAGACTACAGCACAACACCTAGTTATTTTCTTTTAATAGCTTTTTTTGTCTTACAAATTCATTTACTTCACTCAAACTTCAACGGCTACAACATTAGATGCATTTTCCAGCAAGTGATTCCCCATTTTTCCACAGAGCTGCCTGCGCAGCTGACACATTTTTCAAACAAAGGATCAGAGATTCAAACTGTGAAGATGATATCACTGCAGATGTGTTTTTAAAGCATATCCACAAATCAACACTTTCAAAACATGCTCTTTACAGTTGAAATCCAATGAATGCAACCACCATGTTCATGTTAAGACTGTAATCCTGAGATTATTCAAACTTTGTGGCATGGTGTGTCTTGCTAAAAGCAGCAACTGAAAATGCATATACAGGTCATAAATGAATGTGGCCAGACGTTATACTCAGTAGAAATGTGCTCCAGCCAACCGGAACTGGTGTGTTCGGCAATCACAGCAGATATTGAGACTCATCAAGCAACATTTTGAGTCTCACCCATTGTTGTGCAGAAGACACGTGTTGGATCTAATTTAAAGGTTATTTATTATCTCAAACCAATCTGGTTAGTCTAATCCGACCTGAAAAGAGCAGCTTGCAGGATATTTTCTCCCTTTCAGACAATTCCATATCTTCATCCTTTCAGATGATTCGCTTGCCAAAATGCATCGGCAGCTAATCATGCATTCAGCTAATTTGCATTGAAAAGCAGTTGAATAGTTGTGAGCGTCTGCAGGATTAACCAAAATCCTAAAGAAAATACTGAAGTTTGAGGAGGCAACACTTTTTTTCCCGGCTCTAAAATAATTGGTTCGGGGACATTAAATTGGACGCAAAGCTTCACACACTCTTTAACCAAATGGAGTGGCTGTCAGACCAATTGAATTTAGGCTCCCTTCATACAAGCTGTTTCAAATTTGTGTTTACATGGGAAACAATGTCAATTTACACAGAAATGCTGAACACGATATTGCTCGCATGCCAGGCCACTGGGTGGTGCTGTTGGCTGTGTCTAAAGGAACCGCACACACATGCGCACAAAGAACATTACCGTACAAACCTTAACAATGGTGAGGACGCTGACATTTGTATGGACAATCAAGAGAGTTGGATTGCGATTCTGGGTGAAACTTGAACTTAAAACTTAAAACTGAAAGAGAATGAGAATATGGACAGCGAGTCATGACACTCTGAAGGCAAACATTGTTGTCCATCTACTTGCACATGTGCAGAAGAACTATTTACTACGCATGGACAGTCACAGCATTCCAGAGTGTTCTTAGAAAGTTCTAGTTGTTGGTTCTCACCAACGCGATCCACTTTCAGTAATTAGTAACAAGCCCCAGCTTTTGCCTTTTTACTCCACTAGAATGTCTTCATTTTATCCAAAAGTGTATATTACATTCCAGCCTTATAGCACTTTAATTTTTGCAATGTTATTTTTAACTTAGTTCCCTGACCTTGCAATTATGCCTGTTCCTCGTGTTTGCTTGTAATCTTCAAACTGAGGAGAGGAAGCTTTTTGCTTTGACCTCTTGCTTCGTTCTCTTGTGCTTGGTTTTGCTTTCACATTATGCACGTCAGTTACAAGTATAGTGGGTGCAATTTATTTCAATTTGTATGAAGCAGTGTTTGGTTTCATGACAGTACCTGCAAATTAAAGCACAAGAAGCATTTCCTGAGTGATAAATGATTGAACTCCTCGCAAATGTTTCTGCAGCTAGCTTTTTAATTAAACAAAGAGGTCGGATATCTTGCACTCTTAATGCGTTGCCAAGGATTTCAAATGGGGTTTAGATGACAATATTGATTAGTTTCAGAGCAGTGAATAGCTCAGCTGACATTGCAAAGCTTTCAACTGAGATCATAACACACGGGAATGGGCAATGTACAGAATAAGCTTTAAGATATAAATATTGTAAATAGCAAAATTTTTAAAGCTGAAATCATTCCAATTAAAATGATTGCGTTCATATAATTACTGAGTAAGATTGCAGTTTCATATGTTTACCAATGAGGATAAAAGCAAGTGTTGCCCTGGCTACAAACAAGGTTATGTGCATGCCCGTGTGAGCTGAAATTCAATCTTCTTAAAGAGGGACTGCTGCAATTCAGCTCTGGAAAAGGAAAAGGTGTGTAGAGACTTGCAGCATCCATCCATCTTCTATCCCACTTTACTGCATCCAACTTGTGGTCACAAGGCGAACCCTACTGAACATGGGCGAAGGCAGGGTGGGGACAGGTGACCCGTCCATTAGTTGATGACGCCAGATTTTATTTTTTTTCGGGTGCTATGGGGGAGCTTAATCTTATAGTGATGGTGCTGGGAATTTAGGGATCTCTCGTTCATTTTCTACTGTAACGTCGACAATATGAGCACCGCAACTTTTTGAAAATGCTCCAATTCGCTCTCTGTGACAGTGGAAAACACAACTTCTTGAAAACACAGCTCATGCAAATGTGGCATAGTACAGTAAATAGTTCTTCTACACAGATCGACAATAACAACAATGCCGGAGTCCAGAGTGGCATGACTTTATAATTGAGTCACCTCTCAACCCGAAACTTTTCTGAAATAAAAATGCAAAAACGATACGTTTTCACTTAAAACGTTTACACTCTTCAGGCTTGATTTTGTTCAAAACCTTGGTGGTGGAATTACATTTTAGGAGTTTAAATGCCTCTTCCATTACAATGGTACAACCTCAAACATTTGGCCTGTAGCAAAACAGCTTAAATGGACCAGACAAAGGATGTGATGGTCTTCAGAAGCTGCTGTCTTTAAAAATATATCATAATTTGAATTCTGGCTGCCACCATCGGCTGTTGGTGGGATTACCGTGATTATTCAACCTGCATTGTGTTAGTACAACAACGTGTTATGAAAGCTGTCCAGCTGTCTTGTCAACTTAAGTTTTATTAATTATAAACATACTCAAACGTGTGATCTTTGCTCTTGATGTATTGTTGTACTAAAACATGTCTGTATCCTTTGCATAAAATGACTTCTTTATCTTATTACGCAGTGACGCCGACAAAGCTCAAAGTAATAGAATCATAATCGTCCCCATATTGCACAACACCGTGTCAAACCTGGCGCTGGAGACTCCATCAAGGCTGAACAATGAGCGTCTCAATTTCTAATAGCCGTGAATGATTCACTGCCAACATAAGAAAATCTATTCTTGGAATAACAAGGGGGAGGGGTGGAAGATTCTGAGATTCTTCTCCCAGTTATTGAATAATTTACAGACCTTGCCAGTGTACTCATTAAGACTATACAAGCGGGTTGAGGGTGTGGTGGAGTGGAAGGGAGAGTCCTGTCAAATGGAGAGGGAGAGGGAGAAAAAAAGAATTGGCTATTTGGTGAGATGGCCGGGAGGAGAGGAAGCGAAAGAGAACAGGGGAGATGTTAAATACAGAGAAGAAAGGGAAGGGGAACAGAAAATACTGGCATATCAAGGGAGATAGAAGGGAAAGAAATAGTTTCTGTCAGTGTCATGATTAAAAGATTTATGGGAGTGGAAGGGGGAGGGAAGGGATGGGAAGGCGAGGGGGGGGCTACTCTTCCCGCAGCCACTTTTCCTTTTGTCTTCTTTGAACTTGGGATGTGTCGACAGGCTAAGGGAGTTTGGTTAAACCCGACTGATCGCAGATATGAGGTGCCGCTCAGTCTTTGAATTAGTCAGTCCCAGAACACACTCTGAGGGGAAGGGAGGAGAGAGAGAAGACGGGGGCGAGGGGAGGAAATGTGGAAAAGGGTGGAGTCAAATCATGGGATGCTTGGATAGAGAGAAAGATGGATGCTTGGATTTGATGATGGATAGTCGCATTAATGTGCAGATGAAATGCCAACTCTTCGGGTTGAAATTGCCTCTGACAGTTTACTGCTTTTGTTTCCGTTCTCACTCACTACTGAAACCAAGCCGTCATTGCGCCACGAGAGGATTTTCAACACTCCCGACCGCCTTCTCTAATTTCTCTTTCCCTTTTTCCCCGTGTTCATGCTCCGTTCCACGGCTCAGCACATATACTGTAAAATATGGAGCGCCCGGACCATGACAAACCGCCATGTATCTTTTCCTTCTCTGTGTGTATCCCTGAATATTTCATAAACGGCATACAGCAGATGTTGTCATAAAGCACATCAAATATTGATGCGCTCTCTGTCTCCCTTTCTGATATTTTGTATTCCTGTGACATTGGCAACGGCACTCGTGTTGGCCTAACGGCCGCCATGGCTTTGTTTATTATGAGGCATTAGGTTTGAGCTCGCTGTTTAATGGAGGAAACAAGTTGCACCGTTGTACAAACGATAACACAATGATCAGCGTGCCTGTTTGCAGGTGGCTAATTAGCAAAGCATGCCCCCCACCCCATCTTTCATTCCAGCATCATAATTCTCTATGAGGTGTTCTTAACTGCACCCTAACCACATTGATTAATTCCATCAGAAATTACAGTGGAGGTTGCAAAAAACAAGCATTTGCATAATACACAAACTGCACACAGCTTTTTTTTTTTTGAGTCAACCAGATGAATGGATTCAAGTTGGCAGAGTGACAGAGTATGAATGAACATGAAGTACGATTGAAACATATTTACAGATGTCCAAACTATTTAGATTTTCTCATCTTGTGTCAACGTCAATAACATATGGCCTGATGTGATCTTAAACCACACACAGTGCTTGATTAGGATTTATAAAGATTAGGAAAGGAGGGGGGGGGACTCCCAATATAATCTGGATTACGAGCAGACTCATCCCCTCTGGCTATGGCAATTCCCTGGAGAGGCAAAAGCCTGTCTGCAATGGCATTTTCTTTGACCCATTTGCAACAGTGGTGGTATTGCAGGCTGAAATATGGAATATGAATGAATGTCTCCTCCCTTAAGAGCTTCCATTAGAGATCACTTAAGGGGCCCCGGTCCATTATTGAGAGTTTGCAGGGGGGGTGTGAAGCGGCTCTTTTTGAAGTCGGAAGTGGTGGTGAAGTATGTGCATTAGATGGAGTGTGGTGTGGCCCTATCATTATGTGTATCCCAAACTGTAATGGCTCGATTGGGTGTTGTTGTTTTGTTTTTTTTGTTTTTTTGGGGGGGGGTTCAAAATTGAGCTCTGTGAGTGAGAGAAATAGACACATAATGCAATAATGTAACTCAATTCTGATGCTACTTTGAATATTCTCTGCAAAAGAGGAGTCTGCTGTACTGTGCATCACTGCTCTGAACACATTCACTGGCCTTTCCACTCTCCCCCCCACACACACACACACACACACACACACACAAGTCGAACTGGCAGCCATTTCTCAAGGGAGGAGCTGTTACATAGCATCTAAGAGGTTATTAAGGCTACCGTGTCTGGGGGAGGATGAGCTGAAAGTGCAAAGACGACCAACAGGCAGCAGTAAAATGGCCTCCTCTCTCTCTCTCTTTCTCTCCCTCTCTCTCTCTCTCTTTCTCTCTTTTCTCCTTACAGTGTGCTATTCCTCTAGATTCACTCGTATCACGGCCCATAAGCCGGTAGGTTCTAGTTGTGTGTGAATGTGTGTTTTTGCCTTGAGGGGGCAAAAAAGGGATTTCTACTCTGTATTTGATTTCCATGCCTGTGATCATTACATTTTCTTGTTGGTGCGGATCAGCCTAATCCTTCCTCCTGGTGTGCATTTCATTCTGTCACAGTGAATCAAATGCATTTGCTTTTCTTTATCTGACAATGGATGGCACAAGCTATGTCAAAGAACATATTGGTGTGCGGAGCTCGTCTTCAGTTCTGCCAGGCCTGAGACATAATTTAAGATAAAGGAATAAATAAAGTTAAGGGAGATCGTGTACGGGCTGCACAGCCCTTTAGTATTATGGACTGACGGCTGTGAGGTTTCAATGTCATCTCTGCATGTCAAACAATGACAAATGGAATTGAAAATGCAAATGAACAAAAGAGATGCATCTTTGGTTAATAGTAAATATATTGGTATGGATTTGGTCAAAAACTTAGAAAAGTCTATTTTCCATTCAAAAGTGGCCTTGTAGGCCATAAGAGAACAGCACAGATGCATGCAAGTTCAACCTTGAATGCCCCTTCAAGCATTGGTGCTTTAGTTTTCCTTGATTTGCTGTGGAGCTATCGCCCACAGCAAAGTGCCTCAATAAGATGTTCTACAATACCAGGTTTTTCTGCCTTGTCTCCCTCACTTGTTCTTTACTTCTCATATCATAGAAGAAACGTGTACTGAATGGGGGAAAAAATACTTCTGGCATTGATTCAGTTCAAAATGTTTTTTTGACAAAACACTCATGAAGTTGCCATGATGACAAGAATCCAGGAAGGCATTGCTTTCAAACAGCCCAGCGCATAAACAGAAAACAGTAAGGCTTCACTCATATTGTTTCATCACTTCAGGAACTGCAAAGGGATTTTTACATGGTTTGGGCAGCTCTTGTCTGATTTTGGCTATCTCAGATGAAAAATAAACAATCGTAAGTGTATTTGATAATCCTAAATAAAAATAAACCTGTTGTCTTATATTGTAAAGTCCAATAGATTTAAAAGCATGAGGTTGATTTCCTGTGATTCATTTGCAAATAAAACTGCATAAAATGACTCCCATCATCACAGCAAAACTAATGTGTAGATTTCAAAAGAGGTCAAATGTAGGAGTTGGACTACTTTTATTCTATTTATTTTTGCCTAACTCTTTATTTGCACATCAGCTCTATATCTTTTTTTTTTATACGATGTTTGAAGGATTTTTTTGTCTGAATCTATCTGCATTCCACATTTGTTACATTTTTGTCACTGCTTTTACTATTGGCTTTATACAATTGTATTATTAAATTGCACATAGTCTCTGTGTTGTCCTATGCAGCATTCCAATTTGCATTTTTTTTTCTGATGGAGATAAACTTTAGGCTTTTTAGCTTTGTTGTTTATTCCATGAGGCTCAGTAAACAAATATGAAATATAGGCAGTTGGCGTACAATCACTTCCAAATCCCCTCCCTATATACCACTTAGCAGTGTCTACGAGACAGATTGCCTTATTTTTTATTCTCGGATGATGAAGCCATGACCCAATCGACACTGCCTCTATTCTAATCGGCCAGTAATCACTGATTTGATTGGTTAATGTCAATGTTTCTCATGCAGCATGGGGGCTGAAGAGCCAATCACAGGCAGAATAGGGTGGGTTATAACGAGGCAAATGGTGCTAACAGATAAATTATATCAATGAGCAAGTACTATGGACTGATTTTATGGGTTACTTTAAAAGAAGGCAGAAATCTAGGGTATACCCTCTCTAATTCAGTAAATGTCAAAACGAGTATCAAAAGATAGTCTGGAATATTTTTTGAAAATACATATTTTTAATGTGTCTTAGAGTTATCACCAATGCAGACCAGATTTGTTTATTTCATTAACGCAAGGTGATGTTGCTCAATAAGTTATCTTGTAAGCTGCAAAAAGCTGATACTGAACATACTGTGCGTGTGCTCGCTGATTATGTCGCGACACAGATGAAACCATTAATTCAAATAAAACATGAGTGGAAATCCATGGAACAATCTTTCACAGTCCTTGAGTCATTCTTGCATAGTTAACACGAGAAGTTTTCCTCCGTTGCTACCTCACTGATTTATGTATAACGCTCGGTTAGTCATTGCCATTTGCAAGCATGACTTGATTCAAAGCGCAGCTTCGTTTTTATCAGCAGTGCATACAGTATATTGTTCCCACTTAATATCTAATTAAGCTCTAATCACTGTTTTCGTACTCCAACTCCCTCCCATTGGAAGCCAACATGCAAGCTTAAATTGTTGTTTTTCATCCCCATGTTTACACCCCAGAGATTTTCAAATTGACAAATAACAAACAGTACATTTGACAGAAGGACATTTTTTAAATTGTGACACTGAGCAGCTCAGAGTTAATGACTTTCAGCAGTGTTCATGGTGATGAACTATGTTTTATGTTTAATTCAGCATCCTTTTATTCATTTTTTTCATTCTTTCAATAGAGGTTGTCCCGTTAACCTTCCCGCGTGACTGCCAATGATGACTATCCACAGAGGAGGTCACGTCGGTGACACTGGTCCGGTTTACCATTAATGCAATGCGACTTTAAATGAGGTGTAAATGCTCTGAGACTTTCTCACTGTCTGGATTTCTTTTTATGTGCTACTTTGATAAAGTTTGAATATAACCATCCATTTGTCACTGCAGCAGCCAGCGAGAGGGACATAAAACCAGTCGCAATCTGACTCGAAAACACCACAGCCTGGTCTGATGTCGAGCTGACGAAGCAGCCAAACACAAACACAGAACTGATCAATAAAACATAAATTTCACCATGGAAATCCAATCATATGTACATGGAAACTGAGTCAGCAGGCAAGCTTTTTCATTGAAAGTGATAAAGCGATTATTGTATCAAAGGAGCAGAGAAAACCCAATGATTGCATCTTAGAGCAAGGCTGCACACATCAGTGTGATATTTAGGTGCATATGCAGGTTTGGTATCAATGTCCACAAACTATAAATGAAATGCATAACATGTTCTATTGACTGTAGGCCCTCACATTTAATATCTGAAATCAATATAGTGTCTACAGTTTGTTGCAGAGCAGCAGGGCTTCTTTACTGGAAGAGGTAGTTGTTGACCATTAGTCGTCACGTCCAGAGATCCAGAACAAGTCAAAACAGATGGCGAGATCAGTGTGCCGGGGCAATATGCCCCTAATTAAAAAAAAAAAAGAAAAAAGTTCATAACAACTTGTCTCCCAACCAAAACTTTTGAGGAGCTGCAAGAAATCATCCAAATGATTTTTACTGAATGGATACTTAATACTGTAGTAGATCCACGAGATGCAGCTCTGTAACAGTGTTTATTTGCAACATTTCATTTCAGCAACCGTATGTATTTGATTGACTGGTAACATTTTACTTTGCATTATCAACATATCATCTACAGTGTGTCTATTTTTTTTTTTCTTGTCATTAGACAGATATGTGCCAGGATACAGTAAAACATCTTGGGTGCCGTGTGGCGATTAAGTAAATGGGCATTATTAGGAATACTTCAGACTTGACCATCTTTGTGAACATCGTGTAGAGAAACCCAAACTTAATTTTTTGACTAATCTCCTGCACTCTCCTGACTAGCGTGCATCAGCAACAGAAGACATGCCTTCACTTGTACAAAAGAATAATACTTTTTTTTTTTTCTAAACAAATTAGTATCTGGATTTCTTTTTTTTTAGATTTTAATTTAACCTCAATTAAAAGATTTTTTTTTTTTTTTAATTACATAGCTTCTAAACTGTCTCTGATGGCTCTTGATGTTAGAGTGAATGTTGTAGTGGTATTGATGTCTTCAAAGGGTTTTTCTTGCGGTTTTAAAAGAAGCAATTTAAAGTTGGTGGCTTGTTTGGGAATAACAGGGTGCACGGTTTCAAACAGCAGTAATTGATTATTGTACCTGCAGCCCTCTAGATTCAAGATCCATAGTTTTATCCCCCGACAGAAACTGCTGCTGTGTGTTTATGCATATATGCTATGATGGCTGGTTGGCGTAGTAGAAGTATTCATAAAAGAACAGAAAGAAAATGAGTACAACTCGACACAGAGGAGACCAAGAAAAAAAAATATTGTAAATATATGAAAACCTGCATTACGACTGAGTGCGAGATGAATAGCGACACAATTTATGGGGAAAACAAAAATAAAGTGACAGAAGGATACCTTGTGTTTTGAGCCACATTGCTTTAGACTGCTCTGATATGTTGTACAAAGAAACTTCTGAGGCAAGCGGACAGCTGGAAAGCAGTTTAATTAATAAGACCGCTCACAGTTTCAGTTTGTCTCTCATTGTATCACAAACTGTAGAGTACAAATTAACCAACACAGCCTGTGGACAAATCTGTGTGACACCTCCAGAAGGCTTGGCATAATTAGAATAAAGACAATGCTCAATTGGTTCCAGGAGTGTCTGGGTTTTGTAACCTTTCTGTATGAGGCTGGTTAGGCATTGATGGAGACAACAGCCACAATGTTTGCAGCTGGGAGATCTTTACGATGTTTCACAAACATTTCTATGAAACCACAGCTTTAAAATATTAATGCAATACCTCCTAAATCCAATTATAGCAGAAACTTGTTTAGATAAAATCCAGACTACAGACAACCTTAAGTCAGCAGAGATGGCTCACAGTCGACAGCAGACATTGCAAACATAAATCATAAAATACCGATATCATATATTTGTATAAAGTGTGTATACAAGGACATATAGATTGCATAACTCTAAACAGAAATACAATGGTTGCAGCCTACTGTGAACCAAAGGCTAGCACTGGCATTATAATATATTAATGATATATTATTATATATTATTAATTTGAATAATTTAACTGTTTAATTTAGAACAATATATCATTCAACATGGCACAGAACTTTCAATTCCCAAGTTCCGTTCAATTCCCAAAGAAACAATGATACCGAAGTTATAGTAGTCATCACACAGACATATATCAGAATACATTTCTGAGTTTTTCCAGTGCATGCACTTTCTTAAAGGTCCCATAATATACAGGTTTTCAACAATTTCACATAGTTACCTGAGGTCCAATATCATTGTATTTAAAGTATATTTCCCCAAATCAAAGCCTTGGTCCTGAATTTTCAGCCAGTCTAAAAGTCCCTCTGGTGAGCTCGACTGAGAACAGGCTGTTTCTGCATCTGTGCCTTTAAATGCTAATGAGCAGCATCTGTCCCCAGCCTTCTTGGGGAGGGGATGCGGCTTTCGCTCATGGTCCTGTGGATTTATCGCTTTGGCTTGTACAAATGCTGTCGGTCAACCATACCAGTGTTTGCGCGTCAAAAAAATGGCATGCGCTCAAATCTTTTAAAGGGCAGAGCTCGTCTACCCGTGGGAAGGTCAAAGGGAGTTTCCACTAATCCACAGTAGTGCATGTGGATCTCAGTCATACCTCTGACAGCCGGTATTAAGCAATAATCGTACAGAGGAGGATTTTTTTTTTTTTTTTCCAGTGTGCCACTGTTTATGCTGGGGATGAGCTGGTGACCAGGTGAACTGGACTTTTATATTCTCACTAGTCCAGATATGAGGCATCTCAAACGGAATTATATCGAGCCAAGTGGACTTGGTCAATATCTGTTTAAAGACATTTTCCCACTTCTCAGTTCATACTGTTCCCTTGACGAGGTTGGCGAGTACAGACTATTGATACAGTCAACAAGAGTTTATTGAAATAGTAACTGAGCTGCTTTTCTCTAAAGGTGAGGAGTTTAAGGATTATGGTGCAGCAAAAATGCTTCTCTTCACCTATTTTGATATGTAACAAAAGCAAAGTTATCTTTCAGTGATTCTAACAATTTTACTAGTGGCATTATCGTAAACTGACAAGTAGCCAATGGCCCTTAGGAACATGTAACTTTAAGCAAATTATACAGTTCCAATCTGTCGTAAAAGAAAGCCACATAACACTTCTTATATGTGACTATTAGTCCAGAGCAGATACAATTCAGTGTTTTACCCGACATATGTGCACTTTTGGCAAACAGAAATGCCCATAGAATACAGCTTTTAGGATTAAGAGATTAAGATGAAGCCTTTAACTCGGTGGATATAATAAGGCCACCAGGGGCACCTACTCACACCACTGGTGTTAATTAGAGTTTCTTCAGATCATTAAATGAACTCGGGTCATAGATAAGAGTTCGTTTTTGGCTCTTTGGAGTTGAGAGTCCAACTTTATCAAATACGGGCAGATGTCACACAATTGCAAGAAACTATATGATATTCTTCAAGGTGGAAGAAAAACTGGCACATTTATGGGTATTGCACAACAACAACAACAACAACAGCCTAAATATTTAATTGTCTTCACGCTGAGACAGGCTTTAACTGTAGATAATATTCAGTTTCATCTTCTTGGTGACAGGTGATGACAGTTTAGTGTAATATTTTGTTCGTCCTCGACAGTGGTGAGCGCCATCGCTGCAAATGTCTTATTCACCCAGAAAAACAAGACATATTTTCGGTGGAAAGTTAAGACTGCTTGACCCTTAAAATGTATTTTAACAATAAGTTTTTCTGCTTAATTCAAAGTCGCACTGGAATCCCAGTGCACATGGGTCCGCTTCCACATGTGAGATATTTCTCTCTCATCAAGAGGGAGAGCAAAATAGGGCATTTGGTAGAACAGCACAATTTCATCGTACACCTTGTTACTGTAGTCAGAAGGACACGATGTGCAGTGTTTAAAAAATCATGAAGTCTACTAATAAATTTTTCAGTGACCCAGCCAGCGCTTTGGCAGTGATTATTATTTGTGGTAATATTCTGTCTTGTGATTTTATGTTTGACTGAGACAACTATTTTTTTTTTACCCTAAAATAAACTTTTGTCGTCTCCTCTTAGGATCACATTTAGAGTCAGTTTGCCTAAAATTTAACTAAGAGCCAGATCTACTAAAGCTTTATGCTGATAAAAATAGGTGTAAATGTGATATTGCATGCATGCAAACGTGGAATCTGAGGATCACCTCTGATATACGTTTGTCTTTATGAATAGCACATTTATTCTCAAATGTTTAATATACAATACCTAATAAGATTTACTACCTATAAAGACATTAGCCTTGAATGGAATTGTGTCCATGTTACTAAGCTGTTTGATTTTTCCAATCTTAAACACAAGAGGCATTATAGAGTGAGTGGTATTCTGAAAAAAAAAATGAAAGATGGAGTAATGCACAAACCTGAATAACATTCTCCATCCATAGTCTGTAAAGTGGATTTGTAATGAAGCCAAAGAGATATACAGAGACTCATAATCAAGATAGTGCCTGCTCTATCAGCTTTAACCAACACTTTTAAATGAGAGTATTTCAGTGTTTTTTCATGCAGAAAAGAGTAAAACTGAAAAATGTAATTGATATGTCATGTCTGTGGGTCAAAGAAAGTATTTGATGCTGTTAAGTGGCCCACAGTCTTATTGATGCTGTTGGTATTGTAGTGATAGTAATTTACTCAGCGGGCTCACCACGGCTTTAGTTTGTACTTTGTTATAAGAGATTTTCTATATCGTACCTTAAATTTTGACTTTGTGATTTATCATCTCCTATACTGCATCTTCATTCAATGCAAAATAAGTTTTATTTACAGTAATGCTCTGATGCCGTTTCCAACAGCCTGATGCATGCAAAAGCCTCATTTGAATATTGACGTAATTGAAAAATTTAAGTAAACGCAAACCCCTTTGGGGACTGACCATGAATGTATGAAGTGCAGCACAACAGAGATGAGTGTCATGACTGAACTTCCGTGTTGTAAAAGTATTTGATTGACACTGTATGAAATATTGATCATATTTTTGACCATCTGAGAACAACCCAGAATCAAATTTGCTCCATTGTGAAGATTTATACTGGATAAACACAGCATATTGTTTCCTTGCCTTTGGCTCAAGGCACAGTGGGAAATAACCCAGCATGCACCATGTGGAATATATTGTGTTAATATTTCAGCCCAACTCTGAATGTTTCTCTGCCTGACGATTTATGCATGTTGAAAAATCCATGACCCTACTTGTATCCAAGTGTAAATCACTTCTTGTCAATATGTAAATAAACTTTTCATGGAATGTTCTTGCAGCGTTACATAGGTCTACATTTAGTTTCACAATTTTTCTTAGTTAGTTTAAACTGTGGTAAGTTTGCCTTTTTTTTTTTTAACCTTCCTTTACCTCAAGAGGTAAACTGACATGATGGAAATGTATTTATCTCACGGCCACCTTTTTTTTCCTAGCAATATTTGCTTTTTTTCGCTCATGAAACCATAATGTCACTTTTATGAATCTGAATGTTGGGATCAAGTCTGTGTAGCTGCACCTTCTCTTCTATTACTGCTGGAATCCTGTGACTCCCATGTTTCCTCTTACAAAGCTAAAACTAATGTGCACCATGTTTACAAGCGAGATATCTTCAACAACATGATTTCCATTGACTCTAAATTAATTATCTGTGGCTGTATTTCCAGGTACTCCTACAAACAAATTTGATAACAGACTGACAGTTTTCTAGATGCAAACTGTTTCCAATTCCAGCTCACGTCCCCGAACCTCTGCGGTCTGTTGTCACAAATAAATAGTCAATAAGTTGCACTCTGGCTTTATGGCATCAAAAATGCATTTGGTCATGTTTAATCAATTAATTGAATATAATATAATTCTAGTAATGCCAACCCAACCATGACATATATATATTACAATTGTAATTTCTTTCCAGCCTTATTGTGTGTGTGGATGTGTACCAGATACCTAAAAAATAATCAAATGTCAACAATTACAAGCTTATTAAAGTACATTCTTAATTTTGTGACTGTTTGCAAACAGATGTATCTTATTGAGATCAATCGGCTGTATTTCATTTATAAGACAGAGTGATTGTTTGAAGCTGTAATAGTAAAATGAACAGCTGAATGGGGAGGCACCTATAGCTGAAGATAGCGGTTAAAGGTGTCTACAAAGTAGGATGATAACTTCGATAAAACCCACAGTATTTTGGGTTGTTAAAAGGAGACAAAAAATGAGATTCGAACCGTCATTTTGGAGGACAACCTGTTTCACCACCTGAACCGCAGATGAATAAGGTGGTTCAGCCTCCCTCAGCAATAACAAGAGACGGTCCACTAATTCCTCTTATCTCTGAAAAGAAGTGATAATCCTCAGCTTCTCATCAATGTGGCTCCTCACACACACACACGCACACACACACAAAAGTTAATCTAGTCACTTTATAGGCATTAGAACAAAAATGAAAAAGTACTTTGAAGAATGTTTGAGGGAGGAAAGATCAGTGAGTGAGCAAAGTTCAGGTTGTGCAGGATGTAGTGTCTTTGCTGTTACTTCCTGCAGAGATGACTCTAATGCAAGCTGGTTTGAAAACACAAACATGTAAGGGGTAACTTGTGAATAACACAACTACTAAGGTCTGAAGAAAAATATCAAATGCCTTTTGATAAAAGCGCAAGACAAGCTGGAAACAACACTGAGCTCATCACTTAAATACATTGGGAAAAAACAATTGGGGAAGGGGGGGGGGTGAACAAGACACAGATGGAGACAATCTGGGAAGAAGCTGTAATCAGCATACAGGTACAACACGAGGGCAGGAAGTCAAGACACCTAAAACGAGAGGAGAGGGTAAACACGCGCACATCCACACTGACATGCACACACGCACACACACACACACACGCACAGAAAATAAAACAGGAAAAAGAGAATGTGCCTCACAGTGAAAACATGACCTTCACTCAGGGAAACAAGAGGAGAGGGTAAATACACACAGGACCGGCTGAATGTGCTTAACAACAGAAACATGACCTTAACTCGGGGACGTGAAATGACACACTGAAAGTGAGATTGCCATCACTCCGTTTCCAATGGAAAAACCCAAATCACAAAGAAGAGAAGGCAACAGATGGAGATGCATAGATGTGAACACTGTGATAGTCTTTTCTCTAGATATTTAAGCAAATATGTATTCAGAGACAATTCTGCTGAGTTTGCACTTTGCACAGACTTTTATGAAAGAGTCTTAGTTTGGTGTTGACGTACCAAGAATAATGACGCTTGGTTTTTATTATACATAATTTAAATGGGAGGTGGGGAGGCTTTCTGTATGGAGCCTGGGCATGTTTGGGTTTTTGTCCAGGTACTCCGGTTTCCTCCCACAGTCCAAAACGATGCATTTCTGGTGAAGAGGTGACTGTAAGGCTACTTTGACACTGCAGGCAAATGCGAATCAATTCTGATTTTCTGCTCGCGTATCCGATCTGTTTTGTGACCGTGCTAATGTTGAAATTTCAATTTTTGCACACCAGACCTAGGCCTCAATCACGGTACCAAATCAGTTTATCTGATGTCTTTCAATTCAATAATTCAACAAACAACAAAACCCATCTTGACACAATTCATTCATCAACTGCGGTTGTGGTTTCAATTGTGAGGACAGTCTGTTCAGATTGAATGGAAAGCTTTTCTCCATCTTTGATAATTTGATGCTGAACCAGAGAGAAAATAGGTGCATTTCAAAGCTGAAGAATGAGTAAGGAGATTGTTTGGGCTTGAGGTTTGAGGTTGGACGTATAGATTTATATGAATGGAAATTGCGGTGCGTGAAAAAAACAAACAAAAAAGGCTTTTGCTTCTGTTTGTATCAAGCGCAGCCGAAGCTTTGTAGGACACTCAGTGGAGCAGGAAGGCTCCGTCAGCAGGGTTCTCCTCGTGGTGCTCCTCTCAGCCGCCTCGTCTTTCGTCTCTCCTGCCTACCAGACTGACACCTAAAGTGGCACTAATTGGCACGGGCTCTGACAGCTATCCAGTGTGCCTGCGAAACTTTTAATGACACGACTTACACCCAGCAGCATCCAGACTCTTCCCTGTTAAGGGAAGCCTGTAAAAATACACTCAAGCTGTGCATGCTCACTGGCAGTATGTTCCGTCCTTGCTTTTCCTTTCTCATGCCCTCTCTTTCTCCCTCCCGCTCAAATACAGACACAGCAGACTCCACTGACACGCACTCACGGATGTAATGTTAGCCATCGAAGCACAGATGGGTGCTGTCTGGGAGAGATGACACATAGATCTAATCATTTATTTCTCGAAGTTCTGGACCGGGTATAAAAAAAAAAATTGCATTCAAGGAAATGAAATATAGCACATCCTGTTGAAATACAATTCAAATGCAGATAATAGAATGTTTGAGATTGTTTTCCCTCCGTGTGTGGACCATAAAACAATTTGTCTCTAAATTTCCTTGAAGTCCTAATTCGAACTATAATGTTTCCTTCTTGAAATGATTATGTGCAATAACTCATTTTTTTTTCCTCACAGAAAAGTATTGTATAAAAAAAAAAAAAAAAAAAAAAAAGATTGCGTTCATCATTAATCATGTGGAGGCTTTCATTGGCATCCATGCATGTGCACACGGCAACATTAACGGCAAACACGTGACAGCACAGGTGCACTCTCACACAAGAATGTACACGCTATACATGCGCAAGAACACTTAATTGCTTCTCGCACTTTCTTCCACCGTCAGTTTCCTTCTCTGATAACTCCCATCGCATTCAATCTCACTTTCATACTCCCACATTCTTAATATCACCCTCAAAGTGTTAGCACTCTGCTGCACCCTCACTGTGTCAGTCACTTAAGCCTCTCACATGTACTCGCGCTTTGCCTTCCTTCGTCTGACACGTCGCAAAGCAGAAAAGTTTTGGGCCGCAGATTGAATTCAGCCAACGAAAGGCGAGGGGCGATATCTCAAACATTTCTTATTTCCTTGTTCCCCATGGACAAGAGCACACACTATGGCTCCTCTCTACACTGGAACCGAGTTTCTATTTACTTATGCTTTGCTATATATGAAGGTACATATCATTTCGGCTCACGAGATGGGAATTGTTGTGTTAGACAGGGGCAGGAATAGTCACTGCAGGGGAAATAGCTTGGAGAGCGAAGGAGGGCGAGCGAGAGCAATAAGACGAGGGGGAGAAAAGAGAGGGTGATGGAAGTGGAACAAGAGGTCTTCAATCCACCGCAGGTGCTTAAATTACCTCCTTCCTCTCACAGCTGGCCTTGGTTCAATCTGCAACAAATAAGAGCAGCTGGAAACTACGAGGCACAGCCATCGTTCTTCCTCTCACTCCGGGCTTTACATTAAATCTGCTCCGTTGCAATATGACTGTGCATTCCCCGATGAGCGAAGCTGAGAGGGAAAGAGGTGTCCCAGCAGGGTCACCTTGTGGCTGCTGTTGGAGGCTTGTCATAAACAATCCATGTCTTTATAATGTGACAATGATGGCAATTAAATAGAAATATAAAGTCAGGGCATTTGTGTTATATACAAATGCATGCATCCATACATTTAACGTTCCTGTATTGTTTGATTACATACATTATACACTGAAGGCTAATATTCCATCTTGATATAGAAGTAATTGACTATTTTTTACTGGCTTTGCAAATTCCTTCCTGGTGGAATCATACATGTATATTTTATGAGATTAGAATGAATTTTAGTGAGATAAATCTCTCTGGAGCAAATATTAAACATTCAGAATATACTGTATTCTTATTTATGTCATCAAATTACATGCTGAAAAGCATAAGCCTCGTCTTCTAACAGTGCTTTAAGGACAACACTAGTTTATTTCTGCTTGCTGTACTTTCCGTTGTTTGTCTATATTTTGGGTCTGTAGGCAAACCGTAGCCTTCACTTTTCCTGTATGCACCGAGGAAAAGGTGGAGACAAGAGAGCAACAGAACAAAAGGTGCACAACGCACATATTGATCAAACTGAAAACTCCTTTAAACAAAGCAAATGTTTTCCAAGTAAAGTTTTAAACTGTTTTGTTTTATAACTGACCACAAATGCAGATATTTCCACCTTGAGCAATGCCAAATGCTAACTAGAGAGGTTGATGAGATTCGCCTCGACTGGCGGTTAATACAACAAATTAAAAAAGAAAAACTACCGAGACACAACGAAAGTAGTATGCTTTAAACATCTTACTTTTGTTAAAGCATGTGATCTCCAATGGTTGGATGAACATATCTGTACAAATATGTAGCATTGTATGTTTGTAACCTTCAATCCAAGGCCTTTAGTTTAATACATGTAATGCAGTGGATCCTCTGTAGATCTAATATACTATCATAATACAGAAATGCATGCTTTGCACATGTACTACAGTGTAAAGCGATTAGGAACATTTTCTGTTTTATATTGTGAGGTTCACACAAGCCACAAACTCTCAGTATTTTCTCCTTTTGCTCCAAGCCCACTTCAAATTTCCCAGTGTTTATGGCTTCCTAAATTAGTCACCGCTTTTGCCATAAATTCACCCTCACATCTGTTTTTTTTTTTTTCTGTCTCTGTTTTAGCTCCTCCAGCAAGGACACCAAATATTGATTGTTGTGGGGCGTCTGGTGACTTTGAGTATCATTTTTGAAAATCTGGAGATAAATCTGTTACTAAACCTCCATGATTTATTGTTCGTATGTGACTTGGCTGTTATTACCCAGCTACCTGGTGTTTGTGGAGTCAGTGCAGCCGATTGCAGATGCAGATGTGCCAGCTGTGATGGGGTTAAGTCACTGAGAGGGGTGCCCGGTGAGATTTTCAAGCACGGACTAGGTCAATCAGTAAGCTCAGCTCACAGCAATCTATAGATTATAGCTGCCATGCGGGTCCTCCTCTCCCGTCCTGAATGGCACAGGAGGAAATATCCCATATCCTGTGAATGCTCTTAATCCACTTAAGATTCCGGTTCATTAATATTCAAGCCATCTTCGGCAAAATTTATCAAACTTCAACCCGACAGCTGTTATCAGTGTAGAATCTGTGTTTATGGCCAGCGAATTAAGGGTCTGGGGACACTGAGGCCTTCATCCCCACGGCCAACAGAGAAGCTCACAACCTTGGATTTAGATCAAACACTCTCTGGATGCAAACTGTGGAAATGGGGCCGCAGCCCTCCAGCTCACAAACCAACCAAAACAACACGCGCCCACATCTGCAAATACACAAACATGACGACGTGGTTAGTGTGCACATGTGTAGCTCTCAGATGAAACAGATTTTTTTGATCTCAGAAGATCATCCCGGGTTAGTCATTGTGTCGTCGAATGATCTCATTCGGCTGCAAATGCATGTTTGGCAAACACATGTACACACATATTGCACCGTTGCATGTATTTGGGAATTACTTAATGCCTGGCTTGCGGAGGCAATGGCTCCACCGTCTGCAACCAGTAACTTTGATCTGACTCCAAGGTTCCAGCTGGCTTTGAGGATGGAGGTCTCCCTCGTCTTGGCTAACCTTTAAAGCCGCGTGCTTGGTAATTAACACGAAGCACCTTGTACAGCACATCGCCTTCGATGTGTGTGGGGTAAAAATTTTAAAAAAAGAAAAACATTTAAAAATTAAAACGTGAATCTAGGACTGCCATCAGCGTATGCATCATTTTTCTAGTTTGTCTCGGCTTTGCAAGTTAAACACAACGCTATGTTTGGAATCAAAACCTGAATGTGAAACCTTTTGGATGATATGTTCTTTCTTTATTTTATTTATTTGTTTATTTTTTTTGCTTTTGTCCCAGCACGCTGTGTCATTACGGTGGAATGAGAATTGCATTTTGTGCTTGAGATGGAGCATAATGTGTTTATATGAGATCGATCGAGAGGCGAGGTTTAATACGCAGTCCCCAGAGTGAGGAATGCAGTAATGTCACCGGAGAGGAATGAAAACACTGAAAATCAGAGATGACTGACGACGGTGACAGTCACGATGATGTAACCTCAAGAAGGAGAGGGAAAGGATAAAGATGTGTAAAGAATAAATATCACCATAAATCGTATGACAATAAGAAAAAAGAAAAAATGATCATGCAATATAAAGGGATTCAATCATATCTGTTAGGTTTCCTGATTCAGCACTTGTACGTATCGTTTATACATTTTTCACCAGGCTTTCTGTAGTGGCAGATCACTAAATGGCAAGAAACAATAAAAGCCATGCACCAAAGAAAAGGGACTGGATTAAAATTCATTCAAACACACTTTCACTCAACCTTACGTTAACGTTGCACTTAGCTCTTAGGCTGCATCACCTTAGATAAACCCCTAACTCATTTAGATTTGAATTACAGCTGATAAGAACGGCTTGACATTTTGGTTGATTTGTGTATTTATTCTCTTGCCAAGAACCTGAAAACACATAAGATTTATGCAAAGATCAATACCACTCTCATATAAGTCCTGAGATCAGGCCACAAGGCAATCAGCTTAGTTTACAGTGAAGATCAGATTCAGGAGGGAGAAAAAGCTTGCTTGGCTCTCCTCATTTAAAAAAAAAAAAAAATCTATCATCAGCTTTGAAATGTTGATGGAGAAGAGTTGTTACATAACTTTCTGCTAAATATCCAGAAACCAGATTACGTTGGCAAATAATTTTATTCAATTCTTTACCACTTTGTTAAATATAATTTTTGTTGAGGTTTTTGAAGATGAACACATAAAAAAAAAGTATTAAATGTAAGTGACAAATGTTTAAGAAATTAATGCAAATAACAGAAAGGGCCGAGGTTGCGAAAGAAGATAGACACGAGGCCGATAAAGCGAGCACCGTTGGACATCGCTTCCATCTGGAGGTGGCAGTCTGTGAGTGTTCCTTTGTACTTAGTAAACCCCTCCGCACCAACGGGCCACCTGCTGACCAGCGAGACATAAACAACACACAGTCGGGAACACAGCCGCCAACTCCACAACCACTTTGCAATCTGCTTCAATAGTATCACCCCAGTGGGAAACTGTAGATGGAGGAATAGCCGAGATCAGAGGATTAATACTTTAGCCAATGACAAGCATGCAGCAGGATTCCGGGTCATTGGTGTTGGATCGCTTTTTTTTTTTTTCTTTCTTTGAAACCTTAATTTTATTACTATTGCCAACCACACAAGTGAGCACTCAGAGATCGTGTGATGTAAACATTAAAAGTTCTCATTGCTGGCCTCGGTCAGTATCTGGTAGAGGTATGAAATGCATCTCTGATGATCCAGATACTGGATTAAATACACACCTTATTGAGAAGGAGTGTTTAATTCAAAAATAATTGGCAGCACAAACATTTTGAAATCCAGTGTTATTGTTTTTGTAGACCCAATTTTCATAACATTTTTAAGTGAAAATTGAAAACTTTTGTGTTTTGGGTATTAGTTTACATGGTGCTTATTTTGTACAGAGATGCAAGTATAATTTCGCTTTAAAATGTTATGTCCTGTCAAATGACCTTCGATGCATGTTTCTTTTTTCTTTTCTTTTCTTTTCTTTTTTTACAACTAACATACACAGAGAGAACATGCAAACTTCACCCAGAAATGGCTCCAAGCCCAGACTACAGCTTCCCCACGGCGTAGTCCAGTTCACAACTCACAGCATACATATTTACAAATGAATGGCCATTACTCCCGCTGTCAATGCCCTCAGCACAACCTTGACTCGCCTCCCTCGCGGTGTAAAGCATTGCAATTTTGTAAAATTTAATGAGCCAATTTTTAAGATCTAAAACAAGTCTTTATTTTGCGATTGATCGTGTCATTTTGAGGTCGGGAGACTTGCTCGTCGGGAGAGGTGGTAATTTGACTTGAGACTGGGCAAAGCAACAGAGGTTTAATGTGCATTTTCAGTGAAATTGCGTGTGATCTCGGGGGCGAAGCTAATGGATGAACATTTAATCCCTACAGACTTTAGTGCTGCACTCTTGGAAAACCGCCGATTCTCCAGCGCGCTTTTTAAATTCAAAGCTTGGTCGTACTTCTTTGAGCACTTCCTAAACTACAAGTAACAAGTGACATGGAGCTTCCGAGTAATTAGTAATGAAATTTAGTAGGTGATGAGGAATTGATTGTCTCTTAAGTCCAGCTGCACTGAGGGATGAGCGGTGGCTCATTTTATTGACCTACTATCCACCCACTATTTGTCATCACTGTCGCTGGAGACATTCAAATCCGATGGACTTTTCAGGCAGCCTTGGGATTTATGTACAACCAATGCAGACAGTATAAGTGGACTGCTGCAGCTTTCAGCCATGACCCTGGCCACTTTTTACCACGCAGACACACACACACACACACACACACACACACACACACACACACACACACACACAGACTCCAAGCCACAATTGCTTATCGATCTCTTCTCGATCATCATCCCAATGAGAGCATCTGATGAAAACCGCACACGTGCACAGTAAAAGGTTGAGATTTTCTTTTCGTCGGTCAGGGGATGGGAGTCGCTTTCATTATTCATGGAGAAGTCAACGGGAGCAGGCGGGCTGGGAATTCTAATAACAATAGGTCAGTTTTTATGAATAAATCTGCAGCTCTAATATGAATGTACAAGATTTTCTTCATATTGGGCACAATAGCTGAACTGATAACTATCAGGTCAGTGCAGCAAAAAAAAAAAAAAGTTTAAATCCGAGTGGACTTGGAGGCAGATTTGAGGAAAGTGACACAGTAACTCAAAATAAAGGATAATGATCCATGTATTATGCCGAGGGCCCAATTTTAACAGTCTGACGCTCACGAGCTTAAGTTCAGTGCATTCTGTTGAGGCCAAGTCCACTTTTGCTCTTATTAAAGTTAATGGTGTGCATGGCTTTGAGAGGTTATTCTATTAATAACCACAGTCTAATCCTAAAGTGCCGCCTTTAGGAAATTAGGTGCACTTAACCCTTTCTGTTCATTGCATGTAAAACACACACTGAAATCTAAATCTGTAAATTCTATACAATATGTTTGAAGTAACGATGTAAGAAAATAGTGTGAGTTAGGTCTTTTTCATCGAAATAAAAGTAACAACTGACTCTCAGGGCTGTGGACAGCTGCTGTGTATCAAATACAAATATTCATTGATTGAATTATTTCTTTATTTTAATGACGGCTCACCTGTCTGAGATAGATGAATATCCACAATATCATCCGTTGTCAGATCTTGACCCATCGCATCCTCATGACAGATTAAAGTAAATAATGACGCCGGAGCTGTCGCATGAAAACATTTGGAGAGGTACAGAGAGATTTGACTGCATTTGTTTTTGTACACCTGGAAAACACTGCAGCGTTCACTTCAGATCTGTTTCAAGTTAGCCAATCGTGCAATTGGTTTACATTGGCTGAATGTAGAAATGCACCTCCGATGTTCCCGACCGCTCCTCATTTCAAGACCAATACATGCAAGACTTCAAAGTAATATGTTTGCTTATATATTCTTGATATGAGGATGGAAAATAATTACTGTGTGCGTCTAAAACGTGCAAAAAATATAATAAAAAAATGTTCCTTTAGGTTATCGCGTTCAATCAGGCAGCGTTATTACAGTGATATTAAAACGTTACCGCGGCATATTAAATGAGCTGCCAGCACGCTAATAACGGATTCATTTCAGATGGAGTGACATCAGGTCGATAAAGATGCTTGATCGTTTTAAACTAAACTGATTGATAAACTGCTAAAAATCAATTAACGTTGTTGTCAATACAACTCGGTACATTCGAGATTGACCAGGGTCATTGCAGCAGCAAGCAGGTGTTTAGTTGAACAGTAACAGAGCTGCACGAGCTGATGACAAAGCCGTGGCTTGAGCTAAGGGACAGAGCAAGACATCAACTTTCCAACACATTGTATTTTATTTTTCTATACAGTTATACATCTGTTGCTGCTAAATGTAAATGTGGTACAGATATGCATTATTTGCAACACTGGCAACATATACTTGCATTGACCTTTTCATCAACTTTAAAGGTCTCTGCAATGGTTTCATGCAGATTGCAAGTTTTTCTGTGGTAGTTCACTAAAACTGCTAGTGGGTGTGACCTCCAGACGGCGGTGGTAATCTGCAGTAGAAAACAATCACCGAATCAAATAAAGGCAGAATGACAATTGCATTGTCCAATGTCACAATCCCTGTGAAATGTATACAAATTGGAATGAGCTGGAAGCCATTGTTCTAAGATTCATATGGGATGCGACTCCACTCCCTTCACTGTGTCATGGGATTAGAAGTAGGACAGGGCTTGAGAGAAAATCTTCTCCCATGTCAACACACACAAGCACACGCTGGGTAAATGCGGAGGCACACATTCATAAACACGTCGTTTTCTCAGCAGTGTCTAATCACATTTCATATTTAATCACACTGCAAACTGCTTTGATTGGGAAATTGGCTGTTTTGACACTGCATGAGCAATAGAGAGTGGTGGAAAGAGAAATCCGCCCGCTTAAGAAAAACTAATTCGCTGTAATGCAATTCGCTGCCTCACTCTTGTTCCTTTTCTCTCACGGGCGCAACGTCTCACGTGTGCGGGGAAAGTGAGAGTTACAAGCCAATCCAACACGGCGATATTTATATCACACCCATGGACAATTTTGGAGAATACCCTTTGGCAGTTCGAAACTCCCACTAGAAGAAAAATACCCAGGAAAGGTTGCTGAAGCAGTTTGTTTTTTTTTATAAAAAATGTTTTTCCCTTTCAGGCTCTAAACAGCTCTTGAGCATCTTCAAAAGAGGGCTGGTTGGCGAGTGCAAACGCACTGGAACAAATGTGTTTACCCCACCCTCGTGTCTGTTTGTGTGTTGGCAGCGTCCATTAGTAAATGAGCAGTTGACCATTAGTTCCTTCTAAATGGAAAATAATGGTTCTTCCTGGAATCAACACAGCAATTTGATCAAACTTCTGCCAGTGCTCGACGTGTTCACTCTGATTTCTTTGTTTTCCTTCGCTGATGGCATTAACCGTTGCAGTTCTTAAAGGAGAGATGAAATTATTTGCTTTAAGCTTTTTGTGACTGGCAATAGTTTTGGAGCTGTGCCATATCAGGCCACGAGCTGCTTTATTACGCCTGTCGTTTGCCTCTGCACTGCTCCGATGCAGTGCTTTGAAATATTTGTGTTTGGTTGAAATCCTTTTTGTTCTACTGACATCTTTGTATTTAACATCTCTCTCTCTCTCTCTCTCTCTCACTCTCGCTCTCTCTCTCTCTCTCTCTCTCTTGTTCTGGCCATCTGTACACATCCAGACAAGCCACATACCAGAGCGGCGAACCCTGATTGAGAGCTCGAGACGAGGCAAGCAACAGTTCATGCATATCAAAGCAACAAAGATGGATGGGAAACATAGCCTTTCATAATAAATGCATAAATCAGTCCCGGCATTGGAACCATATTTAATAGTATTGGCTCTATCATTTTGCACATCTTGTTGCTGTTGTAATTCCCAGCTGTATGTTTACTTGTCAAAAACAGCTTTGCTTATTTATCTTGGATATTGTTGTATGCTCATTTGTATTTGTTTACTTGCTTGTTAATTCCTTTCTTTCACCTTTTTTTCTTTCTGATAAATACATTACCTTCAAAGATGAGCCATTAAGTTGTTTTAAAACTAAAATGGTGAAGAAAAACTTTACAATTTTGTCTATTCAGCTGCAAGTATATCATTTAGAGACTTATTGACAGCCAGGTGTTTGTTTCTTTTTTTGTTTTTTTCTAGGTTCTCCCTCGGCAGAAGCTCTCAAAAGGTTATTATAGCTGTTTTCTGATCGATGGCGGAGAGAGCTGTGGCCCATGCAATGATCCAGCTGCATCTCTTCAGCGTCAGCCTACTCCCTCTCTGATCTGGCTTTCGTCTCTTCGACTGAACCCCGTCATGTTGCAGGATTGCATGTTGGTGAGTTCGAGAGGTTAAGAGGGGCCATTATCTATAAATCTACAGTGGATTTTTAAGTCAAGAGGTGCCGTTCCATGGCATAAGCAAAGGAATGTGATCAGCATAAATCCCATAGCTTTGAAAGTGTGTGTCTGTGTGTGTGCACGAGGGATTGTAATTCCCTTTTACTATATTAGTCACAAAAAGCTGATCCGGCAAAACCTTTTCATAGCGAATAGCAAGACTCTCTGTAGGCTCGAAATCCTATGTATGGGGTTTTTGTTTGTTGCTGCATAAATATAGTGCTTGAGAAATGGGTTTCTGTAAGTCAGGAATCAAAACTGAAACATGTGAAAGTTCAGTTCTGAATGACTGAATATTTTCATTTTCAGAGGAGAGCAGACCTCGCGCATCAGCTATTTTCGCGTTACTCCCCAAAAGGCACGGTCTCTCGACGTCCGCGAGAAAAATCATTCACTCAATATATATCGGGTTTGAGATGCGCGCTGGCAACAATCCTACATATCCACCCCAGTGCTCGCTGCAGACACAGTGGTACTTTACAGGCCTAATGTACACGCTGAAAGCTAAAAAAAATTTTATATATATATATATATATATATATATATATGACAAATCAGCCTTTCAACAGCCACCGCCACATAAATGTATTGTAATTATGATAAATCTCCATTCCAAAATACCTGCTTGTTTATGCAGCTGATGAATGAGTTGCCTTTAATTACTTATTGAAACTGAGTGTTTTCAGTACGTTTCTGTACTGCAAAGTGCCGCCGCGGACGTGAAAAAGCTGATAAAGTACTTCACGCAAGGAGGCAACCGCGACTCGAGGTGTACTCTGAATAACAGTGGAGAAAACTGATTTTCATTTATATTACCTGCACACAAAACACACAGCCCATATTATGGATTCGATGTGTCACAATGTACAATGTGAGAATACGATGCATATTTTCAAAGAGTGGAGCGAGATCTCGTAGCATTTTTGGTCCTCCAAGATGGCAAAACAACACCTTCTTACAGAGCTAGCTCCTGGGCAAAACTCTCTCCTAATGTGTTTACAATAGCTGGCAAGAAAACGCAAAACCGTAATCCAAACATTCATAACCATGTGGGACCGACTGTGAGGTCAATTGCAATACATGAAAGTCAAAATGTCTTTTTTTTCTTCTTCTTCTTCTGCAGAACGCTGTAACGGTCAGCAACATTTTAAGGTAGAGTGAATCACACTCAAAAGCACAACACCAAAGTGAAGCACTCAAGTGGTAGATAGTACAGATAAATGTGTTGTGCACGTGCAGATTTTTATTCTCGGAATGAAAACATTTCCATTAGAGATGCATCAGAATGGAGATATTACATTTTGGAGTTGATAATGGATCTCGTTCTTTAAGAAGTGATTTTGATCCATTTGGAATCTTTTGTGCTCATGCTTTATGGAGAAAAATAAAGGTGCACAGCACATCGTGCCAGATCATTGTACCATACAAGCACAGTTTTGCATAAACAGTTCTGTTGTTATACTAAAAAGGACACCAGTCAATGAGGCTAAAGCAAATTAGTGATGGAATCTTGAACTTCTGCTTACCGTGTGAAGAGCTATGTCATCGAATTGTGTTCTTGTGCATTTATGCATTTATTCTAGCTCAGGGGCTACATAATGCGCAATTTCATCTTGAGTTGGCCAGACTGAAAAGATATTGCCATAATAACATTCAAATTTAAACTTACATGTCACGATGTTGAGTATAATTTTTATAAAGGTCTAAGTTTTTGCAAAATGACCACAATCTCAGCATAAAGTCCATTTCAATGATACATTCTGGTGCAAAATATGGTTAAATCTAAAAAAAAAACAAAAAGACAATCCCTATAGCTGTTGCACTGTGCAGATCTTTACAAACTAACCCTGGTTTTGGTAGCTTTTATGGCAGCATCATCAATATCACTGCTCTGGTCTCAGTGTTGTTTTTGTGTTGTCTACTGCTCTTAAGAAATGTGTTGAAAAAAATCGATGGTTTCTTTCAAACTTTGATCATTTGCTGGTTTGTCGGGTCAGATCGGTGCCTCTTGAGGACTGGTTTTGGCCCTTGAGCCTTATGTTTGACCCCCCTTATTTATATCTAAGAGACATAAAGCCTCCACACAATGGGGTAGCCCAACATATTGCACTTCATAAGGTCAAAAGGTTCAGTATGAAAACTTGCAAATAAAATAGTCTCTTCGGGGAGGCAGCAAGGCTATTTATCGAGTGCTGTGCCACCCTCACCATCTGCTGCATTTCCTTTCTTTTCTCCATTTTACAACTAGAGAAATGTGTGAGACGTGAGTCTATTTTACTGAAATAATTCAGCATGGTATGAAGGACGTGAGCTTACTTTAGTTTCCTGTAGGTCACCTTATCGTGGGAGATTGTTGTAGGTCCGCTGAGATGTGGACACTACACACAACACAATACCTTGATCTTCTGAAATTCCTTAGACTTTGGTGATTTCTAGGTTGAGCAAAAATCATTGAGTTAATTCACTGTTCTAATACGGTCTGGTTAAAAACTTATGACTGCCCACGTCCACATTCCCTGTTTATTTCAACATCAAACTTTTATCCCTGCAGCATGAATGATAATAGAACAATGTCTCAATTATTTGATTACTTTGTTTATCACCCGAAGGCACTGCTGACTTATTTAGATGAATTATACAACAGAACTGTGTCAACAGACAATGTACGAACAAACCCGAACACACATTGCACAGTGTTGCAGTTAATAAACTGCTTAATTGAACAGACTGTTGAAGCTTTTAATGCAAATTAAAAGGAAATAGGCCTTTTCTTTAGATTGACTTAAGCTGCTGACAGTGCTACTCAAAGCTGTGCATTAATCTCATCAAAGCTATGCATTAATTAGATGTAACATGGCCTCATAGCTCAATTACTTTCGGCTACCTTTATGTCAGTGTTGTCGACGGTCGTTTTGAATTGATTGATATGTGGCATCTTAACGTGCTGTATGAATCCCACAATAATTTGAAAATAATACACATAGTAAAGAGTCATAATATGCCCAGACGAAAACAGAAAACTATATAGTTTAATAATTTCGTTGCTCCAGCGTCTTAAAAATATATATAACTGTTGTTGTCGTGTAAAAAATGAAAAATAGCTATGTTGGTTTGACCTCGTGGGATTTCTTGAAGGTAACTGCATTGAAAAATCTTAAGTGACCTTTTATGGATGAGAGATTTTCTCACAACTGTGGAAAAAGCCTCTACAATTTTAACTTATTTTCATTTGTTCACATATCTGGTGACATGGTAAATATCAATACACAATACATCTAGTATTATAAATTACACTATGTCTTAATGCACTGATCCATAAATGACCACCAAGTTTAGTTCAGCACTATTGTGTATTTGTTGTCCCTGAAAAGGTATGTAAATAGGAGCCCGACGGTATTGATCTGAGCTCCACCACTGTCATCGCACTGGGCGAGCTGAATCGTGGACTCGACACATACAGCGAGTAGATACCTGCAGTAGCACTAACTGGACACTTCCAGGCCTGAAGGGTTTGCAGAGACAGCGTTAAGAAGGCTGCAGTGTTTCAACATGCCTGATTGCACACAGACAACCGACTATTGGAACGGATCGATCAAGTGCAGCTGGAACAAATCATGCAGCCAACCCATCTGTAATCTCCTCCTCGTCTCTCATCTTCCTCCTCCGCGCCATCTACCCCCTGTCTTTCATTTATTCTTTTTACCTTTCTCATTTTCTCTCCCCTTTCTTGGTCATTTCTTCCCGGCGCTGTGTCCCCCCCTCATTGTTGAACCAATCCCACCTCATCTCCCGCACAATATTCACTTTCTCTTCTCTCGTTTTCTGACAGACTGCATTATCTCACCCCGCTGCCAGCTCTGATTTAATTCTGCCTTCATTGTAATGAGGCAGATTAAGAAGAAATATATATGAGGATGAAATCTAGGACAGGGCCTCTGATGAAGTTACCGTAATAACATGCAGTATCACACTCCTATAGTGCCGGCATGAGAGGCATCACCTTCTCCATGTTAATGGAATCATTAATTTCCCTTTCCTACAGGGAACACACCTCGCCTGCACTGATGGCCAGAGCATATTAGACATGTGTCAGTCCATTTTGACTTGTTCTTTCCTTCATGAGAGTTGCATTGAGTGGTGAGGTTTTTGGTGAAATCTGCAGCAGCTGCAGCCTGAGCACCTCTGTTTCTGGCTGTCTCCCCGTCGCACCCCTTTCTCTGCAGAAGACATAATGAGAACCCCAACTGACAACATCCAGGCAGTAATTAGTGCAATGGTGGAGCCTCACCCTTCTGTGAAGGTTATTTTCGAAAGCGATCTTTGTTGTGAAATCAAAAACTTTCCAAACTCGTGTATCAACCTGCCTATTTAGCTGTCACATCATTTCATGTCTCTGTGTATCATTATGTAGTGCAACAACAATAATTCAGGGATTATTGTTGCTTATCAATCTTGAGGGTAAATTGCCTGTTTTTAGGATTTGTATTGCTAAAAAATAATACAAAACAAATGTCCTTAAACTCTTGTTTTTGACTGATCCCTGGCTTTGCTATTTTTAATTTTTTTTTTGTATGTGGACTAAATTCACAGAAGTTGTAAATTGCTTTCAGTTATTGCTCTAATAGCTTTTTTTGTTCTGAACAAAATAAAATTCCATGCCGACAGCAATGATTGACATACATTTAATCCATTATGTGGAGTCACGGTCATTATTAAGAGCAACAGATGAGTTTACCTTCCCAGATAAAGGATATAATTATTTATTTTGGTCTAAGTTATGGTAAACAACTTGAAAGTTGGAAAAAGATTACACCTGCCAGTGGGAATACTATATTTAAACACAGTTTAACTAAGTTAATTTCAAAGATGAGATGTTTAAGCAACATAGGAGCCAAAATTGACTTATTTTCATGTTAATTTCTTACACTCGGGTATAAATTCGAACATTCTCTGTCACCACTCAAGTGAAACAGACTTGGTCTTTGTAAATATAAAGCTGAAACAGAGACAATTGCTCGATATGTGAAGGACCTAAGGACCACTTTTACCCCCGTTTCTTGATACAAGTGGTGTCATTTGTTTCCCAGATATTTTCTGGACTCACTGTAGCAGTGAAGTAGCACCGCATGAGGCGCCAATGTTTGATATTTATTGTCACATGAACGCTCTAAAGTGGGATATTTAACCTAACTGGTCATTTGTGTCATTAATGTCCATTCCTAACTAACTTAGAAGAAAACAATATCCTTTCCCAATGGGAAAAATGTATGTGATCATGGCCAAACTGGAAGCTTCCCACTTTCCCAATGGAAAGAGGATGTGACATCGCTTAACGATGCAGCTTTGGTTGTTTTGTTCTTACTCATTGACGTAAAACATTCTGTCTCGCTACTTTAATGAAACACTACCTATAAAGCTTTGCAGTAATCATGATCAAAAATATATATAGTAATATGAAAAGATATGGTTACATCAAATGTGTATAAATGTATCATGACCTTGAGTTCTTCTCCCTTACGTGATGGTATTGTCAGTCTCTATTCTAGACTCTTAACAGTAAAGCAGCTCTGCTGGAGGTGGCCATATTGCTTTATTTGTTATTGCCGTGTGTAAACTGGGGAATGGGAACCATCTGGTAATAAACACCATACTAATTTCAAGATTTATAGCTGTAAATTCGGATAAATATGTTAAAAGTGAAAGACAAAAAAAGAAGTTGCCGTAATTTGATCAAATTCTGTGACTATAAGATGCTCAGTCTCTGATTTTAGGTTCTAAAATTATGGTTAGACAAATATCAGTAGACAACACTTATGTTGCTTCAAAACTCTCAAATGACATTTCCTAAATCAATCCAACTGCAAAACTTAAATTTTTCTTAACACGTGTTAGTAAAGGGGGATTATTTTTATTATGATTTGAGCTGAGTTAAGAATGGATTAAAATATCTTCAGGAATGCAACATGGACATTTTTTTTTTTTTTTTTTTACAAAAAATTAAGTATCGAAGCATAATTTAAAACAAATGTATATTTACATTTCAAATCTATTTCTACTCTTCCAATCTTAACAGAAGCTGATTTTTCCCCGTAGTGCCAATGTTCTCCTAAAATCTTTGACAAAGCGTAAATGTCATTTCATTTTGTGGTGAAGCTGCAGTCATTAAACGGAGTCTCCTCAGTCATAAATCATACTCTTGGTTTCAGCGGACGTCCGGTGAATGCACAAAATTCCGACATATCTTTTAAGTTAATCAGTGTTGAAGAGACAGTGATTATTTCCTTTCCAGGGGAATTACTGCTATTAACTACAGCTCTGTCGCTCCTGCAATTATGTATGAAAGGCCAATTGTTGCCAGGTTAAACACTGTGCCCCGTGTGCTTACTTCACCAGGCTGCAGAGGACTCGTCTCTCACAGCTGAGCCCCAATGAATTGTTGAAATTATACTGCTGCAGACACCAGAAAAGAGTTTTACATTTTTGTTTGTTCTTTTACACTGCGGTTTATGCAGTACCCATTTATGAAATGGTGTTTTGTTACTTGAGAGGTGCGAATATCCACAATAGCTTTAAAGAGTATTCACCAATAGTGTGCATAAATTCATAATTAGATCAGCGAATTATACTGCATGTTACTTTTCATTTCATTAAATTTGCCCAAAGGATTCTATCAGTTGGACACAAGGGAACCTATTTGTTTAAAATCTAAGTGCGGCAGATAAAGCAATGTACTCTATGAATTTTGGTTTCATATATATTTTAGTCATTCATGAGAAACTTACCTGTGAAACAAAGGCAGTTGGAAGGATAGTTTGTGCTTTTTGCTGATGGTTTCTTTTAAGCAGCATAACATGATTGCCTTCAGGAATTCAACTGTCTCTAGTTATTATATAAAAGTGACATGAAATCAGCTGCATTTTTGACAGAAGTATTGAATACTAAGTCCTCAATATATCGGACTGTTGCGAAGAAGATGTGGTTGTGAAATAAGTAGCTCCTTGTTTACCTGTCGGTGTTCATCCCCACCCTGACCTATTGTCATGAACCTTGTGAAATGACTGAAACAGATACAAGAGGTTGAAATTAATCAATACAAAGAGGATCAGGAGAGACTCAAACCGGAGCTACTTCTACGCAAATATAACGCCAGCAGAGGAAGTCTGCACACCTGATGAGGATTCCCTCACCTAGGTCTCGGCTTACTAGGTCCATAGATGTGTTTATTATGATTTAGAATGTCTTTTGACTCTCGATGTCAATGCCATTCACAATTGTAAAACAAAATTAATGAAAAAAAATGTAAGCAATCAGCTGTTAGATCCTCTAATAAGATCATCTCATTTGCAAACTTTCCTCCATCAGAAAATCAATAGATGAGACAAAACTTTAGGAAAAAGATGCACAGTCCTCACTGGAAAGTCCAACGCTTTTGAAAAATGAGGCAAGTTTGCTGAACACAACATCTGAGCATATCTGAGCTAATGTCTATCTTCACACTCACAGCACCGCAAACTTTAAACTATGCCATAAGACTTCCACACAAGAAAGCCTTGCCTCAGAAAAATGCCACTCGGTAAGAGGCTTACATACTTTAATGTCTCGAGAAAGCAGAGGGAAGGAGAAGACATTCCGACAAACGAGTTCTTCAGATATCATGTAATTCCGTTGTATTGATCAACCAGCCCAGAATTATCGCTTTACCATCCATCTAACCTTGCAAAGCTGGGATCGATAAGCACCAGATAAAAATAACTCACCCTATCATGTTGCCAAACTGAAAACAATCTTAAAAAGTTGCGAAGGAAATTGCAGCAGGGGATCCTCTGTGGTGGAACTCAATGGAAAAGGAACCTAATCCTCCTCCTGAACCACAGAAAAGACAATATTTGGACCGCTGCAGGAGGTTTTAAATCTTCCTCTCAAAGAAATGTTAGCCTGTAGCAGAGGCATTGTGTTTGATTCAGGACTAATTTCAATGTTGTACATGTTTTTGTAATGGCACACGTCAGGTTACATAAGCCATAATACATACATAATCCCCCCCCCCCCCCCCCCCTCCCGTGCGTCCAAAGGGCAACATCTGAAAATGACAATTCTCGGAATTAGATGTAAATATTGAGTAGAGGGCTGAATATCCTTCAACTCAATTTTAAGTGGAGCAAATGAATAATGCGAAAAAAGCAAACGCAACCTCTTGACTTTGCAAGAAATGTGGAAAAAGAAGAATAGAAAAATCGTGTTCATGTCTTGCTTCTGAAATAAACAAAAATTTGAGTTTTCCTTTGTCCTATGTGCAGATAACGGAGACGAGTTCTTGCCGTGCCCCTTCAACCCCTCCCTCCGCCGCCCCTCTCACACCACTACAGTCTTGAAGAATCGCTCAAAAGTGCCTAAAAGCCGTATGTTCATATAATTAGAGTCTGATTTGAGGGTGGCGGCTGTGACTGGTCCGTCTTAATCTCTGGCTCTGGGACAGAGCATCAGGTTCATATCAGGTTATATCAAGACTCTCAGAAGAGTTCCTCCCTGGGAGTGAACTGCTGAGTGATGAATAAAAGTGCCAGCGTGATTCGCAGTCGGCGCTGTTTTCATGGCTCAGATGAAAACGATAAGGTCGAGCAGCTTTGAGAAAATCTCATCATTAGTCCTCTCACAGGCCAGGATTTAATTATCTGCACATCCAAATCGCCCGCTTCCCCCTTCTCAGCAGATTATTCTGCTCCTGGAGGATCATAACCATGATGCCTTTCGCTTCTTTTCTTGCCTGCATGTTAAAACGGGGGAAATCTGGATGTCCTCTTTGTACGTGTTGATGGGTGTGTGTGTCCTCAACGGGGTGGGGGATGGTACGACTGGTTGCATGATGTATTGCGTGCAATGTGTGCAGTGTGAGCGTCTGCCTCGTGTGTGTGTATGGGAGTGAGTTGGGGGAGCTGGAGAAATAGGTTCATGTAAAATTAATCTTCAGACAGAAAATTGACCCAGATGTAGTGGAATCACATTGTGCCTAATTGCATCAGATGGATCCCATGAAAGAGACAAAGTGTAACCGAGACAAGAGGAGCTAAACATGGTCTGCTGATTAAGAGCCCCCCCCCCCAAAAAAAAAGCAGGGCATTGGGAAAATATGAAGGAGGCGGAGAGAGAGGAAGGTATCAGTGAAGAACTGAAGTGAGAAAATGAAAAAATGAAGACCGAGAAGAGAGCTTATACCTCCTCGGAGAGCGTTGTAATACAGTTGCTTTATGTCTCAATGTTGATCACACTGACTCTGGTGGGACCTCATTAGCTCAAAGCATAGAAGTGTGTTCAGCCATCTATTGCCTTGCTGGGAAATACGCACGTTGTACTGTGATGATATTATCTCATGGCTACAACTACAGGTGCTGGTCTCCTCTTTTCCCTCCAAAACCATTTTTCTGCTTCTGGCTTGATTCATCACTCCACATCTGACTAAAATCCTTGCATTTTGATTCAGTTTTGTTTACATGAGGCAAAACATAAAATATGCATCACCACTGGGCAAGATTGAAGATGGGATTGCAATCTGTCTTGGTTTTCTTGGGCTACATGCAAATGAATTGGCTACACTCACATCCAGAGCACAGTGAGACTGTTTGGTAACTGCCAAAACAAAACAAAAAAGTCTGCCTCTGGAATAAGTTATGTATTCAGTTAGAATGCACAAAAGTTAATTCAGAATTCTGAAATGGCTGAAACCAACTTTCTCGCAATCAAGCTTTATTGTGTAAATTAAAAGCCTGCCGATGCATAGGAAACAATACATACATGTACATACAAACTAGAAAGTTTTATTTACTGGGACCTTGTTGCAAAAGCACTAAAAGTTTTGTTGTTAAATATTCAACAAGGCGCTGGAAACTTTTGTCCTTGAGATTATGGTCCATTGTGACATAATGGCATCATGCAATTGATGCAAATGATGACATGAATTCCCTTTGTCTCAAGCTGTGAGGATGAAAAGATGGACATGGTCAGCAATAATTCTCAGGTGCTCAGACCACTATCCACATTCATTAAATCACATTGTCGTCCCCTTTATAATCTCATCTAGATCGTGTCCATGTGTCTTGATTCATTGAGTTGTGGCCACATGATCAGTTGATTAACTATTTCTGAGTAATTCAACAGGCATACCTAAAAGAAACTGGTCAGTTGTGACAGTTGTGTACTCTGCTTTTTCCCCACCCTTTAACGTTAACGTAAGCTCGACACAAGTTCAGCCCAATGAGACCTTTAATTGGGCTAAACTGGAAGATAAATAATTTAATGGAACTAAATTTCTAAATTATTAACATTTAACATTTTTGTAAATTGCATTGTTATTAATTCAGAGCATATTGAAGTTGTGGCTCAATATTTGAAACGCTTACTTTCTTACTTTGGAGAAACACACAGAAAATATTTATTCTTTGCTTGAAAACCGCTGGTGCATTTTTCTTTGGAGAAAAGCATTTACCGACCGGAAAATGCACACAGCCCTCTGACTCGCTGATCAGTTGGTACTTTTTTTTTTTTTTTACCTGTGCAGAGCGGGCAGCTTAGCACAAAGCCCAACGCTGGAGCCAGGCCACAGAGTCACAGCTGTAAAATGTTTATCCAAGTTATATAACCACTTTATTTGTAGCTGAATTGTCCCAAAATATTCCCAAAGCGCCCAGGATTTTTATGAGTACACACACAAATGCACTATTTCAAGGTCAACCGAGCACATCAGTGTGACGGGAGATGTTTACAACACAGTTTGCCTTTTATTTTTTTTCGTTGCAGAAAGATTTTCCTCAACGTGTTTTTGGTTTTTTTTTTTTTTTTTTAGTTTAAGACATAAATGTTAAGCTGTTGGTGTCTTCTGCCATCAGCTTGGCGATCATGATGTCGCGCTGGAATGGAAATCACAACCAAGCCACAAGCAATAGGATTATATTCCACATACATGCCCCCTTGTCATCGAATGACCTTCGGAACAGTGGACATCAAGTTCTCGACAGCGCTGTATGAAATGACGCGCTCTTAATATTCCCGACAGCATGCATTTGCACGTTCAGAAATCCATGTCTCATAGCAGGCTGATTGTAGGTGGGAGAGTGTGCCATCAAAGTCTGCCGCACACCTATTTTCTCGTTGCGACTGTCATCACTCATCTGACCCCATTTCATTAGAAGCCGAGCTCCAGGATAGCTTGTCTGGCGGACCCCACGGTCCCCCATCAGAGAATCAATGACGAGCCACAGAGTGACTGACTGGTGCATCGCGGTCCAAATGGAGATCAGTGATACGCTGGAAAAAAAAAACCTAGCTCGAGGCTATGAGCTGAATAGTTATGACTCAATCATTTTATCATCTCCCTTCCCTATCGCTCTTGTATGGAGTGAGTTAATAGTGCGGTGGATATGCAAAGGAAAATGGATTTGACCCTGACAGTCATTTGCAAATTCCAGGCGTTTGTTTTTTTGTTTTTTGTTTTTTCCCGCTATGCGATGGTTCGCAATAAACCTCCTGTGCACACAGCGTTATTGTGTATCTGAGAAGTTCAAAACTCACTAATTCCGTGCTTTTGATTTAAAAGCCAGTAATGACTGGATGTTTTTCCTCTTGTGGCTTGTCAATGCTATACTTCACTTGACTGAGATACACTGTAATTAACCAACATTTTTGATAGATTTCTTTACCATTTTTAAGTGAAGAGAAATCCTCACATCGTGGTTGGGGTCGGTGGGGATTTAGTTTGCTATACTGAGGGGAAAAAAGCGGGACGAAGCTGTTGGAACTGATTTCTGTGAACTTCTGCCAGATTTCTTTTTACATCCAGACAGAAACAGGCTAACTCTTCCCCTGTGCTGCCTGTGTTTAGCTGTGTCCCAATTCAAAGGCCAAATCCATCAGAGGACGCAGTCAACAAAGGCATTAAAATTGACAAGGCTGTTAAAATGGATGGTCTCTTCTACAGAGACATTATGTCTCCAGGCACTTGCTCCTCTTGTTTCTCACTGACCTTGGAACAAGCATCCAGGCACAAAAGCTGACCTCTGTTCAAGAAATGTAGATCCTTTTAAAAGCTTTTCAACCCATCTATTCCAATGCTGTCACGTGTGATAAGATTTGGTATTTCATACTTGTAATAACAGACTGCTAAATCAATCGCTTATGACATTTAGACAATTTAAATGCCAGAGAGTGAATTTGCACATCACATATTAATAACTATGGTGCACAACAGAAGAAAGATTCAGCCACGATATCGGACATCTATTAGTTATCTTGGATATTACAATAGGAGCACTTGTTGCATTTTTTACAATACAATTCCATGAGATCGAAAGAAAAAAACTTGTTTTCAATTGGAGTATATAAATAAAACGCTTGACTCTTTGTCCCATTCTGCTCTATTCACCATGTTCCCACTGGAACAAATCTCTGCAATCATCTTGGGCCCCATTTACATGACATTTCAAGTGAAAACAGATGGTTTCCATTTCAGAAAGGTTTCGTGATTACACAGCAATGTTTTGAAAATGTCTGTCTACAAGGAAACAGTCAAGAAAAGATGTAGGGAAATGTTGGGTCCCATTATCAAATAATGCAGTTGATGATACTGCGGTGTTCAAGGGGGTGTGAATGCAACTTTTTGAAAATATTCAGACTCCACTAAAATGCTGATCAGTGTAGTTTTCATGTAGAGCCACTCGTGGGTGCAGTTGGATGTTTGCATAATGAAACCAAAAACATGCATGAAGAGAACAATAAGATATAAACATTAACGATGGCGAGTACACCGATGTTTGTATAGACAAAGTCGGATTGCTATTATGAGTGACTCATCTATAAAACTAAGAAGTCATGCTACTTTGGAGGCCGCCACTGTTGTTATTGTCCATCTACTCATGCATGTGCAAAGGAACTATTTACTATTAGTTTTGTGCACAGTAGCAGCATTTACAAAAAGTTGCATTTTCTCCCCGTTTCCACGAACACAGAATTGGAGCATTTTCAAAATGTTGCATCATAAGTGACTTCAAGCTCCATTGTGGTATAAATGGACTTATTCGAGGTCATCTATGTGCATAGGGAGGCTCATAGGGCTCATAGCAGTTTTCAGTCGTGTGAAGTTTGAAGTTTTTAAACATAGAATATGTCGTAATAGCCTTTGGGTCCACACAAAAGTTTGTTTAGTTTCAACATCCAGCGTTCCCAATGCGCTTCTTGCCTGGGGCCCCTCCAGTGTCTAGAATCACTCCTGGAGGGGGATGTAGACTATGAAAAGTGATATAATTCAATACATCGGTCGGGAAATTGAAGGACACATTAAAAGACATTTTTAAGAGGGGTCTCTGAAAGTAGGACTGAAACAAAGATTTTAGGCTAAGCGAAAGATCAAGTTATCAAGTTGTCAATCTAGTCTTAGGTTTGTGTATTGAGAAATATCTAGCATTGATGAGCGAGGTATCGCTCTTGTTTTCTGAAATGTCACATTTGAAACAATTGAGCGGTCACTGTGGTGAATGACGTTTGACTTTTAAATCTCACAGATGTCGCCGGCACTGCTCTCTTTCCTATTTCACCATTTTTCTGTGTGGTATAACTCTGGGGATTCATGCAAGACCTTATCATTGCACCATAGAAGCTGTTGACGTGCAGAGATGCACTGAAAGTCGTCTAAAGGTCGGCTTCAGGAGCTGAAAACAATCGAGGCCAGCCAAAGGTACAGATCCACTCATGTAGCACTCCTCATAATACCAAATAAGCTGGTCACTGGAGAATCAGCCATACACACAGCGATGGGTTTTCCTACAACCCTTCGACACACTGTCCAATTTCAGCCTCACAGTATGTTGAAGGAGAGGATCAAAGACAGAAACACAAGGTTGAGTGTGCGATACGCTCCTCTGAAGTAATGCGTTCGTTCCCGGTTATGTCAGGTCAGCCATACTTTTGCTGTTCTCTGATGAAGAGTACAGTATCGGACTGTTAAGTGCTCAATGTGACCTGCGGTGCAGTAAACATTTATCGAGCACTGTCACACTTCATTTATCTCCTTGTGTATCTCGGCACATTTAATAGCATGAGAGTAAAAAAAAAAAAAAAAAAGGAAAAAATATGGGAAAGTGGCATATTGATGTTATAAGTAGCTGATGCGGAAACTCTCACGTGTGAGGAGGTACAATTTACTGAGAGAAACAACCTGTATAAAAAAAGGTCCAGTGGGATTCTTTCTAGTTAGAGTTCATTTGACGTTATTTAGATTTATCCATCATCTTCTCACGTTAATTTCAAGGTTCAAACTTTTCATGGCATGTGTTAACGCTTCATTGGGTTCAAATGCATTTGAACAGAAAATAAATGATGATTCTGATATGATATTACTGTCCAGGGTGTACCATCCCATCACCCATTGTTAGCTGGGATTGGCTCCAGCGCCCTGCTGATGGATGGAATGATATTCATTATAAACACAGTGAACATCAAACTAGTGCAGCTGACTGTATGCTCTGTTCCAAAAAACACACCCCATGAGTTTGATAGATCTGGTTTAACCATTTGCTGTTAGATCTTCTTGCAAATTAAAAATTATAGGCTTTATTCACTAAGATCCTGCGTGCTGTAATACAGGCTCATGCAAATAGATTGCTGTTTCATTCTTCATACACCTTTCAAGTGATCAACACAGAATAACAGCATGAGTATTACACACAAACAAGAGCATTCAAATAAGGGTTTTGCATGCATTACATCAGACTGAAAATTGTACAATTTATTGTAATAGGTGTCATTTTTGTCGTATTTACACATTGCTAATATTCTAATGCGTCTGATAGATGCCTTCCTCTTAAAACCAAAAGAAAAGTGTGTGAAAACGGTGCCTGGAAAACAGGACTGTACCCAAAAAAACCACAACAAGATTATTTATATTTAGACACACTCTAAATTAATTTGTCTTATTTGATATGATTTTTGTAAATGTCACACTATTTTGAAAGGACAATAGTAATTACAGATAATATTAAGTGAAAAGTGTCTGATTTTGGTCAATTTTACAGACCTTTGCAAAATATCTGATTGTATAATTTGATTGATGTATTTATTATTGATATATAGAAATACTCAATCTGAACTTTCAGTGCACAGTTAAGTGAGTGCTCTATAAATAAAGGCTGGAAGCAAAAATATGAATTTGAAGAATTGAAGATGATTAGTAGACTGTCTGTTCCACATTGAGACAAAAATCTGAACATGTGTTATGCACGAACATATCCTTGATATTTATGTCCAAGTGAATCATCAGCGAAGCAGGTGTGATTTCCAGTTCTCTGATATCTTTTCTTTCTTTTTTTTTTTTTTTTTGTAGTTAATTTCGATGAAGCTGATTCACTTTGGGGGAAAAAATGAAAGAAATGATTGAAAAGAAATGTGAATATCTGAACAAGGGGAACGGTGAGAGACAAAGGAGTTTTTCGCAAATCAAACTGATGTGAGCACAAACAGAAAGTAGAGTTGAAGATGCAAAAGAGGAACAATGAGATCAGTGATTAATCCTCCGACAGTTTCAAGCCTGCACGCGTTAAGTAAGAAGGGATGAATAGATGTGACACGAAGGCGTTTATACTTGCTTCAGCAGGAACAATGAAGCATACAAATACAGCTTTTCGTCGAAGCCATTCATCGTGAAAAGATGCTGCTGTGTGAAGGAACTCTGGAGGGAAAACCTCCAATTACACTTGGGCTTTGTCGAATGGCCACAGAAAATACAAAGAGACTCCTTTTTCAAGCTGTCAGAAGAGAAGAACATTAAATGATTGAAGAGGGTTGATAGTGTGAGGAAGATCAAAGATGCCTTTCCTTTATGTCGACGGTGTCAAACATACCGCCGACCTGCCTGTTAAAATTACAAAGGAAACATTAGCTTTCTTTTCTTCCCCCATAAAACTAACACCTGTTTCTCATTTATTCTCCGTAGATTGCACGGTTTTAGTGAAACCCGGTAGCTTTGGCTCGACCATCAGTGCATCAGTTTTCGCGAACAGCGTAAAAGCACTTTGAGATCGTTGAAGTAGTGAAAAAGTCCATTAAGCAAGTCGGGTCCATTCAGATCAATATAGAATTTAAAGCTACATTTGCATAAAATTTCACACAGGGAGAATAAACATGACAATTCATAGAAAGTCTAAAGGATTTTAGGTTGAACAAAAATTAAACTGCTAAATATTATCTAGACTTTTCTTCTTTTTTTTTTTACACGTTTAATAATCTGCAGATGTTCTTATATGCAATAGAATGAAGACAAGAATTTGGAATATTTATACATAATTCTAAATAAATTCATAAATAAAACTCTTCCTATACAGCTGATCAGCCAACTCCTGCAATTTTATTTATAAGGCCATTGAAAACTATTTTATTAATGCGGCGCTTTGGTTGATCCGCAGCTGCTCTTTTACTCATTTTAATTAATTGCTTTGTTCATTTAAGTAGTAGTACTAGTATTTAAGTTTTTAAGACTGTATCTTAGGTGTTACTCCCCTGTTTTAAGTACTACACGTCCTTATATTCTTACTTTTATTTTGGTCTTCTTCTTTTCTGCTCTTATCAATGTAAAGGACTTTCCGATAATAATCTGCAAAAGGTGCTATATAAATAAATTTGACTTGCTTATTTACCCTTTTGGCCTATTTCAAGTCAAAAGCTTCTGTATGTGGCTGACTTTTACACACATATTCGTTGTCAAACTACTTCTTTCAATAAGCCTTTCACTGTCACCGAGGTTTCATTTTGAGTGCTGGATTACGGATTAAAAAGTATTACCTCAATGTGAAATGGAGCTGCCACAATCAGCCTGACCCTTCAACTTAATATTACTTTTTTTTTGTCATCAGTGCTCCATTTTCATTCCATTTATTTTGGTCAGTGAACCACATTCCTTCAATCATTTGCTTGCGTTATTGGTTTAATGTTTCCAGCACTAAAGATAAAGGCACTAATGAGCAAACTGTCTGCATTACTGCCGTGACTGCTCGAGACGGCACTCTTCAGGAGCCGAGCTCAACGCTTCACAAGAATTCTCCTCAAATGAGGGATGTCTTTGAACCTCCAGTCAAATCCCGAACCTAAATAAATAATAACTACACCATAAGATCTATAAATAAATGGGGCTTATTCAAATGTGTCATATGTTCTTATTTTCATCATTAACTGACAAGGCGCGCGCGTGTCTTTTCGGGTGGGGAAAATTGCAAACTTGCGCGTTCTCCTTTCTTCGTGCCTCCACAATGGAGGGAACCCTCCGAGGGCCAATTCTTCTCACATGAGAAAGATGCAACTTCAGTGAGGAAAATAAAGTGGAGTTTGACACCTCCACTGTTAGCTGTGACTGCTGGAGGTGTGTGGAAATGTGTCTGTATCGGGATGAGTCACCGCGAAGGAGACGGTGAGAGAAAAGAAGAGAGAGAGAGAGAGAGAGAAAAAAAAGAGCAAATAGAGGGTAAGACACCACGTGTGTTTGTCTTGAAGTGAGTCGGATTAACTGCTGAAGCAACTCCTCGGGGGCTTTGACTTTGACATTTTGGTAATGCATGATACACACTCAGGTGGTGGAAATGAGTCGGGATATGATCGCAACACATGCTTTAAAGCGATGTCAGGCACAAGTAGTAATTTAAGCATTGTGGCCATCAATCAAACTACCATTTTTTTCTTTTTAACACAAGCACTGTATTTGCTCTGCACATTCCTCAAAATAGGAGCAAAAATGCAATCAGTTGCTCACTTAGCGGGGTGCATATTATATTTTCGGTGAGACTGCGTAGGCACATATCCATACAAATGAAACGGAGTGTGGTTTTAGTGCCACTTCCCCCTTCGGGAGGGAAGAGACGGCAGACGCTTGTCATGTGTTGGCTGCTCCCCTCAGTAAGTTCGCTTACGGAGTACGGAACATTTGATTAAAGTAGCGGGGATGTTTGGGCTGCCGCCAGAGCGTTTTATTACACCACTACATGTACGGCGTCTGTGATTAAACGCAAAATAAATGTCACACTGCGGTTTACATGGTGATGGAGGCATATCTTTTAGTGGAGGAATGCTTGAAGCAAACGTAAAGTTTGACATTTGTATTTTCACTTTCTGATTTTTTTTTTTTTTTGGTACATATTTTAAGAATCACTGATAGGATCTTGAGGTATAAACAGTTATGTAAGGTGCTAAAACATACAAATACAAAATTGTCATTTTGAAATGCCCACATTTTAACTTTTCTGAAAATGTTATATAGTGCTATATTATGCTGGTTGGTGCTTTGCAAGATTGCCAAAATGAATGCAGAAAATATAACACTGCGATGGATTTTCTATTCAATAAAGGCATTTAAAAGGTAAACCAAGAATGAATGAAACTGGAGGACAGGGAAGTGGATTAAAAATACCTTTAGGAAGATAATTGGTAGTAGTAATTTAACTAAAATGTAAAAAAAAAGTGGTGGTTAAAAACCCAATTCTATTGAATACATCTAATATCAAGGTACTTTAAGGATGTAACAGAGGAGTGGTAAAACTGCTATTAAAAGTCAGGTCAAACTGAAACCCACATCTTTCCAAAACGTCACATTTTTAATGCAGAAGAACTACTACTTTGTTTTCTGTAGCCCGGAGCACTGTTGTGTAAAAACACACATTTCACCACGGGTGTTAGTTTATAGCCTACAAGTGTATATCATTGCAATGTATCGCAGTAACAATGAACTTGAAATTGAACAAGGAAAAAGATTCTTCCAGTAATTTATGCCATTACTTTCAGCTTAATGGAGTAATGACCCCAGACATAATAGACCGTGATGGAGGTGTGTAATTTTTTCTCATCCATTACTGATGCCTCTGATCTCCTTTCTCATCTGATACCAAGTGTACAACGGCCAAAGCTTTTATGGTGACAGAAAGGAGTTGAAAGCATTTTCCTTTAAATTACAGCTAATAAAAAGACACCAAGGAAACCGATTGTCTTTATTCTTTTCAGCTGCAAATATAACTACAATTGGCTGTAACCTGAACAATCAGTATGTCTGGGGCATTTGTAAAACCTTATTGAGATGAACTAATTTCATGTGGAAGAACGATTTATGCAAATAAGCAGAAAAAAATTATTAATATGAATAACTTCCAATTTGTATTTTAGCATGAGAATAAATCCAAAATGTGTTGAAAGTATTAAATATTGATTGGGTCAAGGTTACAGTTTTAACCCTGCAGCTCTTTTCTGCCAGAGTATTCTTTTTCCTCCGCGGCCTCTGCAGTGTTGCTTCACCGTCACCTCACAACAAATGGTGTCGGTGGTAGGATTGATATGTGTGTGAAGTCTTGTTGGCAGAGTATTATGGGAGGTAGAGGACGTTGAAGAGGTCGCTCAACAAAGGAATATGCCCGACTTTGATAGAAGAGTGAACATTACTTGTGTTCATGGATGTAGGAATGATCATCCGATAGCAGATGTGTCCCTCGAGGTTGAAGGTCAAACCTTTGTCTTAACTGTTGGAGTGTTGGATTGCCCAGCTTAAGATGTGGTACTTGGAGAAAATTGGCCCATCCTTGATAATGTAGTTCAACAAAGTACAGTAGCCGGCTCTTGTACCTCGTTCCATGACCAAAGGGTTAGGGCCACTGCCAGATTGAGATGATGGTTTGTATGAAGGAGGATGTAGAATTAAGTGTTTTTGATGCCAGGGTTGCCTGAAGAAAACCAGAAATAGGGAAACATTAAATTCACAATGTCAAGTTCCAGTCAATTTCAAGGAAGGTCAGAAAAATGACTTGCCTCTAAAACCACTCTTTGCAAAAGCTTGAATGACAGAAGGGGACTGCATGCGTAAGTGAATTTAAAAATACAACTGGGAATTATTTTCTCATAAAATAGATTTTTTTTTTTTGTGGTTGTACCAAAAGAGTATCACCAAGTGATCCTCCATTTGGGTCAAACTGAACTATGGGCTGGGCCACTGGGACAAATTAAGACTTTTAACCACATAGCTCGGAAGGTTTTTCTGCCCAGGACTATAAATTGATGTACAAAACTACTTACCTTAAGACAAGCCATGACTGTCAACTTGTAGCTCCCACCATAGATTTGGTAATTTGTGATTATACGACTCGATATCTAGACATTTATCTACTACGCTCACTTTATGCTAAACAAGTAATTTGGTGCAGGGTGGAGTTGTTGTCTCGGGTTGGCATTCCAGAAGAAATCTGAACAGATCACGGTTTAAATGTTATGCTCCACCTGATGAAATCACTTTACTCCCAGCTTGGTGTGAAAGGCATAAGAACTACCATATTGGATTGGTGAATTACAGAGATAAATGGGTTTTCTAATTGATCTGGCTACGAGTAGCTCATATTTTCTTTCTGCATCATCACGGGCAAACTTGAAGCGTTTTCCACGGCTCTGACACATTGATTGGCATTTATGTTCGCACTGTGTTGCTAGGAGACTCTGAGAAGGTGGTATCACAGTTCGGCGTGCACAGGAAGTGTCGGGGGCAGCAAGTTGGCTTGATGGCTGTATCAGCAGTGGATGTGTTGAGTATATTGATTTGTACCGTTGAAAGGTCTCAGCAGCCAGCGTGCATACAGCGGTTTTCCCGAAGACGACATTCACCAGTGTCGAGGAGATTTTAATGGCGGTTTCTTTGATGAAGTCAATTCTCTGACCAGTGCACTGGCTTTCTGATACACCTCGGTTGATGTTTACACCAATACTTATTTTCCTCTTTGGCTGAAGACTCATTACATCCTTGTTCCCTCCTGCGTCTGCATCAATCTAATGCTTCCTGCAGTAATCTGTGCTCTGAATGAGCACTGAGGAAATTGATATCAATACTCCATGAAACGGCAAACAAGTCGATCTTAGGATGGCCTGAGTAAATTAGGGTTAATGGTTTAAGTTAGTGTTGGGATGTGCCAAAAAAAACTTTAAGTCACAATTACTTAACTGCACTGTGGATCTTAAGCATCTGTGAATTTGTTCCTCGGGCTCTCATCATCGTGCTTTTAGATTATGAAAGTCTTCTTTGTTTTATTCATCATGCTCACAGTATTGCTAGTTTTCTTCAATGAAGTTTCTCTTTGCTGTACAATTTACTTTTTTTTTTTAATCTTTTGTTTGAATTCTGCTCTGTAGGATTTTGTTTGTTTTTTTGCTTACGCGTTCTATGAAATACTGTACATAGTAATGGAGTCATGCCACTCTGGAGGCCGCCATTGTTGTTATCGTCTATGGTGCATGTGCAGAAGAGCTATTTATTATGGCTGTGGTGTGCATGTTCTACAGCTGCGATTTCAAAAATTGCGTTTTCCCTTTTACCCAGTGATGAGAGTGGGAGCATTTTGTTTTTGTTTTTTTTGTTGTTTTTTTTCAGAAGTTCCATCTTGGTCGCCATTTTCAGAAAGTAGCAGTGGCTACTGCAACGGAAATTTTCTATTTTCACTTAAATGCTGCATAAACAGGAAATGTTTCGGTGATATATAATTGCATGTTTCATGTGTCACAGCCTGCTACTTTTTTCTATGCAGGCGATTCTTATCTGACACGTTGCATTGTCCACCAGAACAGAAACAAGAACGAGGAACTGCCACTCTATTACAACAAACGAGTGATTACTGTCAGTCATAACCATAAACAACAAAACAATAATGCTGCGTAGCTGCTAACTCCCAGCGTGCTCTCCGGCTCTTACTCTCTTGCTAAATTCAAATTGTCTTTTCACATTAAACATCTCATTTCAATTAACACTGAACGGGTCAACACTCTGGAGGCACTACAGTATTGTGAGTATACCGGGAACTGAGAGGAAGTTTCTGCTCCAAGAAATAATCCACATTTCAGTGTAAAGGTTAAAGCTTTATTATATATTTTTTCATTTCTACATTTAATCAAGATTAACACATTAAATTCCAAACTTCAGTATTACTCCATTTATCACTCAATTTGCAAAGTGTTACCATTACTTTTTATTATTACTTGAAAAATTGCATCTAATATAAATGAGAATTATTTTAAATTTACATCTTTCTGAGACTGGAAGAGTTTGTTGGTGAAATGGAAGATGTGAAGCAGTTAAGCGAGCAATTTTTTTTTCCCGCTGAATAAAAAAGAAAAGCCTGGACTTTAGGGATTAGCTGTAATTCATTCAATATGAAGGTCTTCTATTTATGACATCGAAGGTCTGTCGTGTAATATAAAAGCAAACCCACACCACAGAGGTTTCTTATCAGGGGAGGAGGGGAAAAAAAGGACCAATGTCAGGAATGTTTTACACCTTCCATCACAAATATTTGTCTCTTCTGGCACTTGTTGCATCAACAAATTGAATGCAGTGATTGTGTTTGTGGTTCAGATTCTCTGTGGGTGGAAATCAATGACAAATCTCCTATGGCAAGAGGGAGAGCAGCAATTAGACATGAGTCTATAATCCAAGTTAAATTTTTCAAGACGCTGCGGCTGTGAGCATGCATTATTGAAAATAACTGGCATGCACTCACTAATCAGGTAGCCTTTTACATAATTCATGTTTAATTTGTGACTGATTAACTTCTCTGAAATCACATGGTGTTGTGAGCATATTACACTAATTATACTGTTAATTTATGCATGTAGCAATATACTGTCTGCACAGTGTGAACATGAGTATTTTTCTGTAGTTACTAATCAAACTCTCTTTCAGGGATTATGATGAAATGTATCTTTATGTGACCTGATGAAATTAATGCTAAATCTCTTCACCCCTTCAATCCATTTTAATTGCGCTGTTCCTTAACACCGGCGCCGTGCATTGGTTTGAAGAAGAAAGTTTGTTTGGAAGAAACATCTTATCAGAAGAGTTTTAATGCACTTACCAGCAATAAAGCAGCTCATCTACGGTGACCTTCAACAATTTACTGCAGACTAACACATTCTGTGACCTGCAAAAACAGATTCATCAGACTGGCTGGAAACATTGAAATCCCTGGAATTCAAAGTTTAGCACAGCGCAGGACATCAAATGGTTATATCCTCTGAATATTTTAGCATTGTCAGCATAATTAATGTTTGTTTATTAACTTTTCAACACCATAAAGTGCTTTACAAGGAAGATTATGAGACCATAGTTTAAAACAATGAAAACACCTGTAAATTAAATCAATTGTTAGAAAGGTGGTTGGTAAACTCATGTAAAAAACAAAAAACTTCAAGATGTAAAACCATATGATAGATGCGTTTTCAGAAGAGACATAATAAAAGAAATCACCTATGTTTGACTGAGATTTTCAAATAATGACGCTAACAGAAGAAATCATGATTTTGAAAAAAGGAGAATTAGAAGAGTTCTATTAAATATTTTATTGAAAGTCATGTTTACCATGAGATTTGTTGGAAGTGTGCAGAGGTTAATTAGAATGTGTACATATAAAACTAAGCTTAGGCCACATGGTGGAGCAGTGGTTAATGTTCTCTCTCACAGGTCATAAGTTCAATACTGGGCATTTATATGTAGAGTTTGCATGTTCTCCCCATGTGTGGGTTTCCTCCAGTTTCTTCTTGCCATATAAAAATGTGCATATAAGGTTATCTGGTGACATCCCTACCCTTTTGCTTAATGTTTCACTACTTAGGGTTTGGCGATCGTAAGAAAAAAAATATATAGAAAGGAGAGAGAAAGCAACAAACAACCAATGACGATGACATCAAAATGACAAACTAATCAACATGGGGTTGACTTGATTATCGCAGGAGGCAAAAATCACAAACTTCCAATGTCACAAATCCTTGTGGAAAGTAAAGAAGAAAGGAGAGAATATTGAGAAACGGATCACAGGAACAATACAATTTAATTAAGCTGTTATGCATTCAACAAGATCTCCCAGCAATCTCAATGTGTTACAGCAAGATTTAAATCATTTAGCCAGAACACAGTCATAGTTTTTTTTCGTAATACTATTTTTTGCTATTAAAGATTAGAAAGTCCAACATTCAACTTAAAGAAAAAAAAACAAACATGCTCTAGCCCCAGGAGGATATCTCATGGGTCAAAGTTCAAGCTTGTACCTCAATGCCCGGGTGAGAAATCCGAGGGCAAAACAACAAGTTCAAGCTCAGTCATGCTCAATACTGACAGCATTCGTAAAGAAACCCATTCTTCAGAGGCAGCTTTATTTAAAACATTAAATTAAATTTAAAGCTCACTACAAACACATACTGTCTCACTTGCAAACACCCAAAGCAAACTTTGAAACAACTTCAGCTTCAGATGCAGGTTATGTGATGAAACATTTTCCTCAATCATCCACCCTTATTTAATTGTGAAGCGTGAGAGGGTTTGAGTTTTGCTTCCTAATGCAGCTTCGATAGTGACAATTCCACACTATGTGTTGCACTTTGAGTGTACACACGCCATTCTGTTTACTCTGCCAATTTCTTTGTCTTCTGTGGCTCAGCTCTCGTGTCTAGTCATCCATTTGCAAACATTGATTATTTGTGAATTTTCTCCACTCTTATAGTATCCGAAGGTCTGAAAGTACCCTGAGGATTTGGTGTCTGTGTCACCCCGATAAAGTTTAGTTGTAAATGTGCCCTCATTAGCAGAAAGGGGATTTGGAATGCCATTACACAGATTGGGATCAACCAGATGCCAACACCTTATTTATAATGTGCTGGTGCTTAATGTGCATGATTAAATCTGAGGGCCCCACAATTTAGGAGAGAAAAAAAAAATCCTTCAATTCAAGGTACCTCAAATATTTCACATTTGTCTTTTTCCTGGTGCAACGAACAGCTCATGAAATAAATACACACATTGAAGAGGCTAGTTGAGACAACAACGTTAGTCATTCATTTCAAGTGTATTAAGCGATCAATATTTAGCAATTATATACTCCCGTATGGATCGGCCAGCTTAGAGTTGTGTGACATAATTCAAGCCCCTCGCATGCAGACTTTCTTAGCCGCCACCATACAAAAACTAAGCCAGTCAGCCTTCACGGCATTGACTCGTGGTCAGGAGGCTGCGACCCAGCAAAATTCAATTCTGAGCATCGGTCTGAGACTCAACCTTCCGACCTGAACATTAATATTCATCAACCTGTCTGCAGTTCAACTCAAACATCAGTCAAATCTACCTTGAAAAGATTTTTTTGTTTGTTTATTCTTTACGTTAAAGCCCAGTGTTGCCTGAGCCTCTTGCGCCCCATTGTAAAAAAAAAAAAAAAAGTGACTTATACACATTTTCTTAGTTATATATATTTATTTACCAGTTTATCTGTCTTGCTCTTCAGTAAGAGCTCATAAAAGATTCATGCTCGGCTGGTGCTGGAGGGGAGGAATAGAAGTTGCATGGATGCCGTCCGAGACATCATCTTTACTTGTGCTTGCGTGCATGTTGTAACCACAAAATGTCTTTAAATTTTCATTATCTCTTGCAAAAAAAAAAAAAAAATCAAAAAAAAATCATAGAAGCTAAATAAAGACTCCAGATCAAAATATACTACTGTGTGGTGCACCTTTTATCCTCTGCAGTGTCACTGCATTAATGCAAAGAGCAATGCAAGAAAAATTATTTTTAATAATTCATGCTGTTATATACCACACAATTACGGATGACTAAATTGTCTATTATTATTTTCTTTAGTAGTGTAAGTAGCACATAGGAGTCACAAAAATTGTTATGTTTCAATGCATTTTTTCAGAAAGAAAACCTTTTGATGAATGCAACTATATCACAAGTTGATTCAATCTTTTATTTAAAATGTGACTCCGAGATTTCCTGTCACGCAACTGAGAGTCCGTGAAAAAGAGTTGAATCAAGGACAGATGGGGCCGGACCAAAGTCTAGCGGTCCGCAACTCCACTCTTCTTTGAGATCCATTAGACTCGATGAATGTTTTATCATTTCTACGTCCACGGAGCTTGAACTGATGATATCCTTTACCATCAGCTGTAAATACAAAGCTTCGGAGGCAGCTCAGAAGGTTCGAGATGTACTTATTGGTAGAAACCTCGATATAAAAAGACTAATTATCAAAATTCTGTCTGGTTATAAGCTATTTGAGGATTAAATCAAAAGACATTGTGCTGATAAATATTTCATGTTCTCCTGTTCCTGCAGACTGCCTTTTGCTTTGTGTGATATGCGCAGCTATGACAGGTATCAAAGTGGAGTACGCTGTCTCAACATGACTATATTGGAAAGCGTGTCTCATTCGAGTGAGTAAGTGGGTCTGGGATTTGTTGATATGTCACTCTTTTTGCGCATTCAGAACATGTCTTGTACCTTTACCTGCCACGGTGCCTCTGTAGACACTTGTCAGGAGTGACAGAAAAAAAAAGAAATCTTTCGTAGAACTACTCGCGAGTGTATATTGAACACGGTAAAGATAGAAAAATGAAGATTTGTTATGGCAATATTGAGGTAAAAGATCCCTCCTATACCTCTTTATCTCATTCAGGCAGTAGTTAAATTGAGTGTACGCCCTGAACAGGCTGTTTTTTTCTGCTTCCATGTTTGTCGGATACCTGGCTCTTGTGCATTTTGTCCCAGTTTTTTCCCACTCACGGATTGGATGATGTTCCTCGGCAAACTGTGATCTTCACTGAGATCACAGGCATAAAACCCAAGCTTTGGCTCGGCCACTCACAGAAGCTGAGGGATTCTTTGAAAGTTATTCCAGCATTGTCCGGGCTTATAGGAGCTCCAGAACAGCTCTTCAGATGCTTTTTGAGAATTTTTTCAGCCCTTTCGATGCCCCCTTCATCCCCTCCAGTCTTGTAGTCCCTGCTGGTCAGAAGGGAATGCGCTTTCCCATCTCCACACGCCTTTGTAGTGTTTGTGTCTGTATCGATTTTCACAGCACATGAAGAAAAGTTGCATAAGGCTTTCTGTTTGAAATTAAGTCCACAATTATTTTTTAGGGGGTGGGGGCAGTTAGGGTGGAAATTTAAAGGAAGCACAAAATGAAAGACAGGGATACAACCTGCAATAAAAATCCCCATCATCCCTTTATTTCGAGGAGTTAAACCGTGAACCCTGCTGTTTTATCGCTTGTGTCTTCTCTATTAGGCCAATGAGGTATTTCTGCATATCATTCTCGTTAGATCTGTCCAGATAATGCTTTTCTCTTGTGCTAAGTGGCATTTCGGAAACTTTTTATCAAATTGTTCTTCATTCTAACTTTCTTTGACTTGATTTGGCACCAGTTTTACACCAGATACCTCGAACTGACCCAACTTTTATGATTCTTGCACAATTCATGACCAGCATCAGAAATACAATGGCTGGTTACAAAATTAACTGTCACTCTGTTTGTTGGTTGGTTATAGGGATTATAAGAACTTGGTTGTGGTGTTCCATCAACATAATATTGCAACTTTTAGAAGATATCCTTTTAACTAAATGCAGCTTAAAAAAACATTCAATGCCACATATTAATTCCTGTAGGTTACAGGTAACTGTAAAGGAGTTAATTTGTTGGACATAGATTTTATGTCACCAATGAATTGATCTGCTCTCTCCGGTTGACTCCCCTTTAACAGCCACAAGCATGTTAACACCATGCCACTGAATATATTTGCATCAAAATACACTCTGCACAGTTGATACACTACAGTTTCCAGCCATGGTCTGTGGATCAGATCATCAATGTCCACTCAATAGGCCAGCCACTGTTTAACATGCTATTATGCATCCCAATGACTGAAAAAATAATTGACACCACTTTCTTACAGGACAAACAGGTGTGGTAAAGCGCTTTGCTGAAGAACACAACCTGGGAATACCTATGTGCGACTTTATAGTATTGAACTTGCAATCTCATGGAGCCCCAACACTCGCCTGTCAAGTGCACATATTGGTATGCAAATCACTTTTGAAAGAGCATTCATCTATCACACGTTATCAAGGTTTGGGTTACTGGGGGCTGAAGCCAAACCCACCTGGACAGATACCCTAATCCATCACAGTGATAACTTTGGGACAGAGAAAGAGAAATCCACCTTCAATTTAAATTCTGGAAATAATTGGAAAGGAATGTTTTTGGATTCAGAAAGTTCAAGGAGCCAAAGATCCTAGAGAACATGAACTTAATACTCCATTTAAAATTTTTGTTGAGTTCTCCATTTCTCACTACTGAATGCAGGTTGTGACTTGGCACACCATCTTTTGGTAGAAAACCGGCAATACAGCACTGATCTGGTTGACGCCAGCTGGTTAACTTCTTCCGTAGATTTCTCTACTGATTTTGACATGCTGCACCTTTTATGCTGAAAATGCTGTCATATAGATTATTCCACCAAATAACCAAAACATCCTCCACCCCAAATATAAATGATTTTTTCCCCCCAGTTTATATGCACTCTGTTATTTTAATATTGATGCTATCAGATGGGACTCTTAAGACTTTCATGATGAATTCCATGCAACACTACATTCCCAACTTCCATGCCAACAATGCATGTCGAGTTACACGCACTCCTGGGATAACTGTGGTAGTATTTTTACCAGCTGGGAACTCGGAATCACTTGTAAAATGGATGAAGTAGTCAAAACACTGGCAGGAAATCCTGCAAAGATACGCTTCCAAAACATCTCACGCTGTGTTTGTTTTGGTTCAATTTCTTTAGTCCATACAGATTTCAATTAAACCACACCAGAGTTTGTTGGAAGGGATTTCATCCATTAGTTTTACCATCTTTCAGCATTAAGTAACTACACCAGAAATAATTTTGAACCTATACAGTCTTAACACAGTTGAAAAATGAAGATCATTGCCCCTGTTACAGCACTGTGGGTTGGAACTTCTTGAAAGAGCCTGCTTCAAATGAGTGAAGGAGTTCAATTATTAAGTATCCTGTTGATGATTGAGGCTAAAATCATTAATGTGAAACTTAAAAGGGTTTTTTTTTTCTTCGACTTCTTCTTCTTTTTCTTCTCAAGGTAAAGCTGTGTGCTTGGGAAGTAGAGACTTGGTGGCGGCAGTCTTCATGCCACATTCTCAGATTCTCGTGAAATAATCTTTGAAGTTTGTTCTGAGTGACACACCATGCTATACGAGAGAAGAGACGGCGTCTGGTGACTGTGAAGGGAAACTCTCCGAGGCGGCGCTGGTTGCCGTTTCTCGCGCTTCAAACAGCTCTGGTTGATCTTTGATGCTTGTTTGAGGTCAGTGGCGTGCTGGGAGAGGAATCTCCTGCCGCACAACTTTAAGGAAGCAGCGCTGATATTTCAGGTAACTTGTCTTTGTCAAACATGTCGTTGATCCTGTACAAAGCAGCGAGGCAAAAACTGTCACCAGTGAATATTTACTTAATTCTTTCTGTTGGTTTTATGGTTGTTTTATTCATAATGCTCTACTTCCTTATACACATAACAATAAATCCAAACTATCTATATATTACTCCTATATGCAGCATACACAACACTGATTAGCAGTCACAAAATATATATATATATATATATTCTTTATATTATGAAGACAACCCAGTGTGAAAATACTTTTTTACAGTGCTAAAGCAAATTTTTCAGAGAGCTCATTAAGTTTTCTTGTAAGTATTTACTTTTCTTTTATCCATTTAAACAAAAATGTTTGTACTTTCTTGGGATGTTACCAATAACTATTGTTAAAATTGATTGGTCTAACTCGTGTATCTCTTGTTGAACTCATCCAACAAAAATTTCACATCTCAGCCATCTCCCTTATCTGGTGTCCCCCAGGGCTCTGTCTTAGGGTTCATCCTAGTCAATGTTCTTAATCACTGTCCTCTCAGCCATATTTCCCAAAATTATGATATATTATGATATATGATATATATATATATATATGCTTACGAGGATATGACATTTCGTGAACATTGTTAGAGCTTTCCATTTTGTATGTCCAGGTTGTATGTTTTAAGTAAAGATTAATTCATTATGTCATTCATTCATTCATCCATTCAAGCTATGAAAATACTAATCATTGTGAATATGAAGAATATATCCACTGTTCATTCACTCATATTTTGTGTCTCTTTAGGTTTTCTTTATTCTGATTTGACAACCTTATTATTCCACGGTTTATCCACAAAGTAAAATTATCTTTCTCATTCAACGTTATGTCATAATATAATAGAAAAAAATAATGGCCTGGCAAGTCCTAGCAACCGCATAGCTACCCCCCTCCTCCGCTCACTATCCTTCCATCTCTACCGCTATTCTTGTTCTATCCCCAAGGACTTCAGTCTGTTTGTAATTTAAACAAGAAAGAGACGTGTGATCAAAGGAGAGGCAAAAAACAAATAACTCAAAACCCTGGGTTTTCTGACTTGTTTTTTTTTTTTATCCGAGAAGGCAGAGGAAAGGTTGCTTTTGTAGGGTGGGTAGGGGAGGGGTGGCACGTCTGAGGATAGCATCACACCTTTAAGGTGAGCCTATCGGCTCCATGGAACAGCCTTCCTAACAGACTGGCTCCCCCGGGGCTTCACATCCACAGTCTATGAGTCACACGCTTCCTGAGGTATGACTGGTGCAGGAACGAGAAGCCACTTGCCAGAAAGAGCCCAATTACATTTGCAGAAGTATGTATGAGACATATAACATGCACAGTACATACATGGAGGATTTAAAGAGAGGTCATGACCAATCTAACAGAGGATTGTGGATATTTCTCGGTGCTCTCAAATATATCGGACTACTCTCAAACTGACATCCTTGAAAATATCATAAACACGATGTGAGCAGAGGGGGCAATAATGCCTTTGAATTGATTCTTTAAAGAGGAAATTATGATGAACAAACGTAAAAATGGTCTCATTTAAAGAGCAAAATGTAGAATCTTGTATTGGCAAAAGTAATTTCACAAATGTAATGCAGACATACTACAATCATAAAATGAGGTTTCAAGTGCTGCAGGGTGTAGAAGAAGGAATATCTCGACCAGAGAGGGGGCATTTAAGCCTGATAAATTGGACCCCAATCATAGGTACAAGGCTTCCATTTACATCATTTTTAGAATTTGATGATGGACAGACAGTACACTAGGACGACATGTGCATGTCATTTAAAATGTAATTCAAATCATATCTCCATTAATTCAGTAAAAAGAAAAAATGTCACAGCTCAATCATGTACCCTCTCTTCTGGTGTCCACCAGGTCTCTGTCTTAGGTTCCATCTGCTTCATTGTCCATTTCCTCCCCATTGGCCACATCTTTTTTGAAAACACTTTGCATATTTGATGTGCTTGTGATCTTTTCTTTGGTTTGTGTTGCACCACTTTTAAAACCAAAAGAAATAATGGCTTTCTTTCTCCCTCTCTATCTCTTAGTGATTTCTGGCTTTCATAGCATGCTAACACGATGCTTCTAAAATTGCAGGTGAAAAATTTTAATTATGCTGATTTCATGTTATAAAAGAGAAACTATAATTCAAGCACATCTTGCAGTCACTTGCAGCCATTGTAACAGGGAAATTATCCAAGCTGAAATCCCACATTTGTGTTTTGTGTTTTTCTTACTCTCTCTCTTTCACTGTACTGGAAATAGTTTAAAAGTGGAGTGCTCCTGGGAGCTGCTCTTTTGGGACGCTGTTTGTTGAAGTGTAGCAAGTATTCATGTTGGGTTGCCACAGTTCATACAAAAAGGGCTACATTTCTATGGCTTTCTGTAGAACAGGACAGCACGATGGTCCAATAGTGGAGAGGGAAAAAAAAAAAAACCAACAGAGGGGACTCATTGAGTAGCGCCTGGCACGTACGCAGTAGGACAGATGGCCGTAAGGGTCCATATGGGGTGGCGAGTGTGCCCAAGCAATCTATTGGCATTGTGTGTCAATATGAACACATACATGCACATGCATGTGTGAATCTACATGATTTAGAGTACCATATGTGCACCTATGGATTATGTATTTTGTGCAACTGAAAGCCGGGCACACACAGATAAATTAGCAATTTCTGATTGGAGAAGAAAATCCTCTTGGGACGGTTCAGCGGCCCTCATATTCCCGCCACCGAGGGAGGAACCGACCCCCAGCATGAGCGGCTTGTCTGCAGGAGGAGGGCCAGGAACACGACATTGCTAACGTCAATCGGTCAGCTGCACGACAAACAACACACGACGGTTCACCATCGCCGCACAGCAGCATACAGAAAAGCACAAGAGCACGAAGTCGAGAGGCGCGTGACCTGTGGGACCAGTGTTGGCAAGGAGAAACCGAGGGTGGGGAAAAAACAAACGAAAAAGAAAGGATTTTCCTCCCGATTGAAAAGCTGTGATGTATATAAATGGAACGTGGATGGAACAGCCCATCAAATGCTTAAAAGAAAACACCTTAAAAGGTTCTACTTCAGGTGTGAGCGTCAACGTGACTTGCGCCAGTCCTAATATAATTTATGTGAGCATTCCTTTGGTGTGTGGTTCCACATATTTTCCCTGTCTTCTTTCTGAAGCTAATCCAGGGGATCAGTGCCAGGCTGCAGTATTAGAAAGAGGAATGTGAACTTTATGGGAATTAGGTCTGGTACATGACAAATGGGCATGGACAGTCAGGGCTCCCAGATGCTCATGATCATGTCTGATGCAGTCATTTAGGATAAACAGAAGCTCAGGGACAAATGAGCTTAGTCCCGTTCCTGAAAGGAGCTTTGAAATGAGTGCATAATGAAATGTATAATTTATTTATTCTGAGATGCTGGAGGGCGCCATGAAATAAACATGAGGGAAAAGAAGAGTAAAGGAGAAAGAGAGTGAGACAGATTGAGATGGAGATGGAGACAGAAGAGGGGGAAATGTGTGATACTGCTAAAGAGAGAGTGAAGACAAATGAAAGACAAACCGAACAATGGAGGGAAAAGTAAACACAAGCTTCATCGGAGGCAGCGACTTCATGTAGGGCGGAATTTGCTGCACGCTTCAGTAATGCACATGCGTCTGTCAACTGCATTTTTGGGTGGAGCTATTTTAGTTGTAATTGAGTTACAGGAATAAAATTGGCTTACAAATTTCAAAGCACAAGTCTAACTTGTACAGGACATGTGTTTTGAGTAAAAATTTATTCACTACTACAAATCACCCTGAAACCAGGTGTTAGGATAAATACTAGCATAGCTTCAGGACAAATATGTCACTTGAATTCCAAACCTGTGCACAAACTAGGACAGGATGAGGAGAACACTTTTAAATTGAGAATTTCTTTAACATGTTTCACAATATTTAGTGAAACTGAAATAAACTAAGAAGATATTTTCCCTTTCAACATATGTCTGATTCAAACATTAGTTGCAATATGAGAGACATCCTCTTAGTGCGCTCTATTGGTTGATAACAATCTGTAAATATGTTGTATTTATTCTGACTCGTTATTTCAGGGTCCTTGGCTTTGCCTCCTTGTTTCCTGCCCTGATGTGTTTCACCTGAGCGTGAAACACATCAAGGCTGGAAACATGTTTTGGATTTGGATTATATTTGGTGTCAGTCCATCTGTGGTTTTTTTTTTGTGTCGCTCTGTTCCTGTGCTGCTGTGCTTTTGTGTTCTTGTTGTTAACGCTTCCATGATCTCGTGGACTGTGGATTTTCTGATTTTGACCTTGGTCATCAATGGCCATCAGCATTGTGAGTCCTCTCCCAAGCCAACCTAACAAACTGTGAAAAGAGACAGAAGAATCATTTCTTGAAGAATGAGTCAATGACCCAAACATCCAATGTTGTTTTTTAAAATTTTTTTAGCATTAGAAGACTACGAATCTTGGCAGCTGATATCACCTTACACTCTTCAAAGCTGCCACATTGTAGACGTGTCGATAGCGGGCCTTTGTGATGTGGTTTCCAAAGATAGAGGGTGAATGACACTGTTATAGTGCATTTTCAACCAATCAAAAAAACAAAAACCTTTAAAAAGACACTGAAAGCTAAAATTCTAACTTCCCACCCGAGAACACCTGTGGCTATGCTCACAGTGGTCAGTCAGTATCTCATGGTGGGATTAAGGGGACAGAATAATGATTACATCAGTGATTAATTTGGGGGGGGGGGGCTTTCTGAGTAGAATTTCTGTTTGGATTTTCTCCAGGCACTTGAGATTAATTGGTGGTTCTATATTAATTTTCGAATGTGATGGATTTTTTCTCTCGTTTCGCTCAAGTCTTTCGTGTTTGCCATGCGAAAGACTTGTTCAGGACATAACCTGCCTTTGCTCATATCCTGCTAAAATTGTTTCTTGTACAGGATAAAGTGGATTCATTTTGGGCGACAAGTGTCTTCTCCAACCCAATCTACATACCGGTACATTATTTTCTATCAAGCAACACTCGGATTGTTTGCATCCAGAAGTTTGTAGAAGTACAGCAGATTCTCTGTTGGACCAGCATGCTTTTAACTGCTTTAAGAGCTCCCATATTGAGAACAAGACAGCTCTGGTTTGCCCCAACAGATCCTGATTTATTTGAACTGACTAGCACTTATGCTATCCTGCCGTTGCGCCCTGTTTCGGTTGTTCTCCGCTGCACAGCACGTCACTTACGATGTTGTGCATCAGGCTTTAGATATTTACAGACTGCCCGTTTCTGCAGCAGAGGAGGCTACAATGCAGCTGAACAAGCACCAGCCATCTTTTTTTTATTAAATTTTTTTTTATCCAAGCTCTCGGTGAATTACTTGGGTGCATACTTAATTCTAATTAAAAGTGCTTTGTTTGTAAATGCTGCCTGAGCATGATGGTCAGTACATATTAAAGCTATATCTGAGGTCACAGAGATTATCAATATTTAGCACAGGCTGCTCCCACTTGTGCCAAAGCACATATCTTGTAGGGATGTGGTGTGCCATCAAAAAACGTGGGAGGAGGGGATATCTGCCAGCTATTTCCATTTCAACTGCAGGAATTGCAATGTCTTTTTATTGATAGGTGACACTGTTAACATGCTGGAGTTGGCAAATAAGCAGTGTAGTTGGGGGATGGGGTGTATGTGGGGGAGGAACGCCACAAAGCAGCGAACAAATAATCAGGCGTACGGAGAGTATACGGCAGGAAGATGAAAAACATGGAGAGAAACCAATTTGCAATTCAGTTTTACTAATCAACAACATTGAAATATACCCTGTAGTAATTGACTAAAGATCGGGTCATAATTGGAGGTGATGCATTCCAAATAATGTTCACCAATAATAATAAGAGTTATGATGATAATGAAAATAAAACAACAATCGGTAAGAAAACTCATTAACGCAAATAAAGCCCCGGTTGGTGATTGTCTGCCGGGTGTCCGCTGGTGGTGGATCCACTGAGAGCGCACGTTAAAGTGTTTGGCTGAGATCTGGTAACGGCAGCAGCATCACCTTTGTGTACACTCTGTGCACCTCCAGTAAGCACACAAACACTTTAATATGTTAGACCGCTGTGGGCTCCCCAGAAAATGCAAATGTTGCAAGAGGACAAAGGGATAGTGCAGCTGCAACAGCTGTCGTAACCGTGCGCCTTCATTAAAACATGGATGTACAAGTCATGTGGCCTGCTTCAGAGACGGGAAGGTGTGTTTCATTTCTGCACTTGTATGTATTCGAATTATTTCTCACGCCACTGGCTTAACATGGCACAGGTAGAACGCACAGCTGCTATTGTTTGCCATTTGATACGAAGCAACATTGTAATTGTTGCCGTGTTGTTTACCGATCATGAGCATGAGGTCCATTATTAATTATTCTGTGAGTCGACAGTCTTATTGATTCCGAGTCATGCGTATATAAGTGAGAAAATAAAACGTGCATTGTTTTCGCTAAAGCTCAACACCCCTTGTTTTGTGGCACCACACTAATTATTCCAACTTCATACCACAACCACAGCTCATCCATGTGTCCCCTCCGCTGGCAGCAGCCTTCATCAGGTTTCAATCAGGCTCCTTTTCTATGCCTCATTTTCCTTATTTTTCTATATTTTTATTGTGGGTGGTACTTCATCTTCATGTCGCTGAGCGTAAACATTCAAAATTCATATGTCTTGGTGTCTGGCACCCCAGGCAACAATCAATGGAGCTGCTTCCACTCCATGCTTTGGTTTCTATAATCCAACATCATGCTTTAATCTCTTCAAGCTGTAAAATGAAAGTTTCATCGTTTCATTCGTTTCTTCTAATTTTGTTTTGCTTGTATGGAACCTGACACAAACTCGACACTGTGTGCAAATATATTTGTATATGAGCAGTGAGGATTCCATTACACAGACGTGCTAAATAACACACAAGCTACATGTTTGCCTTCATGAATATGTGATATCAGAAATGTACACCAATTCATATAAAATACTGAGAGGAGTCTCTGCGGGTATATTAATTTACAGCAGGTAATTTGATTTGCAAATCATATTGTCTGTGTTGTTTTTTTTTGTTTTGTTTTTTTTATTGCATATGCATTTCACATGTTTGAAAAAGGCAATCAGATCAGCCTTCAGCACAGATGTTATTGTCGTGAAAATAATTTCCTCTACTGGCCCCTGGCAACTTTTGTTTGTTGAGTTTTATTACAACTTATTTTCAGTGTTCCATCCTCTGGTCTTGTATTTGAATCTTTTCTGTTGTTCTGGCCTTTCCCTCAGCTTTCATTTTGCGGTGATTCATCACCCAGATTGCAATCTTTATTTTTTATTTGTTTGACAAATTCAGATTTATTTGCTTTATATCTCTTTAATCTTATTGAGTCTCAGCCCTTTTTCTAATCACTGTCATACAGGAGTGTACACAAAACCCTCATTAGAATATTCTTGTTTGTGCACGTTGTTGCTCATGCAAGTAATCCTAGTTTATCATCCACAAAATTGTCATATGAGCATGTATTTCAGCATGTTTTATAAGGGGCTTGTGTAAACCACGCCTCTAATGTCTTAAATCATGCATGGGCTTCACTTCTTCAGTTTTTTCTCACTACCTTTTCAGTCTCTAAAAGCTTTACACTGTTAGTGACATACATGAATGCACCCAGACATACTCCCCCAACTATATTTCAACACCCACAACCTCCAACCTTGGGATTGGTGGAACATCCGCTCTACCACCATGTTACAAAATATTCTATATCAAATATACAATTTCTCAAAATAATTGTTCCAGAATAGCTTCCATAAATTTCCAAGAGAAGCCTTGTTCAGATGTATTATTTAATCATTAGAAAATACATTTCTCTGCGCCGCAATTCAAGTTGTCTATCAATAAACATCAAAAGTAATTTATACTATGATTGAATGTAGGCTGAACAAGTTGCATATGCTTCGTGATTCTCACTGGCAGTTCTATGTCAGTCGATGTCTTGTTTCAAGGTTAAAAAGTACATATGCAAGAACCAAAGATTTGTGCGCATATGAAAATATAATGTAAAATTTTCTAATGAAACATTTGTGTCTGTTCTGTATGCTGGTCTATGAGACTGTGCAGAGTGATAGATTCCATATACAGAGAGCATTGCTCTTCATACCACCCAAAGTGAACAGAAAACTAAAAGAAATGTGGTGTAATTTAAATTGTTGATTTTGAAATGTAACTTAAATATCATCGTCATTTGACATTTGAGGTATTAATGTTGAGTCCATCCATCTGCTTTATTAAAAAAACTGTGGCAGGATCTTTGATCTGATCACAGCGCTTACACTCGCCTCTTTCGAAAATGTGGTTCAACCTAACCAGTTAAAAAGTTCTCTGGATAACTGCATCAAACCAGAATGCCTTGAGTGCACCCATACATGCACAAAGAGAATATGCAAAAAGGCCTGGGACTGAATTGGGATCATCTTGCTGTGAGAGTTAATCACTGCATCAAACAATGAGGACGCAAACTCCACTGGCAAGCCTTCTAATCTTACAACTGGCCGGAATCACGACATTATCAGAAGCAAATTCCAAGTAGAAAAGAGTGAAACCTGAGCTCAACTGTACACCTCCACAAATTCAAACTACTGATTATCATTCATGAACAAAATTTAAAGTAGTGCATCAGCTCTCCCTCCCTGACCTCTATTTCTTTTACTCTGTGTAAATCATTTTTTGTGGGTTGAATTCCAGGAAAGAAAATGTGTGTTGTTGTCCTTTCGTAGGCCATCCTTGTCAATAGGAATCTATTCTGAATCATCCAAAGGTTTGTGCAGAGGATAACGCAACATGGTGAGGTTACACAAGTGGTTGTGTGCCAGTCGAACACAGTGCTCCACATTGCAGTGCCTTCAGGTAATGTGCTTCCTATGTTCACGCAGTGCAGAATTCTGGGAGGTGGTATTTTCAGATCTGCTCTGAATTGCCCTAAAGATATGTTCTCGGCTCACAAAATAATCTTTTAGTGGGGCCGCTTTAAAATCTCTGCACCGCATCTCTTTATAGCCATATGATTTACGACTGAACCACCAACAAAACAAAGCTGTGAAAAAGTCTTTGCAGATAAATACATCAGAGCAAATACTGAAATCCTCGCTGCATCTGCTCGGCGGGTTAATGGGATGGGAAAGCTATGTTTTCACTTCTAACTCAATACCATTGTCTGTTTCTCTTGCGTCCAACACGTGTGTTGTACAAAGCAATATGAAAGCCACACATCATATTCTGCATCAGAATGGCAAAACAGCTGCCAGGTATATTGAATTCTTGATATCAAAGTACTTTTAAAAACACATGTTGCATGAGATACAGTACAAACAAGCCCGCAGGGTCTCTGGCTTTCTTTAGAAGGGTGATAATGTGATCCAGTTGTTGTGGAGGGTTATTTATTAGCACTGCCATTGCTGATCATCCAAACTGCATGTTACCCAATCGGATGTCAACAAAAACCAAAGTCATGAAACTCTGCATTAATCATGTCTCGTTTTGTTGTGACACCTCGCTGTGTGTGCACAGAAGCCTAAACAATAAAGGATCCTCTGCAGTGGTGAAAGCAAGAAAAATAAGAGTAGGCAAAATAACTGTGGGAAGGAAGGCCAAGTGAGCAGAGAGATCACTCAACCTTTTTTCCAAACATGGCACCCGAGTGTGTTGCCAGCTTTGCAGTTCTGAGAGCACTTAGTGAAAGCATGTTTCCAGCTCTCTGCAAGAATCCACTTCTATCCCTTCGTGTGTCTTCTCATGTCCCCCTGCCCCGTAACCACAAAGTGCTGCCCAACTTGAGGGTGCCAAAGATCTAGAAGAGAAATTTTGCATTTTATTTTCTGTATCCAAAAGTCATTTAGAAAAAGAAATTAGCTCTCCATCTCTGGAGTCATGAGCGACACCTCATTAGCTTGTCACTATGCCAGCGGTAGCAAAAAGAACCCAGAAATGTGTAATTGTATAAAGGGACGGTAAGAAAATATATTTTCTTTAATGCTATCAATAATGAACTTGATGTTGCAGATAAATTGACCAATATTAACAAGATACCTTGTCAGATCAGTTTGTAATACCACTTTGTACCACAAGGTGGTGTTTTGAGTCACTGTGCCATTAATCCTGCAGTCATTTGAAGAATAAAAGAAATGATAGCAATAGAGTTTGACATCAATACAAAAATAAAATTCATTAATGAATGAATGCTGAAACATATTGAAATATTGAATAAGTGCTTAAGAAGTGACTCACTACTGCCACCCAGTGCAAAACAAGTGACATTACTTAAATTTTGCTTGGCTATTTTACACTTTGCAAACAAGGGTTAGAGTTAGTGGTTTGTAAATTATTTCTGTTTCATGACCTTTATTTTTTTGTTTATTATGTTTTATGTAGCCTATATGATTTTTCTTTATTATTTTTAAGGGTGTATTTGATAACACTTAGTGTGAAAACTAGTAAAAGCGGTAAAAGGAAAAATGGTATTAAAACAGTTTTAGGTGTTCGTGAAGTTGTCATTATTGTAAATTCATATTTTTTTCATATTTCACTGTCTGTTTGAATTAGCTTAACTTCAATCGGCATTGTCTTCTGTTACGTATTTAAAATACACAGAAAGAACAAAGAAAATCCTGCAATTGATATAGAGTCCCAAGTAACAACCCTGCCTCCCACATTCATCATTTCACCTTTCAAACTATCTTGTTCTACTGAAACTAATTTTATTCCCTTTATTTATCTGATACTTCCTTATCTATGTATTCCCTAAAATCGCATTAAATCACCAATTTAACACTGCACTGGTTACAACACATTAGAGGTATTTAGTATCTGCTCTTTTAGATGTTCAGGAAGCTTGAAAGGAATTAGGGTTCAAAAAAACTTCATTAAGGACCATGGGAAGCTTGTGACAATGAGAAACGGCGGTATGAAGAGAACAGCAGGGAAAGTGGAGCTCTGCGCCGCTTGCTCCTCCTGGCAGGGATGTTCGCTGACAGCGGAAGGACCTTGGTGCTCAGCTTTGAAGAGTCGCCCCCACACAAAACATCACCGCCAGCACAGGAGCTGCGTTTGAACATGGTTTTGACTCCTCGCTGGAACGTTCTGTCACTTTAAATGCATTTTCTTTGTTTGTTTTTGCTACTTTGTTTTACATATTTGTTTGTATCGGGGCTATGTGGTTATCTGAAGTGTTACCCATTTATATTGTTTTTGAATGCATATTCGTTTAATAAAGATCAGATTTCACTTTGAGTGCAGGACAGACTTACTGTGGGGACTTCTTTAAATATGAATAGACAGTTACTAGAATTCAAGTGGGACTTTAAAAAGATCAATAAAAGTGAATGTTTCCAAAAGCTGGAGGTCATAAGTAATCTCATTAAATGCCATAATGATTAAAAGTGTATTATCTGAACCCTTCTTTCTGACTAGATTCCTATAGTGTTTTCCACAATCTCCATGTCACCATAGGCAGATGACACCTAGACTTCCATCTCTCTCTCAGTAGGAGCGTAAGATTTAGAGAAGTTAATCTATACATTTGTCTTCAGTGAACTTGACTACTGGACCACCGTATTTACTGGTCCTCGATTATGCTACAAGCCCGTCGGGTCATGTGGATCAAGTCTGTTTTTTGTTCCCAGAGTCAAAACCAAACAGGCAGATGCTGCTTTTAGTTCTGATGCACCAAATATTTGGAGCAAACTCTGTGAAAACTGCAGGATGGCTTCGACTTTCAGTTCGTTTAAAACCAGGCTGAAGGCTTTTTAGTTTGCTGCTGCCTTTGAGTCAAAACATAATCTCGTTCATACTGCACTGTATCGACTGTTTCACGAAGAAAAAAATTACCAGTCTACCAAACAAATCATCTTCTATATTGCCAGGCTGTCCGGTAAAGAGACGTGTGATCATGTGCACATGGCACTAACGGCCATGTCACTACAAAAAAACATCAGAGGATTTATCCACTGGCGGAATGTAATGATTTAATTATGAAAGCCTCAATTAAATTTGTCTCGGTAAAACATGCTATGTTTGAAAAGTGTCTTTTTTAGTTTGTATTATGTTGTGGGTTGTGTGAGTGTGAGATATGGAAAAACATTTTTTTTATACATAAGATAAGTTTAGATAAGAGAGACTTTATAAAGAGGGAACTTTAGTGTGACAACAGTAAGAGATAACACTACTAAATGATAAGATGTAAACAATGATTGAGAGCAGTAAGTGTACACCATAAGTGGATCAGTCCTACTGACCTTGTCTTATAAATATCATCCTCTGATAAAGAAGTAATAGAATAAATACATTCTAACAAAGCTGAAAGTAGTTGTTTTTAAAGCTTGTTAGTTTTCCTTCTACATTTTTCTGAAACTATTCTAACTAATGTGAAGTTAGAATTATTTTGAATGAATTATTTTGTGGATTATGTCTAGAAAAAGGAGACAAAAAAATCCATACACTTGCAGGAAAACCTCTTCAAAATGGCAGGTAAAATGTGGACCACAGGTGGCTTTCAAATAAAGAAAACAAAAAAAAAGGTCCACATCACAAGTGAAAGGCGATTTGACAAATGGAAGGAAATGATAGCGATGCATTTACACTATTTCCATTCAGCCTGTATGAGGCACCGTGGAAATATATGCCTATATCCAGCACGCTGAGGAAAAACCAATTTGAGGCAAGACATTACTATGCAAATCTACAAATCTCATACAACCACAGCAAAAGACGACGCTGCGTGCTCTGCGCAGTTGATACATACTAAGTGATAATTTCACTGTATCCTGCACAAAACGAGGAAAGAGATTCGGTGGCGGGTGTAGGAGTACGGCTCTCCTCCGCCTCAAGTTTTGTCTGTGTGATGCACAGATAAGTCCTGCTTTGTGATCAGAAGACTTTTGTGGAGAAAGCTCAAGAGAGTTTCTAACCGAGACGCACTACCTAGATAATCAGATTGTATAAAGAATCAAACATTGCAGCACAATCCATGCCCACTGTACAGGGCCAACATACTGTACGTCCTTCACGAATGTAAATTTTTGTGCGTTTCAAGTGCCGTCACTTGCCTTGGTGTCGTTGTTTATTAATACATCTTGCAGAGGCTCCTTTATTGAGCTTTCGAGAGTTCTTTAATGGATTAATATAACCACAAGGACCACCAGGGGAACAGTTAAGAGGGTCAACGGTCTTGCTCATTGACCCGCTTGCTTCTCTATTTTCTCAACCACCATTGGTTTGCATAATTTGCACGCAAATTAAAATGGTGTGGAATGGTGGCATTACAAAATGCGTTGTTTGTGTGGAGCCTGCATGTTCTCCCTTAGAAGTTTTCTCCTACAATCTGACCACAGACTTCTTATTAAGGGTAGAGAAAGTGGATGAATAATGCACAGCTTCGATTTTTTTTTCTTTTCTTTATGTAATATGACAGAAGCTGTCCAACCACACAGTTTTGTTGTTTGTCTCAATAACCACAGCTCCAAATGCATTCTCTTCAATTGAAAATCAATTTTTCCATTTGTAAAACTTTACCACTGCTAATTAGATTTCAAATGTAAAGTCAATGCACACAGTGGGATTATGCCAGCTGTACGTTTTTTCTTCAAGACTTGCGAGACCGTTTAGTGATGTGACATTGCAAATTGCCATGTGTTTAATTACTAGAAGCAAATTATCCATGCAAAACATGGAACATTTCCAGCCTGTTAGATTTGTTCACGATGATGTTGGAAAGTGTAATTTAAGGTGCTGGAGTGCATTTCTTTATTATCTTCCTACGTTTTCTCACACGCTAGCTCTTACAAAGTCGTTATGTTGATTCCAATCTGCAGGGTTGACAGCACTGATGCCACCTCACCGCCTCCCTATGTTATGTGCACACGCTGCACTTGGAGTGAAAATCCTCAGACATAATCAGAAGCAATTAGTTTTGCTTTAAAAAGACATTGCTAAGGCAGTTTGGCATGGCAAACCAGCAATGCTTCAGCATGTTTTTATTACGATCATTTTAATTACAATACAAGTTGATGTTAATTTTACTTATTGAGTATTAGTTATTAAAGGAAAATACATGTACAAGAGTCATCACTAATGTGTGTGAATGAAAGGTCCAGTCAGTGTATTCAGTGGTTAAAATTGTGTTCTCCGAGGGAACCGGTTGTCATAATCTAATGGAAGTCAGTCTCCTACCATCCATTTCGAACACGCATCCAGTAAAACCTTTTCTGGCTGGCTCACATCTGTATTTCACACCCTTCCTCTTGTCTCCCTTCTCTGTATTTGACCTATCTCCCAGGGCACATCCCATCTCCTGCACAGACGCTAATTAAAAATATAGTTTACATATTATGAAATGTCATTCTGACTTATGAACACATCAATTTTCTGTCCCCTCCTCTAATTGCCTTCAACCTGCTTGGGAGTTTGTTCGTAGCCCCCACTCCTCTTTCTCCGTGCCCTTGTATCTGGTAACTGTTTGATGGAGAGAGTGGCACTGTCTTCTTGTGGAGAGGGTGCGTCTCTTTGGAGAGAACAATGGGAACTGGGATCATTTCAGCAGCACTTAATTTATCATGACCCGACTCTTGGTCCCGTGGAACAGCTCCCCGCCGCTTTTCCTGGTCCCTGACAGTCATTTCAGACCTCAGCTTCTGCACAATACTTGCGCTAAAATGTCGATAAAACACAGATATCTTTCTCTCTTTTTGAAATATCTGTGATGAGCTGTGCGGCGTGACTCCTATGCCAGTGTAGGAAGAGCGAGAGAAAGGGCAGAGACCAGGGAGGAGCGCATATGTGTGGTTAGGAGATGTGAGCAATGTTGCAGAGATCCATTCTTAGAGTCTCCCACATTAAATATTCCATCAGAAGCTGCTCCAGATGCCATACTGCTGGGAACAACTAACATCGACAACACTGTGTAGGGCTTTATAGACCTACTATAGACTTCCCCGAGGATACTTAAAGGGCCATACGGTAAATTAGACCTATAACTTGCAATAGAACAGGATGAATGGAACTAATGCCATTGAGATTCCATTATTTCTTTTGCTTGACAAAAACTGGTTGTTGTTTTTAAATGCTATTGTGTAGCTTGTTTTTCCAGTTCATTCATGATTTTTTCAATCATCTCTATTGTTAGCTATAGTGGCTTGTTCCATTACACTTTTTTTCCCCCTTTTGGTGATAGAAAGCTGTAGGAGAAGGGCAATTACTCCACAGCTGCTTTTTTTTTTTGTCCTGCAGTATCACTGAAGTGACTCACAGGATTCAGCTGCTCGGGGACAGCAGTGTCATATCTGTTAGCACATCTCACTGTGCGAGATAAGTGGCATCTCGACGAGTTCCAGCTACACTTTAGCTTTTTATCCACGCCCCTTAAGCAAAGTTTATCACTCACGACCAACCCCGAGCACCTCCTTAATTTATCCCATCTCTCCCTTGTTATCGCACTCCTTCGTCTGTACTTCCCTCCTCCCGAGCCGATGCGCTCCTCTCTATCACCTGGAGCTTGTTAGCCTTGATCCTTGCAATTCTCTGACACAACTATATTAATTTACGCAGGTTTTCTGCGGTGCCACCATCCTAAATGGCTTATGTAACCGTCTCACTTCTTGTTCTGATTTGAGAAAATTTGTGACAAGATGGCTGACAGCTCATCTTTAGAAAGGAGGGAGTATTTTGTTTACCTTTAAGGCACCTGCAGCACTCAGACTTAGCCCTGCCTCCAAACAATGAGAAGAAGGAATCTGGGTCAGCGTTGGCCTCTGTGGTACTGCTAGGATTTTCCAGGAGAGATTTCACAAACCTCCTCTCTGCTACTGGAGGAATGAAAATGGGGACAACTCCAAGGAGATAATGAGCCTGTGAGTGTGCGCTTGCATGTTTGCGTGTGTGTGTGTACTGGTGTAGAGACGAAAATCAGTTCACAATATCACATCATGGTATTTCTTTTATGAAGACTTGTTCTCATTTTGGAAATAAAATTAAAAAATTTAAGTGATTGCATATTGTGGTGTAGACATATTTTCAGGTTAGACCGAATTTAAGGTTGTGTTATTGTTAGGATATTGTGTGAGGACATGCATTTGTTACTGTTGTTGGAACTGAAAGCTGTTAACACACTCATACTGTGGGGATTTGTCATCCTTGCTGGGTGAAACCACAGCACAGAATGATATTTATGTGAGCAGTGACACATCTCGGGTTTCAGTTTTAGTGTTACTGGATCTTAGTGCTCCATTCAACACAGTTGATCACAACATACTGCAGGACAGAGTTGAAACATGTTTGGGAGTGGTTTATACCTTGCATGAAAGATCGGGATTATTCTGTGTCAGTAGGTAATAGCGTGGCAGAGGATGCGGCCGCACCAGACCCACGGTTCTGGGCAATACGGGCATGCATGAACGAGGCCAGACTCTCGAACCTCACTTTGTTATCCAGAAAGAGGGACTTTGTCATTGATAAAAACAAGGCAGCTGAAAAGTTTGTGTGGACGAAGGAGATCAAGACGGTAATTTAAGATATCAGACCACATAATTGTATATTGTTCGGAAATACGTTCAAGATTGACTTGTTCTCATTGTTTGAGATTGTTTGTTTTTTTTAATCAGACACTTTGGACACTCTGTACATTTCAGGTAGACTACAGGTAGATTTTCTTTTCTTTTTTTGCTGGATTGGATATATTTTTGCTGGCATTCTTCTGGATCAGATTCAACGTGCCCACCTCTGGATGAAAACATCATTAAGTTATTCTATATTTGATATTTGTGATGATATAGGCTGAGCTTGTCATAGATGCTGGCTGTCTGGCCTTTTTCACAAATACTATTGTTTTTATTAATGATGGGGGGGCCACGCATGTTACTTTTACATGTGTTTATTGTCCTTTATGGGTTGATCATATGTGACTTGATTATGCAGGCTATAGGACTGTGCGACATCCATCATCCATCCTTTGTTTCCCACCTCATGGTTTAGTCTGCTTATCTTTTTAATCTTCATCTGACCCAGTTTTGAGCAAATTATAAAGTCCATGGTACTGACCATGGTGCTGAAATAGCAGATTGGCAGTTGTGGCGCTAGATTATTAGCAGATCGCTGCTTTGTGATAAATCCATGGAACTGTCCATGGTGCTGAAATAGCACAAAAAGTACTGCAAAATTCGTCGGAAACCACACACTCTCTGTTTCTCATCATTAACCCTACTAATTGATCAGATGTGTCATTACAAGCTGTCACTGTGCAGTGTCTAATGTTAGATCTATATGTCAGTGTCAGTGGATGAACACAGCCCTTTATACTTCCATATATATCTTCCTGGAGGATAAATATGGAAATGTATTTGTCGGAAGCGGTACACTGTCTGCAAAGGTGGCACAGTGTGTCACTCTCCAATAAATGCCCTGGGAACAACACAACACCACTTAAGATTGAAATAATATTTTTAATTTGTAAGCTTGAATCTTTGAGAGGGTGCTGTTTTAGCAATTTTTTTTTTTTATGTACAGTTCAATACTGTTCAATCTGGATGTTTTTTTTTTTTTTCAAATAGATGAAGCATTATTTGATTCCCAGGGTTTAAAAAATATTTTTTATTATCATTGAATGTCAAAAAACAGATAATTTCAGGCACAACGGTAAGAGTAGGTTGAGTGATCTATGAGAAGTCTATCTGAATTTCTGTCTTTGGAAGAGAGCCATATGATTTTCTTACATAACGCAATTTTCTTTCCATAAAGAGAAGGGACACTTTGACTATATTAGATCAACAGGCTCTTTGAGTAGATGTTTAGTATCATTTAAGCATGTAGAGGCCGGGCGAAGTGTCCTATTTTGTTGAGAGATTAAAGTACAGCTACCCTACAGTAAATGTAAGTCACTGCATATATGTATTCTGTGTATGAGCGAAGTTAAAAACTGAAAGCTCTTTACACACTGATAGTATAGAAACGTGTTATATTTACAAGGACAAAAAGCATGTCGCTAAACAATACATGTTACACTATAGGTTAAGGTTTAGATAAGGGTTTTAGGTTCATAGCTTAGGCTCTAATAGTGTCTAAAATACATAAATGCCAGTCATTGCAAGGCTCTTGGAACATTTGAAAACATTCTGTTTGTCTGTTTTTCTGCAGTTTTTGGGGACAAAATCCCTTTAAAAACAAAAGCTATCTGAATATGTTGACATTGAGTAGATTAAAACTGAAATCCATGTAGATATTTGTGAACATATGAGGTGAGGGCATGTTTTAGGGTAAGACTAAGGTGAGGGCGAGGCAATTCGAACTTAATGCTGTTAAAGTGGATGTATTGCTTGACAACCATGTGTCAGGCAGCATGACAATGTCTGTGATGCACAGATCTATTTATGTGCGTACATTATATTTTGGCCTCATGTCTGCAGAAACTGAACGCACGTCAGTGCCACGTCCCTGCATTGCATGGAAACATATGCATGTACCTTGCGATATTAACGAAAAAGAAGTGATGCCAATTACTGGACAGAAAATCAACTTCTCTGAAGTAAAATGCACACTATGAGATTGTTCTTGCGAGCTCAGTATTAGAAGTTCAGCTAAGCGACAACAGCAGCACAATGCATGATGCGTGCAAACATCACAGGGGAAAGGAATGCAGCAACAACAACAACAGCTGCTGTTGCAGAGCCAATGACAATCACTGGAAATGTCACAGCTATCCACCATGTAATCTTTGTGTATCTCATTTGTAGCCTGCCAGTTCCAGCCAAGGCTGGAGTGAGCTATCTGTATAAGGTGTGTGCACAGAATCAAGTTAACGTTTGGGAGCCTGAGCCCCTCTCATTTGGATTCTGTCAGACCGCTACCGAGGTATACAGAGAGGCCCTGATCCATTAGAGCAACACAGCCAAGAGCTGACGACCATAATTACACACTAATTTAGCCTCCCATCCAGAATGGAAAAGGCGGGGGGATGAGCGGATTGAAACAATGAGCAGAATGGGAGATTATAAAGAGTCGTGGGCAGAGGGAGAAGAAATACATTGGGAATTGAGGTAAACAACGAGGAAATGAAAAGCAGATGAATTTGAACATACTATATCACACAGAGATGTACAGAAAGCACTTTGACAAATATGCTTTTTCGCTTGCGTGGTGAGAATTTAGGTGAGAAGACTGATATTGCTCTCAAATTGGCACATTTTGTGAACAAGGGGGAAATAGCTTGCGTGGCTCTTTCCCAAGATAATGATGTCTGCCAAAAAGCACAGAAATGACAAGTTGTGATTCTGCAGGATGTAAACTTGTTGGTTTTACTCTTCTGTTTTTTTTTTTTTTTTGCACAGAATAAATCGAGACGCGGCTTAATTTGTGAGCTTTAAATACATTTTTGCCTAACTGTTTTTCTCTGTTTCCAAGTTGAGCTAAAGCTCTCCAGATTGTCAATTCACATTTAGTTTTGGTGGGAAGCACATTTAAAGATGTATTTCTGAACAGATATGACATAATGGATGGAATCATGTTAAAACAAAAGCTGTGATCAATGTATAATTTGGATTTCTTTAGCCTTTTTCAATGCCTTCTAAAATTTGTTTTGGCTTACATTAACTTTAAATGCTCATGAGAACCATGTGCTGGTATAGTCCTCCCTCTTGCTTCACAGTGAGACTATCCCTGGTTTGATACCAGACAGAAGTACCGCGGTTAGCACTCTGGCTGAAGGGGCTGTATTCTGGGATTTTCTGTGTGCAGTTCACGCACCCTCCATGTGTGCACGTGCATTCAGTCATTCAACCTCCCCATCCTGCCGGGGACATACAATCAACCCTGTCCTGAGCTCTGGCTTGCGTTTCGCCCCATGATAGATCCATCTTCCAGCTCTCTCATCACAGTCCTTTGCCAGTTGGTTTTTGGCCCTGCCTCTTCTCAGTCCTTCCAGTTGGAGTCCATCTACACTCGCTCACACAGAGGAGCTCCAAGTAGTAGCTTTGCCTTTCCTTGATGGTCTGAGCTGTTTTATTTATTTGTCTATTTTAAGTAGTACTAGTATTAGGTTTCAAGTAAGAAAAAACAAATACAACAAAACTATAGGCACACAGAGAGCAACTTTTATATTCATTAAAGTAAAGAAATATGATCAGGCCATTTGGTTGTGGTGTAATCTTCCATTCTTTGATTGATGTTGGCTGTGAGCTGCTTCATTCTATAGATTTCTGTCACAATGTCTATCCATGAGTCATGACCATAACCATTTCCTGGCAATTGTGTTTTTACTGGCCACCAAGCATTGTGTTCATAAGATATTTGTCCCCTGTCAACCAGTTGCGTAAGGCCCAATGTTAAAAAGTCCAAAGATATGTCCTTTTCAAAAATGTGTTGCAGAATGTTTTGTATCTGTTTTCAAACATTTGTAATGATAGAACAGTCCCAGAAAATGTGATAATGATTTCCACATCAATATCCACACTTTCTCCAATATGTATGGATGTCTGGGAAAGTTTTTTTTTTGTTTGTTTTTTTAATCCACAGTCTTGCCAGCTCAATGAGCTGGTATTGGCACTGCCATGCTGTTGTTCATTTTAAATGCCAGATTATTTTTCCTATACTGTAGAATGCGTTTTAAGAACCAGTAAGGACTTGTATATAAATATCAAAGCCCCTTGAACTGTTTTAGAGGTTTTGAACATCTTGCAGACATTCTCAGAAAACTCTGATTCAAACTTCAGACATCCTGAGTTTGGCTTTCATCTGGATTTGTCAGGGTGCCACTGGTTTGGCCTCAATTTCCCAATGGGCCATGGCTTTCTGTGGGTAGTATCATTAAGCCACGCAAGCTCCCCCATCACGAGAAGGTATATCCAAGCTGGATAAATTCAAAGCAGAACTTCATCCATGAACCACCTTAGTCCCATTGTATCAAACAGAGTGAATCTCTTACTTCAAAATTATAGGATGAAATTTATAGGATTCATTTATTATGTCATTTAGCCAAAATGAGGGAGAAATTCCATTAACCTTTACACATGCATGCTGCAGTAATCACTTTACACTTTTCTGACTTTCATCAGAAAAGGCAAGGATTCATACATCACTGCTGAATAAAACTGAAATTTTAATTCTTACCGATGAACTATTGATCACGACATATTAGGTCTGACATTACACACACCCACTAAATATCCTCTTTACTACAGTTAACTGAGAGTCATTTTGAGTCTACATCTATTATATAGAAGCTAATGAGGCCAGGCATATTTCAATTTATGCTACATCAACTGTGGCTGATATGAACCAGATTTCAGATAGCAATAACATATCTTACACTTAATGAAGCCTTGTTTTGGTATAATACACCCTAAAGATACATCTGATTTACTTGTGGCTGTTAATATATTAAAGCTCTACAGTAAGGGGTGGGGATGTATCATCTGCAGTTTATATATTTAAATACAATGTATTGTTTATGCATTTAAGTGGTTTTGTTGATGGCTTTTGTTTGCAGACTCTGCATGTGCATTTGTTTTTAATAGATCAAGTAAAGTCAAATTTACCCAAGGGGACCAAAAAGTATACTGTATATCAGTCTTATGTTACTTACAACTTCACAATCCACCGACAGGACCGTATTCCCCAGTGAGCTCAACACCGAACAAATGAATGCCTGTAACATTGTACCAGTCTACATTCTCCGCTCGTCGTTTTCAATGGGAGACTAGAAACAGACAAGGTGACAGCTGAGCTCTGAGGCATTCGATAACTATCACAGAAGCTTAATAAATCATGAAGCTTGGATTATATCTGTGTGCACAGATTGTGATAAAAAATGTATGCATGATTAGGCAGCAAGGAAAGGTGTCACTCGTGGGCAAAGTTGTCATCCATACTTTGGGGGGGGGGGTGCTGTATGTAGGAAGAATGCCCATGTGGGTCCTTCACAGCTGAGGGGTCACATAGCCGGGAGGTGTCAGGTTGATTGTTGGAACCGGCCGACTCATCTCGGCCACCACGATCACAGGAGCTCCTCTGGCAGGCGGTCTTTGTTGAGGTTAACTAGATTCAGATCCATGGCTGCCACAGGGCCTGTCACCACTTCAATCTGACACTGTTTAACTTGAGAGATAATAATCTTTGTCATGGAGAAATCTGCCCCCTTCCTCTGTTCCCAACATAGTGTATTCATCTTTTTCCCAATGTTTCTGAGTCACTTCCTAGAGTAAAATCCAAGTAGCCTGGCATCTTTTCTGTTGTGCACACAGCTTTTCTTCCTGTTGCATGCCTCCACACAATGTACTTTTTCCACTTCCATCCAGCCTCTCTTTGGCTCAGGTTGTTGATGGACTCTTTGGAGCGTGTTGTTATTATTTTCAGGCTTCTAATGGCCCACCACGGATGTGAGGCTGCTTATTAAAAACTAATAGGCAGCTGTGATATCCAGAGGCACTTTTGTATGAGGTCCGAGGAGAGTGATGTCCACATACTGCTCAGCTGTGTCGTGGAGTTCAAGCTTCCTTTTTTTCCCCCTTCTAGATCCGAACTGTTTCTTTATATATATATATATATATTTTTTTTTTTTTTTTTCTTCAATATTGTTTTCTTCAGTTGTATTAATACAAAAACAGGCTCAGTCTTGACATATTTTGATACATAAAGCCCTGTGGTAATTCAGAGTAACTACTTTCTGAATAGAACCACCCACAGCTGCGGTAAAACTTTTTTTTAAATGGGATGTGAAAAATCACATTTAATACCAAATTTAAGTAGATGGTATCAAATTGGAACGGCCTTGACCTGTTCAATGTGTGCAATATATTTCTTTTTCAGCATTATACTGACATTGTAAAAGTTTTGCATCATGTCAACAGTAAGCATCTGTTTGCAGCTGTTAATTATTTACTTAAAGTTACATAATCTTAATCGATTTAAATTTAAATGTATTTAGTTTCCTACAGTCTCAATCAGGGGTATCAAAGCCATTTTTAGTTCTGGAGCCACATGTAGCATAATCTCATCAAACCGGTGAAATAGTGCTATAATAACATTTAATTAAACTTTTAAGCTTTTCTTTGTTGCGGCACAAATTAGACATTTTGGAAAAACTCTATATTTGCCATAAGTCTGAACAATTAATACGGAAAATGACGGCAATCGCAACATAAAGCTAATTATATTGATTAAAAAAATTCACCCTGATATCACCGATATCGCAGCTCGGCTCTCATTGTTGCTTCTTTATAGAAAGCTATGTTTTCCTTGCAATTTTTACAATTTGCTTGGTGAGGGCCTGTTTGCAGCCTCTTGCAGGCCAGTTTTGGCTCAAGGGCCTTAAGTTTGACACCCCGGGATCAAGAAGGAATACTGAAGGTTCTCATAGGTGTATATGAAAGGAGGAGTACAGTTTGGTTCAGTTCTACTACTAAATGACAACCGGTGGTCCCACATTGTGCTGTGTTCAAGCAAAACTGCTGATTTTTAACAAATAAAATGCAGATCATTTGATCAGATGCCTATATTGAGATGTAAAATGGCTGTTTGGAGAGTAACTGTTGGAGCCAAACTGCCATGCCTGTCTCTTTCAGCATGCACTTTTCTCTGCGCAGTTCGCAGATCTTCCATTACTAATTCATGATATCCAAGGGAATCCTTCCTAAACTAGAAAGGCAAAATGTGAGTGGAAGTAGTCCTGCCTTGGCACGAAAAAGGGCAGTAAAGAGATCTTATCTGTAGCCAGAGCCATGGCATATGGTGACGCAGATACATTTTTTTAGTCGTATAAATAAGCAGTGTTTTTTAGCATTGAAGATGAAACGCAGCAAAGTTGTAAGTATGATTGATGAGAATGACTGTGATATAAGAGATTAAGCATTTCTAGAACTATATTTCTGCTTGTCTTTTGTGCATCATCATCATCAAACTGGTGACGCAGCGAAATCACAGCAGTGACACAGATGTTATATAAGATGCAGATTTTACGGATCTTGACATCTGAGGCAAAACAGAAACAAACACAAACAAGTAGAAGTAGTTCATGCCGTGCGAGCATTTTATTGCACATTTGAAAGTAAATTTAAAAGAACATGGTTGCTGTTGTTCAGGGCAACTTGTATACGAAATGTATACAAGATTATTGGTGCTAACTCAAGGATTTGTTTTGATCAATCTTGTCAATCTGCATCACCCCAACCCTTCTCCACAAGAGTGTTTATATGGGAAAAGACAAGCTACCAATAACTCAATTCATTGCTCTGCGGTAGCTTGTTCTTTGTCAATATCTTCTTCTTGACCTACATACAGAAGACTTCAGCCTCAGCATTCGCAATCAGCAGAACAGAAGCTGCTGTATCGTGTGTGTGTGTGTGTGTGTGTGTGCATGTGAGAGAGACTGTAATTTTCTGCTCCTGTCTTTTTAAACGCGTCAGTTTTTCAAATATCTCTCTCTTGCTCATTACTAATGTGCTGGTTTGTACATGTGAACGAACTGCAGCTACTCACCACCGCTGTATAAAGTATGATTGCTGAATTATTCCTTAATAGGATGTTTTCATGTGACTGGATGAATGCGGGCTGGATCACGCCGCACGCTGTGTGTACTCAACCAATTTAACTTTGCACTGAGTGGACTCGCAATGAACCGTTTAAGAAAAACGGTGCAAGATCAATGCCGCGGAACCATAAACAGTCTCTCTTTCTTCCTCACGTGCTTCCTAATCGACAAAGAGGAGCACTCCACAATGCTCTCAGTTGAGGATCAGTTCCCACTTCTACGGCAAAATGTTTTAAATGGACACATTTATTTTTGTTATTCGGGTGTTGAAGATATAAAGACTCTTCTCTGCTGTCTTATCCTAGAATGCTTTCTTTTTTATATACCGTATATATTTTGTCAATCCAGACCAGTAAACATAGTGTTTACAACTCTGTCTGTGCTGTGTTTGTATGTTCATCCAACGTGGATTTTCTTCAATTTCCTTTCCACACTCTACAAACATTGAAATACTGACTCTATCATCGCCTAAAAGTTTGAATGTGAGAGTGTGTGATGGCCTTCATAGCTTGATTTGAATTTTCCTCAAGCCTCCAACACCCCTGAGTTGGATTAAGTGATGAACAAAATGAATGGATGAATTTCAAGTGAGATTATAAAGCAGTTTTGAGATGGTTTTTTTGAGTTGTTTTTTTTTTTTTTTTTACATGGGAATGACTCTGAAATGTGTTCATCTACAGTTTGAGCTCATGAGGAGAAAATTAAGTTTGCAATAACTTATTGAATCATTTTCAAACCTTTCAATGTATGAGATACATGCAGAAAGAAGTAATGTGTAAAATAAACATCAATGAATCACAGAATGAATTTACTTTCTGTATTCATACTACAAGTGAATGCTATGAAATTAACTGAACAATATTATCAATTAGAAATATTTGAAGTCATCCAGACTGGATTTGCCCTGACGATAAAGAAGGAAACCAAACTTGTATCCAAAAGTTTAACTTGAACTATTGTTTTTGTGTAGCTGCAAGCAAAAAGTGTCATTTATATTTTGGATTTTTACTGTCCCTCTTAAAAAGGAGCCTTTTGTTTTTATGCAAATATGTTCTGAGAAACTTTCTTCAAAGGAAGGATCAGTATTGAAATGCCAGGATTCATTCAGACTTTTTTTGGGAGGGTGATTTGGGAGCAGGAGGCCAACGTTTTGAACATTACTCAGATGCCATGCCATCATTTTTCAGGTTGAAATGGAAAAACAGCTGCTTATCATGCAGCCCATAAAGGGCAGGATTAGCATTCATTTAGATATGTATTTCTTGCCACCTGGCAAATATATTTTCCCTTATTTCTGACTTTGTTTTTGATCTCTACCAGCTCCTGTGGGAGATTCCAGCCAGTCACTAACTTTGCCTGCTGTGTGCTGCTGCAAAGACACTCAACAGTGGCTTTTTGGGAGCTTTCTTTTGTGTTGCTGGAAATAGATGCCTGCTGGGACTGTGAGACTGACAATGCTTGAGAAAATAGAATGAAGCGGGAGGTCAAACTGCTTGGGAATAGGCTCAAAACAGACAAAAACTTGTGTGGAGAATCATATTTTTCAGAAGTGATTCTCTACTGATCGACATCATCGACCCTGTTCAAAGGCTCGGGTTGTTTTCACTTTGAGTTTTGTTGCTCTAAGGACCCCAAGGCTTTAAGACCAATTTACTGGTTATTTGATAGCAGAGACCTGGGGATTGCCTTAATAGGGGTGATGGCAGTCAGTAAGATTAGTTTATCCATCAATCCATAAGTTAATGTCAAAGACAGCCAGAGTCAACCTCAACTGAATATGGGCAAAATGGCAGTGTGGACCCTGAACAGCTCTTCAGTTCATCATGTGCATATGATCAGGGTCTTTTCAATGTAAATGTCCAACATCAGTGGTATTAGACAAGCTCCAGTCAATCATGGACAACCCATCACATCCACTGTACAGCATTGTCTCCAGAATAAGTTTGAGCCGACATAAACTAGTCGAGACACGTTAGTGGGGGTTTTTTCATCATCGCACCCGAAATGCAATTTATGCTCTGCTTATGAGTTTTCCTTTAAAGGGAGTTTATCTGCTTCTTTGTTGATATTGTTTTTGCTTCTGCAGGTTTCAGTTGGAGGCAAAATACTTCTTTCTAATACACTCTCCACGTGTGTTTCTTCTCTGTTGATGGACTATATTAACAGATAATTTACAAACCTTTTAAACTCTCTTATGCGTCCCCTCGCTTTTGGAAGTGTGGCACTCGAGCTAGATTCATAACCGCCATAAGGGTTAATAGCTGTCCAGAATTAGATCCCTTTAACAGAGATTGTGATTTATAGCAGGGTGTCACATTTTACCCATCCGTATAACCACAGCTACACAAGATGAATGGATCGTATATGATGGAACGGCTCCTTAATCGCATTTCCCCACAGTAGCTGTGTCTGCAATCCTTCAGTGGCAAAATGAGATATAGAGTGACAAGAGAAATTGTTTACAGGACAAAGTGCTAATTCATGTTTGTCTTCTCTGGATTGCTGTGATAAACAGCAGTGACCATTAACCTTAAACCACCCTTTTGTGAAATCCATAGCAAATATACACACAGAAGCAACACATATGATTCTGCACTGGGGGGAAAAACAGATTTAAAAGCATTATGGGCTGATATTTTCATCCATTAGTAAGGTTTTGGTCCCACAAGTTGTGGCTAAAAGGGCTCGAGTGTTTCCAAAACTTGACAAGTTTGGACTTCTGTGCCACTAGAGAAGTGCTTGGCAATAGTAGTGAAGCTTGTTTAGCAGCGAGTTTAAGTAGTGTGTGAAAATGAGCCGCTGTTATGAGATTTTTTTTGTCCAACAATTGAGACTATTATTTCCTAGTGTGCAAAAATGTCCAACCGGTAGTGAAGGACACCGATGTCAGATGTCTAAGATATGGAATAGATGCTCGAATGGCGTAAAAATATCTGCTCCATCCATCCATACATACATCTCTTATATCTCTTTATCCATCTAAGAGCAGCCAATCTCAACTGACTGTGGATGAAAACAGAATAAATGCAGTTTACACACACTCATTTTCACACATACCATGCATACGCAGGAAGAACAAGCAAACTCCATAGAAAAAGTCCCCCACGAGCCCAGACTGTAACTCATGATATTTTCTTCATTAGGTGGGAATATTTACCATGTCACTATTTAACCATGTGACCTTGGTAATCAAATGCAGAGTGTCTGCAGTCTGTGAAAGCCATCGTCAAGGTCAAATCAGGGTGGCAACAGAGGTTTATAGTGGGACGTGATCCAAGTCTCGTGTGTGTGTGTGTGTGTGTGTGTGTGTGTGTGTGTGTGTGTGTGTGTGTGTGTGTGTGTGTGTGTGTGTGTGTGTGTGTGTGTGTGTGTGTGTGTGTGTGTGTGTGTGTGTGCGTGCGTGCGTGCGTGCGTGCGTGCGTGCGTGCGTGCGTGCGTGCGTGCGTGCGTGCGTGCGTGCGTGCGTGCGTGCGTGGAAATGTACAGGAGACAAATCCCGGTTCAGATAAAAACTGAGGGTGTCCTGGAGGTCAGGGAAAATGCTTGAGTTAAGAGGGGGATTTAAAGGCTCAATCAGAACAGAAGAAAATTAGTTTCCAGTAAAAAAAAAAAAAGAAGAAGAAAGAAAGAAACACTTCTTGTGGGCGCCAAAGTCAAAAAAGAGTTTGGATTCTGTCCAGATCAATCAATCTAGTTTAAAAGTTTTGATGAGTTTAAGAGATCCATTTAGGCTGGATGGGATTTTTTTTTTTTTTAAGAAAAAAAAGAAACAAGGCACACTATCTGACCCAATGCACTGTGTGTCCTTTATGGTTTTATGTATTTAACACACTCGGACATACTTTCTCTCTCTCTCTCTCTCTCTCTCTCTCTCTCTCTCTCTCTCTCTCTCTCTCTCTCTCTCACATTCACTCTTCCCCACCCTCTCCTAATAGCATTTCTCTATGTCACTCACCTCACGTGTTGTTTACCGTGTCTCCTGCAGAAATGTGGCCCGACAGCTCAAATGATCCACCTGGAGAACAAGAGCGCCCTTGGATTACACCTGCAGGGAATTCTAATAAGATGAAAAATGTCAGAAATGCAAGGACTTTCAGGCAGGAGGCGAGCACAAACAAAAAGACAACTTGCGTATTCATCCATAGCTTAAATACTGTTATTACAAGCACATGCTGCACTTTGTGTTTGGAGGAAGAGACCCTAAAGAATTGGTCTTTTGAAAGCAACCTTGGCCATTTATAAAATACTTTGACCCACTTTTCTATTCCACCAAAGTATGACTACAACCTTAATGAAACTGAGTTTTTATTCTTGTGCGGCAATGAAATGTTCATGTTTCTGTGTGAATGGAGGCCAGAGGACGTGATAAGAGATGAAAAGCAGTCAGAAGAGACAATGAACATCTCTAGCACAGTGACCTACTGATACCCTAGCACACATTGTGGCTCATTCATGTATGGACACAAGCACACACACACACGCGCACGCACACACACGCACACACAAAACAATGCGAGAGTAGTCACCCCCAGATAAATGGGCAGAGAGATGTGGTGTGACAGGCTATTGAGCTCTCCACAGCTTTAATGAGGCCTGCAGCCAGTGGGGACTGACTGGAGTTGCTTTACCAGTATGTTTCCATTATTACAGTACAACAGCAGCGGCTGGAGATCCTATAGAAATGACAGCACACATGAGGCCGAGTGCGAGTCCTTAAAAATAAGGAGCACTTGGCGGCGGGGTGGAGAAACCAAATATAGACGCCAAGAGACAGAGAGAGACACAACGATGGGATGATCTTATCAGCTTCCTTCCTGAAAGATGCCAATGATTTGGAAAAAATATGCATAGTGCTTCCCAAGAATATGAAATTACAAGCTGTATTAGAGCTATATTTAACGGGTAAACAAAATCCTGCTGCTCGCGCAGACATCTTGGAAATAAATCAGCAAGCCTCTAATTTGTCTCCGACGTTAGACTGCAAGCATTTATTGAATCAAAGTGAAAATATAAGACATAATAAAGTTAGATACTCTCGGAGAAACGGCGCATACGCATGTGGAGGAGTCACACCAGAATCACAGTAAATCCCTGATTCTGATTAATGTTGTGGTGTGCATCAGGGATTCCCAACCAAGATTACAAGAAGATTAAAAAAAAAAAAAAAAAGACACTTTCTAGAATGGAGAGGAAACATAAAAACTGTCTTTTCCATTAAATTTGATGGAGAAACACTGTAATGTTTTGACAAGTCAGATGTCAAAAAGTGGGTCTGCAGCCCAGCCAGAAAATCAGAGGATCTTGCCAAACTATCAGCAGCATCCTGCTGATGCTCATCATCAGATACACAATCAAAGCTGATGTGTATATGTCATATTGCTTATGCATGAAAAAAACCAACATCTTATATCATAACTTTAAAACAGGGGCCACAAATGACCCTGTTCCATCTTCAGTGAGCCAGACCAGTAGACATGTGCCATAATAATCATTCAATTCAAACTTTGAAGATTGTCTTTATTGTGGTGCAGCATAAACATGATGGAACTGTGTATATTATCGCAAAAACCTAACAGTTACGACAGAAAACGAGTAGAATCTAAACATAAAGCCAATTGAAATGAGGATTTCCATTGCAAACTACAAAGTAAGAGTGTTTAGAATCGAACCGAAATAGTGTTTTTCCTATAATCATTGAATTTTGTAACTCGCTGTCAGTGCAGTGAGCGACCCCTGATCTCTCAACTTGGCTCCCGGTGTTCTGGGGCCTTTGCATGTTCTCCCTTTGCATGCATGCAGATTATACAGGTATTGCAGTTTAGTTCCTCAGTTCACATTACATGCATGAGAGGCTAAATTGATCTAAATAAATAATTGATCTTTCTAAATTACCAGTTGGTGTGAATACGTGAAGGACTGGCACCCTGCTCAGGCTGTTACCAGCTTTTCATGCTCATACTGAGAGGAGAATAAAAGCTGTGTCGAAGATGGATGGACTTTATAGCTCACCAACACATCCAATTTTTAAAATGAGCCTTCAGCTGCAGCATAGCAAGGCAACTCTTTTCTATGCCGCTTAATATGAACGCGCATATATCAAACTGCCGATGAGATAAAAACTGCGACGGCGTCGATTAGCAAAGAAGCTCGGAGCGACCTCAGGAAAAAACAAAACAAAGCAAGAGATAAACACCTTCTCCATGGCAACAACGCAAATTATCTTCACATTCTGCTTGATGTTTGCATAAATCTTGCATCTAAATCAGCAAACAGCTGGAGGAGGAGAAAATGAAAAAAATATTTTAGGCTGGACACAGTCAGAGAGGCTGCAGGTTCGACGGGAGGAAAGGACCAGAGAGGAGAGGCTAAATAAAACTGAGCAGGAAATAATGAGTGGAGAGATAAGTTGCAGGAAGTAAAAGTGAAGGTGGAGGAGAGAAACAGTGAGCTAACGTATGATGTGTGACAGAGCAACGGAACGAGGCGGGGGCAAGAAGCAAACTTGCTTATTTGCAATTCAAGTGTGTGTGTGTGTGTGTGTGTGTGTGTGTGTGTGTGTGTGTGTGTGTGTGTGTGTGTGTGTGTGTGTGTGTGTGTGTGTGTGTGTGTGTGTGTGTGTGTGTGTGTGTGTGTGTGTGTGTGTGTGTGTGTGTGTGTGTGTGTGTGTGTGTGTGTGTGTGTGTGTGTGTGTGCGCGTGCGCGCGTGCGTCACATATGCACACACACCACAAAGACGTTTTCAATAATATTATGGAGCAGCCGCACCGCTATTGCCTGTTTTTAAAGAATTTCTTAATGGAGTTTGCATGTTCTCCCCATGCATGCTTGGGTTTTCTGTGCATCCAATATCCTCCCACAGAAATAAAAAAATTTTAAAAATGGGTATTTGATGCTATTTCAAGACTGTAAATTGCCCGTTTTGTCCCTGTGTGCTTCACACTGGTGAATTAAGCTCAGCTTTTACAGTCTACTGGGATCAGCTCTGGAGCCATGTGGCTGTTTTGAAGTTCCATACTGGCTCCATGACGTTTCCTGACCAGAGTATTGTAGCGATCACGGAGTTGGTCGCTGCAGGGCATGATGGGAGTTCAGGTTATGTGTTGCCGGAGGTTTTCGAGGGTTATTGTTGGGGTTGTTGTGTGTGTTGATTTGTGCTTGTGTTGTGTTTTTGTTCCTCAGTTCAGGGAGTTAATTATTTTGTCGAGTTTGGTTTGGTTTGTTGGATGTTGGTGTGCAATCATGAGTGAGGAATGTGTTGTGAGGAGTGTCATCCTGTTACGAAGTGCCGGTAGTGCGTGTTCATGTCAAAATAAAAGCTTCTGGTTATCAGCTGGCAGAAAATAATCTCGATTTAAGCAATTCTTCCACGGCGCTCACCGCAGTATTATTGGGAAGTAATATTGTTCACTAGTGGAGGTAAATAGCTATTAAAATAGCTAATACAGAGATGGAGTAAAGGGAGTGTTAAAAAAATAGATACAAATTATGAAACGGCTATCAATTACAGTTATGAAACTTCATAAATGCAGCTTGAGATACATTTTTATTTGTTACAGACTCAAAATGAGAAATGAAACTTTGAGCTGAGGTACCTTAATGTCGAACATTAAACATATTCTTGTGGCTCCAAATTAATTTCATTTGGTGGAAAATTGCAAAAAAAAGTTACAAAATAGACGGTTAAATGCATGACATGTCAAACTTAAAATAGCCTCCGAGATCTGGTCAGTTGGTTGTGTTGCATCATAGATTTTAAAGTCCATTACAAAACAGTCGCTTTAAAGTTCTTTGTTCTGAGCTTGTTTCAAACTGCTAATTGGCTTAATCAGGTAAGTAACTTGAAATAGTTAATGCATTAGTGCTAAGCACCTTATACCGGCATCTCATCAAGCGTAATGTGGATAGTATCACTACTTGGCCTCATTTTAACAATGTAAAGCTTCAAAATGTGTTTCCTCTGTGTGTGTTGACAACAATGCAGATTGCAGGTGTTCTTCTATTGCTTCATTGCTGCTCCGTGTGCACATGAATTGGTCGTAGGTTACAATTGAGGAAATCCTCAATCCACTTGACAATCAGGCCACGGGGCAAAGCCTGTCCACCGTGTCATTATTCCTTTTACAAACTACCCCCCTCCGGAATAGTGTCCGCTCCACTTAGTTTCCCCAGAACAGGAGCAGTAGTCCATCTGGGCCTCCAGGATTCCTGGGGGAAAAGATGTGAGGCAAATTAAAAAAAAAAATATATATATATAAAGAGAGAATAAGCGAACATGTGGGAGTGCTGCCATCAGCGAGGCAGAGGTGGATAAGATGTGCACCAAGACTAAAACAGAAGAAATATATCAATTAGAAGTAAAAAGATAATAGAAAGGTCCAAACCCGAAGCATAGTTTATTCTAACACTTTGCTAAGCAGTACAAAAACACAGAGAAATAAATGACCATGTTAAATAAGCATGTATATCTCTCAAATAACTTAAATTCACACAATCTGCACGTATTGCACATTATCACAGATACTCGTGTGTATTAATTTTTCATATATTTAAGATCCATTGGTATTTTCCACCGCACTCTCATCTTTCTTTATATTGTCATCACAGTTGCTGCGATGACCCAGTTTCTATACGGAGATCATTAAAGTTTCATATGAATCCAGCGGAAGGGGAAAAGAAACATAACAAGGCTTTAGATTTTAATAGCGCATCGGTGGACCTGAAATAAAACATCACAAGTTGAAATCGGATCAAACGGGAAAAAAAAGTTAAGTCATAGGTCGCCCAGGAGGGCGAGAAGTTCTTTGGTTCAAGTCCAGGTTGGGTTTCAGGGGCAATTTTGTGTGGATAGTTTCATGTTTTTTTTACACAAAAACAGGGCCTTACATACTTTTTTTAATCATGGAAAGAGGCAAAAAAAATGAAAGAGAACAGAGGGGCTGCAGCCTGGAATTGAAGCGCGACTTTCATTCTGTGAGGCACTGATGCAAACCACTGTTTCACCACGCCACCCAAAGCAGGCAACTCTAAACTGCAGACCGACAGTGTTCTGTCTTGTTTGATCTGTTTAATTCTAAAATAGAAGATTAAAAAATAACTTTATAACAAAACTTTTTTAATGAGCTTGCTTGTTAATGAGCTCCTATTTTAAACACATTGATGATCACAAACTGGAAAATTAGATCTATTTTTTGTTGCAGTTAACAAAGCGTGTGAGGAAATAATGTTACTGCGGACCCATGCTCCTGAGCTTCAAAGCTGATTGTCCCTCGCGTCCTCTGCTTTTATGAAAGGTCACATGCACAAAGTCGGCTCAGTACTTTTATTTTAAGTAAATCAATGACAAGCAAATCTAATACTAATAATAATACTGGTCCTTTCCCTCCCAGAAGAATATTATATAATGTACATTTACATTATATAAATACAGCAAAACCATAAGTGAAATTGTTTTTGTTTTGTTTTTTTGTCTCCTGATTTTTTATCTTTCCCATCAAAGATGGCACCTTTGTTACCCACAATGCAACCCTCTCACAAACAGTTGAGTCAGAGCGTCAGCTGTGTTGTGGTTGTAGCAGCTAATCCGGGCTTCCCTCGGGTTGTAAACTTTGAACAGAAGAGAGGAGCGGGCCACAGGGTAAGCTTGTGACTCCACAGCCACAGATGTTTCCACTTGTAGTCTCCCGGCTCAAACTGATGCCACTTTGACTCAGGTAATCCGCAGCACTGAGACACTCCCTCTGCCACAAAAGTACTGTTTTGAAGTCATTACTTACAATGCTCAACCTGTATACAAACTTTGATTTGTGAATTTCGTGGAGTTTCCACAAGAGACAAAATATTGCTCTTTTGTATAATTTTATTTATGGTAAATTCAAAGAAATGGTAGAAGACAGAGAAAAGTCATGAAGGGTTCAGCACATTCACAAAGTGCAAAATGCAAAGATGTGATTTGATGAGCTTGATACAGAGGAACTTGACTGACCTGATCCATGACCACCAGTGATTGTTCACCACTTCCTACATAAGCATGAGAAAGTTTTGTGGTAAGCCTTCCAAGAAGAGCTGAATTGAAGCCAAATCCACATTGAAGTGCATTTTTCTGAATATAATGGCAATCTGGTCCTTGTTGGTGTCATGGTCGTATACATTTCTCCATATAATCCCCCTGGAAAGTGAACAGATTACCAACAAAACACGACTTCTACCATTTATCGATAGGAAATTAGATGGCTTTTTCATTTGGTAAGATTGTTGCACAAAAATTTGTCCCATCATACAATATTGAGGAGGATATTTGCAAAAATTAAGCCTAAAGCATCAGACATCACACATTGAAAACCTCACATTCTAACTTTTGCAGAAAACGGGGAAGAATACAGAAGTTATTAATTTGGTCAAAGGGCTAAAAGTAACTTGTGACAAAGATGTTAAATTACAAAAAAGGTACCATGTGACTTAAGAATGACGTTAATGACAAAGATGGGATTAAATAAATGTGCACATCTTCCTACTAACATGTAAATCCAGATTAGCACATATAGAAGATAAATTATGTTGCATATTTACTAATTAATTTAAATGTTTTTTTTACATATCTGAAATACAGATTTATCAATCCATCACAGCAAGTTAATGTGTACCTAACACTTGTTATAAGAATCATACTATTGTGTACTATTTTGTAAAATAAAAAAAAACATCATAAAAACATTTTAAATGACAGGATCTGAAGAGATTAAAGTTTATTCAGATAGTTTTAGGTTTTTTTTACCTGAATAAAAATAATGAAATGTATTCTATTTTAATCAGATCCACACAACTTCGGAAGAGATGTTTGTAAAATTGCCATGGTAACAAATTTAAAGTAGAGAAATATCTTTTTTTTTTTTTTTTTTTCCAGTGAGTCGAATTTACCAACACATTTTAAATCCTCAAAGCAGCGATGAGCTCTGGCACAAGCCTCTTCTCATGTAATAGTACCACAATAAGTACTTGAGAGATTCACTTTACTAACTTCTGACCTCATTAGGCTTTAATTTGTTCTCCCTTCAACTCCGCGGGCTCCGGCATTGGTGCAGCGGAGGTTATTATAATAAATGCTCATAGCTGTGGTCTTCAGAGCTCGCTTTCTTTGTCAAGATGGCGTCACGTTTCCAGTCGAGCGGCTTCTTAAGCGTTGTAAAAGCAGCAGGGCATTGTGCAGTAAAATAGCTTCTCGCTCACATTTCCCTCTCGCCCGCTGCGCATTGAGTGCCCCGACACAACCATGACAGATGCAGTCTGCTTAAGTGTTTTCTGTGTTTGACAGCCCTGCCTGCACCTGACCACCTTCATCAAGCGCTCCGTTGAGAAGAGTGGCCTCGGCGTCGGCGGAAACCTTGACGTGAACGCGCACACACACACACACACGCACACACACACGGGAGTGACAATTATAAACTACACCACGGGCGCAATGTTTACAACAGGTCGGACAATTCATTAAGGCGTACGCCGAGATCTGGTTGTCGTCGGTCCATGTAAAAGGCATCGGAACCGACACGCATTAGGTATGAACACAGTAAGACATGCTGTCTATTCGAGCTCACAAATGTACATCAATAATTCAGCCTCAGTTTTGTTCGGTTGTACGCCGCGCAGTACATCTGGCTGCTACCGACAGACAGATTCCATCCCGTCTCCCACTCGCAATTCTCCAGGGTGCCTATTTCCAATGCCTGGAATCAGATTGATAACGATCACTACAATGCCAACATTTACAAGGAAAGAAAGAAAAAAGAAATACAAGAGGAACTCGTCCATATTTAAAGCTTCGTTTTGCCTAACTTCAGTGTTTGACTTGGAATGACACGTTTTCAACATATTGTTTGAACACATTTAAATGCAGTTCATGCTGATTACGATGTCATAGATTCAGGATCATGAACGTATTTTCATTTTATGGAAATATATGCTGCTTTTGCTCTAGTTTTCAGAGCTTGTCTAACATTTTTTCGTCTTTGCACGTGACACCATCATGTATAACAGAGACTGCTTAATGAGGTCAGTTCAGTCAAATTCTTTCAATAATAATGGACGCCTATTGAAATTATCCAGTAACCCGACATGAATTGTATGATTCTGAAAATGAAAAGGAATTTCATGCATCTTTTGATGCATGTTTGCAATCTAAATATCAAAGGCAGAATAATTCAAGATAAACAACTAGTGGTGCCAATTCTGTAGTCTAATACCTTTTTGAAATGCAGCAAAAAAAAAAAAAGAAAAGAAAAGCTGACAAGATGAATTAACCGAATGAGCCTGCACCTTAAAGTCAGCACTGCTGTTAGTGAATACGGCTTCGCTCTACAAAGATGCATCACAGTGGTGTTTTAGTAACATTAGCAGACATTGGAGCCCAGAACAGAAAACTGCTGCAAGATGCTGCAATGATGGTGGGCAACAGTTTTGCTTGAAAATTATATGAGCATTAAATCCATCAAGTTGTGCCAATTTAGGAGAATCCTGAAAGCAGCTTGAATCTTCGACTAAGGTCCCATTTACACAACAACACAACAACGTTTCAAGTGAGAACACGTCGGTTTTTGCACTTTCTTTTCAAAGAAATCTTTTCATTGAAGAACTATTTGCTACAGCCGTGGTGTGCATGTGCCGTAGCAGCGTTTCACAAAAGGCAACACAGAGACGGAGTGTTGTCAAAAAGTGTTGTTTTCAGGGGCTCCAAGCACCATTGTCGTGTGAACAGAAACCCAAAACGCAATGAAAGTTTTTCCACTTTCACTTGAAAACGTTTGGCGTGTAAATACGGCCTAGGATGAAACAGACTTTTTCCAATCGATAGATTTTAGAGAATCACTGTGGCGAAGAAGAATGAGCACTTTTACAGGTTGTACTAATATGTCTTTGTCAAAATGTGAATCTTTTTATAACGTACTTGAATTTCTTTACACTAAAACTGAGGGAACATCTTGGAGTTGTCAATAACTTTAGGTTATGATATTCTAACTTTTTGGATGACGGGGGGAATGACTAACTGTCCTGTGTTTAAGAGACTGACTAAGAAGTAATGTGAAAAGTAATAAAGTCCTACAGTGTTTTTTTTGCACAAATTGAACCCATATAATCCTCTTATCGTGTCTCCCTTCAGCGGTGAATGGAAGGTAATTTCACTTTTTGACTCGTATATAAGATTTCTGCAAAGATTGTGAATATTACCCAAGGACTTTTTTTTTTAAGAAGTAGTGTCGTTAGTAACGAGAAACAAACGAACTTGTGCATTCCCCTGATTGTCCTAATGTGCTTTTGTATTATTGAAATGCTGCTGTGAAGCATTGGTTGAGCTGGATGAGTCACTCTAATGTCTGAATTATTCATTAACTTCAGTGGAAGTTGCATGACTGGAAGTCAAATGTTTGTGCACACAAAACCAGTCATTTTTAAAGCTGGGTAATATTAACTCCACACACTCAGGCAAGGTAAATACACTTTTTGATAGCTGTGGAGAAGGACACCTGTTCCTGGAAGAAATGATATAAACCAATGATGAGGAGAAACAGCAATAAGAAATAACAGATAAACAACAGATAAACACTCATTCAGGGCAGGGAATTACAGCTGTTTTTCAGGCTTATTTTTATGTTACTTAGTTATATTCATTCGAGGTTATTGTCATGAGGTCTGACTTAGATCAAGAGAATCGAGCCTCCTTCAGTAAACAAAAGCTTTGTCTATCTACTTAACTGGGTGACCATATTACACTTGGCCCGGGTTCAACACACTGCAGATTTACTGAGCGGCTTCACAAGGTGTTGGGTTGTTCATCCGCTAATAGGGCACGTGAGCTGGGATTAGACTGTTGTGAGGTTAGATTTAGCCTACTCGTGATGTCTTGTTGCAAAAGTAATCCATCATTTTATTATATTCAAACATCGACACCTCTTGATGGATAGAAAATTCTGATACACGCTATAACAAAATGTCTCTATGCCTGCATGTACTAAACCAACCAAGCCATTTACATGAAGATGAAGTCGGATAATGTTTTTTCTTTTGAAGCTGCTTTTTTTCCCTGTTTCCATGGAGACGAGCCGGAGTGTTTTTGAAAAAAATCCCATCTCACGAGCCGATTACAAAATTTAAATTTTCAGAGGCTTTGACTACCATTGTCGTGTAAACGGAATCCCAAAATCGGTATGTTACGACATATGTGCGAAACTGAAAAAAAATAAATAAATGATAATAAGCATTTCTTATCTATGCTCAATATAATTTTTTTTCTTACAAACAAATTGCCACATGTGACCCAGGTCTGCTCAACTTGCTTTATTATGCCTAAAATAATCTGTCCTCCACAATTAATGATGCAGAAAATAACCCAAAAATGCCTGTCGTTGTTTAATGACAGTGTGTTGTTTTTTTCAGGTAATGGTGATGGAGTTTCACAGTATGAACTTGCCGTGTGCTGTTTTTTTTTACAGCATTCACCAAGCAGAAAAAAATGGACATATCCATGCAAAAGAGGTCAATTTACACTGAAGCTAACAGATGAGCCAGAGACCAAAAGAGAGACAGCAGTTCTATGATTTTTAACCATGATAGTTAACAAATGGTGAGATCTTGGAAGCCTACATCATTATAGCTGCTTACTTAAAATAAAACCTTCTTGCAATGCATAATACTGGGAAAGATGACCAGTCAAGTGTTAAATAACCATTTAATACAATTACTACCTGTTTGCTTCCTTATGTTTGGTTCCCATTTACTTTTGACTTTGCTCATGTTATTATAGGACTTAGAAGATCCACTCTTGGATTTCCATCCCTATTAAGGACAGTGTTTCGCCTCGCCTTCATCTGCGTCTTGGACCCATCTCACGCAAAAAAAAAACTCAAGAACTAATCGGCTCCCAACCAGGTTTAAATTTTCCATCTGCCGCCATGATTTTTTTCTCATCAGTGGAATTGAAGCTTCAGTGGACATTCAGGCCTCCTTCGGGTCATGATTTATTCAGCGATTCGGTTTCCATTTAGTTTTATTGACGCGCCAACATGTCCTACTCAGACAAGTGGGAAAGTTTTGCAGGATCCCAGCTTTATTTAAGGAAATCAACAAACCGAACGTGATTGCAGCAACAAGCCCTGCGGGTCAATTAAGAAGCACGAGTGCTACAACAGGCTATCACAGCCAAAAGTGTGAAGCGAATGTGTTAATTGGTCCATTTAATTAATTCTGGTCCCTCCGTCATGCATTTATCTTACTCTAATAGGAACATTTATACGTTGACAGTGCTATTTTGTATTTTTTTTGCTTGTTGCTTGAAAAAAATAGTTTTTATTGTATTTTTCTGGGTGCCTAATTGTGGAAGCCTTTGAGAAGTTCCCCCCCTCCCCCCTCCCCAACCACCTCCTTTAATAATCCTGACACCTGTCACCTGTTGTATGATTTACCTGCTCCAGCAATTATTCAGAGTGCTGACTCCCCTTCTCACTATTTTCAGCTGTTGAGATTTCTCAGGAGAGTCGGTGCTCCACTAAACAAATTGCTCCTTTTTTCGTTTTAACAAATAACTTTCCAGCCTTTGATCCATTGAGGATCACCTGAAGTTTTTTTTGTCTGTCTGTTTTTTGGGGGGGTTTTTTCCAGGGGGTGGGGGGGCTACAGAGGGCCTCACAAAAACCTCAGCATATGGCCTGAGTCCAGTTCTGGCAGCATCCTGTCAGGCAGGGATGAATGGGCCATTAGCTCGGTGCAATTTCTCCACCTCACAAATGCTGCCGCTATAAAAGCATCTTACAACAAATCCCAAATCACCTGGAATACGTGACCCTGCAGGCATGCCAACAAACTCTCAGCCTTTCTCGAGTCTCTGAAGATGAAGATCACTTCAGACGGGGGGCACTATGGGGTGCAACAACAAGAAATAGCGTGGGGGGAAAAAAAGCTCCCTTCAAAAACACTGAAGGAATACTAACAAGAAGAAAAACTGTTTCTTCTCCACAAATCTGTTTTCACATTCTTTTTTCAATTAAGTCTCATTTCAATGAACTAAATCTGGATTACAACCAGCTTAAACATCTCCAGAGATAAACAACAAATTAAGCTTTTTTTCCCCCCCCACTATTCGGCATCTATCAATTCTAAACATAAAAGAAAAAAAAAACATATTCAAGGCAGATATTTGTAGGGTGCAATAAAATGGATAAACAAATTGAATCCTAAACAGACAGGTCTGTAATTTTGCACCAAGCACAAGTGTTGGTTTATAGATTTATTTGATCAGCCTGCAAATCTCTTCTCGGAAAGCCGACTTGTTTGTGGCAGCTGTAGCTCTGACACTTTGCTGCGGTGCAGTGTGAACCCGAGCGGGGAAAAAAAAACCAGGAGAACGAAGTGAATTTCACCCTCCGTGTCTTCTCAATGAGATTTTAAATGTTGACTGCTGAGGGGGAAGAAAGCACATTTCCACACACGTTATCGGTAATAAGCGAACATCTTATGGGTACCGTGTAATCAAACACATGACTTGTGTTTTGATAAGAGCAACACGAACGTTCAACTGGAAATTTTCCTCTGATGATTACTGCCTTTATACTTGCTTGGACCAGAAAGCAGTTTTCGGTAAATTATTAGTTGTACTGACTTGCTGAAGGCAGGTTGGGTTCACTCGGATTGCGTGGGCTTGGAGGTGTGGAAGAGCTTCTCGTGAGAAAACAAGCAATCAAAACCAATGAGCTGAGAAAGGCTAATGGCTGCATGGGGTTACTCAAAGACGTCTTGCTTCCAAGCGGAATACATGCAATCACTTGAATCAAACATAATAGCTGTCATTATATATTACAGAAAGTTAGAGTGACTATGTTTTGAAATGACACTCGAAAATGTAGTTGCATTAAAAAAAAAGAAAACAAATTTAGACACAGCATTATTCTGCCATTTTGTATTAGTAAGTTGATGTGCAGCACAGCCGTAGTAAATAGTTCTCCTGTGCATGTGAGTAGATGGACAATAGTAATAATAATGGCACCCTCCCAGTGCACATTCTCCTGGGACTTGGTCGTCTGTCCACACAAATGTCTGTGTTCTTTCATTGTTAATCTTTATAGCATGTTGTCCTCTGCACACATGTGTGTGTGGTTTCATTGCAAAAACAAACAAATCACCTACTAGTGGCCTAGCATGCTGACTTTTCTGCCATTTGTGTGTGCAACATTGTAAATGCGAATATTTTCAGAAACGAAAATGCAAAAACCATGCATTATTGCTTGAAATGTTGCATAAACAGCGCCGCAGGCTGTTTGTTTTATTGCCCAAAGCACATAGTTTTGTGTAGAGGCTCCTCATGAGACAACATTATTGATCTCATCATATGTCATCAATAAAGATGTTGTCCTTTTCACCTCAAGGCCCGGTGCAATTTTCTACCTTGCCTACTCTTTTACAACACCCCCACCATGTGCACCTGAGGACTAACTCTATTCTACCATGTTTGTCAAAATTGAGGTTGGTGTTGTATTATTTTTTGCACTGGTTCAAGGATTCACCTCCGGGTGACGAATAAAACATATTTGATTTGTTAATCCTGATATTTGCATGAGCCACACATTGCCTTGTCCTCGCTTTGTTTAAAGCTGACTAACAACAGTCCACATGCTAACATGACCAATGTTGCGAACACGAAGCCTCCATCACTTTTTACGAGCCTAATATTTTCCCCCTAATAGCAATATGAAAGATGTCTGACTGTAACATTAGCTCGGATGTATTTGAACCCCTAAATAAAGATTAGGTCACCTTTATAGGCGATGTTTGTCTGATCATTGCTGCTGCGTCTCAGCTGTTTCTGTCATTAGCAGATGTCCCATGTGACTCCCAAAAAGTGCATCCCACTCATGCAGTTTAAATCGGCAGACTTTGATGATGAGTGATTATGATAGTGTGTGTGCACCTCACTCTGACTTCCAGATAACTGACGTCTAACAACTTGAATCAAAGCTTCATTTATGAGTGATCACATAGTAGTGATAGCTCATGAGCTATGAGTTTTTTTTATCTCTGGTTTGCATTGTGCTGGAGCCATTTCCAACTATCTATGGGTGAGGGTGGAAAGGTTGCCAGCCAATCACAAGGCAATCAGAAAGAGATGGACAATCCAATTGACTGACATTCACATAGTTAGGGTACCAATAATCTTTTCATGCATGTTTTTGGGGGGGGGACTGAGAGGATACCGGAGCACCCAGGCGGAACACATGTACAGAGAGAACATGCAAATTCCACATTTAGAAGCTCAAGTTGATTCCAAAGTGATCAAACGCTAACCTTTCTGAAGTTTCACAAAGCTGCTCGAAAGACATTTGTGTTTGGGGATTTATTTATTTCACATAAGACGGCGTTCTGGCACAAATTGCAATGATAATGTACTTATGATGTATAAATCTCCTTTTTGTTTCAGGAATGCTGAAACCAGGCTATAGCATGGTGTGATATTTTCATTAATTTCATTAGCTTTTATTTATTCAGGAGAAACGCATTGAGATTAATAATCTCTTTTGCAAGTGAATCCTGGGAGCAATACATGAAATACATTTACAGTGTCATGATATCCCTTGGCAGGAAGCTCTGTCAGAAATAAATAATGTGTCAAACAGGTTTTCTTACTTTCTGTGTAAAGGTCAGCACATATCTCAAAACACTCCAAGATTGCAAACTTTCTGAAATAGCAAGGAACTAAATATTAAGTGTATGTTCAGATAAGTGAAACTATCACAACAGAACTTAAAGATACGAAACATTGATCATGCAGCAAGTCTTCACATTATTGCTGCAGGCAAAAAACTATAATAAAGGATTGAGGAGGTAAATGTATAGCAGTAATTTATGGAAATACATGACAGCCGGCAGCCAAGAAAACAATTTTAACATGGAATTTACTTCAGATAAAAATGACCTCTAAAATGTTTTAGTCTCTCCTTTGTTTGCGATGTGTGTTGATGTTAGCCAAATCCTAGGACAACATTCAAACTAATTCTAGTTTTAATCCTTAAATTACACTTTGAAAAAACCTTGTATTAAGCTTATTTCATTTGCTCATGACTTTGTCTCCCGCATTCATTGGTGAGGGCAACGTTAAAATTGTTGCTGCCCCACAGAACCCTTGACTGTGTGACTTCTAATCAAAAGGAACAAGGAGCCATGTTTTCCATTTGTAGTAACGGCTAGACCAACAGGTTCCCCACAGCCAGTCATTTTAAAGCATGTGCACACTCTCTTCTTCTTCGTCTGAATTGTCAGACACTCTCAGTGGCTGATATGAAACCTTACTGGTAACCGCTTGCAGTGCTGGTTCACAGCGTGTCCTCCTTCCAGGCAGGTTTGTCAGTTTACAGAGTAGATATTAAATTGTGCTTGTGGTGCTTTGTTGCTGCATATCCCTGAATCCTCTAGTTTCGGAGGCCATGCACTCACTAGAAAGGTGTAGATGAGGAATAAAAACCTACTGATAAGACATATGGAAGATGCATATGTTTCATGCATAAGAGACTTTTCTTTTAATTTGTATTGCCATGCAACCATGAAGGATCAAGTCTGAAGTTGAAGATAATTGCACAGAGGTAGCAAAGCATTGCTTAAATAGAGATCTCCAACACATTAGGATCAATTTGAAATGTGCATTATAATAATTGGTTTGAGAATATGTTTTTACCTAATCATCTCGTTTAATGCTTTATCAAATTCAGGATCCAATCCAAGCTCAGTATAGGTCACCAGTTGTGCTCAAATGCATGTTTTTAAATTGAAAAACTTACACATGCATAGGGAGAATGTGCATGTTCCACACCGAAATACCATTTAAAACCCAGCCTGAACGAGAACTGTAGATATTGTAGCTAGAAACCTGCAGCCCCTTTTCTAGTGGGTTCTTTATTTATCTGCAATTGTCAATCCAACTAATGCATTATGTCTAAAATATAAAAAGGCATTGTGTGAAAAGTGGAAAAGTGGAATAGATCAAGTCCATTGGATGACATCAAGGCTTTTACACTCAGATTGCTTCATCAGGAGAATAACCTCTGCTAATTACTTAAATAGCCTGCTGTGTTTTCGGATCAAATCAAGGTCATCTGCAAAGGGAACGCCATCCAGGCTCTCTGCACATGAAGCTTGTTTTTTCCACCCAAACTTACTGTTATCAAAACATAATGAATCCTATTCCTAAATCCTACATCCTACCAACATTCCCCTGCTTATCGCTCAGCCTCAAGGGATCCATCATTTAACCTTAAAAGCACCTGTTTTTAGACAAAGCCTGTAGTGTCTCTGGTCAGATGCTTGGAAAAGTGTCAGGATCGTCTGCTGTGGGTTAAGACCAAATATTAAGCTCTAAATGCTTGTTGGCGGATTAGTGTGTTATTTTCTTCCAAAAGCGGTCAAATGCACACTGCATTGCAGAGAGCCGCTCCCTGCTGAGACACAGCCCTAATGTGAAACAGAATGTGTGTTTTGCACATGTGATTTTGTATTTTTTTTTGTTGTTGGTTTCTTTGTTTATTTATTTGGCATAGGGAGGTTAAATAGGAAGGAGATTTCATGAGCACTGAGCAGCCACCTGGGAAATACCTCTTCAACCCCAAATTACTGGTTGCCAATGAACTGCCTGCTCTGTTTCCACTTCCCTGTTGTGGGTGCTTAGTTTGAGAGGATAGACAGAAAATTGAAATATAATGAGGAGAAAAGCAAGGCAAATGAGAAGAGCAAGGATGCCAATGAATGGGTGTCAACCTGATAAAGACCTTTACTGCCCCCCATTGGTGGAGACGGACAGATCCTTCACAGTCAGTCAAGAAGACGGAGGAACTAGTGTACTTTTTCTTCTTTCAATTTTTTTTTCTAACTCCTGTATTTCTTTTTCTTTTTATAAAATGTGTGTGATCATTACTTTATTTTCTATTTTCTTTCTCTCTAATCTGTGACATTGCAACACCACCGAACGCTGCTGCTCACGCTGCTGTAAAACCCGTCTCCCTGAGATCTTTGCCACATGGCTCAGAGGATGATACCTGCCCGTAACATCCTCACGTGTTGGCGGGCTTATTTTGGACAATATGTCAATATGTTGGGGGGTTTTTTTTCCTGAGCACCTCTTCTCACACTTTAGCTGCAAAAAGTAGGGCTCGGGAAAAGTACACTATATCTGAAAACCTTTAGGCACTACAGTGTTGTCTCCTAGCAACCAAAAAAAAAAAAAGGGGGGGGGGGGGGGGGGTTGGTGGTGCAGAGTGAGGTGACATTATCCCAAACCACCATCTCGAAATTCCATCTTTATATCCGAGTACTCGTGTGTGGTCATGTTTTATGACGGGGATTATGCAGGTTAATATTGTTTTAGCCATTTGTGATAGAATTGAACCGGTGGTTTTCAAAATGTGGGGCATGTCTCCTCTTGGGGGATGCTAGGGAATTTTGGAGGGGGATGTGCAGCAACTGGAAAAATAAACCAACGAATAAAAAGCATTCAGGGCTGAATGCATTAGTGTTTAACATTTAAAATACTAGAAGATGTCTACTATTGATTTTCAAATGATGTATGCAAGCTCCTTCTCGTGGTATGTGCAGTAGAGGCAGAATTTTAAAATGACACATTTAAAAATGACAAATAACACGCAAAATGTGAATGGCACTGGAAAAGAGTTTGCTGAAAACGCCAAAGCAAATGTATCAACCACAATCCAGCTCATCTCACCCTAAGGATTGTACCACCGCACAGAGTGTGAGTTGCATGAACAAGAAATGGTTTCACTTTGTGAATGTCAATTAGGAAATCAGGGAAAACTCCGTTCTGCATTAGTGATCTGCGCCAGTGAAAATGTCACACCAGCTACCAACAAAAGAAAAGAAACAGTAGTTATCTGTTCAGCCTATATTGATAACTGTCCTTGATAGCTGGAGTGTGTCAGAGGTCGTTACAGCCGTATCACTTCCTGTAAAATGTCTCTTATTATCTGTATTGGTTTTGATCATTTATTCGAACCAGCAATCAATATAGCTTGAGGTAGATGTAAGGTTGGTTTTTGCAGTTCTAAAGCTAGATCGTAAGATAAAAACTACAATATGTATCATTATTATAAGATGATAACGTCATTGTGATGATGTAAAAAAATGTATTTCCCACTCTTGCAACAGCTATGGTACGAAACTTAAAAAAAACATCTGTTAATAATAATGTTTTCACTAGTTGTATTGCCAGTTTATGAAGAGGTCCTTGTCCTTGTCGTTTACACAATTTAGCTGTGGCTAGAAAAAATGATCAATAAATATTCCTCTTATTAGGACTGAACATGTCTCCTATGGGGAACTGCCCACAGCTAATCGACCAAAGCTAAAGACCTCCTCTGATATATGTTCAGGATGGTCATGTTGGCAGAGTCCAATTTTTCTCAGGGGTTACTGTAAGAATTTTTAGAACTACTGTGTGATGACACATTTGTCACCAACAATGTCAAAACTTCGTACTATCCTGTGGGCAAACATGCACATGCTGCAGGAATAATATAATTTAGAGAAACAACCATTTACCAGACTATCAAAACACACCCCAGAAAAAATGATGGATAAACAGATTGGGCCAGGAAAATTACAGATATAGTAAATAAACACTGTTCTCGGAAGGTATTGATCGTGTTGAATTTCTTCACAGCAAACCATTTCTTACCCAAAAGCAGGACAGGGAGCACAGGAACAAATGTTTTTGTCTGCAGAGGCAGCTGAATTCATATTTCATGCCGGCCGCATTGCCGGGGAGCTACAGGGAACCTTAGTAGAGATTTCACATTTCCATTGTACTGGCACTGTGCTGCCCTTACATTTCTATCCTGCCTGGTTGAAGGGAGGAGTTGGCTTGGTGCTGTTCTGCAGGAGGAAAGATAGAGAAACAATGTGGAGCACTGCAGCTCAGCTGGGAGCCGAGAGTCCGGCATTATCTACAAATTCGGCTCCACTCAGCATGCAAGAACCAAGAGCATATTTTGAACCTCATCAGCCAGTTTCCAATCAAGGAAATCAATTTTATGTAATGGCAGGGGTTCATACAGTTCATGATCCACAAGTTAAACTTACTTCATGCAGTTTTAATAGTCCAATCAGATTTATTGGGAGCATGGTGTGTGATTAAAACAATCTCAAGTGCAAATGCTCTGTAAGTGCAGTTTCTTAATGGAGTTTGACACACTCCAGTCAGAACCCTTTTACCCAACAAACTAGCAGATTGTGTGTATCTCAGTTCACATACAAATAAACTTGTGCTTTGATCGAAGTTTAAAGGGACCAGTGGACCACAGATCGGACACATCAAAACAGAGCAAACACAGGATGTAAGAGGCGTTGGTACCTCGGTCTTGTTGGTGTGTGCAACCGAGGGATTCCTCCCTCTGTCTTCTTACACACACAAAAAGCCTTTGCAATAATCCCACAAGAGCATTTAGCCCAGCTCCAAACATCCTTTTTGGGGCTCTGTTGCATAAGTTACATCATAAAAGTACCCTTTACGCATCTGTTGACAGCTTTTTGGCTCAGTGGTGAAGATGTATAAAGAAAACCAGGGTTAAAATGAAATCGTGTCTTTTTGTTGTCTGAGCTTTGCCAACGAAGACAATAGCACTGTGAGTTTGTGCACCACTTCTACTACTACTACAGCAGGCTCATTTTGTGCTTATGCCAGCATTTGCAAGATTAAACCCAAGATGTAAACAAAGAGCAATCTGGGTTAGCAGTTGTGATCTGATATTCTCCTGCCTGATTCTCCCAGTGTATTTTTAGCAATCTCGGTTCTGACAATGGGAGTAATTTCTCCATTGTGCACGTCAATCACTATCGGTCTCCAAGGACACAGCACTTCTGAAGCCCTTCACAGCTTATGTGTGGTTCCTTTAAAGGTCATTTGTCCATGTTGCATTCAACAATCAGCTTCACTTCAAATTATCTCCGGTGCCGTTTGAGGCCTGGTTTGCAAATGGAATCGGTCTGCTTGTTTGGTGGACCCAAAGGGGTTTTTGATGGCAATGAAAGGGTTCAATGGACCGCACTAATGCAGCAAACACACCAAGGTCTGTTTTAATCGCACCGGAGCTGGCAAAGTGTGAAGCCACGCGAGGAGACCCGAATTCTCCGGCCAGCTTCCCAGAATGAACCGTCCAAACATCTGTTGGCCCTGATTAGAAATAATTGATATTCTGATTTCAAAACACACATTATAGATGCACTGATCAATATCTTTGTTGAAACAAGTGGTTAAATGACAGGGTAATATAAAACATCTAAGTGCTGAAAAATCAAAAAGAACGTTTGTAGCAGCTTTTATTTTACCAATTCCTTTCCAGTTCACTAATCTCATCAGCTGTGTTTGCAGGCAGCAAACAAAGAGCATTTCGCTGAAACAGAGTCTAGTTTCCCCTGATAAGAAAGAGAAAAAAACAAGCTAAAAAGATTCAACATTCACTAATAAGGCTTTATAATGGGATGAAACTGTAAAAATAGAACATTTCCTATACTGGGAACTGGTATTTCCAAACATATGTTTTATAAATTGTTTAATCCAGCTTATGGACAGGTTGCAAGTTCATCACAGAGGAGACACAGACTCACATTCGTGTCTATGGGCAATCAGTTTAGCATCATCAGTTAACTTCAAAGTGTGCGTTCTTGAACTATGGAAGGTAATGAAAGTACCTATATTCAACCCATGCATGCACAAGGAAAATGTGCAAATTCTGCACACAGATGCAAATGCTCACAAACACACCCCTCACTTCAAATTTTCCATATATTTTCCACTGTATAAATAGTCTCGACTTGCATCTGATTGTTCTCATGCAAGCTTCATTATTCAGTTCAGAAAAAACACATTTTGTCATGAATTGTGTACCTTCAAAGGAATCAGCAGCAAATAACATGTTTACTGGTCTTCGCCATGAGAATGCAACAAAAGAGCTCAAACATCATCAAGAGAATGACAGAGAACTCTTTGGGGGAAGAGAATTCACATTTTAAGCACCAAGCTAAATATATTCAAGGATTTTTTTTTAGAACAAATATTTCTAGGGAATAAACTGAAGTACCTGTTAAAAAAAACAAGAACAAAAATCCCCCCCAAAAAACCCACATGCAACCTACATGGAGAAAAACTCCATGCCAGTATTGAGATTGGAGTTTGTCCATGATTGATTGCTTAACTTTCATCTCAACACTCTGGAATGACTGTTATCTCTCTTGAAGACACATATTTCGTATTCTGTTTATTTTTCAGCTGTGAAGCACTCTCCAACTTTATTTTGAGAATGATTATAGGAATACGATCTATATTACAAGATCTTCTAAGTTGGTAGATTTTTTCACAAGTGGAAACTAAATTCTGCTTCTCTGTGAGTTTGGCCACCTTCATTTAGCCGGACTCCATTTCTGCGCAGTCACAACATAAATCTACTCCCAGCTCAGCAGTGCGTTTTACACTGCACCTCCGCACCTCTGCGACTCTTGAGCATAATCCCCTGGCAATGCCGCCATCACACGCAAACACCCAGAGGAGGGATGCTCACACTTGCACCAGCACTCACCCCTAATGTGACATGCATATTTTATAGACAACCTTTCACTCCAATCCCAGTCCTGAACCCACGGGGGCACTCTGGTTAAAAGTCACATCGACTGGGCAAACAGTTCCTTCAGAGCTGCCAAGAACTAAACAGGACGTGTGGTAAAATTCTACTACAGTTAATCAGACAAGCTTCTACGAATAAAAACATATTCATCCGAAGCATTTTTAGGGTTGTTTTCCAGGATTTCTAGTTCTGAAACCATTTAAAATAAAAGAAGAATCTATTTTCTCAGATGCATTTCCAATGTTAATGCAGAATTTTTTTTAATTGCCTTAGGCTAAATTTAAAAGCATTTATATTCTTGCATTTGCCCGTTTTTTTTGGCCACATTCACTACATTTGATGACATAATTCCAGGTCTTCGTATTTATCAGGCAACTTTGAATTCACACTGTAATGTTGTCCCATCAACAAAAAAATACATGAATGTAGTAAATAGCCTGACACATAAGCAAGTTTCCTGTGTTTATCCGTGCTCAAGACCAAGTTTATCGTTGTTCCATATTGGGTCCACAGGGAAACCATAGAGGACTGCACATTACGTCAGCTGTGCTCCTAATGAGGTTGGATGTTGTTGTGAAAGCCCTTGAGGTTGAATCACTAGGAAGTATTAAAAAAAAAAATACAGGATGCATGGGACTGCCGTCCCTTCAGAAGACATGGTTATACTTTGAAATTCACAAATACTCCCCAAGGCAAAAGGTATCAACCCCTTAGAGCACAGAAAATCTGTACACAAGAATGTTTCCTTTTGTGCCGGAGTATTTAACAATTTGTGTACCCTCGTGTATGCTGGAGAAAATAAGTGAACTTGTCGTAACTGCAAACCTGTGAGTCTCGTACTCCATCCAACCATCTTCTTTGTCGCTTAGTCCTTCTCACACTGTGCTGTTTGAAAGGAGTTTGCAAACTGCTTGGCATTGGAACCAGAGCTGTTATTAAATAGGAAATCATGACAAGCCTTGCAAAGTTTTCCATTTCAGACTTGAAAAGATTGGTGGTGTTTTTGTGATTGTTAATGTAGTTTCAGCTAAACTTGGTTCTTTTGTAAAATTTACTGTAAATATTCAATATGAGGCTCTCATTTACTTTCCATGTTGTTGCTGGCTGTTTCCTTTAACTACAATACGATTTATTAAGGAGGGTATCATTAAGCATCATGTGGATGCACAAATGCCATTTGACTGACATGAAATTTTTATCTTAAAGGTCTCCAAACTTTCCTGCATTCCACGTGGAAGTCCTGAATTTCTAGTCGCTACCTCTCCTTTCACCCGGTAAAATTTCTCATTCATGATTAGTGTCAAACGCTTTCCTCGATTCATTTCACTTCATTTTCCTCCATTTCTCAAGCATGATGCTCGATAGCTTGCAGTCTGTGTAACAAGTGGATACATCCATCCCTAATCCTCCTTTCTAAGACGTAATGTCATCAGGATGCACAATAGCAGACTCAGACACAGCTTAAATGAAATCGGAGCTTCCTGGTTTGGTTCCAGAAGCAAAGGAAATCTCTTTGAGAACCCTCCTTATCCCACCAGACATTTTAAGACCGTGATAATGACTAAAAAAATACAGCTCTGGCACACGGTCTGTCTCCACTGGATATTGTGTGGGTCGCTTTATGATGGTGTCGAGGGTTTACTTGGAGCTCTGATGACTCAGAACACAGCCGTGGTCCAACACATCGTGTCCTGCATTAGACAACCCAGGAAGAAGAAGAACATTGTGCACAGATTCTTCGTGGCGGTGGGAAGACTCTTCATATGTGGCAGGAAATAGGATCGTCCTGCTGCCAGCCTGCGGAGTTCCAGGTAAACCAAATGCAAATGGCTGCTCAGGTAGTTGAGTAATACCACTGATGACCTGCAGGGACACCATTGAGTAGTTGTCCTACTAGTGATGATGTGTTATGGCAATATTTTTTTTTTTTCGCTTCAGTCATTTGTTATTATGGTATCAATGGGCTTCCTTTATTGAATTGTGAAATGATGGATGATGTACTCAATGTTACATTGCTTCAAGTTGAGCAATTGTTCGCAGTTCTTGGGTAAGAAAATAAATATTTATACACATTAACTGTTGATGTGATGGAAGAATTCACTGGACAAAACACATTTTAAGATAGCTCTCTATTTCCTTGATCACAACAGTGGCAAAAGACAATTTCCTGCAAAAGGCATTGTGTTTTGCACGTTCACCCGCTCATCTTATAAACTCATAGAGGTATCTGTACCTCTGCAATGTCACCAAATTACCTCAAATGCACATTTTTTTTTAAACTAATCCTTGGCTTTTAACACAACTTTAGACTACTATTTTATTTAAAAAAAACAATTATTGATCATACCTTCCTTTTTTATGTCTTTCTATGTACGACCCTTTGGTTCACTTGTGTTTGTTTTGAAAGTGCTCTAGAAATAAGGTTGACTCACGTTGTGCATGCACAGGGAGGTCGAAGCCAAACCACAGCTTGAAACAGGGATATTTGCACAGTGAGGTGAGAGTCCTAAACCCCTACTACACCACTGTGCCACCTCCTGAAGTGTCTCCAGCCAGGTTTAACTTAAAGTAACCCTCTTAACTGACAAACTGTTTTCTCCATCTGTACTCTTGGTAAAGGTCATGGATTTGCATCATTATCTTACCCCATTGAGACACATCATTGTGCCAGAATGGAAGAATTCCCTGTTGGTTTTCTTGCATGAATTACCACGATAATTAATTTTTGCATCACCATATTTTGCCTTCACTTCTTTATTGACTCAACTTAGAAAAGAAAAAGTCATGTTCTAATCAAAATCTAAATTAATAGCTACATTGATAAGTGCATCCATGTGACACTGTCTGCTGAGCTTCTTTTTGAATCACTTGTATTGTGTTGGGAGGGCAAACATGATTTGTAGCATGAACAACAGCAGATGATCTGCTGTAGGCTTCATTATCTCAGAAACATTAATCATGTTTTAATGGCAGAATGAATGAGTGGGGGAGTAAAAAAAAAAAAAAAAAACAACTCCCAAGTGCATAACTGTCGTGTGATTTCCATGACAGAAACTCGTCAAATCAGCATCTCCCTGTGGAAAACATACACATCCATAGTGTGTGTGTGTGTGTGTGTGTGTGTGTGTGTGTGTGTGTGTGTGTGTGTCACTATCTCTTTTTCCGGAATATTCCATTAAGCAGAGAAATAGGGGTCGGACAGACAGCTGGGCACAGCCAACCTGCTGAGAGAGAAATTAAATGTACTTTCCTCACCAATGACTAGCCCGCTGTGTGGAGATGATGGAAGGTTGTTGAGGTTAGAAATACAGTGTTAATTTGAGGCGGTATTGTCCTCAGAGCTCCTGAGGGTCACGGCACACTCTGCATCGGAAAAACTTTAGCTCAGACCACAACAGAGCGTGTTAAAATCCTCCATCATTACGTCCGCCTCTGACTGAGCCACAATAAACTCATTCATGAGGGAGATTTTATTCAAGTACTAAATTTATTGATTGCCCCCCCACAGAAGGAATTATGTGTCACAAAGTGTGTGGTAATGAAACAAAAGTAGATGTTGTACACCCTGGGGTGTTCTCACCATTTGTCTTTTTATGTTTCTCATTTCATCTGTCCTGAATATGGATTTTAAATGTCAGGGTATTCGGGGGCACTTCACTGCCTTCAAATTGAAACTGTGACTGTAAAACAAAGTGTTCAACTCTTTCCACATGCTTGTTAATGATGGGTATGTGTATACCCAGATAGGGAGTATAAATAAATAATTACTTGTACTTTGTTGGGTAGAGTTCTTATTTTGAGTATTCATTTCTGACTATGATTTAGAATTCATGAATTGACCAAATTTACATATTCAGGAGCGATCCTAATGTTAGTAATGGTTGAATAACAAGATGGAAGTTTAAAATGAAATATTAGCTTTTATATGAAATCCGGCTCTGCTTTGGTTTAGAAAATATTTTTGCTAGCACACATTGAAGTATTTGGAGAATTGCAAGAACTACTTTTATACACTTGTGACTTTTTAGAAATCAGTTTTTAAAAATACAGTTAAATTGTATTTACTGTGTATGCAATTAAAATAGCTGTTGGAAGGTACAAAACTGATCAAAATTGCTTCTTATACAATATAGATTTACCTGTTTATGATAATTTAGTATTGTTCGTGTTTTTCTTTTGTATTCCACATCTTTTGCTTTTGACATTTTTTCATGTTCATAGAGCGCGGTGGACAGTTGTGTTTACATATCTGATACATGAAAATCTCATCTTATCTTAACAACATATCATTAAGTATTTTCACACAAGTTATTGTTTGGAATAAAATCTCGGGTGCTTTCAGAAGGCAGAAAAAATTGTTTTTTAATCGAAAAAGTGATTTGTTATGTTAAGAATATGTATTTTAAAGAAACATTTGCCCCATAAAAGGTATACAAAAAGACAGGTTGTATCAATAACCTACACGATTAGGTTTTAGTCTTTTGGCCTCAGAAGTTTTTACTCTTGAAAACAAGTTAAATAAAAGAAGTTGTGCATCTACTCTCTGTATATGTGAAAAATACCAGACAACTTTGGATATACCTATCACACTCGCATATTTCAATGCAATAAGATGATGTACAAAATAGTCCTACTCAAAATCAATTTTTAACGAATGTCTGCTAAAATCTGCAGTTTAAATGCATCTACTCCAAGGGATTATGCAACATGGCCTCCAAGTGACATTGCAGAGCATCTCAACGGCCCGGCTGCGAGAAACCAAGGACATAAACTCACTCGAGCAAAATAGTGTACAGCTGTGAAGGCCTGAGAAAGCTGCAATACCAGGAGGGCCAAATCCGATAAGATACCGGCTCACGTTCATTTGTTGGTCAATAGCAAACACGCTGCCAAACATTACTCTCCCCTCGGTGTGATCCAAAAATAAATTTAACATGGTACAAACTAAGAGCTGAATTATTCAGATTCATATCGCCGATAATGTTGGAATTCTTCTCTTTGAATGCATTCACTATTTTTCTGTGGAGAAGATCCCCGGAAATGCTGAGAGCAAACAGAACAAGTTTCATTTGCTGGGGTGACAGTTTGCTTTTTCATCCCCAACATGATGCCGCCCTCTGTCATCATACATCCCTCATGCTGTGTATGTTTGGTGGCGTGTGCATAAAGAAGATGTCACATATTGGTGTGATATTGAATCATTTTACATTTCAGACCCTGCAGAAACACCGGTTTTCACATGAGAGGCTAAAACAGACTGTAACCGGAGTCAAACTATTGGGGAAATATAATTGCCACTTGTAATTATATTAAAAAAAATACAATTGAATACAATTAACCCTTCCTTAAACTTCTGGTTTAATTAGTAAAATGCAAAATACACCAACAAGGTGTCACAATGCTTTTGTATTAGTTAGCTGGAGCAACATAATAGTTATGTGCCTTTGAGTGGAAATGTTTTGGGGTTTTTTGCAGAAATATTCAGTATAACCACAAATGATTTTCTCTTAGTAAAAAAAAAAAAAAAAAAAAATAGAAATGTGTATAAATCTTTCCCAGCTGAAATGAGTCCCTCGTGCCTCTTAAAAAAAACAAACAAACAAACAAAAACGCTATCTGTTTGATTGTAGTGAGAAATATTTGTATTTCTGGTTTGCTGAAAAGAAAACAAATGCTTTTTGAGACACAAACGCAGCACTTGCCTGCTGTTGTTTATGTGTGTGGGTTGAGCTGCATATGTGCATATACTACATGTGTGCTGAGTGGGAGCAGGAGCACAGCTGGGGTCTTGGCTTTCTCTCTCTCAACACCATCTTCAAGCCTTTTTAGATCTCGTTATGAAAACCTCTGCTCACCAAACTCTTCAGCTCCCAGTCGGGCTCATGCACCCTTAGTTTCCTCTCAGGGTCGCCTCTTACTATTGTCTACTGTATATTGTTGAGCTCATGAATTGTATTGGTTTCCGCTGAATCTGGCTATGGAGCCAACTGCAGAGCTGCAAAACAAACACCAGCTGAGCCCCACACACCCTCATCTGTGCAGGTAAAAAAAAAAAAAAAAAGGTGTTTAATCTCCCTCTTTCAGACCACCTGCAGCGAATGTACAGATTTGCCAGAAAAATCTGATTTTTCTTTTTTTTTTTAGGGTGGGGTGTTTGACAGCGACATTCTGGAACTAATGGTGCTGCCAAGTAGCATTTCAAGCAGTATATCAGTTTAACTTTGATGAATGAGCATCAGGCTTCACATCATGACTGTCGGCCTCCTCTCAGGAGATGATACTGAATGAGAAGAGACAAACTGTGATTGAACCATGTTGATTTAATTCAGTCTGAAACTGTACTACCTTTGGCCCATTTGAATACTACCAATCTGGCTGACAAGGAGGGGGGGGGGGGGGGGGGGGACCATAGGTTCTAAATGGGTCTCTGCTGCCCCCTGTAGTTCACTGACTCCACACTGAAACTTGACTTTATGCCATAATGAAATTATTCATATTTGCATATATCAAGTGAAAATAGAAGAAGTAACGATTAACATCAGGCTACTTTTTTGTTGTTGTTGTTATGCCGATATGCAATTTGCCCATAGACATCATTTTATTGTCACTCTATATGCTATATGTCAGTTCAAGGTGCTTGAGCTGATGTATTGTGGGTAAAGGTAGGGATGCACAGGGAAAACATGCAGACTCCACACAGAGTGGCCCCAGAGCCCAACCTGGATTTCAACCAGGATCTTTTGTGCAATGATAAACAAATGTGAACCACTACAGCACCTATACACAGTAGAAGAATAAGTAAAATGACATGGGAAATTATAGGAAATATTTCTATGTTACTTTTTTTTTCAAATGAAGAAATATATAAATTGTGGAAAACTAAATTATTGACATTTCTATATGCATTTCATGTGATATACCTCTTTTTATCTTTATGATGTTCACATCTGAAAAAAAGTCATCATGTATGCGTCTGTTTTTGTACAAATCTACACTGCCATCTAGTGGAAATTATATGTATTTATAGATTTTAGAGTTTGGATTGTTTTGGGGGGTTTTGGGGTTTTTTGGGGGTTTTTTTGACAGTGTCTTTCCAAAATGTGTTTCCATCATAGTGTTTGGCATGATTAGCTGTCATAAAACACTGTGTGTTGCTCTTTTGATTAAGTGGGTTGGTGGAAAACTCCTCTCAATGCCTTCCAAGCTTCACTGGGGTACCTTGTTTGTGCCTTAAGGTATTTCATTCTGTTGGCCATGGGCTGTCCCCAGGCAAACTTGATGTTGTTGTAAGTGTCTGACAAGAGTACAAACTGGTTTACCAGCCAGTTGTCTGCGCAGATCGTTCCACACAAGGTACACTTGCACTCATTGCTCATGACAAGCCTTTTCCAGATTGATTGTTTTAGAATAGAATAGATGATCTTTGCTATTTCTACAGGTACAAAATAATACAGGTACACTTAATTCATAGTCAGATTTACAGGTAAATAAAATAAGACATTTGTCCAAATAAATCAAAGTATGAACAAATGTATAAAAAAAATATAGACAGGTGAGAATAAAAAAAAAAAAAAGACACATGTATATACTATTATAAAGAAAGAAAGTGGTGAAAATAAAAAAAGTTTGTGGGATGAGGGAGGTTTTTCCATATATATTAATCTACTTCTACCTCTGTTTTTCTATCTCTATCTAATGTATTACTTGCTGAAGTAATGTAAATGCAACATACCATCAAAGAATATTCATTGAAATTAAAATTATTACACTTGTATTGACCAATTTCCAAAGTAAATCTACAGAGCTGCGTCTATTCATGCTGAAATTAGTATAAAGGCAAGACATCCCTTTTAATAATCCCTTTTTATGCATGTATGCATGCTTTACATTTTTCTTTCGCTCACTTTTGAGAACATGTTCTGCAGCATTGACTTTGTTTCCACTTCTTCCAATTCTACCTAATTATGGACTCCAAGTGGTCCATTCCTGCATTTATGAGCACCCTCAGGCTCGCTTGCTAATGAGCACATACCGCATGTTGGTAGAAATTAACTACAGTTTTAGGTTTGCCTGGACTCACCAGACCTGATTCAAACATTGCATCAAACAGTCGCTTGTTGAGCCAACATTAGTTCTAGTTAATGAAAATTGGATATAGACAGGAATATGCTGGACATTGCCTTCCCAGCACCGACATGTCGGGAAATGCTTGGTTCAAAGATTATCTGCTCCAGAGAATCTGGATATATGACCAATCTGTTATTGGACATGTTGGGAATATCAAGCAGTAGCTGTCTGCCTCTATGTTCATATCAGACTCTGAGCATTTTCAGCTGCAGCCCCAAAACACTGGAACCAACGGTCTCTCCAGTCATATCAGATCATTTTTATTTTAAGTTCAAATCAAATGTATTCTCCCTGGTGTTTTTAGTCTCGCCTACATTAATATTAGTATTGATTTTCTTTTTTTAAATCCCATCAATCCATCCATCCACTATGGTGTTTTAACCATCTTAGACATGCAGAACAGACACTCACGCACATTCATATCAATACCTACGCGCAATTTAGCATCACCAATTAATCTCAGATGTATTGTGTGTTTAAAAGTACAAACCATGGCAAGTCTCTAGTCCATGTGTGCACCGGTTGTTATGTTTTCATTTGTTTTCATACAACATACAAATGTACTATACATTTGTAAACTATACATTTACTTGACAATGCTATACTTTACAGTGAAAAGTACATATACTTATATATGCATGCATACTGTTGGAATTCGTACCTGTGTTCCCCTGAATTCCTGCGTGTTCATTTGATCTGAGAGAGGCAGAAACAGAGTTAATTTCTTCAATAGTGGATTTAGTAATCACACAAACAAGAGATTACAAAAATCCATATCAGATTACATGATGCCACAAAATTCCATATATCAGAGATTGCGTAATACGAGCTCGGACCGTTCTTCCTTGCAGACCCAAATGTGCAGGCCAACTGCAACGCGTGGTGCATATTTATACATTTGCATACACCACCTCAACCTCACGTTGGTCAGTTCCTCGTGATGTACGCGTTGTTGTGGTGAAGTTGCTATTCCTTTGTCTCCAAAACTGCTTCAAACTGGTTCTTCTCAGAGCTTGACGTTCTGTGGGACAAAGTGACCTCTGACCTCTTATCTTACCTTGACCATGTTTTTGCAAAGTGGAGCGCTGAGGAGACGTCGCCAACCAACTTGGAATGTCCCTGAACATGGATTTATAGCTGTGTTTTTTCCATCTCGGGCAGTGGGAGAAATCCCAGCTGTGTGGAAAGACAACCTGAATACAATATGGTCAGTTGTCACACAGAAAACAAATGTTTAACTACTACCGGTATATTCCTTCAATACATACTTTTTTTTTTTCATTTTAAACTTTTTTTTTTTTCATTTTAAAGGCTACTACAATGTCGATGAAAATAAATCCAAAATGACACAAAGCTACAGCAATGACAACTTATAGATGTTTCATCGCAACGATTTTTTTCAAATGTTATACAGGATGTTGGATAAATTTTTTTGTTTTTGTTTTTTTGTGGATCAATGGTGTGTTACCGAGGAATGCTGCACTCGATAACTCTGTTTGAATTTAACTAATCATCTTTTTTCCCTCTGGAGTAAATAGTGCTGCTGTCCATGGTGCTGAATTTTTTTTTCCCACTCATTTTTGCACCTGTGCTCACAGCATATGGCAAATTAAGGGGAAATGAAACAGAAAAAGAGGAGAGTCAGCAGTTTTATATTTCCATCATGCCTTATATATATATATATATATATATATATATATATATATATGTATATATATATATATATATATATATATTGATAATCAAATAAATGAGTGTGAACTACAAGCAGAGTCTATTCTCAGCACCGTGTCGGAATCAATTATTCCCGAGTGCCAGAATGTAACCCGTCATTTCCTCATTTGCATGCAAATGAAAACACCAAATGGACTCACAAAGTGCAATTCAAGGTCAAGAAAAACAAACAGTGTTTCCAGTGCCAGTGCACTTTTCAACGCAATGACAACAGAGTCAATTATCAATAGGTGCAAGTCGTGTCACTTCATTTCCGACGTAAATGATGCAACGGGAAAGCGTCGTTGTCTAGACTGAAAATTATCTCATCAAAATTGTGCAGTTCCTGTATGTTAACCTTTTCAATCAGTAAAACTATTCTTAAGGATATTGACTATAAACCAAAAACAACAGGTGCAAACACTAATTCCTTATTATTTATTATGCAATATAACCCTCAATAGGATATGAATGTGTGCAAAGAAAGCCATTTGCTCTCCACTGAACCTTTCATTGGATTTTTTGATTATTATTAAAAAAAAGGGTTCATCCTTGTTGTGGCGAATTGGGTGGGAGGATGAAAATAGAGCTCAAAAGCTAACTTCATTGTAAATTGATGCCAGTTCAAACCTAAATATCCTTCCATGACTTTGACTGAAGAAGATATACACAAACCCTGAACAGGTTGCCACTCCATGCAGGGAAAACACAGACATTTCATCGTGACAAAGCACAATTTAAAAAAAAAACCCTAATTATAAAGTCCAGGCGCAATCAAGACGTACTCAAGAAGAAGACTTTTAAAGTTGTAATTAATGCTGATCACAAAACTTCTGTGCGCGTCTGATTTAAATGTCTACAGCTCTAAAGATATTATAGTGATTTGTGTGGCCTCATGAAAGACTTTAAGAAAATTCAGTGTGATTCATAAATAGCCACAGATCATTGCATGGATAGTACAAGAGAAATTGTAACAAATGTTTACACATGATACTTAATTTGACCAAAATAGAACAAGAAGAAGTGACATGTGTATACTACACTTATAATAAAAGTATATTTAACCTTCTTTCCCCAGCAAATTGATAAAGTTGTAGGATGGAGGACAAAATCTCTCCCATACACTCTCCATCCATCCATCCATCACCTACCTATCTATCTATCTATCTATCTATCTATCTATCTATCTATCTATCTATCTATCTATCTATCTATCTATCTATCTATCTATCTATCTACAATTTCACAACAGTAAACGTTTTGTAAAATAAAAAGTGGGATTCAACTTTGTCTGATTACTTACTTTCCGATTGTGTCTGCAGTTTCCCAATTCGTTGCATCAAGATTGATTGATTGATTGATTGATTGATTGATTGATTTTATTGTGACATAACCATTTTATTATTCAGATGGGTCTGCTCATGATACTAATAATGATCAATGGCAATTTTTTTAATACTACAGATTTACAGTGTATTTTCCATAATAGGAGGAGGAGGAGGAGGAGGAAGAATCTCTTGAGAAAGTGCAGAATTCTAAATGTGAAAAGGTTAAAAGGTGAATTCCATCTGGGAGATGTATAGCTCATGGTTTGAAGTGAATTTAGACACTGATTCAATCTCTCAACTGAGCGTCGATACATTGATTCTTAACATGTTAATGCTGCATTCATGATCTACAAAAATATGGTACAAACTTCTTTCAACTGCAACAAATCAACCCAGAGCATTAATTATTATACAACATAAAAACTGCTTTTGAGAACTCATGGGGAAGAGGAAGCGAGCTTCTAATTTAAAATGATAACGCAAAATAATAATTGATTTGTGTTAACAATATGCACAAACCTTGTGTCTGAAACATAGACAGATGGTATGAAAAAACTTGTTAGTGGCAAAAATGATATGTTTATAGAAAAATTTTAATAATAAATATTTCTTGGTTTCAGCATTTCAAATGGAAGAATTTGTTGCTTTTTGTTGTTTGCATTCATTATGACGATCTTTACGTTTTGGGGAGAAAGCAAAACTGAAACACTGAAACTGTGTCGTGTTCAACTTAAAAGGGTGATGGCCTGGTTCTTAATGCGCAAGCTAGTAACCAAAAGAGTCGCTGGTTCAAATCCCAATGTGAGGCATCAAGCAAGGGGTTTAACTAATAATAGCTTTGACTGTATCACAGAGTTAAATTCATACTCATCAATCAAATACGTGGGATCATCTGATCCAATGTGGTGTCGTAAAAGGAAAACAGCCCTCTCGCTTTACATATTCCATCTTAAAGCCTGTAGCGCTGCATTATGTACTAATGGTAAAATATGTAATAATGTAATACCTTTTCAACTTGTGATGTAAGAACATTGCATTTTGTAATAATCTGCGACATTCTGTAATAAAATTCTTGAACACATTTTGTAATAAACTTTGCCGCATTTCGTAAAAACTGCAACAGTTATTACAAAATGCGGGTTAAATGATTAAATGCACTCAGTGGCACTTACAATGTGGTTTCATTCACGATCTAGTTTTATTTCTTCAAGAAAAAAATTAATGGCTGGTGGAAATACCGACTTACTTGTCAGGTGATCTAAAAAGTTAAACCTGATTTAGAGCCCTGGTTCTACAATAGTTATGTTAGCAGGACATGAGCAAAATCAGAGAGAGACGTGTAATTCTAGTCCAAATGGTCGAGTCCAAATCGGATAAATATGGATAAAGGGCTAAATTTATTAAACAATGCATCAAATTATGAAATTTTCTTTAAAAGAAAAAGTGGAATAGCCACATTTTGTGATAACTGTTGCAATATGTAACAAGTTATTAAAATAGGCCAGGTTTATTTGAATATGCGTTCAAGAATTATATGACAAAAAGCGACAGATTATTTCTAAATGTAGCACAATTATATAATGAGTAAAAAATGTAATACATACATATTGCACCACTATTACATAATGCGGCGCTACAAGGTCCACGAAGTTCACAGTACTTATTCTCAGCTACGATGAAAACAGTACATCCTGTAACATGCCAAATATTTGCAGTTTGTGCAAAAACTTTTCATAAAAGTGTATAGAAATAAAAAGAAATGATTAAATAATGGATACACGTTTGCTTGAATGCTCAGAAATTCAGATGATAGTCTTAAACTGTACTTTACTGATACAATAGTTGGATCCTTCCATGTCTTTATTGTCTCCTACTGGGGAAGAAAAAGCTTCCATCTTTATTCTATAACCGAGGATTTTTGTGAAGCATAAAGGTTGTCTGTGTCCAACAGTCCCAGTGAAACAATCCTAAATTTAAAAGAATTCAAATAATTTTTCAAAGCGATAACTCCTCAAATATATAATAGCAGTCTCTATCGATCAAATAACCTGACTCAGCAGGTACTGTTAAATTGTTTACTGCCAGGTGGCTCAGCAATGAAACGCATTCATTCAGTATTTAAAGAAATTTACATCACATATCGTATTCAATCCCAAAAAAGAATGTAATTTTGTGCCGTGCTCGTTTCAAATTGTGTCATTTTGAATGTTTCTGTTGAGAGTCGAAGTCCAATACATGGTTTTATGTCAATTAACTGGCATTTCTAAGAGTAACTTTCATTCAAATATGCATTTATTGTATTAACAAGGAATTTCAAAACTATACTTTAAGTAGAAATGCCAATTGAGATACATGATAGCTATCTTGATAATCGAGTAGTTTTTTTGTTTGTTTGTTTGTTTTTGGGGGGGGTTACAATAAAGAATCACACCTTCTATCGTTGTTGCATGTTTTTATAAACTCACCGTGACTTGGGTCTTGGTATTGTGTTGTGTCCACTACTGTGAAGAAATTTATTAAAAAAAAGCTGATGTTTTCTTAGAATTTTTGAAAAATTCAGGCTGGATGGGAGCCTCTTGCTGATGGTTTTAGACATCAGGCCTCATATCAGACACCCCTGCTGATGCACGTCCATGCAAAAAAAAAGTGAAATAAGCAATATATCATATAGTTGCTGCATGTATTTGACTAAAAAGCTCAAGCAAGTGTTAATCGTTGAATGCAAAATATACAATGATGAGCATTTTCTATATATTTTCATTATGGGTAATGCCAATAATAATCAGTTGCATGCCTGCAGTGATGTCTTGGTGTTGTCTCTGTATAACACTGGAACAAAGTTAAAATCAATAAATCAGCTACCTCAATTTAAAAAAGAGTCCTTGCCTAGTTATTATCCAATTAATAATTAACTATAATCCCTGCAAATCCTTAAATACATGATTAACCAATGAGAAATTCATGCAAAAGATACATGCAGTATAACTGCCTTGCACTTGTTTTTAAAGATACAAGCTTTACTATTTGAAAGTTTTTGCTTTGTACCATTTCTCACATAATTTTGTACCGTGTTTCTCTTGTGGAACATATATTGGCGTGTTCAAGGATTAACAGTTGAATCTATATTTACGTGACATTGTACAGCAGTCTCGAATTGTTAATGTGGCGTCTCCACAAAATCAAATCATCACTCATGGCTGAGATCAAGGGTGTCAAACATGTGGTATGTGGGTCATAAATGTGAACATTTCAAGATTGTCCCAATACATTGCTGTTGCACCTAAAATAGTGCCATGATAACCTTTAAAATTGGTATATGTGATTAAATTCTCTATATTTTCACAACACCAAACAGTTACTGTGGAAAATTACTACAATCTCAACAGAAAGACAATCTTATTGATACCTTGTGGTGCAAAATACAATGAAATTCTAAAAAAAAACAAAAAATATTCTGTAGCATTATGTGTTGTTGTTGGTTTTTTGTTTTTTTTTAATCAAATCACCCTTACAGCATAGCTTTGTGGTTAAAAAGGTAAATAGTTCTCATTGCACAATCTCTGAAATCTCAGCTTGGGGTCTCAGTTGTTGGTGCATACACTTACATAATTAAAAAAATAATAATTCTTTGTCATTTTTACTCTTTGCTTGGTGGTTTGGCTGGACCAGATTAGAGCCTCTTGTGTGTCAGTTTTGGCCCACGGGCTTTGTGTTTGACACCCCAGTATTATTCTTATTTTTTAAAGCATTATTCATGGCTCACACTAATACTATACTTGATATCAGACTTGAATGTGATCTTAAGAGATAAGACTTTCAAATAAAATGCATTTTTAGACGTTTTTAACCTGCTCCCGATCCACTGTCATACAGGAAATAATCAAATTTAAGCTTATTAATAGAACCAATAACAACTTCCTTGTAAAGTTGCGACACGGTGACAAGCGATTAGGTTAAAATGGGGAAGAAGAAGGAAAAAAAAAAAAAAAAAAGACGAAGAAGTGAGCTGCATTTTCCGGTTAAACCCGCCGGAGCCATGTTTGACCGGCGCCACGCTTCGCCCCGGACGCTGGCTCGGAGGAGACTCGCCCGCCCGCCCGCCCGCCCGGCAGAGCAGACGCAGCGGCGGAGGGGGGAACTCACTCGACGGCGAGACTTCCAGGCGGAGCTCGCTAACTGCCGACCTGAAACATCTCCAAGCAGCCGAAAAACCAACCCCTCAACGCGCAGGTCTTTCTTCCATTATCCGTCGCTACATCCAGGTGGGTGAATAAAACACAACAACAACCGTGTTTTGTGGCTGTATTTGTCGCCGGAGCGAGGAGAGCTTCGCTTCGATACAAAGGCTTTCTGTACCGGGCTTGCACCAGCCGGGAGGCCCGCCTGTGTCTTTTCAATTCGCCGCCTAGCCTCCAACCTTTTTTCCCCCCTTCTCAGCACCCATCTCCTCGTTTTTTCCCCCCCCCTGCCTTTCTCTTGTGTGTAACACGCGTCGGCTTTCTCGCGTTCAATGGCCAATTTGTCCGAGTTGTAATTGTTTTATTTTTATGTCGGTCTTCCGATAACCGTGGCCGGTACCAAGAAACATGGTTGCTCTGCGGAGTCTCCTAGCGATGCACGCCGGGCAGCGGTGCAGTCCGCGCCGCTAGAGGGTTACGGGGACGGCCGGGGTTTTGCTCTGTCGCAACCGGGAACACGTCCGGGGAGGGAGGGCATTAAAAAAAAAAAAACGCACGCAACGACACGATTCACTTATATAATATATGTACTTTTTTTTTTTTAAACAGCTGCTCGTTGTTTGTTTGCGTGTGTGAGAAAAGTTTCTTTACACATCATATATCAAATAAAGTTGGTTTATAACTGCGTTCAGCTCCGTTTTTATTTTATTTTTCTTCGCTTTTTTTCTCTCCGTCAGGGCGTCTTCGGCGATCCGCTGCAGATATTTACAATTTTTCAACGGGTTATAATTAATCTAAATGGTGAAGAGTTGTGGTTACGATTGCCCCCTTTGCAGGGTGAGCTTTAAGGGGAGGGAGGGAGGGAGGGAGGGAAGGAGGAGGGGGGGGGGGTTGCAGTCCTGGCGAACACAGGCTGTTGCATAGCGACTCCCGTGTGGGGTGAATGTCCTGGAGCATGCCCGCTCAAGGAGCCACAATTCTCGGGCTCAGCTCTGGACATCACACCGGTGTGAATATCAACCTGGCTAGGCGTCAGGAAGTAACGGGGATCCATCCTCTCGAACAAATATTGGCGCCATTTAACAGGCTGCAATTGTTTATCAGTGATGATTACAAAAAAAAAAAAAAAACTTGAACTGACCTAAAAACATCTACTGTTTGTGAGAAAGTTTGGCAAGATGATATAAAAATATAATAATGTTCTTCTTTGATGCAGCACAGCGTATACATGATTGAAATATCTTTTTCAAAAAACAATTACGATTAAGAAAATGACAGTATTGATGATTCAAAAATACAGTGAAATGTCCAACAAACTTCTACAGCTGTTTGGATTGTGGACGATTTTACAAACTCCTGACAGCGTGACTTGAGGCTAATGCTAGTTTGCCAGCTTCCATGGCAGCAGCATCGGTACCTCAGAGTTGTGTCTCCTACTTGGTCAAAAATATTGTGTTTTCGCTGAGATTTTTACAATTTTCTTTGGTGGTTTGGCAAGACCAGATTGGAACCTCTTGCCGGCCAGTTTTGGCCCACAAGCCTGATGTTTGACACCCCCAGTTTACCAGATCAATCCTGAGGATTCATAGTGTCAGTAAAACACACCGTTTATTCTTTCTCCATTTTGTGCATACTTTGCCTCATTTTTGGGCTTTAATACAAGTTCAAAGGGGAGATATGTTCATGAAAAACGTCATAAAGTTAAAATTTGCCTTAATTGAATGTATGTAATAAAAACTAAACTGCTTTATTGATGATCTATAATACATAAACTACATGGTAGGACTTAGCTCATCTAAGCACTTGCAACACATAATGTGTTTCAGGTTTCAAATGGATGCAAATCAAAGTTATAGGTCTAGATTTTAAGGAGCAGGTGGCTCGATATTGCTCTGCAGCTGAAAGTGAAACAAGTTGTTGAGTGAACAAACGGCCAGTTGGATAAACTGAGTAAAGTGGCTGTTAATTTGGGAAGGTGTGTTCAAGTTTTGAAAGTATGAAAACGTTCTGGCTGTTCCTGATAAGCTGAGGCTCCAGTATCTCGACTTTAAGCAGAAGGCTATATAGTCCAAAATTAATATAATCATTTTCAGGGTTTTTTTTTTTTTTATTCCCTTCCACTGCAAAATGAAAAGCTGTTGCATAACCTTTTAATCAATTTGAAAGGACCAGCGAGTACAATGCCATACTTCATTTTTCTCTACGGGTCCACCAGCAGGTTAATGCGGTCATGGGGAGCTCTGTGTTTTGTTTTGGAGTTGTTGTTGTTGTTGTTATTTTTTGTTTTTTTTGGCAGAGCTTCAGTGATTTGGCTTCGACTCAATGTCCCGAGGTTATTTGCAATATTTCATCAAAGCTGTGATAAAATCCAATCTTCCTCTCAGCATGAGAGATTGTTGATGCACCTGAGTGTACTCTTCAGCTTTCTTCCACTTTGCAGCACTTTGTTAGGTCATGTAAAAAATTTTATTGGAGCAGAAAAATAACTTGAACTAGAGGTTTGCATTTCCATACAAAAATACAAGTATGAATGTTGAAGGCTGAATAAAGTGCTGGGATCAAATCAGATGAGCTTTCTTTTACAATTTGCTGAGTGTTTTGGTGGGCCGATTTTAGCCCATGGCCCCGATGTTTGACAACCATATTCAAACTATATTCACTTCAGCCAAATCTAACCCGAGTAGGTCATTAATTCAAGGTCTTATTTGTGCTTAATGTGCATTGATATTAATGCTAAATGACCCTTAAATCTCTGTTAAATTCTGAATGAAATGAAATGTCAATTCAGAGACTGTTTACTGAATACTAGACTCTGGAGCCACAGTAAAGATCTGATGGGCTTTGGCCCCATTTACATAGCAGTGACAATGAGTGTCACCACAAAACCTTCTTCACTTTTGGGAAGGGTCTATTAACACAACACTGGTGCTTGGATCCATGACAACCATGAATTATTTTTTGTACCAGCTCCCGAGGCGGAACACATCTTTCACAGTTGCGATACTCACGTGTGGTTTCATCACCAAAGCAAATAACAGTGACCACTCGTAGCCTGGCATACTAACCACATCATTGTCAGTGTGTGTCTGCATCAATGTAAACTCAACACTTTTTATTTTATTTTAAATTTTTTTAACGGTCAAGGTGTTGTCATTTAATTGGGGCCATAATTTACACAGCTCATATACACTCTTAAATGTTTTGCATTTCTTGTTCAGAACAGATTATTCATGTTAAAATCTGACAGACAGAATCTCAAATCTGGTGTAGTTGGACCTGTATATGATGGCCTCTCTTTCGGTTTTCTCCTCAGGTTGAACGATGTGATTGTGATCGGAGACAGCAGCTCTCCAATGGTCGCCGACCTCACCACACTTCACTAGAATGTACTTGATGAACGTGCCTCCTGTCGCAGCGACGCAAACAGAATGGAGAGCATGTGGCCCGCCTGGAGGCTATAGCCTTCCAGTTTGCTTCAATGACTCTGACACAGAGTTATCCACCAGAGGCACACCTATATCAAACAAGGTCCAGATGATCATAGAGAGCCTCAGGACCAGCCAGTCCTCACTCGAGATGGGCGACGAGATCGAGGGAAATGGGCTGCTGGGACAGGAAGGTCATCCCCAAGTCTGCAAGGTTGCAGTGGGTTCCTACATGGCAGCCAGATCCAAAACTAAAAGTCCCACTGAAAACCCACATGATGATGTTTCCTCCCCAAACATCCACGAGACCACTGACTCTGATAGTGATGATTCTGTGGACAGAGGAATCGAGGAGGCGATACTTGAGTACCTGAAGGAAAAGGATGATCACAAACGCAAAGGAGAACCATGTTCCGAGTTTCTCGAGGCATCCAAAATTCCCAGAAAAAGTCCACTTGATCCCGAGGTCCCCACACAGAATCCTGATGGCAATACATTCTCGTTTGCTGCTGGCCAGATTGCAAAATGTGTTCATGTAGAGACTCTCACTACAACACCCGCCATACCTATCAAAAACAAGACATCCCTTAATGACAACACCTTCGAGAGCTTCGATCTGAGTAAAAGTGCAACCAAAAGTTTGGTCTGCTTTACGGAGGAGACAAAAAGTTCCTCGACAACAACCGCCAACAAAACAGTTCAGTGCCCAGTTGAAATTAAGATGGATGAAGAATCCAACGATTCCAGCAGTGATGACGGCATTGAGGAAGCCATTCAGAGATACCAGTTGGAAAAAAAGGAGCAGCTTGTAAAAAGGGAACCTTTCAATCTGCATGCCTTTGACGAGGAGTCGGACTCCACCAGCGACGATGGGATAGAAGAAGCTATTCGCTGCTACCAGCTCGAGCAGCTCAAGGAGAGGAGTGCCCTGAACTCATTCCTGCACAAGGAAAAATCCTTCAGCAAGTCATTTATACACCCTGTTGGAAGCACGAGCACAGAGAACACAAAGAAACACAAACTGAAGAAAAAAAGGGCCAGAACGGACAGAGAAAGAGCTTCCCAAACTGCTATATCTGGATTATTATCGAAGACACTTTCAGACAGCTCAAAAGATAAAGGGAATGGACTGCATTCAATTAAAATTGAAGGTTTTCGGGAGCAGACCGCACCTGCTGCTCCAAAAGTTAATACAAGCGCTGAGCTCATGTGTGCCGAAGCAATACTCGACATTTCGAAAACTGTGATGCCCGGGCCCTTCCAGCAAACTGCTGGCCTCAGTAGTTGCGCTACCACCGAATCTTCTTTGCAGTCTTCTCTCCCCGATAATTGCCCGGATGACGAGAGCAACGACAGCTCCATTGACAGTGAAGACGGCATTGAGCAGGAGATCAGGAATTTTCTGGAGCAGAAGGCTCAGATGCAGAAGCAGCCGTCCGACGGCTCCTCTGTGAGTAAGGAGCCTTGTTGTGTCAGTGAGCAAGATCAATTGAAAGCAAAAGAACCTGTGTGTCAGAAGAAACCACAAAAACTGTCTTTAACGCAGAGGCGAAAAATCAAAGAGAAAAGCCCGAGTGTTTCTAGCGTGTTGGACAAAGCTTACACCGTTCAAGAAAAAGCCACAAAGCCTGTACCGGAGCCTATAAAAGAATCAAATCCCCTGATGTTATTACAGTCAAGTCAAACACGCCCAGTTTCTGGGTTATCCAAGGCAGAGCAAAGTGGAGACAAAAGCAGCTCCCTTGACAGTGATGAGGATCTAGACACTGCAATAAAAGACCTACTCAAGACAAAAAAGAGGTCAAAGAAAAAGGTGCGGGACCTAAAGCGGAAATCAAGGAAGTGCCTCAAGGATGAAGAAACACTATCGGGAAGTGTTCTGCAGGTCAAAAAGTCGAAGCCTGATCTTGTTAACAAGTGTAGCCCGTTGCAAAAAGCACAGAAGAGTAAGGATGACATGAAAGATAAGTTTGGACTGAGTGAGATGAGTGTTTCACAGCAGAGGCAAAATATCAAAAGTAAAGAGCTTGGCACACTTGAAGATAAAGGGGAGATACTAACGGGACTCGGCGTTCAACACACCCAACCGATGCCCAGGGTTGTAGCTCCCCCACAGATAAAAGAGGAGAGCAGCTCGGTGGACAGCGACGACAGCATAGAGCTGGAGATCAGAAGGTTTCTGGCTGAAAAGGCCAAAGTTTCCACTGCCGGAAAAAGCCAGGATGAAGACGTGTCGACAAGCGGCACCGGGGCAGTTTGCAACCCGCGTGGGGCTGAAGATATTAAACGGGAAAATCAGCTGGCTGAGATTCCAACACAATGCGTCAGTCCCCTCTCTGGGCTTTCTCCTCACAGTAGCCCAGCTCAAAACAGACCGTTCCCAGCGTCGCAGTCCTCACCTCAAGACATATCCATCGCCGGCGGACAATCGCGCCTGTCCTCAGTCCAGCCGTGCAGCCCCAGTCTTCTGGAGCCTGCAGATGGGGCCGGCGCAGCCAAAACTGAGCAAAAGAGGCCACACACTGGGAGGGATGATCTTCACAACATCAGTGCACGGATGGAGAGAGTTCGACCAGTTTCCAGTCCAAATATCTCCGATTCTCGCTCGGAGTCAATCAAGTGGCGCCAGAGCCTGGGACTTCCCATCCCTGTCGTGAGGGCTCCGAGTCGGACACCATTCCAGATCACCTCGTCAGACGTCAGTGAGCCTGCAACGGCGTTGCCTTATCAAAGCGGAGGCCTCGGTCACAAATCACAGACTCCGGATGCTGTTTGGTCCCTTGCAAGAACCGGCAAAGCACCGTTTCCCTGCTCTCCAGAGACAAGTGTGAATACTGCGTACAGATCTACTGTATTGAACCTTTTTTCCACTGCCAAGCAGCATCCGAGGGTGTCCTTCTCGCAGAGCCTTGTGCCCGGCCATAGGTCCCAGTGCTCTGCCGAGGGGGAGCGAGAAAGGACCGTGCACATATCCAAGGACAAAAGTGTGTATGTCGAACTGGAGTCAAATAGGACCAACCACGTCCAGGTTCAAAGCAGGGACAGGGTTGAGGGCAAGCAGAGGATGGACTCTCTGAGTGAGAGACAGAGAGAAAGCGAGAACGTGAAGATAGATCATAAAGGATTGCATCTTGAAAGGAAAGAGGACGAATTTAAGGATGAGGCAGATTGTGACTCAGTCGACAGGAGAAGTCCAGAAAAGACGCAGGGCTTTTCCACATTGTAAGTATTTTCTTTGATCACTATATGCCCCAATAGCATCTTGAGTTTACCTAATTCCTCAATTTTGCACTGCTAATGGGAAAAAAAGAAGGAAAAAACAATGCGGGCTATAGTCATGCTCATTCAGTTAAAGGCTCTGAGGGAACGTTTAATATGTTATAACAAAACAGGCTTTTTTTTCCCCAAGTGTATTCGTACATTGATACTGTGATGTAACACATTGGTGCCATCAATAAAACTTTATTTATACATAGAGGTGAATTCATATCATCAAGCAATATAGCAGCAGTTACTATAAGGCCTATCACCAGTACCATGAACCTTCTTTGTCACCTCATATGTTATGAATCTAAATATCTTGTCAAAAGGAAACCTGATAGAGGAATTACAAAAAAAAATTAAGTGTGTTTATAAAAACTAGGAAAAAGAGGCTTTATAAAGGGGAATTGTAGAGGAAGATCATGTTTAAAGTGAAAGGATACAAGCAGGTACTACGTGTAATTTAGTCACCTGATTGGAGACAAAGTGTGATTTTTATATACAGGAATTGTTGAAGCTTTTATTTCCAACACTTTTATCTGAATTTTTCAGTAAAAGTAAAAAAAACAACTATGTGGTATTGAAACTCTTTGGTTTAATTTCACAGTAAATCAAAATCATATTTAATCGCCTATATTTCAAGCAAAAATGCCAAACATTTAATCATCTTAGCTCATCAAATAAGACATATACCGGTCCACTTTTCATGACTTTGGACATATTGTATGTAAAGAACGAATCAAATTCAATACAGTCAATCAGGTAAACAACTGTAATGTACAATAAATCAAAACTAAAGCCCTAAGCAATAATGATGTGTGGGGGTATTTTTAGTATAATTAATGTTTGGGTTTTTTTTTTCAACCTTATAATTTGGCTATAAATGTTGTAAGTTGATTAGGTTTAATGTTGAAATCCCATTCTTCTCCCTATCTAACTTTCAGCTGCACCGGTTTTGTTTCTTGCCGCTCATGTCATCAGACCATCACCTCAGTAAAAAAAAAAGAGCCATTCTTTTCTGTCAGCACCTTTACATTAATTTCATCCTCACCCTCTGCCTTTTCACACACTCACCCGACACCTCACAATAACAGTCCCTCTAATGATGATGATGATGATAATTTTAGAAAATGTCCCTCACCTTGCTTTCAGATTCAGTGAAACCTTTCTATCGTTTGCATTCGGTGCAAAAACAGTCAAGTTTTGAATGTCAGTAGGGATCACCTTCGATTAGTCTTTGAACACGTGGGCAAAGGGAACAAACCAGCAATAAATTACCCCCCCCCCTCTCCACCTGGGTGTAATGACTGATGGAAATATCAGTCGATGGATATAAAGCCACTATAGCGATCTCGGACTGGTGTTCTTCAGATTCCATAGGAAACTGCATAATTACTCTCATCTGTCTCGCATAATCTGACATTTAGTGTGTTTTTTTGTTGTTGTTTTTTTGGCATGGGAAAGTTTTCTTGGCTTTCCTATGTGAATTAAAAAAGGCTATTTATTTTGGTTTAAAAAAAAATACCAGTTGTTACTGAACATGCTGTGCATTGCCAGTTTTTTTGTAAATATTTTGTAAGAGGTGTTTTTCTTTTACTCTTTCAGATAAAAAAAAACTTGCTGTGTCTTTTAAGTGCATCAGTGTAATAAAGATTTGAGTCAGAAAATAAAGTCCGCTCTCTTTTTGATTTTATGGGGGGGAAATGCATTGTTTCACAGTCCTTTGTTATCGGTTTGGAATTATTTATCAAAATGTCACCTCGTCACAGAGTTCTGGTTTGATGATTTCCTGCTCTGCCTTGCTCAGGTGTTTGTCCAGTGCCATTGACCCTGGCATCACCATCAGACCTTGCATAGCTCTCACCACACAGGAGAGAGGCAGCATGTTCACCAGGACGTATCAGCAAGAAACGTACAAGAAGGTACAATTAATACACAGGGAAAGTGAAGTTTTAAGTCGAGTGTTTATTGTTCATTAATCACAAGAGAACCTTTAAATGTTTTCCACCTGTGCTCTGTGGAAAATAAAGAATCCAGATTGTGAATCGTGTGTAATAACACTTGTAGGATACAGGTGTTCTCAGGAGTGTCCCTGTGCACCAGAAGCAAGTTCAGCAGGTCAAAAGAAAGCTGCAGTTCATTCCGACAGGTATGCGAGTGTACCCGAAATGTTTGGCATCACAGTAAAACATGATTAAATTTGACATATGTTCAATTTTCTGTTTTAAACAGGAGAAAGGAGAAACCCGGTCAGCACTGTGTAGCTGAGTCAAACTTCATTTTCAGTTCCCATGATTCATGTAGGATGTTTGGAACATGATGTTTGTAGGACATTTGGCAGTTGAGACTTTTAAGGTAGCAGGATGTTAATTTTAAATGTTGCCTTTGCGGAAGTTCTTTTGTTCCTTTAACAGTATGAAATATAGGTTTACATTTTCATACATGAACAATCAATGAAAGATACCCAACTGTTGTAAATTGAATTGAATTAATTTTCTTAGACAGTTATGTTCAAATTTGTCTGAAATGTGTACTTGTATTCCTCATTTAATGCATTAAAGATGATGGAATAGAAAAACACCATACAGAATATATGTTTATGGATTTACATGTTCTGTTCAGTTTAAAATTAACTCCAAATTTCGTATTGGGTTTCTTTGTACCAAAAGACTTAAAAGAAAATGTTTAAGCTGAAATGTTTTATTCTTCGGTTTTAAGCCAAGATATGACACCCAATTGTTTTGGTCGTAATAAAGTTGTTTCAAACGGAAGCAGCGTTGCATCATGGGTATTGTAGTGTTCCTGGACGTCTTCGCGACAGACTGTTCACTTTTACGGCAGCTCGGAATACAAACACGCTGACCTTCCAGCTAGCATGGCAGCTCGGGCGCTAACGAGAGGTAACCACTCTAAAGTCTGTTTATATCTTGAAAAAGCAGCGCTATTTGTAGAATATATTGCGTACAGGTTGTTAAAAAATAGTGTAAGCTTTTATAATGAGGGTTTTTCTTTCGCATTGCTGTTTAAATTCCACGTTACATTGTGCATTTCTTCTTAGCGGCTAGGCTAAGTGCTAGCGGTAGGTAGTTTACAATGTGTTATTTATACTTCGTGTCTTGTCTTCAGGGCTGTTGGGGTTCCATTCACGGGCTGTTACGGTTGGATACTCCTGCGGTGGTCCTCGTTATGCCACCGCACCGTCCATTGAAGTTCCTCAGCCTCAAAGTGACGATGTGACAGGTGAGCTGACGTCTTGTGTCAGTGATGGAAGTGTCGTTCTGTGGTTGTCTTGTTCACATTTTTTCACTCACTTCTCCCACTTGCAGACTTGATCTTGAACAAGCCGCTCGAGAAGAAGGACTTTTTCCGTGTGTCTGAGCTCTTCACGTTGAAGGATTTGTTTGAGGCCAGGGTGCATCTTGGACACAAGAAAGGTTGCAGGCACAGGTTGGTGTGCTTCCCCACAGCTTTTCACTCGCCAGTTAATTTCACAGCTTGCCATGCAAGTCGACTTTATTAGGCATCCGTTGACTTGTGTATGTTTTTTTTCCCCATTGAGCCTTTTACTTGCACAAAATGATAATGACTTTTGTGCAAAATTGGATACTTGTAAGCATTTATTCAAATTTAGGAATTTATTAAAAATTATTTCAAACCCTTATTTTAGTATTTTCCTTTTTGATTGACTATAAAATGTACATTTGATTTACTCCAATTTCTTTTGCTTTTGGATCCATTATTAAAAATTAGAAATTCTCTTCATATTATTTATTTACATCTGTAATAACATAGTCATGTTTGCAATAATGACAAAAGTGGATCCATGTCTAGGAGAAAGATATACAGTATATGTGAACTTGCCACCAACACAAAAATGTAGAGCAGGTAACATAACTTAGAGTAAAGAATGTTGTGTGACTTAATTTAACCGTAGTCTCTTCACAGGCTCATGGTGCCGTATCTCTATGGCTGCCGTTTGGATCAGGATATAATTGACCTCGATCAAACCGTAGAGCACCTTCAGTTGGCCCTCAACTTCACGGCACACATCGCATATCGCGGCGGCGTCATCCTGTTCGTCAGCCGCCGCCGTCAGTTCTGCCACCTGGTGGAGAGCACCGCGAAGGACTGCGGGGAGTACGCACACACGCGCTACTGGCAGGGCGGTCTCCTCACCAACGCCAACATCCAGTACGGCCCCGGCGTCCGCTTGCCGGACCTCGTCGTCTTCCTCTCCACTCTCAACAATGTGTTTCAGCAGCACGTAGGGATCAGGGACGCCGCCAAGATGAACGTCCCCACAGTGGGCGTGGTGGACTCGAACTGCAATCCCAGCTTAGTGACGTACCCCGTCCCCGGGAACGACGACACCCCGGCTGCGGTGGAGCTCTACTGTCGCTTATTGAAGATGACAATCAACCGAGCCAAAGACAAAAGGCGACAGATGGAGCTCCTTCATGGCCTCTCGGTGCCAAACGCACAGAGCTCGTGACCAAGTGTGTTTGGAAATGAGAGACAATGGAAATGCATTTTAACGTCAAGACTGTGTAACAACCCCCCCCCACCTGCCCATCTACATCTGGAAACAAAAACCTGGTCTGAAGTTCAGTTATGAATAAATGTGTTTGGTGACATTGGGTTTTGTGGTTTTATTTCTGATTTTCCATGTCACAGCAGAGTTGATTATAAGTACTTCTGATATAACTAACTCCAAACATTTTAATCTCTGTGGAAGTTTTTGTTAAGTGACACAGCTCGTTCGCATAATGTGATGCCTTCTGGGTCACTACTTTAAATTCAGTTTTTCTGTCGTGCGGTCAATTGTGAGATGTTTTCAAATTCTGTATCATTGCTTGAGACATAACATTTTTTATTTCAATTAATTCAATTATACTTGGCTATCAAAATTTTAAGTTCACACGTGATCCAGAGAATGGTTCTGCTTATTTTCTCTTGAAATACCTTTATGAGATACATGGAGACGTTGCAAACGTCCATTATTTAAATATATTTATTTTGATATGCAAAAAGTGAAAGAACCTGAACAAAAGGTCAGGCCAGCTGACCTGTAAGACGAGCAAGCTGTATTGTGATCGCTAAGCCCAATGCTTAAAGCTTCCTTGACGGATATGCAAAGTGACTGGCGTGCTCGCCGTGAACACCTGAGCGGTCGTGAAGAAGCCGACGTCTGACTTCTCGAATTGTAAAAACATTTTTATTTACACACAGTTGAATCCCAATGTGTCCCCAGCAGGTACGAAGTAAAGTCGGACCTGCTGACCGGACCAGTCCTGTTCTGTCAAACCATCCCACTCCAGCGGAGCGATGTGTAGATGACGCCTCCGTCCGGACCCGGCGAACAGAGTAGCACCGTCTTCTTCACGTTGGAGCCCAGACGGGCCACAGACAGGACGTCCAGGAGGGACAGGCAGCCGTCCAGTTCCACGCACACCGCGATGAAGTGAGCGTGGAACCGTAGTGGGTCACCTGGATAAACCAGGAAGTCTCCTCCGAACTTTCCCGCCGAGGTCAGGTAGAAGCCCCGCCCCCGCAGGTCTGAGAACACCTGGTACCTGGCTTCCCGTCCAGGCTGCTGCTGCTGCTGCCGTGCTGCGATTGGCTCGTCGGCCCGCAGGAATGCTCGGGCTTCTGGGCAGTGGCTAAGCCCCGCCCTAGCCGTGCTGAGCTGGACAGCCAGTGCAGATTGAGGGAAGCTAAAGCTCTGGTCCAGAGCCTTCAGGCGGTCGTGCTGGGCCTCCAGCAGGTCCTGGCCAGCCTGTTCGGAGGTCCCTGGCCCAGACTCTGTACTTGTGGTTGTCATGGCGACACTCCTACTTGTGATCGTCATGGCGCGGACCAGAGCTGCTTTTCGGTCCTCCAGTGCGATAACGCTCTGCTCGGAGAAGCTCTGCCTCTGCTGCTCTTCGTAGCGTCGCCGGAGATCCTCTCCTGGAACCCGCTGCTGCGGTGCAGGCTGCGAGGCGGCGGAGCGGTGCTCCCTCAGCAGGCGCTCCTCCTCCTCAAGGAGCAGCAAGGGTCGTCCGAGGCGTCCGTTCTGTCGCGGCATTCGGGGGAGCGAACCCAGTAGCGCCCCCACAATGCCATGGCTCCTTACTGCACGCAGGTCTTGCATGCGCCACAGCAGGGGGGCGGAGCCACAGGAACTCACGCCCACCACCAGGGAGGGCTCTTCCTGTACCTCCTCGAGGACCACCTCCTCCTCCCCCTTTTCCTCATCGCTGACCTCATTAACTTCCTCCATCTCTTCGGACGTGTGCAGAGGTGGCGTGTTCCACTGTTGTCGTCGTCCTCCTTAGGAAATAACACCTTCGCCGTCACGCTGGAAGCGCACGTGCTCTCGCCGGTCCTCCACAATCAGCTGATTAAAGTGACCGACGCGCGCGCCGTGAATTCGGAACTGACTGAAGGAACTTCGTGAATTGGAGATGCAATATACTTCTATTTACTCACGGAATTGAGTCCAAACCAAGTGTCCATTCATACGAACAACCGGCGAAAATAAACTTCATGCAGTTCGTCTCAGAGTTACAGTCAGAAACCATATGTGCTCACTTCCGTCGAGCAACCAGCTTGATCTCACAAAGGTTCCTACCTATTTGCATTACCCTCATAGTGTAGTTACCACCCCCTCTTGTGGATTTGTTAGTGTATTACACCCGCACTTGTACAAAAAATATATAAAAATATATCGATTGCATGTCTTGTTTATTAAGCTGAAAGTAAAAGCGTTTTCAAAATGAGATGTGTGTTGTTTTTTCACAATTATTGTAACACCAAAAAGTCTCCATCTCAAAGTCTGGCTTTACAGGTTTCTTCCTGTTAAAATGAAGTCCCCCCCCCCCTTTTTTCTCTGCAAAAGTGCAGTGAAATTACTGTTTTGTATTTGGCACGATATAAACAAAGTTGAATTTAATTGAAAAGAATTACGTCTTTATGTTTTGCAATCCTGCAGCCCATTTTTCATAGTGTTTCGGGTAGATACATATTTAAAATGCATTTTCTTAATTGTAATTGCCTGATTTCTTGAATGTGGCAACCAACTACAGTTCTGGTATGCATAAACAAACATACACGGTTTAAGTTGCGGCTTTGGGTGTTAAATTTGGTTTCTCGACTCTAAGGCAAGTTGTTAACGTTATTTTGTAAACGCGTTTCGCAGAGTGCTTTGGTTGCTCTCGGCTTCCGTAGTTCTTGTTATGTGTAATTTCCCTTTCTGGCCACGAGGGGCAAACACTTATAGACAACCAGACTGTCACGTCAATACGGTGAGTGGGAGAATATCGATCATTAAAAACTTCATATTTTAAGGTGTATTTTTACGTTACAACGTTGAACCTGTTTATTTAACATATATTTAACGTGTCTATTACTCGCACTTTGACATATCTACACAATGTCCACTTTTCTGTTTAAAAGTGTATTTAAATCTTGTTGGACGTGTTTTTTCAGGTAAATGTCGGTGAAAAGTTTTGATTTTCGTCTTTTGTTGTAGTGTTCCTGCTTTAGGACAGTTCGTTCTCTCAGTGGTGAGCAACAGGCTATTTTAAGTTCGTCTTCTGGAAATGTGAAGGCCACGAGGAGCTTAACTGCAGTGACATATTGGGAGATATTTAAGGATTAAGTCTGCTCGATTTTAGCAGATTGTTTTTGAGTGTGGTGGCTGTGGATGAGGTCGCTTCGGGCATTTTCAGCCCTCGTGTCTTTAAAACCTGTTGCTAAATCATTAAATATGAAGGAATTGTTGGTGTTACATAATTCAAATTAAACTCGTGTTCTTGTGTTGTGCAAAACTCTTGACTATCGATAATCACCCTCTTTGAAAACAAGCCTGCAAATAACAGTGTTCATTAGCGGTTCGTTAGTGTTCACAAATAATAATTCAGAGCAAAATAACCTCTGAAAGTTGCGATTTGTGCAATATATTCTTACATTTTCGTAGTGGAATCCACACAATTACCATATAACCTTTCATTTGGATGACTTATCCCTTCACATTGTATTGACAACATTTAAAAAAGCAGTACATTAAAGGCAAAACTAGTTTCTTTAATTAAATAATGCTATAAAACAATGTAGTCGATCAAAAAGGGCTAAGAAATGCGTTTAAACAAAGAGATTGACACCTAAAACATAAAGAAAGCTTGAAATGATACAGAAATGCATGTACTGCTTTTTAAATTCTGACACAATACTACATTAAAAGATGTTACAAGTACAATGACACATTTTAAAACTGCCTCAAAAGTTAAATTCTGACCTCAGATGGTGCTGACAATGGTTCTCCAAAGTAAGATTTAAAGAAAATACTCCCATCAGGTAACGTGTTCTATGTCATTTCGTATATTATGGATATGAGATTCAGCTCTAGTATAGCAAGTATGTGAAAAGTACTCATTTATTTCACCAGATTCACATTTTCTTTAAATGATTTTGCTGTGATCCATTTAAGGAAATTGAGTGGAGAGGTCAATGATGGGATTCACTCCCGCGCATGTGAGGACTGCTCAGGTCACATAAAACTGGTAAGTTTGACGATCAGTAGCCATAAAGTGAGTATTAGACACTTGAGGGTTGTCGTTGCCCCTTGAGACGCAGCTCTGACTTCGGTGTCACCGCTGTGCAGAACGAGGGCAGAAAGCAACTGGCCCACGATAGCTCGATTTCCACTGCGCAGTGGACTTTGGGTATGGAACCGGGCCAGATATTTACTTGCATTGCGAAGTTGGGTGCGAGGTTAACCCGTTTTGTTACTTTGACACTCGACGAGCTTCAGTGAAAACTTTTATTTGTCGTAGCTGCAAAATGGGAATCGCACTTCTAACGATCATTTCTCTTTCCAGAGGCATTTTCCAACATGTGGAAACATTCACCTGCCTCAAAGTTGGGGAAACGTTGGTTGAAGATGTCTGCAGATACGAAGGGCTTTTGATACGTGGCGGAAAGTGAGCGTTTCACAAGAAGAAAATAGTAAAATCAAGTAGTATGTATTTTATTCAGAAACGCAATTAAAATTGCTTGAAAGTTAATGCTTAAAGTAACTACTTTGTCTTTGTTTAATTAAAATTGGTATTTGTTTATGCAAAAATATGTTAGTTATTTAGATTTTCAAAGTCCTTATGAAATTAAACAAGCATCCTATTATTTAGGATTTGATCATTTAGAGGCTATTAGAACTTTTTAGTGATCATTTAACCAGGTAAGTCCATATATTGATGGATAGATACAGTAGATATATTGTTTTTAATCAATAAACTTTTTTAAGACAGTTTCCTGCATTGTCACCTGTTTTTTCACTTATTCACTTTTTTTGCCTACAAATGTAATAGAATCCTTTAACTGAATGAAGATGCAATATGTTAATTATTTGATCTCTACGTTGGCGTATTATGGCAACGTTCATGGGAAAAATCAAGCTTTCAATTTACAGATTTTAGTCAAAATGTCAACAATTAAGTCAAACCCAACTTTTTTGTGTGGAATAAAAAAAAAAAGTGTATTTAAAGAAGCAAATAAAAAAAGGAATATGTGTGCATTATTTCTTATCTATAAAAAAGCTTCATGCAAAAAAATCTTCAGTAAGTGGAATATCTGTGTACCGGTATCTTTTGGGAGGAATAATGTGCATATAGTATATAGTATGTTGGTCTCACTGGTTAAAAAACTGCTTTCAATTTGTTTGGCAGCTCTTAATATGTGTATATATCAATTGTCAACCCCACATACCCACACATCTATTCTCTTAATTGACAAATCATATTAGAAATGACAAAGGCTGAACTCTTTAGAGACATGTATTCAATTTTAAACTTTAAAAAAACTGTGTTCATTTTAAGCATGTGACATTTAATACATTTTGTGCAATCACATACACGTTCTATATCTCTATAGACACAACCATAAATATATACACAATTTGATGTTAATATATAAATAAATTATATCTTGTGAAAATATAGTTATTGAAAAAATATGTTTAATTAGACCCACACATACTTATCTACACAGACATTCATATTTCACATCTGATTAACATGCCTGAAAAAGGGTAGGACGAAGTAAACTTATCAAATCATACCCAAACTCCCATATGTAATGGTTATATATTGTAATTATTGTTCTGTATTAAAAAGTAGTGGCAAATAAAATGGTAAGAAAGTTATCGAATATAGAGGGCATGTATACATATATGTATATATACACATACTGTATCCATATTCATCTCATATATACACACATATGTACACATTTTAAGTTTGCATTCATATATATGCATTCACACAGTGCTCCCCTTTAATGTTAATGGTGAAAAAAATGGCTACAAATCATCTAATCATGACTAAGTTAGTGGGAAACTATTTTAATCATTGCTAGTTTAGTGACTCGGTCTCTGTTTTGTGTTGTGTTTGCTACTCTTGAGAAATTTGAAACAAAAATCCATGTTTTCTTTGAATTGTTTTACAATCTTCTTGATGTCGCGATGGACCGGATTGGAGCCTCTACGTGAGCCGGGTTCTGGCCCACAGGCCTTACATTTGACACCCCTGGCTCACTTGTTTATGTTCTCATTTTCCCGGATAAAGCCGCTCTCTCATTGTGTAGCCCACCTTCAGGTTACTGTAATACCATGAACACTATTTACGCACGCTCCCCCGAGGTGGTTTTTCCACACAATTAAAACGATGCTTGCAAAAAAAGAGACACGTGGTCATGTGATATTAAAGGACAGGAAGTGCACTGAGATTTTCAGTCGGCTGATAATAAAAAAAAAGGAAAAAAAAAAAAAAAAAGACGCTCTCTCCCTTTAAAGAAGCGCAGCGGCGAGTCGCTGGGATACGGAGAGGCTGTGCGCTCATCGCTCGACACCACTGCCTCATTCCTCAGCCACAATCACCGACAACTTCCGTCTGGTGGCTTGATGAAGATGTCACCTTTTATTAATTGGAGGTGACTCGCGGTCACAGTCGCACACTGGAGGGGAGAGATGAGGACTTTAATCGGAGGTGTTTTTTTTGTTTTTTTTCCCTTCATATGGATCAGCAAATATCGCTCCGTTTCAAGGACGCGCGCGCTTTGATCATTTCTCACCCGGCGAGTGATGCGTGAATGCGAACAAAAAGCCACACGTTTTTTTTGTTTTTTGTTTTAGTTTGCTTGTATTATACATGACAAGCTTGTAGATGCGATGCCCCTTAGCTGCGCGTGATAATTCCGCCGGATTGCGACGCGCGGCGGTGAGGATGTGATCAGAACGCGGAGGTCTGCGCTTCGTTTCTCGCTCCGCCGCGTCCAGACAAGAGTCGCTCATGATGCCCAGGACAATGCGGAGACTGGTCCATCTGATGCTGTTCTGTCCTCTGTCCAAAGGCCTGCAGGTATGTTATCATGTTGCCCCCCCCCCCCCAAAAAAAACACCATTATGCCTGTCAAAATGTAAATACTCTGGTTTTAGAGCCCAGTTCACGTGCGTCACAAAATGTCGCGAGTCCTAAAATTTCGGAGGAGAAAAAAAAAAAAAATCCTTGTAGAATTACATTTTTCGAAGGTCAATGTTGGATCAGTTGTGGAGAAAGCAGTCCAATGGGTTATAATATTCCGATTTACACGTTTTATTTGTCACCATGTCCTTGTGTAATGAGTACTTTTTATCTCGATACGTTCTTGTTGTTAAATATTTCTCTTTTATAGAGTCAAATTCATCTTAGTTGAAAGGCCACAATTTGATCTTGACCGCAAAGTAACTTCTCAATGTTTCCCTGTCGTTAAAAATACTCAATATGCAATTAAGTATCTCGGGTATATCGGATAGTTTGAGTAAGTAAAATTTCAACATTATGGCATGTTAATATATGTGAATTGACTTTCTGCTTCTTTTGGGAAAATTTAATGGAAGATGTGATATTTCATGGTGACACTGATGCTGTTTCTATTGTATCAATGTCTTGGCTCCCAGAAATTTGTGTCACATCTCCTGTTCCTAAAACAGTGTAATTTTCAGTGAATATATTGTAAACAACAACTAATACTGTTGGGGGGGGGGGAATACCTAAAATTTGTTTTCTCTTTGCAAGTCTGCAAGTAATATATTTAACACCCTACCACTGTAGCAAACCTGCCAATTCAGTATACACTTTCGTATTAAGATTAACATGATCTGCCAGTCAGTGTCGCTCATTGATTATTTATCTGATGGATTTTTTTTTTACGATAGAGAATCTTTGACCCCAATAGTGGTGGGGCAGCTTTGTTGCATTGATAAAACACATTGTAAATGTTCCTGTTGACCCACTTTGCCTGTAAAATAAAACATATGCATTGGAATAATAATAGAATAGAAGTAGAACTTTATTTATATAGCACTTTTCACGGACATGAGTCACAAGGTGCTTTAAAGCACTATAAATAGAAAAAATAAAAGGGAGATAAGATCATGAAAAAATATAGAAGCAAGAAAAAGTCAAATTGAGCAGCTACCGGCCAAAGGCCAACTGAATAAAAATGTTTTTAACTGCTTCATAAAAGTACCAGAATGAGCAAATCGTGGCATCAATACTTAAAACATTAACCTTAGTGTTAAGTTTTTAAAGCCTGTTTATAGCCGAGGTGGTATTTTTGCATGATAGTTTAATCTTATTAGTTGGGGGAGCCCCCACATTTACGGCGACTATACGTATAAATATACTGTCTCTCTCATTTCCTCTTTTTGGTTGATGGATGAAAGTGAAAGTGTGTCTGCACATTTTTTTCTTCAGTATTTTGTTGCATCATTTTACTTCGGGAAAGCAAATGAGTTGAGCGTAATCAAACTTTTATGAAGTAAAGGCAACCTTTCAATCAAACTAAATAGGGAAATAACTGGAGGTCAGACATAGTTAACACACAGTTACTTGTGTACATTTACCTTTAAAAAAAAAAAGAAATAGAAACTCAGTTCAGTTTCGACTTAAAATATCTCCATAGTTCATTGATCACTGCAGATCAGCTTTCATGGTTTCAAGCCGTCCATCCATTTAATCGGGTGTCATGTTGCCTTATTCAGTGTTTCTCCTCTCGTTCTTCATCCCAATCCGTCCTCCTCTTTTTTTTTTTTCTGTCCCACCTCTCACAGAGTCGTCTGCCAGCCATTAAAGTGAAATACCTCCTGCTGGCATGGCTGGCCATCCTGGTCGTCGGCTGGGTCATGTACATGCAGTACGCCTCGTACTCGGAGCTCTGCCGCGGGCACGTCTGCCATATGGTCATCGTGAGTATAGAATTGCATGAAAATCGATAGGAGCGTCGCAGGGGCAAATCAAATGGAGCCACGGGAAGATATAAGCTAAGCAATATAAGATGTTTGTGAAAAGGTTTCTCTTTTTTTTGTGGTGTTTTGCTGTCTTATTTAATCAAAAGCACAACCTCCACCACAGGCTGACACTCTGGGGTTGGCCTCTTCTTCTTTCTTTCTTTTTTTTTTTATTTGCATGGTCAGTCTCTCATAGCTCGACGGCTCTCCTGCTGTTTCCAGCTGTTTTCAAAGCCGTGGACTTTTGAGAACAAAACAGGCGGTGACATTTGAGAGCCCGGAGGAGCAGGACAGTGATTAACACAATAACAAATCAGAGTAATTACCACAGCGCTATGAAGGTTCAGTGCTGTGACCTCGTTGTTACAAATAATTACATCCGTGCGGGTATGAATGGGCGTGCAGCTCCAAAATGTCCTTTCTCTCTTGTTTCTCTCGTATATTTATTACAGCTTTGAGGGAAAGTTGTGCAGGTGGAGGTGTGTGTGTGTGTCGTGTGTACATTTGATGTTGGCCGACACAATACAAAATCTGCTTCCAGGTTTACATCGTGCAAACCACCCACACATGAGAGCAGTGGCTTCTTTCTGGCGCGTGTTGGTTGAAATTTACTCTGCATCTAAGAAAGACAGGAAACAGTAGAAACGTTTTGGTAAAATATGCTTGTTCTCTTTTGGATTTGCTTGTTGGCTAACAGAAAGCACAAAAGTATGAGGCACCAGTGTCTCCTCCATTTTATCTTGTGAGCAAACGTTTCTGTACAAAGGGTTGGGAAGGTTACCGCCAGGCCCCGGAGGAATAAACATACACACATCTTAAAATACCCGACGTTTGAACGCTGGATTATGCATTGCAGGAAGATGAGCCACTTTGGAAGGTCTTTCCTGTTTCCTGCTGCTCACACCGAGGCTTCTCTGGCTTTGTATTTTTTTTTTTTTTTTCTCCCACCAGTGTGACCACTACAGAAGAGGCATCATATCTGGCTCGTCCTGCAAGGCACTGTGTGACCAGAGAGCGCTGACATTTCACCGCTGCATGTCCACCTCCTCCACAAACCAGGTACAAATAAACACACGCATTGTGCACATTGTAAGAATAATACACGCCAAACATGGTGAAGAAAGTACTTCTACATGTAATGCTGGAGATCTGGTTTCCCATTGCAAAGTGAAATGAGTAGCGCTTGTCATGTTATGTATGCATTCATGTTAACCCTGGCATAATCTCAAAATATGTATTTCAAAAATGTACTAAGAGGAAACATTATTGAAGCTAATTCATCTTTTATATACAGTTGCCTCCATAAAATGTTGACGAATTGATCTATTTTACTTTGTACAATTCATCTTGTGTTTCAAAATTTGGTTAAAAGTAATTTAATGTAGAGGTGTCACTTAAATTAAATATTATTATTTTTTTGGTTTAAAGAATAAATTATTGATTTTATGCCGAGAGTTAAAATGATAGGGCGTCATCCGTTAATGGGTAGGTCAAAGGTTATTTGGATATTTCACAGAAAATATTTCTTTTTCATAGCAATTATTGACAGGAGTTCTTTGGATTGGCCTAAGGTTACACTATAGACAGATTTATTTTTCTTTTTTTATGATTATTATTTGCAGGTGTACATTGGGCTATGGAAGGAGAGGCCTGTTGTGATTAAATGCGGCATTGAAGATCCGGTGAAAATGGACGGAGCGCCAGACTCTATACTGCGACAAGAGATGACCTTATTCGACAAACCCACTCGTGGAACCTCCATGGATGAATTTAAAGAGATGCTTCACAGTTTCCTCAAGGTTTCTCAGCAAACTAACCTGTGTAGCTTTCAACAGAGCAGCCATAACTATAGAAGTCATAATCTTTTCATCTGAAAGGCAACCCACTTGTACACATTATAGGAAATGTTTGAAATTGCTCTGATTTAAAGATGTAAGGTGAATGTCCGTGGCCTTTAGCAGTAGTTCTGCAGCCTTCAAACTTTAATATTCACATTTAACAGCATTCAGTTCATCCGTATCATTTTTTTTTACTGCATAACGACCAATAAATCTAACCCTCTCCCTGCAGGCTAACCTCGGCGAACAGCCCTCTTTGAACTCGTTGGTGGACAGGGTCATCACTCTGGCTGATGTCAACTCGGACGGAAAAGTTTCCCTCGCCGAGGCCAAATCCATCTGGGCCCTGCTCCAGATAAACGAGTTCCTGCTCATGGTGGCGCTGCAGGAGAAAGAGCACACCCCCAAGCTGCTGGGCTTCTGTGGCGACTTGTATGTGACGGAGCGGGTGGGCCACGGCTCCCTCTACAGCGTGGAGGTGCCTCATTACCTGAAGGCCGTGGTCCCAGAAGCCTTGAGCACCGGCTTGAATCACTGGCTGGCCCCGGCCTGGCCCCGCAGGGCTCGCATCACCATCGGTCTCCTGGAGTTTGTGGAGGAGGTCTTCCACGGCTCGTACGGGAGCTTCCTCATCTGCGACGCCAACCCCCACCACGTGGGCTACAACGCCAAGTACGACTGCAAGATGGCCAACCTGCGCAGCGTGGCGTCCCAGGCGGTGGTGCGGGGATTCCTGAAGGGGCGGCGGTGCGAGACGAACGCGGACTGCACGTACGGCCGGGACTGCACGGCCACCTGCGATCGCCTGGTGAAGCAGTGCAACACGGAGGTGGTGCAGCCCAACCTGGCCAAGGTCTGCGTGCTCCTGCAGGATTTTCTGCTGTTCGGCGCGCCGTCGGACCTCCGCGGGGATCTGGAGAAGCAGCTGCGCACCTGCGTGACGCTCAGTGGCTTGGCAAGCCAGATGGAGGTTCACCACTCGCTGGTCCTTAACAACCTGAAGACGTTGCTGTGGAAGGAAATCTCAAACACACAGTACTCCTGAAAACATGGCCGCGATGATCTTCATAGCGCTTTTTACATTAGGAAAGAAGTATTTTATGGCAATTTCTTTTTTTTTTTTGCTTCACGCAGCTTTGCCAAATGTTTCAGAGGGATTATGATTATTAATATATTTTAACTTTTCATTGACTGTGAATAGCAAGAAACTGTGAACTGTTGCATACATAATGTGAACCAGGAAGTGGATAAACCGAATATTAAGCCCCATCATGATTTAATTTCAGTGACATTTAATATGTTTGCACATAATATTCTCAGGACACTTGCGTATTACTTTCTTTGTAAAATTCTGTACATAAATAATTCACAATAAACTGATGGACAAATTCTTTTGGATTGCTGTGCGGGCATGGCCTGGTATCTCCAAGTGTGGATGTCACCTGCGAAAATGAGTAAGTTAGTGTAGAGGATTGAAAAGCCTTAGAGGAAATTGTGCATTTTTGCTCCTCTGACACATTCCCCAATCTACTTTAAGCAAAGCAAAGGCTCTGTTTTTAAACAGTTGTGCCCTGGTTCTCCTTTAGGTCTTTTATGGAACACACACTATTCAATTCAGATTCAGTTTCTTGCATTTCCTGGTCTGGCCGGTGATACAAGGAGGGATTCAGACTTACATTCCTTATAGGAATGTAAGCTTTGAATAAGTCACGTCTTTTAAATTACTGTACAACACAGCCACACAGACTTACCCCACTGCTCTTAATGTTGAAAGATGACTTAATTTATTTCTTCCCTCCAATGTAATTCTTTTTTCCTCTGGCAAGGACAAGAATATTATTTGGTTGAATTTGGCCTGTCGCTGTCATCAAGTACTCGACCATTGTTCTCACTGTGGACTTTGTCGCTCTCATTTTTCCCAGATATATATGTATTTGTGTTTCCAAAAACACAGCTTGTGTAAATGAGGGCTGGAGATGTTTGCAGGGGGAGGAGCATAGTTCCATTCTGATGACATAGGAGGATTCTATTAGGGAACACACGCACACATGCAAGCAGGCACGCTGTATCAGTCTAAACAGGAATACAATTGTAATCTTTATAATCTCTTTAGTCAAACAAGCTTCAAAAGATCCAGTTACAATAAACCACGTTAATCCAGATCATGGTTAGAAAACTGTCATTGAACCTCACCATGAAATCATGTTAAACTTGCCCTCAGCAGCGTGAATAAATGTATTACAGTTTCGCAAATGACTTCTTTATTCAATAGAACAAGAAAAGGATTCCTCTTGGGAGAAGCTTTGTTGTACAACTGACCTTTAGTTGTTTTTGCCACTTATAACAGCATCCTCTGCATTCATAGCTGTTCTTTAAGAGCATGACTTACACACGATTTTGAAACTTGTTTTTTTTTTTTTTCATGGCCATTGACGAGAGCCTGAAAGTTATATCGTCTGCTTCTAGATTAGCGCTCTTGATGCACGGTGAGAAGATGTCAGGTTGATGCTAACTGGTGATTCAGAATTGCCCGATCAATATGACTGTTGCCAATAATGGCACAAATGATCATTCATATATTAATTAAAGCTATTTTGCATAGTGATGGTGAAGTAGCATTGGCATCAAAGATATACTGAGTGTGGATTTGTGCATGCTGAAGGTTGCAGACATCATGTGTTTTCAGGAGCTTCAGGGTCTTCCCACATTAATAGGAATTTATAATAATATGATTTAGAGAGCTAAATTTAGCATGTCATCTGTTAGTTGTTTGCACAAAACAAAATTGTTGGTGATTATGGGCGAAGGCAGGGTACACCAAGTCTGTCTCGACATACACTCACTCATACGAATGTTTTTTGATAAGTTTCTTTATGCCTTGGAAAATAAGTACAATTCAACACAGACAATTCCCCCGAACACAATCTGAACTTAAACCGAGGCCCTCTCGCCATGAGAAGAAAGTGCAAATGACTATGGCACTTGAATTGTTTCCCCTCTCATGCAATACGTTAAAAATATACACTCTGTAAACATTGTTTTTTAATTGCCTAAATAAAGTTTTCTTCAAATAAACGGACGTAATGCCACAGATGCATGGCGTCACAAATTGCCTTCATGGACAGTCGGGAAATTACACGAATCAAATTTGACGATACGCAAGTCAAACGAATTAACGGTACTATCGTATTTTACTTCAAGTTAAAGTAAATATTGATGTATTTGGTTGGCATTGTTGTGGAAGCTACAGTTTTCGATATTCCCGATTTGATCAAACAAGCCCCCATACAGCTTTACACTCGGCGTGGAGCAGGGACATTTACGAGGGACTCCAAACGCATCGTCAGCTGTGTTTCGAAAAAAAAAAAAAAAAAAAACAGATGGAGGCTGGACTGTGGGCAGGTTCTGCCTTCTGCCGCCTCACACTCACACAGTCGGAACACAAGACCGTGAGCAGCGACTTTAAGCCCGGTCTCCGCCACGCCTAACTAGATAACTGTACCGGTAAGGACACGACTGCCTTGAGTTTGAAGGGGAACCGCAGCTGAGTGAAGTTTGACCGGCGGGGTTGAGCTCTCATCATCAGGTAGCAGTTAGCAGTGTCGGTTACAAGTGCCGCTTCGCGTCGGGGAGGGAGGAGCCGGCGGCGAAAAAACCCTGTTATAGCCTCCCTGAGTGGCTCATTTAAAAGCGCACAAATGGCTTCGACTCTTTAGAAAATAACCCCCCCCTACCCCAACCAAAAAACAAAAAACGTGCTACTCGCTCCAGCAATGCGTGCCTCGCCGCTTGTGGATAACGCTAGCTTCGCCGGATTACTGCAGCCCGTGGTGCGGCCGAGCCCTGCCCGGCGGCGTCGTTTCACATGATGGGCGACCAATATGACCAAGTCACGGTTCAACTCGAGCAGATGAAACCTCTCGGCGAGGAGGATGCGGAGAAGCAGGATGCGGCGGATCCAGAAGGGCAGGTGCCCCCGTCCTCCCCCTCTGCTTCTCTGTCGCCGGACCCCTCCGGCACCGCGGATCGTGCGCCCTCCGGCACTCCGGTCGCCAGTAAACACAGAGGGAGAGGTCGCGGCAAGCCGGGGAGGGATGACAAGACTCCCTGCGACAGACACATTCCCGATCTGTCACCGCACGGGTCCGTGGCCGTGGCCCACGCCGAGAAAAACTTGAACAAGCTGGGCTACGAGCGGGCCCTTCACGTCAAGGGAACCGAGAAGGTCCCGCAGGGCAAAGCGGAGCCTAACGGGAACTACGTGACCGTCCAAGCGCCCAGAAACACCCCGGGGAGTCGCGGTGAGGACGGATGCAAAGTGGCAAAGAAGAGGAGACCTGTGACCGTGGACACCTCGAAAGCCAAAACTTCACTGGAGGCCCTGAAAATAAGCATCAAGCTGCTAAAGTGGAAAGAGGTGTGCAACAATTCACTTAATTCCCCCCCCCTCAGCCCCCTTGCTGAAATGAGTCTTCAACCAGCTTATGCATGTGTCACTAATGTTTATTTGTGTTTTCCAGCTGAGTGCCATTGGCTCATGTTTGTGGTTTATTCGCATCCACTCAGTCACCGCCACACAACACCAGTAATCTTCCGTGGCTTCTTGTTTGACTGAATGGTCACTTTAAGAGAGGACCGACCCTCCAAGATGATCGTGTATTAAAGCAGCGTCTGCTCAGATTATCTTCAGTTTTTAGAGATTGGAACTACATAAAATAACGCTACGGTGTATATTTCACCCGACTGTGGATAAAATTATATAACATCCTGAGTTTTGTTATCATGGCAGGTGTGGATACAAGACAGGAGCGTTTTTATTTAGCACTGCAGTACATAAATAATACAGCAATGAGTTATTACATCAGTTTCATAATGCTATTAGCAAGCTGCCCCACATTGTACATCACTTTAGCCCATTCAAGGGCGTCTTGGGGTTGCTTGCTTTGCTCAAGGACAATGACGGGGAAAGGTGTGGGATCTAACCTGCAATCTTGCATTTGGTTGAAACCCCATTCAGTTGTTGTCTAGTTTCTTCACCGTTCCAGCTTTGAAAGTGTGAATCACAATGCAATAATTGCAAAAGCTGGATGTTGTAATGTTGGATTGTCTGAGGTTTGGTGGTTTTAACAATAATAGATGAAAGAGACCAGATGAAGAAATCCGGATGTACTCTGTACCTGGCCATTAAAGAGGAATACTGCACATTTTCCATGTATGTTATGCATATATAAAGATCTTGGGAAGTTGATTTCTTAAGGATTTTAAGATGGTACAACTGTCCATTTGAAATGACTGGTTTACATTGTACGGTTGTGTGCTGTAGAAATCTTTGTCTTGACCCTTAATTTGACAATTAGCCATATTTGATGACTTCTTCATTGCTTGTAACTTCAAAACTTAGAAGACATCAAAAAAATAGTGGGGCGACACATTAAAGTAGGTGCTGTTTCTGTGGGAGATTTTGGGAGTTTGTGTGAATAACAACACAGCATCACATTTTTGCTTGAAACTTCCCATAACTTACATAAACACGGATGTGTTTTGCTTTTCCAAAGCAAATCTTGATCTTAATTACTGCACCAAGATGTGTAACTTTTGTAGGGTTTATACTGAATATATGATAAATAAATTGCACAAAAGTTCAACCTTTATAGTTTTTGTTTTAATTATTGCATTAGAATTGACTCTTTAAATACACTTAAAGTACTCAGTAATCCTGAAAGGGTTAACTTGAGTTTAGATGTCTGCTTAATTATTTTCTCTGGGTAAAGTAATGTAACTTTTACTTATAAGATAGTTTTATATTATTTATTCCCCTATTAATCTGAACTGATTATGTTTAGTTAAAGAGCAATTTAATCATATTTGCACCATTTTGTGAAATTCAAAGAGCAAACATGGTTGAAATTGATTGAGAAATGACTGATGGAAGGAACTGTTACAGCTTTAGAGTTTATGTGGATTTGTGTTGCTGTCCATCCAACCTGCATAATGTACTGAAACAGGCCCGCATTGAGGTTACATTACTATTTAAACTGCTGTAGTAATGGTTTCATTTATAACTTTATCATTACTTGTTATATATTTCAGTTCACAGAACAAACTTTAGCTCAACAAAAGTTGTACTTACAGTTCAAATTGTATATTACCCATCATTACTATTTCACCTCAGATTCAGATAGATTGAATGACAGGTTCTTCTAAAAGACAAAAACAAAACAAAAAACTTTCAAACATTTATAAGAGAGCTAATTGATCCAGTTTTTCTTTCTCTGAGCCATAAACACTATCAGGTCATTTTCAATGTGATGCAATTAATCCCATGCCATCAGCCATTATTCATGCGGCGCTCATAATGCATGAGGAGTAAAGAAAGGCAATTGGATGAGACGGGATAAAGACTCCACTTTTCGCCAGCGTCCAAGCGAGGACATTCAAGCCCGTTCAGGTCTGGTATCAGCAACAATATCCTGAAGGCCGATGCATTACCACGCGTTCGTCCGCACCGTACGCCCCCCCAACAAAGGCCCGGCGCGCTGTACTTGTGGCATCGCTCTGAAAGTACTTGTCGACATCTGTTGACAGACAAGTGGAGCAAAGCTTCGTGGGGTTTTCTCTCCAGGTCAATTATAAAAATGAGTATTGATTGTGGAACATTTGATTTGTGATGGGGTAGCGCACAACCCGGTGTGGGATCGATTTTGGAAAGTCGGGCCTGCTGGGTGAAAGTGGTCCATGTCTGATCCGGCTCATCGGGGGGAAAAACCAATAACGACAAAGTAAATCAGACTTTATTAAACCCTTTGGGCAAATTTTCCCCCCCCCCAACACATTGGCCCATCCTAGCCTCTGGGCCAACCACTGGTCAGGCATGCAATTCAAAGAGAATGCCAACGTCTTTATTTTCTGAAGAGTGTTCAGCGGGTTGAAATTGATTCTTCAAAACAAAGTCATTTTTTTTTCTTTTCTCCATTTTCCATTCAATAGATGGATGGATTACTACATTTCTACATCTGTGGACGCCTCGAGAGACATCTGTCCCAATGACTCCCAGCATATGGCATTCTGTTTGACAGTGGGAAATGATTAGCCTTAAGCCTTTCTAATCCAATAGGCCCGTAGTCCTCTTTGAGGCAGAGAGAATGGCAGCTTGAGGGTCTGAGTGACGGCTTCAGAAAATTAGACTAATAAGCGTTGAGTTAATCATCAGCTTGGTATTTTGATAAGGATCCTCTTATAGACTCAGGTGGCATTTCGAATTGGATTTTTGAAACTCCTCACAGCTGAAGGCAACAGGAAAAAAGAAAAAAAACATGGAAAATGATGAATTGAATGTATCAGTCCATCTTTTCAATAAGGTTATTCCATCCTCGGAAACCTCTCCAAGAAATTGGACATCCCCCCCTCCCCCGATGCAACAAGGCAGCTATATATAGCAGGTCTTTCCCCGTTTCACACGGTCTTACTCTAACGCATTAATGAGCTGCGTCGCTGCTGGGGGGGGGTGGGGGGGGGGGTCTATTTTGGAACTTGGCCGAGCGCCATTTAGGTCACTGACGTTACGCCGCTGACTTTCCAACACAAAGTCCCCGCCCCTGATGAGGTCAAGTCCGCCATTCAAACTTTTCCAGTTCATTGCCGATGTGGGGGGGGGGGGACTTGCGATATTGGGATCAACACGCTGTTTGTTTGAGATTTACGATTTGGTGACCAAGACGAAACAAACAAGAAGTGTCGAAGAACTTTTCTTGACTTCAACAAGTTCACGTCAATGATTCAAGGATTTCTATTGTACACATTCCATAATGTTCTGGTACCAAATTGTGTTCCCAACAACATAATAGTAAAGAATGAAATACAATAAAATAGAAGTAAAATGGAATAGAAAAGTTATGAAAAATATACACAATAAAAAGAAACAAAAATAATGATAAAAAAAAATTGGTGTGTGTGTGTATATATATATATATTTGCCTACTAACAATTACAATGACCATATTAATGCATAACCCTAAATTGTACGAATAGAAATAAGTTATCTAAACTCAATATCTGGTTAAATCAAGTTTCCTTTTCAGACTTTTTTTTTTTTTAATTTTCATTTAATTAGTTTAGTGAATTAGAGTTTTCAATTATTTGTCATTTTAGTTGGAACAGACTAAAAATGACCATATTTGACTCAAATTTGAGTTTGAACTTAAATAAGTGCATGTTATAGCACCTGAATGGGGAAAATATAGTAGATTCTTTTTCGATTTGTTTGTGTGGAATATAGATGTATTTGGAATGATGTGATGAAATATGTGGGCACACTGATAGGTGTGTGAGTTTGGACATTTGTGTGAATGTAGATCTGTGTGTTTGCTGATGCAATATTTCTGTCTGAATTAGACTTTTGCATACTCCAATTGTATGTGTAGCTATTTGCTTTATTCTTGTTTTTTTTAATTTTCAATTGCTATACACACAGATCGCTGCAAGCACAACTCTAACACACAGATTCCATTACAAACAAATATGTTGCACGCGCAGAGATATCCTCATGCACACACAGATTGGTGTATGCACTAATCTAATTCCAGTCACAAAATCTCATTACTCACACACAAATCTGATTTCGGACACACACATTGAGATAAAAACCTCACCGATTTCCACACATTAGCCCCTTATAACTATAAAACTTGCACAGCATATTAAGCATTATGCTTCAGCTTATTTTCCAATCGCAACCTGTAAAAACTCATCCTTCAATACAGATATATAACATTTCTTCATTGCCTATTATTCAAATATTGCATCCTCTTCTCAGCTTGTTGTCAGGATTTTATTTATTTTTTTAATTTTTAATTTTTCAATTTCGTTTCGGCAGTCTTCAGAAAACAAAACAGAACAAACGCTCAGTTGTTCAACTAAACAGCCGAAAGGGTGTTGGTTGAAGCAAAAGCTTATTCACGCCTATCCCATCACAACAAAACAAAACTCTCTAGATAATGCCAGACAATTTTCTTTTAAATTAATATGACTATTTTTACAATACACATTCAATATATACTATACACAAGTTTTGTATATACAGTTTATACATGCACACATATATAGACATGACATGTACATAGTAATATTAATACTATACTATTTAAATCTAATCGATTACATTTTAAATACAAAATACAGTGTGGCAATATTTAAATTAATAATATTCTCAATCACAATATACACCTTTTAATTATGTTTATTGAGTATTAATACGTTTTATACCATGATTAACATATTATATATTATTGCTGTCCTAGGTTAAATTGTTGCTCTTCTTTCTTTCACTTATTAATGACATCTGATTTTAAAAGATTTTTAAACTGGTTCATGTTGGTGCTTTGTTTCACCCGGTTTGCCAGCATTAACTCCCCCCCCCCCCCACCCTTTGGGCGTCACTCTGAAGCTGTCGCCAGCTGTTGCGTGCTCTGGAGTGTGTGAAACGGGGTTCTATAGAGGTGAAGAGGACAAAAGCCATGCCCGGTGCCAGGAGGATTTCCTCTCGCTCGAAATCCTTTTATAGTATCGCACTTCTGCACGTCTTTCCCAGCTCATCACAACACGCCATCTTTAGGCAAGATTATCCCCGCATGCTGGGATCAGCAGAAGGACACACACACTCGTGCACACTAGCAGATTAAACCTTCTTTCTCACCTGCGAATGTATGATTTGGAACAAAAATAAACTATGTTATTGATCGTTCTCCCCTTTCACTGTTCCTCTTTTCTTTTCCTTTCTCCCCCCCCCTAAGTTTCCTTTAGGGAGACGAGCAGCCTGCGATATCTACTGGCACGGGGTTTCCTTCCACGACAACGAGAATATCGTCTCAGGGCAGGTCAACAAGTTCCCAGGTATTTTTGCTGCCCGCCTCTCCACTCATCTCCCAATGGCCCCTTCAGCGTCTTCTTCCTGGAGACGGGATTTATCGTACTTTACTCTTCTCATAGCTTGAGGACATTGCGGTAATTTGGGATAGTTTAGTTCTGTGAAAGTATAGACATTTTAATCACGTATATTCTGCACCACAACAAAGAAAAAAAAAAAAAGTTCATTTAAATGTTATTATGGCAGTATTTTACCAGTCTGGCCCACTCAAGGTGATATTGTGAACTAAACTGTGTTTGACACGCTTCATCTATGCCAGGGGTGTCAAACTCATTTCAGTTGAGGGGCCACATCCACCCTAATCTGACCTCTGGAGGGCGGAACAAGTCAAACGTAACATATTAAACTGCAGATATGGACAAATGTCAAAGTCTTTCCTTCTTTTGATCCTTTTGGAACTGCAAGAATTTACCAGTCTATTCTGAAATTTACATATTAAAGTTAATGAGATATTATTATAGTTGCAAAAAAAAAAAAAAAACCTCAGTCACCTGTATCTGGATATTGTATTTTTATTCAGAATTAAAACAATTTGTCATCATCTGGAAACATTTTTTTGAGTTTACGTGTCTAAAGTATCACTTCACATAAATTGGACCCGTTGTTTTATTGTGAAAGGTGTTGCGTTATGTGACCTCCACAGATGCATTAATGTCGGGGGTCAAATTCTGACCAATGTAATTTTTTTGCCAATCTAGTGTTTTTAGATCAGCCTCTGTCAGTTTTCATATTTATACTTTTTTAAAAAAAGAAAAGAAAAATCACATGACGGGCCGGATTAGATCCTCTGACGGGCCGGTTCTGGCCCCCGGGCCGCATGTTTGACATCCCTGATCTATGCAGTCATGATATAGTGTCGAGTCACAAAATAGGATAAAATCACCCACTATTACAGTTCTTCACACTTTTAAAGTCTGTGTCTGCTGCCCCTCCATTTTCTTTCCACCAACAAAATCCCATCTGCTTTGACTGGCAAACGTTTAGGTTTTTGGGGTTTTTTTGTTTTTTGTTTTGCTGAACCACCAAAACTTTGCTTTTTTTTGTGTACGTGCAAACCCGACAGAAGAAAAAGATTAAGATCAAACCGGCGCCAAGGATGGTAATCCCTGCGCCTTGCTTTTCATTCTCATTCCAGCATTTTACCAGTTTGAGAGGCATCAAACTTGTTTCGAGGCAGCGTTGTTTCAGGTCACATGACCTCCCCTCTCACACACACCGCAGGCTTTAAGCCACCATGTCACACAATTTCCTTTGTAAATATTCACCCACAGACATTTCAAGGAAGCTTTCAGGAAGCCTTACTGTATATATGACGCAGTTTTACAGGAAAGATAGAAAGAGAAAATTTAAAACTACTTTTCTTGACTGTATATGATACAAATAAAGATTTAAACACATAGATAGACTGGAGCAATCCCATTGTGTTTTCTTTTCTAGATTTGCTGAAATTTGTTGAACAGCACAAAAATAGTGTCCAAGTTCATTCGGCTCCATTTTTAAAACTTTTATCTTTTCACATTTTTGTAGGTATGCTTGAAATGCTGAGGAAGATTAACATGAGTCGAGCGGTGCGGACGATGCAGGAGCTTTTCCCAGAAGAGTACGATTTCTATCCCCGTTCCTGGATCCTGCCTCAGGAGTACCAGCAGTTTTCCTCACAGGTATATTTTTGGAGTCGTCGTGAGTGTTTATAAGCTAAAACGAGCGCATGAAGAGAATTTTAGTTTCATGGTATGTTTATCTTTCTGTGCACACAACGAGGACAATTAAAAGTGGTTACAGAAGATAAATGGATGGATGGATGGAATCTTCATATTTATTCACTTGAGCTTGGAAAAATGTCGAATAAAACTTCATAAAGAAAACGTTTTCACATTGTAGGAAGGAAATGGCAGCAGCTCCATATTTTGTCCAGCAGAGGGCGCTCAAATATCACTTTTAACATACTCAACTGTATTATTGTTCACGACTTCTTTTGAACATTTTTATTAGATAATATTTTCAACCAAAGCAATTTGGATGTAACTTTCTTTGTCCCTTATTGTGTTAAACTGATGATTTTCAATGAAGGCGTGCAAAGACAATAATAAAAACTATTGTCAATGTCAAATTCATGCGTCATTACACTTCAAAATCCCTTTAAAATTATCGATCTTCGTCCACTCGGTTAATGTGGTTTACCTTTTGTTACCTTCGTGTTTTTTTTTTTTGTTTTGTTTTTTTAAAAATCCATCACTCTTTTTCAGATCCGCATGGTGAAAGAGAAAGATCCCACCGTCAATCCCACCTTCATCGTCAAGCCGGACGGGGGCTCTCAGGGGGACGGTATCTACCTCATCCGTGACCCCAGCGACCTCAAGCTCATGGCGGGTTCACATGCCAAACAGGCTGTAGTCCAGGAGTACATCCAAAGGCCGTTACTCATCGACAAGCTCAAATTTGATATCCGCCTCTACGTGCTGATAAAGTCCCTGGAGCCACTGGAGATCTACATTGCCAAAGAAGGCTTAACACGCTTTTGCACGGAGCCCTACCAGGTAACCAGGACACTGCTGATGATGCTCGTACATTTACTTTGAAGCTCTTTAGACTCTATTGATGTTTTTTTTTTGTTTTTTTTTCCTTCTAATCAGCTTAACTTTCATTGTGACTGTTCAGGAGCCAAGCCAGAAGAATTTGAGCCACGTCTTCATGCATCTGACCAACTACTCCCTCAACGTCCACAGCGGCAACTTTGTGCACTCCGACAGCCAGAGCACGGGCAGCAAGCGCACGCTCTCCAGCGTCCTCTTCAGGTTGACGTCCAAAGGTGTCGACATCAAGAGGGTGTGGTCGGACATCATCGCCCTCGTCATCAAGACCGTCATCGCCGTGGTGCCTGAGCTGAGAGTGTACTATCAGGCCGACATACCGCCTGGCAAGCCGGGACCCACCTGCTTCCAGGTATGGCAGCGGTGCCCGGAAACAACATAGCAATTTAGGAATCTAAATGGGAAAACTATGTCAAAAACATGAAGATGAGATCAAATTCTATTCACCATGAATACTTAAATGTCCCATAAGACTTTAAATGTTTCTCCACTATTTTTCTCCGCTATGACGGAGTCGTAAGAAACAAGAGAATCCCTCCGGGGAAGGCATCCAAAATGCAAACACAACTCCAAAAAAGTGCAACGATTTGCATGCACCTATCAGTCTCATTGTCTTGAGGCGTGTGAGGGATTTTGTAGCCTGTCAGTGAGACTTGTTTCATCGCTTCAGTTCAGCCGGTGAAGCTGAGATCTTTGCTTTTAAAATGTGAGCTGCTGAAGAGTCACCGTAACCTGGACTATGATGTCAAGGTGCAATCTGTACACAAAAGACTGCTCACTGCAGACGCCTTCACTCCATTTGAGAGCCCATTTACCTGCCTGTAAACTTTTTTTCCCAGTTCAGTTCTACAGTACCACATACCTAGTGACGACTATATTGTGTATATATGTATCGTGACAGTGGATAAACTGTGATGCGGCTATGTGCTAATAGTTCACGGTGGATTCTTGGTTGAAATTTTAATTTGGAGCCATTTTTGAAGTAAATAAAGTAAATGAGTGAATACGTTTGTGTAGGAGACCGTAGGAAACATCTATCCTTTATGGATTTGGGAGTTTGGTAATAGAGGAAAATATCCTTCCACCAGGCTAAACCCGCAGCAGCTGACCTAAAACAAGAGTTTCAGGATAACCTGAGCGAGCACTTTTCAAAAAGAAAACTTTACAGTGCAAAAATGATCCTGTTAAACATGCCGAATTGAAGTTTATGGACTCTTACAATGACAAAGGTCGCGTGGTTCTCAGATTTTAGGTTTTGACATTCTGCTGATGAAGAACCTGAAGCCAGTGTTACTAGAGGTCAACTCCAGTCCCAGCATGAGGATAGAGCATGAGCAGGAGGTAAAAGCTTAACTTCAACTTTCACTTTCATCACAGTATTATCATTGGCTTTCGTTGGAGTAACTCTGCTGTCTGTTTTCAGGTGGCGCCGGGGGTTTTCGAATACGTTCCCAGTCCTGTGGACGAAGGGGTGAAAGTGGGTGTGATAAGGGACACTCTCCGCCTTATGGATCCAGGCCACGTGAAACCTAAGATGTAAATACACACACACACACACACACACACATACTCATGCAAATGTGCATGTTTTGGGTTTAAAGCCTCACAGTCCTCGGCTCCTCCACCCTTTGTCTGCATGTCCACTTCTAAGGACATGATATCTCACTCTGCCCTCCCCGGAGCCCGGCTCTGTGCCACTCAACAGCTCTCTCTAAGCTTGTTAAATGGAAAAAAAAATTAAATTCAGCTGAGCCGCAGTGGAAATTCACACATTACTGTACTAGTCTGGTGGCTCAGTCTCTCACCGGCTCTCTGGCCCCCGCATGGTGCCTCACAATAAATCTCCTCCTCTATGAGCGTTGGTGTTTTTTTTTTCCTTCTCCTTTTTTCTTCTCAATCAGTTTTTTCCTTTGTGACAAGGGGATTTATGGTTGCTGTTCTTTCACCATTTCCATCTCTGGCCTTTTCTCAATTTCTTTCCCCTCCTTCTTCTCGCCTCCGCCATGGATTATTCTCTCCATTAAGACATTTGATCTGCTTTCTTCTCCAAGTGAGAGGGACACTTCCTGCTGCATTATACCCACTTAACTATTTTTGTGGCCAGTAACATATTGGGATAATCCCCCTCCCCATCTAATAATACATTTAATATTTGTTCCTCTGCCTTGGTCGTGTTTTTTTTTTTTTTATGCTGTTAAATATAGTGGAAACACTTGGCTTTGCCTATCTGGGAAGAACATGTCTACACATTTTCAGTCCTTTTTTCCTTTTGACTTTCACTTCCTAAATGCTCGTTTATGAAGACTTTTAATCCTTTCATCTAATTTCCCAAATCATTTTTTACATTAAGCGGAGTAGTCAATGTACCGACAGCTAAGCTGGATTTTAATTACACTTTTTCTTTTTTTTTTTTTTACTTCTCATGCATGAATGAAATATTTTTATCATACGATACACATGCAGGACTGCAAAATTAATGATTGTCAGCTGATAGTCCTGGACAATTTAGAACCGAAAATAACATTGTGTGCCGTTTTGTATACACGATCAAGTGGACTGCAACTGTGCTTCTGCTGTGATCTGAATTAAAAACAAGCGATTTAGAGTTCAAGTCAGGCTGCGGATGCAGAAAAATGTGCCGTCTGCATTACAAGCAGTGTGCAAATCTTGTCGTCGAGGAGGGAAGTAGGCCAATTAGGTCTCAGCTAGCGATTGCTAATGCTTATTAAATTAGCCATTAGATTGGATATGCTTGAAAAAAAATGTCATCATAACCTAAATCAGCCAGTGAAATACTTAAAAAAAAAAAAAAAACATGCATTCATTATTCACTCAGGTCCATACAGTGCAGAAATCAATTGAAGGAATATCAAGTGAGTATTTATAACACATTCACCGGAAGGTTAAGCCTCAGCTTTGAATACAATTTGTGGCTAATGTAAACGACTCTTATGTAGAACAGTAGCATCAAATAAGTATTTCTTACTTCTTTTTTTTTTTTTTTTGCAACAATCAATCAATTAAAGTTTCTTTGTATTGCCTGGAGGGTGACCAAAATGCTTCACAGTTTAAAAACAACACTTTAACTTAAAAAGTAGATGGCAATAAAATGTACAATAAAACAGTAAAAAAAAAAAAAAAAAAAGTAGAAAATATTTTCCATCTTATTATAATTGATAGATGAGCGAGGCTCAGTCCTAAGACGGTGTTTAGTTTTGATCTTTTTCTTCCGCTGCTTTTTAACTAGTCCTCATTGTGGGACAACTCGTCCACAAACCTGCAACCCTGGACATCTCGTCCATGACTAAGTTCAAAGGATTTCAAAGTATATTTGACACATTTGGAAGGATTATATGTATTTGGCACAAAAAAACAAAGCATATATTTCGGTTATGAGACAGTCTTTATTGCATAGATTTATACAGTATATATAAATGTACAGGTGTATAATAATCACAGTAAATGTATCAGTATGCCTGGATGTTTTCCTGCATGCCTTATAGTCACAGACCCGTCTGGAGCAATTGAGTAGAGTAGTACGTTTACAGCCGTTTGGGGATTAATGTGTTTCAGTGTCATGGAGAGGCTCCAGACGAATGTGGCTCCTTCGACGTAGGAGCCGTGTTTTTGTCTGTCTGTTACATTTTTTATGAGTCTGGATCCCCTTCCAGAGAGGGCTGGTGATGTCCAGTCTGGGTGGCGTCCGTAAGGTACAGCCGACCTTCTTCTGCTCACGGCGGCTTCTTAATTGTGCGCCCTGCCGTCCTCCCATGCTCTCAGCCTTACAACTGGAGAACTGCACGGTGCGGCAGTGGGTCAGGAGGCGTCTCGATCCCAAACTCGGAGCTTGCGTCCGCTTAATGGTGAAGCTCCGTAGCCTTTTTCCAACTGACAGGTGACAAGTTGAGCTCAGCTGAAATGTGGACACAGGGGGGGGACTCCAGTCTAATCTGAAGTCATTCCTCAGGTTTTTGCGGGTTTCCGAGGTTATTATCAGAACACCGTCTTGTCAAATTCCAAATGTCTTCTGTGCATACTGATTCACTGCTGTTTTATATCCGCTTTGGGGTGGGTAGTGAGTGATGTCCCATCCAGACCGGAGCAGAAATAGAAAAACTAGCCAGCCGAGTCGAGGGGAAAAAAAGCACGAGCTGATGAAGCAGCTTGGATAAGGGGAAAAACATCCGAGACATTTGACTTTGTCTGAAGATAATCAACCACAACACAATTATTTGAAGTGAAAGATGATTTTCTTTTACGATGATGTTAGAAAAAGTAAACCTCACAGGGTGAAACAAGAAAAATGAGGACTGGATTTCTTTTGATTTAGCTATCATGTTACCATAGCAACCAAAGCGATAGCTTTACTGGACCTGAAAAAGAAAAATTAAGATGTCAAAAAGTGGGATGTCAAACCATAATAGCGAGAGAAAGCCGAGCCCACACAGGTGGAACATGCAAAATCCACAGAATTCAATTCAATTCAACTTTATTTATATAGCACCAAATACATCACCACCATTTCAGAGTATAAGAATGTTTAAGCATCGAGGCTGTAGCCATCGTAGCTTTCAACCAGAAGACACAATTTAAGCCAAACTGCAAATTTTAGCCAGTGTTTTATTAGACTGAACAGTCTACCTTTTTTTTTTTTTTTTTTTATTTCAGCAGGATTATTAATGGGTATTTTTTTTAAAGCACAAACGCAATGTTCCCAACATTGTTACAGGGAGGTCAAGCAATGTGTTTACTGCGCAGATGGTCCAGTAGTAAATAAGTAGATCTGTGCTGTGTGCGCCGACAGCTGGTGTTGCAGTGGGATGGATGGGACTCAGTCAATCAGAACGCAAGAGTTTTAGGCTGAATCCACCCATGTATGAATTTCAGCTGTTGAGATGAGGTGAAATTCATGTGTGAACCGAGCAGACCTGCAATAAGTTATAGCAGTATGAAGAGAGAAAAAACAAAAGTGTTGCTATTTAAAGAAGGCTCACGCAAGGAGAGATATGTAAATACAAAGCAAGAGGAGGAATGGAGAGACAAAGTGGCATTTTGCAGAGAAGGGATGAAAAAAAAAAAAAGATGAATGTGGAATTTTAACAAGGTGTGCATGATGGTATCTGCAAGCCCGAGACACACTCTGCTCATTAATCCCGTGTATGATGTCTTCTGGGGGTGATTTATGAGCCGTTATGTGAGGTGAGTGTGGGTGAGCACAAAAAGCTGATATTCATTTGGTCCCGGGCCTCAAATAAGTAAGGGACAAGGGACACAATTTACACAAAAAAAAAATCTGCATGAAGAGAAACATGGCAGGTGAGGCTCGGTGAATCTAGTTTCTGAGAGCATGGACTCCTTCCATTGTCTTCTAGCGCCTTGAAAACTTCAGTTTTCTCGATTCTCGTGGGCTCGTGAATCGACACCTGAGAAACTGAAGGGTACTTGAAAAGTTTTTTTATTGCTTTATTTTTTTGCTCTGTATTACAATATGAAAAGTTTAGACCTTAAGGAAAGGAGAAAGAAAAAAAAAAAGAGAGAGATCTGTGCAGTCACGACAGGTCTGTTGACACATCATATTCATATACCTTCCGAATGTCCGTTCGCCTTGAGAACCTCTACAGCTTTTTAAAGCCGGTTAATGATGAGAGAATTACGTCTCGTCAGTCTCATGTTCACTCCACTAACATTTGGCAGCGGCCCTCTTGTGTGTGTTTTTAATAACCTGCCATTCTTCACTTTTTGTCCACCTGCTTTGACTCCAGCGTCCTCCGCGCTCGCTCTCTCGCTCGCTCGCTCGCTCTGCTGCAGTGTTTGTAGACATTCCCTTCACTGTCTGTCTGGCTGTCAGCCTCTGTTGAAGACGTGTCCGTTTTTAGCCGTGCCTTTCCCGTCTAAATAGATGTGGGTGGTGTCCTTCTGGCTGCCGGAGGATGATTGATTCTATTAAACATTCAACAGCTCTCTCTCTCTCTCTCTCTCTCTCTCTCTCTCTCTCTCTCTCGGTGCCATTCACACTGCTTACTAATTCATGGAGAAAGAAACCGTCTCACGAGAGTCGGCGGCACTGTACGTCCTGATGCCTTTGTCGCTCCGTCGTCTTCGCACTCGCACGCGTAGACTTGATTTGACGCGCCCCACTCATCCACCTCACTACCATCAGGTAGAGTTGGTTGATTTGGCCTTAAAAAAAAAAAAAAAAAAGAAGAAGAAGAAAAACATCTCGGATATTTTTAAAAGGAAAATTACAGTATCGATTCTCAATTTTTTTTTCTCTCAAATCACATAAAAATGACTGCAGACATCAGATATATTGTCGTAAGAACAACTTTGCTGAATGTCCACAGAGTTGTAAACAATCCCAAGCATGTAAACAATCCCAAAATTAAAAAAAAAAAAAAAAAAGTAAATGAGGCTCTGTCATTCAATAAATTCAAGCTTCAACCCAGAAGAAGCAAAAATGCAACGGCAACTACGGAAACCAACAAGGGATGGTAGAACTTCGCGATGGCCAAATGAAGCTTCGTGAACCACTTTCTATATTTTCTGACTCCACCAGATGGCGCTCTCGGTTTGACGATCGAGGCTGAGAGACCGGCAACGGTGGCTACTTTTGAACATTTGTTGAACAGACAGCGCCATCAAGTGGCTGTAGAAAACAAAGACAGTGGTTCATGAAGCTTCATTTGGCCATCACTAGTGGAACGGAATACGAACAATGTTGAAAAACCATGAGGGGGGGGCTCTTTTTTATTCCCCAGTCTTGTTATTCTTGTTTTTACTCTCTCTCTCTCTCTCTCTCGCTCTGCCTGGTGAGACTCGTCCTCAGGTTGTTACGTGGGGAATTATTTAAGGTCACCGGGCTGCGTGTAGTAATAAGAACGATAACGATACAATTTGTGCTGACCTATCAGGTGCAACAGAGCTAAATTGAGAGTGAGGGAGATGCCAGTCAAGCACGGCGCGAACACACCCACACAGTCCCAAGGGCACAAACACACACACAAGTTAAAGCTCGCATAAATTTTCTATGAGATGCAGCACATCTCCCGGGAAATGCACAATGGGAGAGCTTGCAGAGGGAGGGCGGGGGACAAAGTTAAAATAAATTAAATGAATTGTTAGCTTCAAATAATGAGAGATTAGAGAGTAAACTTCATTTTTTGAAGGAAAGTAAGAATATCTATTGATAGGCTTCCAAGTTTTGTTATGTATGTCTTCATTTATATGACCAGCCGTCTTTCAGGAATTGAGAAGAATCGACACTACTGATACTGTAATAAGTTTTTTAGAAATTATTTTGTCTGTGTTGCTTTAATTGAAGATGCTTTACTTGTATTATTTACAGGGTTTGGCAAAAATAAATTCAACTTCAGCCTAAACCTAAATTGAGTTGGGATGTTCTCGTTGACAAAATGAGACAGAAGTAGTTTCTTTTTCTGTTTCTTTTCGTCGCACTGTGTTGCCCGAATAAACTATTGCAACTACTACTATCCACTGGCAATTTTAGAGTGGGCAATTGAGCGAACATAGCACACACACAAATTGTCAAATTAAAACTGAAAACCTTTGAAACTGAAAACTAGCACCATCTCGTGGCCCAACATGACTGTGTCGTTTTTCAGCGTTGTCGTCACTTCCTTGTAAATGGACATTATTCTCAAAATGTTGCAGCATAGACGTGAACATTCCTTAAAAAGAAAACACAAACATTTTCACTTGAAATGCTGAGTCAACTGAGAATTAGGCAGGATCTCATTGCTGCGAGGCAAGAGTGCTAACTGCTGTGACATTGTGCAATCGAACGCTTTGAATAATGCAACAAATGCATAAATGGCCACATACAACTTTACTATAAGATATTTCCTAATGGATATGGTGATAGATTTCTATTATAATCTGAAGTAACATGCCGATCAAAGGCTCCTATACCCATCGTAACGTTAAAAAGCCAAATTAGGCACAGGTGTCGAAACAATTGGAAGAAATCATTGAATCTTTGAGGCGTCTCTGCCTTGAAAGATCAAAACGATGTTATCTTTGAAGCAGCAGGCTGAGAGGATCAGACGCCAACTGAACTGACTGAAACTAATCAGGAAGGCCAGCGAGTGACGCGGTTCAGTGGAGTTGGACGTTTAATTTAGACCCCTGTGTTCGGAAAACATGCCGCCCAAGCTTTGCCCGATGTTGGAATACAGCCTCCATTAATTTGTTTCTTTATCAATTCTTAGCCTTAACCTATTCCCCCTTGCGTTTAATCAACTATCGTGATTCTTACAGGCACCACAGGGAAGTTGTAACCATTCGTAATTCTATATATTCGATATATGGTGGCGTAGTTGTCAGTACTCCTGCTTTACAGCAAGAATAGTTGAGATTGCTCCCAAACTTCCCAGTGGGAAGGTGAATAAAGCAGAATCGTCTTTGGAATGGATGGATTGTTTGACGATAAGAGTTACACGTGTTCCAGGCAAACCGATATGATCATCCATTTATTGATTTTCCACATTTTCACAATCGCTGCTTTTATCATTGTCCGTTCAATTAAGTTTCAATTCTCTAATATAAAGGAAATAACTTCACATCGGACCCTCTGCCACAGTCTAAAAGCTGTCCCGTCACCGACATGGCCTCATTCCCTGGATTCCCTTTATTTCCCCATTATATTGACCCCAGCTTCACCTTGTGGGTTAACAAATGAACTGCACCTATGGCCAGTCTATAAGGTAAACAAAACAAAAAAAAACACACCGATTACCTTTTTTTTTTTTAACTGTTCCCATTTTATGTACAACACTTTGTGATTTTTATCTGTGAAAAGCGCTTTCTAAATAAATGCACTAACTTCTTACAATGGCTCCAACATTCAGTTACATCTTGCAAACAGTTTTGAAAAATAATAAATTGCACAAGCCCGACTTGATTCTCCAAAAGATTACTCTGTCAAACTCTCCAAGACTGTTAGGCCTAAGATGGATCAAATTTCCCTTTTAATGAAAAAATCTCAGGAACCCTGAGCAGTTAGTGGAATTTAAAATGATTTTCTCAATCGCTACACAGAGTCTTCCAGTGGTCGAGTATCTGGTTGTTGACAGCCTGTTGCAGCAGTCGTGAAAATGCAACCAACAATAGATGAAAACCAAGCTGTGCTCCTCTTATCTTCTCAACCAGACTCGTAACTGCCTTTCCAGCGTGGTAATCTAATCGAAAAGAAATGATCCTTTTGGTCCATTGAAGCAACCAACCTGGGTGCTTTCATGTAGTTATTTCTGCTTCGGTTAAAGCACTTTAATTCAACCTTTTTAAAAGCGTAATTTGTCTACCACCTGTACTTAAAATCGAATGTACCCTTTTTTTTTTTTTATTGACTGATGTAAAATGCTGACTCATTCATTTTCCTTCCTTTTGGGGCTGACTTTAGAAAGAAAAAAAAAAACCCGGTGCCAATTAAAACAAAAACAGTGTAACGCTTGGAATTTGTTGACGACCTAAACGCCGACTGCAAAAAAAAAAGGAGGCTGTGAGGCAGGAAACGACAAGAGTTATTGTCCTTCAAACAACATTTATTTCCCTCTTTTCTCCTGCCAAGCTCGACGGTGTGTGCGGCTTCAAGTGAGAAGCCGGGTGCACTTATTCACCTCAGGTGGTGTGCCGTCGGTAAGCTCCGCTGACAAAAGCTCTCTCGGTTGGTTTTATGATCTGGTACTTGAGTGCTGCGGGGCTGTTAGCGCGGCCCACACACACGAAGAAGCAAATATTGAGACGCACGCCGAGTCTGTAAGTCTCACTCGGCTCATTAATTAACGCGGCGTCTCTTTTGAAACGTAACGCCGGTTTTTTTTTCCCGTTCACAGAAGCACCCAGTCGAAACCCGACGTGTTGGAAGCGGACGCGGAGTCCCAGGAGCGGGGTCCGGACGACGCCCTGCCCTCGCTGTGTCTCAAGCAGGTCTATCCCAAGTACGCCAAACAGTTCAACCACCTGCGGCTGGTGGAGCGGATCGCCGCCCTCTTCATACGCTTCCTCGGGGTCAAGGGCAACATGCGGCTCGGCCCCACCGCCTTCCGGACCTTCATCAGGTAACGGTCAAATAGATAATAACGATCTCAGCTCGATCAAATACGGACGTAAATGGACATTTCTGTTGAGCTGAATGAAAAAGTCAATCAGAGAATCAAACTTGACTCATGTTGACAATAGTTCTGGCTGTAAAAGTGACCAGGCTCCTTGAAAGTATTTCACAAAACTAACTTTTCATTTAAAATTCACTATTTTTGGCCTTTTTGTACATTTGAATTAATGGGGTGACTGTTAAAAAACGTTTGTTTCTTTTTTTTAATGAATCAACAGACTAATTTTAAACTTTTGCAACTGTTTTTGCGAGAAGCTGGTAATGTATTTGAATTCAAAAAAAGGCCAAAATTTGTGTTACATTAACAGAATGAATGAATCTTAAGGCCGTTTCCCCCCCCCCCCCCCCCCCCCCCAAAATTGGCAACTGTTGCCCCGTCAGCCATATACTGTACATCCTCTATGCTTATTTTTACTTAGGTGGTTATTTTCATTCAATTGTCTCCATGAACACTGCATGAGGCGTAGAAACACATATTTTATTGAACCTAGCTCCAAACTGTGGACAATTTGTAGCAGCTCCTTATTTTTCAGAGAAGAAACTTTTTTTTTTTTTTTTTTTTTTCATTTCCAGGACCTGTAAGCTGAGCAACACTAACTTCACCATGGCTTCAGTGGACATCCTCTACATAGACATTACACGTCGTTGGTCGGGAACGATGCCCGACTCCCGAGAAGCGGGTAAAACACACACACACACACACACACACTTCCGCGAAGAAACAATATGTAAAGGACGGAGAGCTATGGCATCCTTGAGACGCGGAGCAAATAATGCGCTCGGGAGATAATTGCTTGTCATTCTTTGTCAGATTCTCACTGACACTGCGCCTCCCGTAATTGAAATGAGCCGAGATCACAGCGTGACGGCAGAGACGGAGACCGTCCGCCATGAATTATTCACGCGTTGCACCTTGCGCCGGGATGTTTGCGAGGCGCGGCGGATGGATGGGGATCACACGGAGCGGGATGGAAGGGCCTATACGGAGGAGATTGCCGGGCTGAATTTAGAACGAGCTCATACGTATTCAGAGAGACTGAAGTCGGGCTCTGTTGTATCTCGTGTGCGCATTGGAGGATTTGTGTGGAACCGAGAGGCAACTTTGCATTAAAAATAGTTCCTTAGTTTTGTTTTGGCGGAGCCGTGGTGGAAGTTTGAAAAAAAAGGGACAAATTAAAGATACATGCAAAAACGTTTTGGGTTTTTTTTTTGCACTAAACGCCACAGGAAATGACCCGACTCTTTTTTTCTTCTTTTTTCTCGCTGCCAGTTTTCTCTCCATTGAATACCTTTCAGTATTTTCTACCACAATGAATCCAAATTCCACTCTTCATTGTTTTCTCGCTCGTTCTCTGACCTTGAATCAAACAGACCTCCATCCCCACCAGGGGCGAAAATCTGAAACTGCTCAAATTAAAACGACATTACGCTTCTCTGCATCGTCTTTTACCCTTTGATAGGAACCGACAGTGGAGTGGATTAATGAGCCGAGAGCAGAGTCCAACCCGGCTCTTTTTTGCTGAAACACGCTTTCTCTGTTCGGAGACCAAAAATCATACATTTAAGCGTACATGGACGCTTAGAAATTTTTATGTAAACCCTTTAAATGGTTGGGCGACGAGCCGCCAACATTTCATGGAGGTTATAAGGTTGAGTTGAAGTAAAACACGTCGATTAAAATTTGACAGTCTTATCAGATATCAGTTAAACATTAATGATGCGACGTGATAAAAACACAAACGCTGGACGACTGAATATTTTCCCGAGGAGTCTTTTTTAACCGTGTTTTGAGTTTAGCTGTTGCCACTAAAATTGTCAGTATTTTTCCAGCCCTCAGCTAAAACCCGAGGCAGATGTTTTTCCATCAAACCCACTGCTTTCGTTAAAAGCTTCCCCTCTGCACCGAGCTTTGAGCTGAACTCCTGTGTACCTCATAAACAGTGAAAGACTCTTAGCAAGACGACTCTCGCAGTAAACAGAGAAGAGCTCTATTGTAAAGCAGCTCTTACTTCATGCACATGTTTTTTTATATCCCGCTGTGACGTTCATCTGCTCCTCAAACCTCTTGTTTTACATAGATTAGGTAATCTTTACCACGAGTGAATCAGAGTGAGGGACTTGGAACGCAGCATGGATCCCAACGCCGCTCACGCAAGGTTCATTCATATTCCAAAATGAAACACTGTGGAGCACGAAAGACGGCACGAATGATGAGAAAATAAGAAATCTGTGTCGCAGAGATCCCGTTCAAGTGAAAACATCATTTTTTTTTTGCGTTTGCTTTTTAGAAAAGTCAGTCTATGTGGATTTAGCAGCAACGCTGAAAACAATGTTCAATCTCGGTAGCTGTTTTCAAAAACGTTGCATTTTCAGAAGCTTCGAGAGCCCCATGCTAAGAAAACATGCTCAAAACGCAAATAAATGTTTTGCTTTTTCCCTTGGAAACTTGTCCATGTGGTGGCGTGGCCTAACTAGTGGACACTCGGGATGCGTTGCCATTAAAAGTACGACTTATTGCTCGTTAAAACAATTAGTTTTGTGTTCATGTACGAGATCTCCTCACTTTATTGCTTCAGACTTGTTTTCTGCAGCTTCATTTTTTTATTCTTTTTTAACTACTGCCTCTTGCTTTCACAGGAATGGGCCTACAAGCCTTTGTGGAGGCATTTTTCTACCTGGCCGGGCGCAGGTTCAAATCCCTGGCGCTGAAGGAGCAGGTGGTTTCGCTGCTGGAGCTCTGCGAGGCCCAGCTCGGGCCGCAGTCGGGCGGCGAGGAGAGACGCTCGGTGAGCTGCAGCAGGGCGCTGCCGCGAGCCGTCAAGACTCAGACGCTGTGCCTCACCAACCCTCAGCTGGGCTCCCCGGCCCCCCTGCGGCGGGCGGCCAGCCAGGACACCCGGCCGCACGCCAGGCTAAAGCCCCGCACGCTGAGAGCCAACGTGGAGAACTGATGCGAGCGGAGCAGTCGCCCAAACCCCACACATGCCTTTGGACTTTTTTTTTTTTTTTTTTTCCCCCTGCAGGTGCAAAGAAATTAGGTGGCCATTTTTATTTCTTTTTTTGCTGTGAAGCTCATAGCAGCAGGGAGGTGGGTGCATCCATCCTGCACCGTTCCTTTCCGGCAGAAGGAGTTTTTATTTTATTTTTTAAATACACTTATTGATTCGCACGTGCAGCTGTTCTACCACCCCCCACCCCCTCCCCCCTCTCTCCAAAACACAAACGCTCCTTTCAGGGATAACATGAGACGCTCCACTTCAGCAGATTCACACGCATTCACTTCGAAACAGAGAGGATATAAGGGCGTCTCCTCGCTGTATTTCGTCCCTTGAATTTGCACAGCGACTCTTCAATCTGTAACGTTTTGCACAGAATCGGTTGTGACTGCGACTTTACGTGCGCGTGGTTCGTTTGTACGCGCGAGCGGCCGTTCGGTGCTGTATTTATTCGTGTGCGGCTCGGCGATTGAAAGCCTGTCGCTCGTCACGGGGTTCAGCTCCCACGAACTCTATTAGCGAAAAGTATTTCAAAGAGGGAAAGGACAGAAAAGAACAAAAAAAAAAAAGAAAGGCCGCGTTGCTTCTTCCCTCGGTGCAGCTTCGGACCTCCAAGCTGAGGTGACGTCACGACTTTGTTGCCACACGACCGCCTCGTCGTTATTGCCGTAATTGCGAGGCACAAGAATTCACAAGTTAAATGACATCGCATTGTGTCTCAGATAAAGATTTGAGTTGCGTTTCGTGGGAAAAAAAGTCCCTCTGATGTGTGACTTGGCTGGCAGTTGTGAGCACACACACCAAAAAAAAAAGAAAAAGTAATTGTTTTTAGAGTTTCTTGTTTAAGCCTTCATGTAAAGAATAGAAACTACTTGAAATGTGGGGCAGCTGAGGTCAAACAACCCATGGACTTTGAAGTTTCCGCTCCTTGCTGTCGGGCGAACTTACTTCCTGGGATTTGATCGCCACGTAGATGTGCGAGCCTGCGGCGTTACAGAGAACACAAAGTGTATTGATAACCTGCAAAAAAAAATAAATAAATAACCCTTTCGCTCTTTGCAATGCTGAAATGTGTCTTTCTCTTCTGTTTCTTTAATTTTCACATGATCGTTGCTACTGTTACTCGCACGATGAGACTACGTCACGGCGTGTGTGTTCTATTATTGTCTCACCTCGAAGTGATTTCCCCCATGAGCTAATTAAAGGGCACCATTTGTCACATATAATGGCGGCACCGCTGGCACTCGGTGCTGTTTACATCTCCGTCTGCAAAGAGGCTGATGGATGCATTTGAAACGGTTCTCGTCTTCTTTTTGTTTTTTTTATATCTTTACATGTTTTAAGACCTTAGATATGTTTCACAGCACAACCATCTGCCCGTGTTTCTTCGACCTTCTGTTGCAGAGGCTGCCGCTGCCGCCTCCATTTCCACTGCCGATGCAAGGCTCAGTTAGCGACCCTTCATATCCAGTAGCGGCTAAATCTGCATCCATTCATAAATCTCACGTTTGATCTTTTTTTATCATCGGTCTGCCATTTGGGATGGAAACAGAAGTTGTGCCATGTCCTTCGATCAGAGTTTAGGCCCGTTGATTGCGCAACAATGTTTCGAATGAAAACGGCAGAAAATGATGTAGTTAACATGTAGGGCCACTAGTGGGTGCTGTAGCAGCAACAAAAGTTGTTTTCTTTTTTTCCAATCAGTTTTTTTTAATTATTTCATAATATAACACTACAAAGTGAACACACACAGAGCATAGGACAAAACAAAACACACAAAAATAATAAAATAAAGAATGGCTAAGTAAATTGTTCAATAGTAACAGAAATCCCCCCCAAAAAGTAAATCTTTCCGTTTACACAGGTGGTAAATACAATATGGCGTTTTTGTTATGAATCAATATGAATCAAATACATTTTTCAGTCAATGTATTCACCAAAAATTGTAAATGAATATAATTCCTATAATCTCTTGTTCTGTTTGATCTGAGAGCCCGATACAAGTCGTTCTGATTTCCGTAGCCGTGGTCACATCGACCAAAAGTAATTCGATTAAATCTGCACAATATAAACACTTCATTCCGATTATAGTTGCACCATCCGATTGAAATTACGATACAATCGCAGGGGGTGGTGCAGTTTGGTTTTTGATATTATCATAGTCACATCGGGTTACTTCCTACGGGTTAATTCACCTCACGCCATGTGACCGGATACATTCGAACGTCTTGGTTTATATAACCTGGCACATTCCGATTACTTTATTCAGGGCCCACGTAAATGCGACAATCTCATTCTAGAATCGGAAAGAATTCAAATCATTTTGACAAAAATAAGTGACCACATAAACGCACCTCCTAAACACAACACAAGTTTTGAGTTTTCACTTAAACTTTGGCACATGGGATAATTTCAATCATATCGATGTTTAATCTGACTACTTTCGCTCCATGAAACCACATGGAGACTGTTGTTGAAAGTCTTAGTGAAGTGAAAATAAAAATCTTGATTCTTTCATTAACAGTGTTGTTTTAAAGCACGTCACAATTTATACGTCAATTTTAAAAGTTTCTTCAGAATTCATTATTTGTTCCCCCCCCCCTCTGGTTTCTTCACTCGTCATTATTAAAATTGAAGAGGATCCGTTCGTCTTCTGGTGCACTTTATCCAACTGGAGTGGATCCCAGCTGAGTCAGGCTGCTCCTCGGACACTCGAGGAAATTTAACAATCAGCAGCTCAGCCTCAGCGGCGAAGCCAAACCTGGATTCAAACCACACATTTGTCTGATCAGATCAAATTGCGACGCCACCGTGCAGCCATATATGAAAATTGCAAATGAATCCCAACAAAAACTTAGTGCAATTAGAGGTCGTTATAATATGCATGAAAGTTCTCCTTCACGGACAGCAAATTAACCAAAATCATTTGAGGAGAGCCCCAACTGTTCCATCAACTCACCACCATCTGCAGAGCTCTTCTGTGTTGTATTTACACAAAATACACAGCTTATATGTTCTCTGGCACATTATCGGGTTTGACAAGCACTATCACCAGGGAGGGGATTTTTTTTTTGGAACGGTATTTGAGTAGTTGTTTTGATGTGTAATAAATAAAACAATAAAAGGACTCTCTGGATGGATTAACCTGTTATGGGTTTGTGCACGCTGAAACGCCAGTCAATCTAAAACGGCGGGTTAAAAGACATTTAAAATGTAGGAAACCATCTTTATAGTTCCCCTAAAACATTGTATAAACTTGCCTCTTTACTTTTAGAAGTACTTTCAATACTCCAGATGTGAAAGCAACATATCAGATCATTTGAAAATGAACAAAAGTCAACCACGATCCTTCACTGTTGCGATGTCAGTTTCATCTCTAAGCAGACGACATCCACGTTTACATGTCCGACTGTAGTAAAGTGGTTCTTCTGACTGCAGTCATATTTATTTATTTTTTTTATGAACATTTCTCATCTAGTACATGAAAACTAGAACCCAAAACCTGGATTCAAACCAGGGATTTTCTTTCTGTGAGCGACTTGCATGACTATGTCTGACCAAAATCAGCCATGTAATTGATTGTCTCCGAGATCCTGGAGGGATCCTTTTTCCCACTTTAAATGGGAATAATTACACCAATATTTTGGTATTTGTTCCATTTACACACACTCGTGCAGTTTCTATACATCATATTGAGAAAATCTATTAGTTTATTAATAATAGAATTAATGTCTGTAAAATATTAAATGAAAGTATATGTGCGCGGAGTTCCTTGATACGTTCTCCACTCGCCGTCGTGTTCTTCACAGGCCCGGCTCCCCCTGTGAATGTGTGTCTTTGCCGCAGGGAGCCTGTTCCACTTGGCCGAAGACGTGAGCGAGCCTCACAGGGAGCAATTAACAAACGGGCCTTTTTCCTTTAAAATACACAAGAGGAGCGCCGCCTGCTAATGACGCTCCTCCTTGTTCAACAAGCAATCGCATTACCAACATTTCGAAGTGCGTTTTCTCCCGCAATTAGAGCCCGAACGCGAAGCTATTATTCCTCGATGTCGTTCAGTCATATTTCCCCGCAACTTGCTGAAGGAGGGGGTTTAACAATCAAGCAGTATGTAGGTCAAGCCTCTTTCGCATCGCTCCATCGTCCCCTCCACCCGAATCCGAGCATATGTTCTCTCTCGTCGCTCAGCATGCTTTAAGTATTTAATGACTCCGCCATTCAGCTCGTCATTTACATTTAAGTAAGCAAAGCGTCATCAACGGTACAAAGAAACAAGAGACAGGGTTGTTTTTTTTTTAAAATAGCTAAATAAAACTTTAATAGGTCTAATTGCAAATGTACATAAATTGCACAGCCACAGTTTGTCAACACAAATTCCTCTGTACATTATTGTTTTTGTCACCGTCATCAAAGGAAGCAGAATCCAGCAAATACTTTATACTTTCAACATACTTACAAAAGTATTTTCTACAAGATAATAGAAAACATACAACATCTTTTTGACTTTTATTTATAGCTTTTTATAGTTTTGATTCATCTTGTTTATTTATTTTTTTTCTGAGTGTGGCGGAGTAGCATGTAGATTGCTCTCGTGGGTTTTTTTTCTTTCTTTTTTTCAATTTACAAAAGTTAGATTTGTTATGGGTGGCAGAAACGGAAAACAAAAAAAACAAAAAACAAAAACAAAATAGTGCCACTTTGACTTTATTCTGTGTGAACTGCAATAAAAAAAATTTTGGGGTCAAGTTTAAAGCAAGACTATGTGACTTTTGTTGGAATACTAATTGCTAATAGGTCATTTCAATATGTCCTCGCCTGAACATTTGAGCAAAAATGCTGAAAGTCAAATCCTATATGGACTGACCAAAAAGATTTTTGACTTCTCGTCTCCGCCAATCTTCCACACGGTTTTTACTTTTCAAATTTTAGGAACATCAATCCGTCAACAATGCTAATCTAGCAAAGCAAAACCGCAAATGATTGTGTTGTGGCATTGCCACTTTTAGAGTTACTGAAATGATCAATGCCAACATTGAGGACTAATCAGTTTGTTTGTTTTTTTAGCATTTAGCTGTAATGCTAAGCGACTAGAACGTATCAACACTAGAGTTTAGCCGAGCTACTGTATTAGCGGCTACGAAGCAATATTGATAGTAAACTGAATCAAACATAACGTTCTTATTTAAGCTAAAACGAATGAACTAAAGCTGTTGGCAACATAACCTTTGAATATGTTTTATTGCCAACTTGTCAGCCAGAAGTAACACAGTCTTGCTTTTTTGTATGTTGATGTGCAGTTTTAGGGCACTCGACTCATATATGTATTTTGATTTTTATTACTGTTCAAACGGGTAAAAGAAACATCAAGTGGATCAGATATAAATCTTTTCATATAAAAAAAAAGTCTTTTCAGGGGTTTGAACTTTGCCACAGTTTTTAACACCTGAAAGAGGTGCTGTGCTGCATCAACAAACAAAATAATAATAAAAAAAAAAAAAGCGAATCAAAAACACCGACCACTGAACGTAAAAGTGCATAGAGCTAGACCGATGAGAAATACAGGGATTGTGCTTGTGAATCTCATCCGGACTGGACATCCCCAAGAGTCCAACTCCTACTTAGCGTAATCAGTTTTTGGCTAGTGAGAAATACACTCTAAATACAAAACCAATAGCTTCAACAGAGAGATAGACACTGAAAGGTTAATTTAACTCGTATAGTTCTACCCAGTGAGGACAGATGACGGACTGCGCTATCTTGTATTTACAATATCCATGATGATACAGCAGAGTTTGAGCACGAGATACATTTACAAAAAGCTCCGTTTAACATCAGGTAAAAATAGTGTGAGCATTTTATTTACACTTTTCCCAGACCGTCGGGCCGCCTCCACACACTCACTTATCATATATTCATGTCGCGCCGGCAGCAAGCCATTCATAACCGTCACCACCGTCGTCGTCTTAATCTTCACTGTCCAACTGGCAACCGATAAAACTCAAAATGGGGACACCAACGCGTTGAAGCATGTGCAGCCCCACGCCTGATGGATATAGTCTGATACAGGTAAGGAAAATGAATGCAAGCGTATAAGAACATGGAGGGATGGCGGGAGAGGTCGGGGCGGGGCCGAAGCCCGCGTTAAGACCGACCCCGAGTCTTCACATTCAGAAGAAAGAAGGGAGGGAGGAAAACAAAAAGAGGCGATGCCCACAAGGATCAACAAGAGTCACAGTTTGGATGCAGCATAATTCCATTACCACGGACGAGTAAAGCGGTTAAGAGAGGAAATGTTGTTTGTGGGGACGCCGCCGCCGCCGTCCAGGGTGGGGGTGGGGGGGGGGGGGGGGGGCGGCGTCCCGGTCCAGTGTTTAGTCTGAGCGAGTGCGTCTGAACACGTCTCTCAAAAGCTCTTGTGCAACCAGAGACAAAGTAAAGATCAGGACTGAGAAGCCCGGCGCAGATCTGCCGTGACGGATCCGGGACGTCTGAGCAGTGAGGAGCACCCGGAGAACCGAAGAACCGAAGAACCTTTGCTGTGTGGAAGAAGGGAGGAATCACACCAGGTTCCCTTCGGAAAAGAGGACCAGGGAGGTTTTTTTTTTTTTTTTTTTTTGGGTTGAAATCTGACATTTTTGCTGAATATTTCCCACAGAATTACCGTTCCCCTCAGACTACTGACTTTCTTTTTCAGAAAGCGTACTTTTTCTCTCTCACAGTTTTCAGATTTTTTTTTTCTTAAACTTTTGACATGTTTGCCAGACCCCCCCCCCCCCCCCCCCACCCCCAGAATTACAACTTTTTTTCCTCTCAAACTACAGACTTTTCCCCCACTTAGATTTCAGACTTTTTTTTTGTTGAAATCTCTCCTTTTCCCCTTGAAATTAAACTTTTCTATTTGAATTCTGACTTTTCTTTCTCCTCAGACTTTCCATAATTTTCACTTCTGAATTCCATATTTATTCCCTTAGAATTAAAATTTTCCTCTCACTGAATTCGGTTTTTCTATTCTTTGAAGAATAATTTGTCTATTTTCTAGAATTTGACCATGTTCTCAATGTCCTGTCTTTTTCACCTGGAATTTTATTTATTACATTTCTTTTCCCAGAAGTTTTTCACTCTGAATAGTTTTTTTGTTTTTTTTGTTTATTTTCCTGAATTTTAACCACTTTCACAAAATTCTGTTTTTTTTTCTCCCTGGGATTTGCTTTTTTGCAAAATTTGAAATAATGTCTCTTGTTTCTCACGTATGTCTTATATTTCTGATCTAAACAATAAAACTGTTTAAAATTCTGACTGAAATCAGAAATTCGAGAAAAAGATCTTATGCGAAGGTTTTTGTCTCAGACGACGTGATGAACGAGTGAGGCGACGGTCCTGATCACTGCTCAGTGCCGTCTCCTTCTCCGGGGCTTGAAAACACGCTACACACTTTAAGTCTTTCATTGTCGGAGGAGAAAAATAAAACTACATCTCCTAAATAAAGGGCTGCTTTTATATTCGACATTATCAAATATAGGTATATGTGTATATACTCTATAGAAGAACCAAAAAAACAAAACTGCATACATCTATATTAAATTTTAATATAGTATCACATAGAATTCATTTATCTTAGCGTTTATAATACATGTGTTTCTTTTTGTCTTCTTTACAAATCCACAGTATAAGTTGTGCCTTTCTTTTTTATTCTTTTTTGCAGAAAGGGAAGGGGGGGGTTGAGTTATGGAGGTGTGTTCCTTATTTAAGGCGTTTCATGTACCAATAGCTTCTCACAAAGTGCACTACGTTAAAGTGGCCACTCCGCAAGAACAGAGAAATCCATCCTCGCTCGCAGCTTGTACGTACGTCACAAACGATCTCTGCGGCGTTCTCTTTTTTTTCTTTCTCCTCTCCGGTGTGCTGTGATTGGTCAGAAAGTTGAAGTCGTGAACGCTGGGCGATCTCCTCGGAGGAGTTCTGCGCATAGACTTTCTTGTTAGGTATTAAAAAGTCCTGAGCAGTTTCTTCTTTCCGGAAAACGAATGAATCTCTCTGTTTTTACGCCGTATTAATCCACCTTAAGGATGGAGGGGTGGGGCGATGGGGGGAGGAGGAGGAGGAGGAGGAGGAGGAGGAGAGGTCAGCGTGATGCTCAGGAACACACCCGGGAGGTTAAAAGGATCGTTTTGGATGAAAAATATCAGCACGTTTTTGTTTTTTTTCTTCCTTTTTTGTTAAAACTCTTTCGCTTGCATTTGGTTCTTCAAAATAAAGCACTCGGGAGGAAAAAAGGAAATAAAGTGATCATCCTCACAAGGGGAGGAAGGAAAGAGGAGGAGAGGATTGAGAGGGTGACCGGCGGTTGTCACTGCGTGTGGTTATATAGTGGTTTGTCCCCGGCGCGAGCGGGAAGAGGGGTGGGGGTGGGGGGGCGGGGTCAAAGCCAAACCCCCCCCCCTCCACCCCTCCCTCCCACACCGAACCGATCAAAGTGTTTGACAGCTCCGAGGTTCATATGTACAAGCTTTGCCCCGCCTCCTCTGGCTGTCACCCCTCGTGAATGAAGGCCATCTGGTGATCCTGTTCTCTTGGTTTCCTGTCCGTCACGTTGCACATTCCCTTTCTGTCCGGCTGCCCCACCCCCAACCCCTCCCCCTCCACCCCCCACCCTCACAGCCATGTCTTCGCTCCTGCACAGGCTCCAAAATGTGGACATGCATTCCCAGAAGTCCACACACACACATACGCACACACTTCGCGCAGCTCCTGCAGTCTTTCCGCCAGGCATGCATCCACGCATGCACGTAGACGTCCGCTCTTTGAGAAATCGTACACACGCACACACACGCGACATTCACTCCAGTCCGCCCGTCTAACAGTTGCTGCTGTTCCTGAATTCTCCGTTCTCCGTGATCTGCAGTTTGGTGGGGTTGGTGGGCGAGATGCCGTTGCGCGTCTGCATGCTGTAGCGCTCTTTCAGCTGGGTGAGGGCGCTCATGAGACGGGCGTTGGCGGCGTCCAGCGACGCTATGCGCTTCTCCTGCAAACACAGATGGAGGCGCGTTAACACGGAATTGAAATAACATAAACAAAAATTTTAATTAAATGAAATAAAATTATGTAAAAAAAAAGTCCTATGATGACTTTTAAATGTAAGTTTTACTTTGGTGTCACATAGAAAATACTGATATTTTTTTTGTTTTTGGTTAAATTGGAGCCTCCTCATGTTTGACACCCCTGTTATACGTCATCCTCAACTCACTGTGGACAACACCTGCTGCCCTCTGCAGGCAGATACACACTCCTCAAAACCCTCAAATAGACTTGAACCACGGCGTCCGCCACCAAGCAGCCAAATCAAACTCCAGATGTTGGGACACATTGTGATGATTGTTACCCTGTGAAACAACTGATCTGCCTTTAAACTTCCACAAAAGGAGACTAGAAAAATCCTGCATTGTATTCTTAACAGCAAAAAGTCTGTATCAGAGTTTTTTATACATTATATTTTTAACACGACAGCTTCTTTTGTCGCCTTTGTAATGACTTTACCAAAGGAGATCACCGATCACTTGACTTGGGCGTATACGTCTGCAGTTGCAAACTGTCAGTACGGCGGCCGAGGAGACAATTAATCACCTGCGTTCAGATCTGGATGTGTGTCTACGTCACGTTACAGTACAGTTGCATTCCTTCCCGTAATGTTAAACGTTTGCACAAAGGTTTCCGCCTGCCCGTGTTCGCAGGGATGTGAAACACCATTTTCACACATGAAGAGACATCAATGGTTTAATCCCGCACTTAATCCCACATAAGCAGTTTTAGGTGAATGGATCACGTATCAATCAACATTCACAATTCAATGCAAAAAAAAAAAAATCCTTAAAAGCTGCATTTTTTTGATACCTGAGGTGGATTTTGAGTACAATTTCTCATGAATAAAAACCATCAAGGATTATAAAGGAGCTACAATTTTACAGAAGAGGAGGAAACGTGTAAATCTATCTTTCATAGGAGAGAGCAAAAGACCATTCAAGCAGAGTGGAGATGGCTATGAATTAAACATCTCTTTATATTTCTTTGACCCCCCCACACAAATGACACCTTTTCATCAATTTATAAAACTTATTAAAATGATGTTTTTAGAAAACATAATACTCTAAAGCTCCCAATCAGATATTAAATGTGAATAAATGTGAGTACAGAGAGTGAATACTTGTAGAATCATCACACTTTTCACATGATTGGCCATTATTATATGATTGTGTCTCGCACAGGGCTCTGCAACCTGGAGTGGCTCAGTGAAGCTTCCACTAAGTTCTACACAAATACATATTTTATTAATTTGTAATATATTTAGGCATCAGGGTAATTTTCAAAAGGATATAAAAGTGAGTACAAGTAAAATCTGGAAAATTATTATAGAAATGTATTATTATTATTAAATATTTATTGACTAAGACTATTAAAATATTATTAAAATGTCTTAAAAAAGAACCATAAACTGAGTAGTTTGTAAAAAAAAAAAAAAAAAAAAACTATAGCTAAAAAGAGCCACAATGCTTAAAACAGCTGAAATATCAAAGTAGCCTCTGAACAAAATGCGGGGAAAAAAATTTGTGAAACTGCTAAATTAAGGTGCCAAAACAGGTCAAATGTAATGAAATGTTCACCATCCATAAATATAATTGAAACTTCATAAATGCAATATAAGATTCTGTGATAGTATCAAAAGTACATAATGAGACTTTGAAAGCTGTGTTCGCCTCATTTTAAAGTTCAAATGTTTTTTGTGGCTCCAGCTACATTTGATTTGGTGGGAAAAAAAAAAAAAATCTAAAATACCAGTCTTTTGGTCATAAAGGATGTAGACCTTTGGTAGCATTGTTATCTCACAAAATAAGTGTTTTTATTATTTATTTTACTATTTAAGGTAGATAATTAAGATAGAATAGGGGTAGGGCTGGATTTGCTATTTTCACAATATCACTAGTACTAGCTTTTTTTTTTTTTTTTTGAAAAGGCATACCATACTAAAGCTCGAAATTTAAACAAATGTGATCATGATGTCCAAGCCAGGTTTGGGGGGGGAAAAGTGTTTTTTTTTTAATCCAGAGATGATTCCTATTGAGCAGAATTCAAGTTAAATGATGTCTCAGACCTCAATAGTTTGGACTTTGTGAACCCAGGCCGCCCCGGGCTCTCCAGACTGACCTGTGCGTCGATGATCTTCTGTTTGGAGTCGACCACCGCCTGCATGTCCGAATGGTCCTTCTTCAGCTCTTCTTCCACCGACATCAACCTGGAGGAGTTTGGAGACGACGGATGAGTCACAAAAAGACACGAGGAACCCGTGCGGAGTGAATCGCCAGCCGCTCCGGCTCCCGACCTGCTGATGATGCTCTTCATCTGGAGGTCCTTGTCGTCCTGCTGTCGGCGCAGGCGCTCCTCCGACTCCTCCAGCCGGGCCTGGTACTCCATCAGCACCTTCTGCGCCTGCTCGTCCTGACCCTTCAGACGGGCCTCGTACTCCTCCAGCTTCTGCACCGAGGCCCGGAGCTTCTCCTGCAGCACGGCGATCTCCTGCTGGTACTGACGAAACAAGCCGATGGGGATCATTGCTGGAGTCTCTTATCGCCACGACCGTCATCATTGTCATCATAGCTGACTAGTTGCGGAAAAGGAAATCTCTCGATCAGGACGGAGATTAGGTCGTTTTTGTCTCTCGGGTGTGATCCCTGTCTGGAATGGCGACGCAGCCTCTATCAGGGAATCACACGGTTCATTTACAAGCAATTCTCATAAAAGGCAATTTTATACTAGACCTGCATAGCTACCATACAAAAGAAAAGAAAAAAACTGCTTATTGACACTAGAATGGATGCTTTCGTCAACACAAAAATAGTTTTCATTTCCCAAAACTAAAAACAATTACCAAAATACAGGGTCAAATTCAAACAGACCTTTTTTTTTTAAAAACTCTGAAAGCAGCAGATTATTAAAAGATGAATGTTGCAAAGAGCAGAGGGGAAAAAAGAGAAAGAACAGGGGATTTAACGATGAATATAGACAAGAGGAGGTGAGATGGGAGGGGATGCGAACAGTGTAGTAGAATATGATGGAAAAAAAAAAAAAAGCCCCTGAAACCTCAGGAGATAAATGTTTTCTGGACGGGCAGTGAGGGATGTGATGTCTGTCAGTGTGTCGACGTGGCTCTACAAATCATTATCTCATGAATGAAATAACTAATTCCTACACATTAGACATGATTTAACAGTTTCCTGGTTGAATAAATCAGACACCTAAGTTTTATTTCAATTTAAGGCTGATTTATGAAGATTACAATTTGATTACATGTACAAGTTACATTCATATTTACTCAAATTAAGTACTTAAATCAACATGTATTGTCTTGTTGGTACAGTTGGAGGAAGATGCTCTAAAATCTGGATGAGATAAAATGATCCTTTATTTGTCCCATAATTCGGGGAAATTTGAATTGTTGCAGGAGCGACTGCGTGTTACTTCGTGTTACAGTTACCATGGATACGAGTTCATACTATCCAATAAAACTACAATTTATTGAGAACGAATTCTCAAGATCTGTATAAACAAAAGCTGGTAAAAGTAATAAAGTTATATTTACTGACGGCTGCGGTGAAAGAGGGCTGGGCATTTTTTTTTTTTTTTTTTAAACCGAGGTGCCCATCCTACAGTAAACAGGAGTTCCATGAGAAATGCTAAAGCTAACAATTAAAAACAATACAAGAGAACGCGATAGCCGTGGCATACGTCAAAAGGTAGCTGTCACACATAATATAATTGAATCAGTAACTAAAGTATTTATCTCAAAACATTGATTTTGCCATTGAAAAATTATAACTTCACCTTGTGAAAACGATGCAAACTCATAGACAAGGGTTGCGGGAATTTCCAAAGTTGTCTATGAGAATAAACGGGATTTTAGAGGAATAAATCAGGAATTTGCTAAACTGAAGTAAGTAAGTTAAGAGGGAACTTAAATATTGTGAGGGAAATATGGATTTGAGCAATTTTTGAACTTCTGGATTATACACAGTGAAGTAAGTTTTGATGAAACTATGTGGTAATATCTTGAACAAACTTGACATATTTCAAATTCCCCACACAGGGGTAATTTATCTTTCCCTGTCACCTTCTACCCCCCCCCCCCCACATCTTCACGTCACTCTCCTGTTCATCACAGGGAAATTCTTTTCCCATCAATCCCTTCCTTTCCAGCGCTGGAGGAGTGACCTTGAATATTTTCATCTTATCGGCCGCCCCTCGCTCCCCCCCTCCTCCGCGTCTTCAATATCACTGCACTCGTGTTTCTACGAGCCTCTGAGGATTGAGTGACATGTCCAGTTTCATTCGTCCTGCTCTTTCACCTGCATCTTCTATTTCTATGAGACGCGAAGGATGTCAAGAGGGGAAAAAAAAAATAGAGGCTGCTGTCAAATATAGACTTTCATCCAAGATGCTTAAAAAAAACAAACATCCTTTGTATCTCTTCTTCTCTTCTCCGTCAGAACTAAAAACAGATTGTTGCATCGTTACAAACACCGGGAAAACGTTGCGGGAACATTCAGGGAATAAATCAACTTAGAATGGCTTTCATGCGCTAACATCTTCTCATCTAACATCTATTTTTGAGTGAAGCCGGCGTGTTTGAATATTTATTGAGATAAAACGTTCTCCGAAATGTAACCCCTGCGCCTCTGCAACGCCGGCTAAATATTTATGCATTTTTAAGTCGGTGTAAAAAAAAAAATAATGTGAATATTTCAAACCCAGTTTGGCTCCGACAGGCATGATGAGTGTAAATGGGTCTGAAACGACGCAAAACGAAGGTTGGTTGAACCGAATATTTGGGCCAAATGCAGCAAATTCAACATTTGCTTGTTTGTTTGTTTGTTTTACATGTTTTCTATGTTTTATGCCTTGTCTCTTCTGTGCTTTTGAATTAACTTTTGATTTATTTTATTTGATGTTTTTGATGTACAGCACTTTGGTTACCTTTTGGTTTTTTTAAAGGTGCTTTATAAATAAAGATTGAATTTGAGTCACAGCGAGAGAAACGCTTAAAAGTGATGACATGGACATTTATTCAATTGTTTTATTTATTTTGGTTGGTGACATGTCATATCAACATACATTTAACATAATCAAAGCAAGTTTTTTTTCTTTTTTTAACGCGATGTCTAAAAAAAACATTTTTTCCCCCCAAAAGACACCTTTTATTTTGAAAGAGCAGAAATGCTGGAGGGATATCTGAAGAAATTCAATTGTAAATTTTTTTTAACACAAAATACTTGATTTGAACAAACGTGGGAATGATGGTTTTGTATTTGGATATTGTAAATACTGTACAGAAATGCACGAAGATATCTGTGAAACTGTAAATATTGAGAAAGTTATGTCATAAGACTGATCGCTTCTGCTCCTTTTCATTCAGACTGTGTCGGATTGGAAGTTTTTTTTTGCCGGGAGTGTTTTTAATTATTGATTTTGGATGGAATGAACAAATGCAATGAAAAAATGAACAAAAAATTCATTCAGCAAACCACACTGGCCTTAGTGCTGCTGCATGAGTATTACACATTGAATTTCTAACGAAGATGGCAACTAACTTGTTTTTTTGGGGGGTTTTCTTTTAAAGCAGATTTCCGTTAAGCCTTTATTTAAAACATTTTCTGGTTAAAATAGTAAAGCTGGTGTCAAATAACATCCATTTGCACTGAGCTTTTGGCGAGAAATAAAATCACAAGGCCATAGAGGTTGTTATAGAAATTCACAAACTCGCGACAAAATAGAAAGCAGCAATATTTTGAAGTCTAAATCTTTAAATGTAGAACCAAAACATTTTGAAAGAAATATTCAAACAGGACCTTTTTATTTCATTTAAATGATCCAAACTCCTTAGTGTGAGATCCACTGCCGAAGATCATCTGCTGCGACTCAACCTTTTAAACGTCGTCAAATCGTTGTTGGGAATTAATCCCAAAGCTCCAAATGATGGAAAGCTGTTAAAAAGTTCACTGCAACATTGTCCTCTGTGAGTTTGCACGCAGACTCGTTTTCGGCAACAGTTTTTCTCTCGGCGTAATCCGCCTTCCTCCCAAAATCCAGTCGTGCTTCTTGGGTTAATTGGTCACTCTAAATTGGCTCAGTGTGTGTGTGTGTGTGTGTGTGTGTGTGTGTGTGTGTGCGTGTGTGTGTGTGTGTGTGTGGTGACCTGTCCTTAGCGTACGCTGCCTTTCAGCCAGTGTCAGCTGGGATTGGCTGCAGCCTCGGCGCTCTGAATGAAGGCGGTATAGAAGATCGACGAATGAAAGGCTCGGTTGTCCTCTTGTCTCTCTTTTTTTTTCCTTTTCTTTTTTTTAACGCAACTCAAGCAATCGACATGTGTAACGTGCTCGGAAACAAATCCGTCAATCAGCCGACAAAACACAAAACGAATGTCCCGCTTTGACGACTGGGTACAATAATATCGCGAGTATACAAATCAACGTGGGAGTTTAAATATCGTCCGCCGTGGAAGACGGTGCTGTTTTTCCCAATTCTTCTCTTGTTTGCCGCTCGGCTATTTTAAGGCGGCTGTGGCTTCTTTGTTGAGACTGAAGTTATTGCCTTCTTTGGGTTGCTCTCCCTGCCTGGGCCGCTGGCTTCCATAAAGTATGAGCTATGTTGGGATGACAGGTTTGTATTCATTATAGATGGAGAGGGGGGGGGGGAGAAAAAAAAAAGGGAAGGAGCATGTGGCAGCCAACCAAAGCATGGAAGCGGAGCGCTGAGGGTGAATGGTTGTAAAGGTTGAAGCGGGGGAAACGTAGGCAGAGGAAGCAGCAGAAAGCCTCTTTCTGTCTCTATCTCTCACACAGATGCAAGCGCACACAAGCCCCGACACGTCGGCGTGGATGTACCGCATGTGAATACACACACACACACACACACACACACGTGCGCGCGCGCACACACACACACACACACACGGTTTGGTCTATTAACTTCCGAAGGTGGAAATAAAAAGGAGAGAGAGCTGTGAGGGAAGGTGTTTGCAGGTGAAGGGAGGTTGTTTTTGTTGTTTTTCTTTTCTATGAAGACGGATAAAACTGCAATAGCCAAACACTTAACACTGGAAATATGTTTTTCTTTAAATAATTAAATATACTTTTATACTAGGCTATACTATACTACCATCCAGTGCTTCTTGGACACTTTGTCTTGTCTTGTACGTTGTTGAAGTTGAATGACTTTCGGTGATATAGAAATGTGTGATGCAACTTTAGGTTGAAGGAAATTGTGAGAATCTCTCATGTCTTTTCAGACTGTAACATTTATTAAAAAATATTCCAGAAATAATGAATGGCCATTTTCTTTGCAGCCATAATGGTGATACGGTGATTATATATAAAAATAAATATTTTTTCCAAAAATCTATTCAAAATATAGGATTTTCAGAAATAAGAGAGATCTTCAAAAAGGACCAGGTTGAAATTTTACGAAAGGAAAAAGAAAGACAATAAATCAAAAATTCATGAATGTTAACAAGATACTTCCAGTAAAACATAATGATTTAAAAGAATAAAGTTGAAATATCAAAACAATTGAATAATATTGAGAGTAAAGTCAAGCTTCTTGGAAATTTACCAGAAAAACAATATCAAAGATACAGTGAAAATCATGCACACGCATGGATTTTACTTTAAAATCATGCGTGTGCATGGTGGGTGAATACAACTCTAATTAAAAAAGGTTGGGACACCATGTAAAAAGTGAATAAAAACAGGATGCAACGCCTCGTAATTCACGTGAACCTACAAGAACGGACAATGTTAATGTTGAAATGAAGATTATTATTCACCCAGTCAATGTTACTCATCAACCAATGAATGCAAAATGCTCCATTTTACATTATTCCATCTACTTTTACAGAACTTTGCTGCCCATTTCTGAATGTTTATGACTTGTTTTGCTGCATCACATTGAAAACTGAGCTGCCATTTCATTTTGGACATTTTTTTTCAAGTTTGGAGTGAGAACAAAGTCTCCTTATGTTCTTATATTCACAATAAAATAGCACAATGACTTGTATTCATCATCGCGTAAGCTGTCTACGCCTCACTGAGAATGCAACGGGAGTTCGTGAGAGTTGAGGAAGATTAAAATATAAGACGTTTCACTGATTTTAATGCTACATATGGACGTTCAAGTGAGATGTTTTACAGGTAAGCCACCTCGGATTGAAAGGAAGAAGGGAATAAATAAGAGTAGAGGAGATGTTTTCATGACGGGAGCCAATGAGTGGTGAAGAGAGGAAGGACAGCTGAGTGGGGGAATCAGAGGCTGACAGTTGAGGTGGTTTGTGAAAGGAGGGGGTGGGAGTGGGGGGTGGGGGTGGGGGGGGGGGGGGGTCGGTAAAGGTCAGAGGTTGGATGGTAGGTTACCTTCTCCACCTGAGTTAGATCCTCTCTGTTTCTCAGTGACTCGGGCTCCGTCCCCTCATGGTCTAAATACTGCACATTCATATTCAAAAGCCAGGCGGCTGTGCGGTCCAGCGCACTGGGGTTCACTGGGGAGGGGGCCTAGTAAAACCAACACAACACACACACACAAACACACACAGACACACACACACACACACAGACACACACACACACCTCACATGAGCTGAGTGCAAGGTGACGGGAAGGGGAGGGGGAGGGGGGGGGGGGGGTGTAGGAAGGAAGGAGTATCACCACAGAAAACACAACAGAAATAAGCTTGAAATGCGCCGACTCGCAGCAGGTGGAATGGATACACACTCCCGCCAGAGTCACACGGGCGGCGGTGGCGGCGGCGGCGGAGGCAGCGTGGGAATAAATGAGTCAGATTAAAACCGGTTGCCACCCCGAGGCACAAAGCAGCGGTGAAGTAGTGTGGCTGGTTTCCGCCTGGCAGCTGTGTGACGGACAGTGGAGGTGAACTCCATCAGTTTTTATAACACCATGAAGCTTTTTGAAAAACAAACCCCCCCCGCCCCCCCCCGAAAAAAAAAAAATCTAAATGACAATATCTGAAGAAAAAACAAACAAACAAAAAAATGCATAATATTTAAGAAAGCTGTTGGCTTTCTAAATAACGCCTGGTGAGAAATTATTTAAATTGAGGTGCAATTAACATGCAGTTTGTTTGCACAATCAGCTAATTGTTGGCTCATATTATAAAAATATACGAGAGTATATATACATCAAAGTGTCAGTGATGACTCATTTACTCTCATACAGTTATAACTCACTCAAAATGTTTGTCGTTTTCGGCAAATTCTCTTCAATTTCTTATGGAAAAAAAAATCAACAATATTCTTCCTTAAGAACGGGATAAAAAGCCACTTTGTTATAAAAGGTTTTGTTAGTTGATGAATTTGCCAACTTTCAATGCTTATATATCGATTTAAAACAGGCAGATGATAACATTTTTTTTTATAAATGGACCCATCCAGCCTTGATGACATAAATGAATAAAACCCGACGATGACATTGTGAAGACTTCTCCTGCAAATTGAATGCTGTGCTTTAAGGTTGGCAGTCTAAAGCCAATCCCGTGTCAAACATTCATTATCGGGGCGTTATCGTTAGTGCGCCAATATGCTTTCCTTCAACCAGTCACCAGCGGCTTCAAGTGACCTGTGTTTACAACTGCGGCCTGGAGAGTCCCAACGCGCCAATAACCAGCGCAGACTTACCAGAAAAGGCGACGAGGAGCGAGCTTCAAGTGGGAATATTTCCTCCGCGAGCGCACGACGCTGGCACTCACGCCTGCAGCGTTAACGCTCAATCTGTCCGTATCCGGGAGGTTTGTGTTCTGTTGCCCCCGCAAGCACATGTGTGCAGCGTGTGTGGCTGGCAAATGAGATGCTAATTGTGCCTATACCGTCCCGTTGAACTTGGCCAGTAAAAGATCGGCCCGCATGCAAATGACTATGATAACATGAGCTGTGAGTGGAGTTCATTTAGGGCGTCTGCACGCCCACACGGACTTCTCCCAACATGATATGACACACATGGGCGTTTTTTTGAATGGCAACTTGTAATTTCAAGTAATTACACAGCCTAAGAGAACAAAAAAAAAAAAGAAGATCGTTGGTTGACTTGAATATTATGGATATTGTCTTCTTTCATCAGTGCGGTGAATTCCGCTTGTCCCCGGTGCTCGGGATGCTGAGATTCATAAAACCTGCCCACTGGAGGAAGTTTCGAGACCCTCGTCTGCACTTGTGTTTATCTTAACCAGGTACCATGTGCATAATTTATCAAGCCTGCTACTGGTAATAAAGTGAGCAGAACAATAAATATTGACAGTGGATAATCGTTTTAGTCATTGCCACTGAAGACAGTAAAGTGTGGGAGACCCTCAGGTAAACAACACATATGGTTATTTTCTCAATTATAGCCTTGATGTTATATTAGATTTAAAAGCTAGAAACTGTTAAGATTTTTAGGGGATCGATAAAAACCTAAAATCAGAAGCTTTTATGAACAGACACCCGCATGCACACACACAATAAACTGTCTTTCACTACAGCTTCCATATAACGTTTTCTGACTTTGCAATGCTGGGTTGAACTTGGACCGATTTACATGACATTTTAATTGAAAATGCATCGTTTTGTTCTTTTTTTTGTCCAGAAAAGTTCAGAAGAACTATTTAATACTGCTGCGGTGCGAACGTGCGGTAGCAGTATTTCAGAAAAAGTAGTTTTGTTCCCCTGTTTACAAGGAAACAGAGCTGGTTCCCACAAGTTACCCATTTACAAAAAGTTGCATTTTCAGTGGGTCTAAGCACCTTAAGCTGCTCACACTTCGTAACACCCTGAACAGTGAGGCCTGTTCGAATGTGAAAATTCCGAGTGTGTGAACCGCCGGTTTGACGTGTGCGTGCGGTTCTCGTGGTTTGCGTACCTGTTTGTGCTGCGCCCTCTGCTTGGTCTCTGGGCTGTCGCCTTTCGAGGACGAGGACTGCTGCCGTAACCGAGCGCCGCTGCCGGGCCAGTCCGGCGACGACGTCATCATGCTGCCGGAGGAGGGCCGCGGGTACGGCCCGCTGTTGAGCAGGTTCGGCGGCGTGCGACCCCGCGTGATGCTCTGCGGCGGGGGCTGGTCTATCCTCCGCTGCGGGCCCGCGCTGTTCTGTCGGGGCACGGTGGGCTGGTGCTGTGTCTCCGTGAGCGAGAGCTGCCGGCGGTTGAACTCCCCCGAACGCCGGGTGTACTCGTCCCCGCTGCTCCCGCCGCCGCCGCCGCCTCCGCCTCCGCCTCCGTGGTTCAAGAAGGACTGCTTCCCGCCCGCTGGCCCGTCGTCGTTGTTGCTGTGCGAGCTGACGGAGCTGTGGCACTCCGAGCCCGAGTCGTTCATTCCGCGCGGGGAAACCGGCAGGCAGGCCGCCATCTGGTAGACGGGGTTCTGGAAGGACAGCGGGGCCAGCAGCTGGGCAGGTCGGCCCGGGGTGCTCTCCGCGCCCGGGGTGGTGGGCGTCTGGCCCGGCCTCCTCAGGGTGGGACCTCCGGGGATGTTGCCCTGCGGGGCCCGCGCCGACCATCCCACCACAGAAGCGGGGCCTTCACCCAGGGCCTCCGAGGTGCCGGGACCGGTGACGCCCTCCAGACTGCGGGGGTCCTGGAGGTCCACCATCGACAGGCTCTTGCTGCCGTTGGCCATGCCGAGGTCGGGCTCGTTGGTCTCGGAGTAGCTGGAACTGCGTGCGGGAGACGGCTGGATCCCTGAGCTCCTCGTCACAAAGAACAGGTCCTTGTTTTCTGGGGTGGGTGAAGGTAACCTGGTGAAGTCCACCAGTCTGAAAGACACAAAAACAAATCCCCATGGTATAGTCACAGCAAAAAAAAAAAATCACCCATTTTTAGATGTGCACTTAAAGTAAGTAAGTAAGCAAGTAAATGTTATTTGTATAGCGCAGACACAGAGTCACAAAGTGCTTCACAGTAAAAACAGATAAGAAAACATCTTAAAAACATAAACAAATGCCGACAATCACAGGCACAGAGACACAAAGTGCTTCAAACTAAAGACAGATCAGAAAACATCTTAAAAACACAACAAATGCCGATAGTGAAAGCAGATAAGAAATCATCTTTAAAACACAACAAATGCCGACGGTCGGTGGCAGCGTGAGTCGATTGGACCAGAATGCTTTTGGAAATAAATGTGGAAAATATATCAAATATAAAGCACCTCAACCATATATCTTGAGGACTGTCGTAGCTTTCTTGGTGATGGTGCTCCACGTTTATTAGAGATGCTGCTGTTTTTGTGATGAAGTATTTCCTCAGCTACCTCCACAACATTTGTATTAAGTCGTTATAACATATTTCTTTATGTTGTGCCCAATCCTTTCTGAATATCACAAGTTACTTTTTTTTTTTTCCAGCCTCCGCTTTGACTTTGTGGCATTATATTGTTGTTTTTATTAGTATTTTTGTCTAGTTCTAAAATAACAACAAAGGAGAACACTTAATTTGTACACTTCTGCTTGCATGCAGTTCATTAAGTTATAACCAGGAGTAGTGGTGGAGAATGGTTTGCAGGTTTGAATCCCACTGCTTTCAGGATCCCTGAGCATGATACTTGACCCTGTGCAATTCTGGTTAACTATAGTTAAATTCAGACAAATGGGGCACTTTATTTCTTTCGCGCTTTTATTGATTTTGTTGGTATGGCAAATTTCTAATGTTACTCTGGCCATAAGCCTGATGCTAAAACAAGCTCTTGCTGTTAAGCAATATTTTCAAGCTATAATACAAGTGCAGATCAGGTGCACAAAAACTGCTACAGCACTTTTTCCAAGCAATAAAAATCAACTTTTCATTTATTTATTTTCCCCCCTCGGTCAGAAGTTACATAATCCTGTTTAAGATCTATTTAGATTTGGAGATCTAACACAACCAAATATGTCGACTCTGCACTCAAACGCTGCTTTCGTCTCTCTCTCTCTCTTTCTCTCTCTTTATTCTTCCCCTCTCCCCTGCAGATAGAGGCTTTATTGCTCCGAGACGATTACCTTGACAGATGCGTCTTATCTCCCAATAATCTCTATCATTCACATCACGCTCTCCTCCTCCCTGTTTCCCTCTCCTTTCTCCATCTTCCAATACCCTTCCCTCCTTTTAACTCCTTTCTGCTCGTCATTCTGCTCAATTTCTTCTTTTCTTCGATGTCGGCGCCGTCTCTCTCTCCTTTTACCCCCCCCTCGTTATGTCACTGGTTAGTGGATGAGAGGTAATTAAAAGGAGAATAGCGAGCTCTTTGGAATTCACCGCTCGCTGATGAAGATACGCCACAGACTCTCACGTTTGCGTCAATATCTGAGCAAATATTTATTGCGATGAGTAATGAGGGGTAGGCCGTGACACCGGGTCATATAGGGACATCGCTTTAATTAGCTCTGATGAGGGCGACAACACTGACTCTTTAGCTCTCTTCCTGTTGTTCGGTTTCATCCGCCCGTGTTGCTGGCGTCGGTCTGTTTACTGCCGTTGCCTCCTCCGGCCGTTGCTCATATGCCCCCCCCCCGCTCCTCTTGGCCTCTGCGCTTTCATATTAATCTCTGAGTGTCACCTTGCCATTGTTGTGCCAGGGAGCGAGGGGCCGGCAGATAAGCGCGATAAGGTGCCGCCTGAGCGCGTTCATCTCATCTACCGGAAAAGCAAATGAGGCTTCGTCCGGCTGATGTAAACAAGCAGGGGTGACACTCGCGCGGTGTCGCGGCCTTGCCCCGGCAAACATTAACACTCAGCGGAAAAAAGATAGAGACAGAGAGTTGTTCAAGCCTCTTCTGGCTTGACGAACGGGGAAAACAAATGGCACTCTTAAAAAAAAAAAAAAAAAATACCAGCAAGTGGAAGACGGTACAGTGAGCCTTGTTTGTGTACGAGTGTGTTTTCTGCAGCATGTTTGCATGTAACCCGTCTCTAAATCAATTCCAGATCTGACCGGTAATCAAATATGCCTGGAGCAAGCTGCTTGTGTTGGCAGCAAAAAAAAAAAAAAAAAGCTTGGGAAGACCAGGTACACGGCAGAACAGAGAACACAAAAATCATAAGAGAGAGAGAGATGGAGGAAAGAAAATACTCAGACATATCTATGCGCCATGTTTTTGACAAGCACAGTGATTTCACGGTAATTACTCTCTAAAAACTGTGGAGCTGTTCCAACAGACTGGGTGACTAATACATCTCAGCGGCTGCGTTTTTCTGTTTGTTTAGTGACAAAAAGGAACTGCTGCAGCTTTTTGCTGTTTAAATGAAGATTAATAATTTCAAACACGTACTTCATGTATTTATGTGGGGTTTATTTTTGTGGCATCTAAACTTTCGTCTCATCTTTTAGATTGGCAGCAAAGCGGAGTACAACATGCAAACTCGTGCAGCTCTGAACCCGAGACATCCATGGCTTGGCTTACTACCTATTTAAACTGCAATAGATTTAAAGATGCGTAACGTAAATACAGATACAACGTCCACTCTGGCTTACAATAAGACACTTAACTTAAAAGTCAATTGTCTTGTATTCTCAGAGGGCTGCTGCACAGTAATATACACAGACATACTGAATAAGAGAAGAAAGGCACCAGGTATGATCACTTGTTGCACTAAAACTTAATTTTAAGTCATTATTTTTTAAGTGTAGACCAGTGATTCTCAAACTTTTTACTGAGGAACCCATAATCTGAGACAAATTGAACTATACTCACGTTCAATATTTATTTTTGATATTGAACTCAAACTCGATAGAATTCAACACAAATGTTCATACTTTTAACCTCTAAAACACATTTTAGGCAGACCCGAACTTGGAAAACAATAATAACTTTAAACCTGTAATTACTTAACAGTGAATCAATCATGGCTACTTTTGGAAAAAAGCCAAAAAGCCAAAAGCCAAAAAGAAAGACTCAAAATGTAGGAAGAGACATTTTTAATCATTTTGAGAGCCGCATAAATTTCCTCCGCATTGCCACGGGGTAGAATTGAGATCAAGCCCATCTACCAGTAAAGATTTATGAGAATTATGGCAGCTAATTTATGAAAAGGACTAACCGCATCACCATCATTTTATTCTCTAACGCTATTCAATAGACATGCATTTGATATATTTTTTTCCAACCTTGAAATAAAGTCATTATTACAATATTTGGGAAAAATGATCAGCTTAAAAATGACTGTCATTGTACCATTACCCTTGAAACCATAGAATTATGCTGCAAGGTATGTGGGAAAGGGCTACATGTGTCACTTTCTCTTATCTAGTATAATGTTGTAGACATAAAGAGCAGGAACGGGCCATTAAAAACTGTTTAATAATTGATATTGATATTGTTCTTTCTTTTGAACGCATAATTTCACCTTCAGTAAGAAAAAAATGTGGGCTTTAAGAGCTAATATGGAACAAATACCGAGCTCATAATGTAGAAAAATCGGAACTTTTCAATTATACTGAATTCCTACATTGCTACATAACTATGATATTAATTACATCATCTACTACATGAACATAAATCATGTTCATAAACTTTGTTTTTTTCTTTGCTGCACAATTGAACATCATGCATGCGACTGCACATCTGAATCATCTCATAGACAAAATATTCTCATTTTGATGAATGAGTTTACATGTGCTACGTTTCACATTTCTTACCCTGGAAGGTCGTTGTCTATACTGATCCTCTGCAGGCCGGTGGAGATGCTGCAGCTCGCCTCGGCGGGTGGTGACCCCATCGGCTCCGACGACTGACCGCACATCTGGATGCTGGACGGGTTCGACAGGGCCGTGTTCACCTCCCGCAGGATCCTGGGTAGTGGGCCCAGCTTCGAAGCTGCACTCTGTGGACATAAAGATATTACTTCAGACCACTTAGGTCGAGGCATTTATCAGATTTAGTCCGATTTCCTCTCGGCATACTTTGTGGGCCGAGTTATTTCCCCTGCACCATACAATCAAATCACATATTCAGACAACATGCTGAATAATGAAACAAACCGGCCAGTCTGATGGACTGGAGTATCAACCAGACTGTGAAGCCTGAATTATTGAAGCAGAAGGTTTCACAGAACTAAAAAGAAAAATCTACAAATCTGCCATCGCGGCTTTCCATTCGCTGATGTAAATGCCCTTGAAGATGCATTAATATGCGTCAGGCGCCCTCTGAGGCATCCCAGTGTTTCCCCCCCTTGTGCACTGTTTATGTAACGCAATAATGCATTATTGATTGATGTATGATAAACATCCCGATGTAGCCGATGTGCATCTCAAATCTTAAGTGCTCTATGCCGGATCGAAACTTTACAGATAAAAAACCTCATGGTTTTTGTATATCGATCAAACTACTGTACAGATTTATGTTTACGATATGAACATTTGTCACCATTTTTTTGGAAGACGATGGGTTCTGGCACATCGCGACCTGATTTAATAATTCTAAAAATAAGGGAAGATGTGCCTTTAAATTAATTCGTAAGATGCTTTTAGTGAAAGGAATGAATACATCTAGTATTGAACAAAGACGATGATGGAGTGTGTCATCATCATCATCATCATCATCATCATCATCATCATCATCAGTACCTGGTCCATCTGTGAGACGACCTCGGAGAGGAGCGAGTGCAGGGTAGACAGCTCCCTGCCAAGGTCGATATAACCCTCAAACCCTGCTGTGTTGGAGATTGTCTCTGGGTTTGATATTTCCAGCAAGAAGCGCTGCATGTTGGTCCATTCGTGCTCCAGGAACTGATTCATGAAGGACATGTACTCTTCCTTGTTACCGAATCTGTTCGCAAACCAGGACAGGAAGTGGAAACAGGGTCAAAATGCTGCTTGCGGGGGGAGGGGGTGTTATAAATTGAGCGACGACAGCGCAACGACAAAAGGGAGGGAGGTCGTACTTTGTGAAGTTGGCCAGGTTCTGCGTGACTTTTGCGATGAGCGTGAGCGTGCGCGCCGTGCGGTCGTCGGGGTACTCCTGCATCAGGTTGAAGAGCGACGGGGACATGATGGCCGGACACAGGAAGCGCAGGAAGAGCGAGGCGCTGATCAAACGCTCGCTGATGTCGGGTCGGCCCCGGTTGCTGCATTCCTGCCGCCACGATGCGAACACCTCTTTCAGCTCCCGCGGGAAAACACTTGGGAGAGATGGGAGTCACTTTTAGAGAGAGAGAATCAGCATGACTGGAAACTTATTTATCGTTTTGAAAAAAAAAAAAAGAGGGTTTTGTGAAGTTCAGACTCTCTTTTCGTTTCTGCATATTTACTAATTGAAATTATACTGCGTCAGTTCGTCCTTATTTAAGCTCGCAGGCGTGTTACTAGTGCCTACGCAGGTAAACATAGAGTCAGACCATCATATTGCCATTTAAATGTCACAATTAGCCTAATAAACAAAAGAAGGAAAATGCATACATCCACAGGGAGGACATGCAAACTCACTGGTATTTTCACAACAGCTAACCTTTAAGCAACTCTGCCACTCTTGTCATAAATCCAAAAAAATAAAAAAATCTGCTCCTTTTGTTAACAGTGAAATTTGTACTGTAAGACTTCAGTTTTTACCCCAGATGCCCCACCAGGATTCAAACCACCACTCTCTCACATTCAAAAGGCAAAATTTAACCCAACAGGGACCCATAAATGGCCATAAATATCAAAAAATTGTTTTCTAATGTTATTCCTTAATTGCTGCCGGACATGATCGGGATTCTAAACTAACCGAATTACTTTGGGGGAAATTAAATCTGATCCTCGGGCCATTCCTACCGACCGAATAAGCGATGAATTAAGTTAAACCTCTGGGCTTCACTGCAAGCGGAAGCAAGTAGCCTGTGAATGACTTCCACTCTTTAAAGCACGTGTTACGAGTTGTGTGTGGAGAGATTCTACAGCAGGTATATCAACACCCTTCACGAGTAGAAAGGCTGGGAGAGAACAGAGGGCATAGCCAGCGATGATCACAAACTGACTTCTGCACGCATGAGGAGAGCTTGGTTCGTGTGTAATGCTATTTGTGGGTCTGTGATAAGTTATAGACTCATAGACTCTTTACTTACACAGATTTGCATGTGTTTGATTAGATCTTGACTTGTATTATACAAGTTCAGTGTGTGCGACCTGTAAATCGATTTCTTTCTATTGTTTTCATCTTCAAGAAGGGTTTTACTGCCATCAATTTAGATCTTTCAAGTAAAGTCTTTTCCTGGCCCATCCTATTAAATTCTTCTAATGTTACGTTTGTAATTACAGAACTTGTCTACAGTGCAACTTCATGATATGAAGGCAGCACAGCAAAGAAGACAGGGTGGGCTATAAGTGTGGAGGGTAAATATTGATACACACATCACAGACTCACTCTCATCACACACAAGTATCAATATGAGAGACACGCAACTCTCTCCACACACACACACACAAAGAATTTTGCTTCCTTAATGTCCCCACAATTCCCACTTAAGTTGTTTCTATTTGGCTGTTTTATCGCCTTCATTCCTCCGCTTCATTGAAAGAGAGTGGTTTTTAATTGGCAAATGACTTTTTTATAATCACTTACTTTTATTGCAGGATCAAATTATTTATTCTTTGCGCCTGCCTCTTTAATGGGCGAGGCACAAAGATTACTATTCTAAGGGCTGAGTAAAGCACATGAAAACGTGGGGGAAATTGGGGAACAGTGTGCTATGAATTTTGTTAAGAATTTGGCAAACTGTTAACAATAAAAAAAAAAAAAATGTGGATGGGATTTTCTACGACGACTAGCTGACAGCGAGTGGCAGACACAAATTTTTGAGTTTTATCTGTCATGTTTGGTCATTTTTTTTCACCCAAAGCACTTAACTTTCTTGCAAACTACATTTAATCAGCTTTGAAAAAGTAAGAAATCAAAGATAATGTCCATTATAAGTGATTATACCGATTTAGGAAAAAGGATTCAAATGGGATAAATCCCTAAGTGAACAAATGAAACGAGAGAATGTCCAATATTCACCAGTACGAGTTGATGATTTTGCAGAAGGCCAGCTCGCAGCACATCTTCAGGTTGCTCTGGTGCTCCGGTAAATCGCCCGACGAACACTTTGATGGATCCACTTCACAGTTCTCATCTGACTCGTACAAAGCTTTGATGAACTCGCCTGTGGAAATAAGACACAAAGGAGAAAAACTAAATTAAACCCATTACCATACGGATTTGATTTACGGAAGCATTTCTTTTCCGTCTGTGAGATAAATACTAATGAAACAGTTTCAAAAGAAGGAATTTACATTTTTACTTGCTTAAACAAATCCTGCAAGGCAAATGAGGCCACGCACAAAAGACCTTGGTGGAAAACACAAACAGTGTTTTTAGCTGGAATGAAAGTCGAAACATTGCTGCCGTGACCTTAACGAGTCCAGAGCCTACAAACAGAGGCCGATTTTAGTTTGTCTAATAATTGTTATTCAGCTCCAATCAGTATCAGCGAGAAGAGAACAAGAGTGTCTTCTGTCTCCGGTGGCCTGAAGAGAAGCTCGGCTGTCCTTGCGTTGCCCCCCAGTCGCAGGTTCAGTGGTTTCAATAGTTTGGAAAGATGGCAAACAATAAAAGCAACGCAGCGATGCATAATTCACCAGCCCACAATTTCTCTCTGAATAAACTGCGAGGGAGAGGTGGAGAGGAAAAAAAGCCCCCCCCCAAAAAAACCAGGCGGCACTTTCTGTTTGCACGAGACAGGCCAGGAAGAGACACGCATGAAGACAAAGACATACAGTAAACACGTCCCTTGGGATTAATATGGACGGCGTACAAAGACAACAGTGGGGAAAGCCAGGAAAGATGCATGCAGCTTGCAGATTAAACTCATGTTGCACACATTCCTGTGTAAGGGAGCTGGAAAAGCGAAGGCAGTGTTTATTGTAGGAATCGCAGGTGGACAAACAAACTTAGTCTGACCTTGAGTTAGCGGTGCGCATTATGTTGTAATTCTGTAAATGAGTTTAAATAGGTGTTTGGAAATGCTGTCGCAAACACACACAGCTGCCATTTCCACCTGCATGGAGAAGTATACATTTACAGTTTATCTTCTCAAGCTATCAATGGTGGTTGACCTGCTTCATGTCTCGTTAATGACGCGCTAGGAATACTTAAAAGAAAAAGCTCATGGTTGTGTGAGAAAATAAGGCCCCGTTTAGACAGCATTTCAAGTGAAAATGCATTGATTTGGAGTTTTCGGTGTGGAAAACTTTTGCGTCATTGTGTTTTCATGTTGGGCCACGAGTGGGTGCTGTTGTTTTTGTAATGGAACTGCATGTGTGCAGAGAACAATATGTTATAAACATTAACAATGGTGAGAAAACCGACGATGGAGTTGGATTACTATTATGTTGACTCTCAACTATAAAACCCGGGAGTCACGACAGGATGGAGGCAAACATTGTTGTTATTCTTCATCTGATTGCGCATGTGCAGATGAACTATTTACTATGGCCATGGTGTGCAGGCGCAGTCACAACATTTCCAAAAAGTTCTGTTTTCCCCTCTTCACAGTGTTTTCAGAAAGTTGCATTTTCCATTTCCACGGATATGGAGTATTTTGTGAAAAGCTGCAGTTTCCACGGAGACGGAGTATTTTCGACAAGTTTTGTTTTCCCCATTTCCACGCATACAGAGTGTATTCAAAAAGTTGTGTTTTCCCTGTTTCCATGCACACAGTCTTTTCAAAAAGTTGTGTTTTCCCTGTTTCCATGCACACAGTCTTTTCAAAAAGTTGAGTTTTCCCTGTTTCCATGCACACAGTCTTTTCAAAAAGTTGTGTTTTCCCTGTTTTCACTGATTCAGCGTGTTTTCAAGAAGTTGTGCTTTCTCTGTTTCCATGGACATGAAGTGTTTTCAAAAAGTTGCATTTTGCCTGTTTCCATATACAGGGAATGTTTTTTGAAAAGCTGCATTTCCCCTGTTTCCATGTAGATGGGAGTGTTTTCAACAAGTTGTGTTTTCTGTGTTTCCACAGACTTTGGGAAAAGCAATGTCAGTCACTCCGAGCACCATTCTCAGGTAAATGGACACCCAAAAGTCAAGGAAAGGTTTCAATTTTCGCTTGAAAACGTTGCGTAAACGGAGCCTCAGACTTGAGAGGAAATGGCGACATGGAGATTTCGAACACATCTATGAAACAATAATATATTGCGTCAAAAGAAATTCTCCGGCGATCAGAAAAAAAGATCCCGGCTCTCGTCCTTGCTCCACTCACCGAGGGCGTCCTGCAGGTACTTCTGCCCCACCAGTTTGAGGTATTCCTCGATGGCCTTGGTGGCCAGCGTGTTTTCTCTGAAGATGAGGTGCTCGTTCTCCCCACAGCGGTCCACCTCAGACATCATCAAATCTGTGAGGAAGTCCTGCAGGAGAGAGGAAAAAAAAAAACGAAGATGAATACCTAATAGTTAAAACCTAAATGAACCGATGAAGCTGTCAGATTATACAAAGTGTTGAGCAGTGAATGAAGGTAAGACTTTAACGCAAGTATACATTCTTAATTCTTATTTCATGCCATTATATTCTCCATGTATTTTAGAGGAAGACAAAAAAAAAAAAAAAAAAAAAAAATATATATATATATATATATATATTTTTTTTTTAAATCAAGCTTGGTGGATCAAAATGTACTAAAACCGTGTTTGGTAACTGCCCTGAAGTTGAAATTTTCTACGATCCAGAGTGTCCTGAAAAACTTCCCTGTGCTTTCAGGTTTGTCTCATGCCAGCAACAGTTTGGCGTCACTGTAGTGTTTTGGTGAGATTAGATTGGAGGTCTGAAGCTTTTCATGCAGGCAATCTGTCGATCATCCAGGAAAAACAATAACAACAACAATAACAACAACAACAACAACAACAAAACCAGCTGGGAGCCACTGGTTTAGATAGACAATGCCATGACCAAAAAAAAAAAAAAAAAGCAAGTGTAAAGAAGGCTTAAAACTCCAGAAAAATCTAAATTCTGAAAGGCAAAAGCAGGCAATGAAGCCATCTGGGGATGAATCATCCCTTGTTTAGATCCCTTCTACAAATTTCTGGGTGTGCTCTGGTGCAAGTCCCCTGGCAGCTTGTTAAACTAGGGAGCCGGCGCCGCAGACACGGAGGAAGGAGGCAAGTGACAGATGCGCGGGGAGAAAAAGAGGAGGAAGAAGAGACAGAGCAGTGGTCTTTAGAAGAAGAAGAAGAAGAAGAAGAGAAAAGGAGGTGAAGAGAAAGCAAAGGAGCCTCACGGACTGTTTCCACCGCTGCTGAAGAAGCCTGTTATCCGGCTAATCAAAGACGCACCGCGGGGAGCCAATCATCCACTGATGTGCAGCGAAAAAGAGCCTTTTTCGGTTAAACCAGCCACACACACACACACACACACACACACACACACACACACACACACACACACACACACACACACACACACACACACACACACACACACACACACACACTGAATCCAAAACTCCAGTGTAATGAAAACTTTTAAACTTAACGTGAACTGTCATATATATATATATATATATAGCTGCTTGGCTCTTCTTTAGATTGGTATCGAGACAGAAATTGAAAGTGGAATCAAAGCCTGCTTAGCTACTGATCATGAGCAAAAACAACCATAATAAGACTTCTTTAAATTGATTCATCTTCTTGTAGTACATCAGTTGTTCATCCAGATGCATTTAATGTGTATTAAAAAAAAATTCTCTTCAAGTGGTTCTATCATTTCTCTCAGGAGGCCACATGGAAAGAAAAAAAAAAGTGCTAGTTCTGGTAAAATCCTATGAATATGTCTGTCATTGAAAAGCAGTATTTCATATAGATTTGATAGGATAGTGTTGCTGCTCTGCATCAGGAGATCTTATATATATATAAAGTTGCTCTGTCAGGTTTTACATGCAACATCGAAAGTTGAAATAGTTTTGGACACAGTTGGCAAAATGTCAGAGCTGAGAGCCGCTCACTGATTCATGATTAGAATTTCTACTCAAAATGCACCTGCCGACACAGCGAGGATAAGGTCAATATGTCTGATAGGACTCTCGATTAATTTAAAGCTTCACTTGTGGTGCTGCTGTTGACATTTGACTTTGTCCCCGTTAAAAAAAAAAAAAAAGAAGCCACAAGAAATTAAAGTTGAATGCTGACTTCTGGGGACTGGAAATCTTTCTTCTATATTTCATTTACTGCTTGATATCCAAAGGTTTTATTCAAGGGTAGTTGGATCGATTCAAGTCTTTCTGTGCAGAGTTTGCACGCTCAACCTTTGCCTGTGTCATATTTTGCTCCAAAAGACATGCATTGAGGATCTTAAAATCGCCCATAAGTACAGCTTGGACGCGATTTTGAACTGTCTGAAGTAGTATAGAAGAGCTATTTGATTCTGTTCTATTTGTTTAAGAACTGTGCCACCCTGTCATGGATGAGTGATTTGACCAGAGCGTGACCAACAATAAACCTCCAACAATCGTGGAAACTTCACGAGTTGGATAAAGAGGGTACAGAGGACAGGAAGCTTTCAGGAAAGTTTCGGTTTTCCATGGCAATGTCTCGTCTGTTTACGTGGATGTGGCAGAAACGCTTAAAACATGATGTAGTTTTCAGGTCGGGCCACGAGGTGGCACTGTCGTGTGCATGTGCAGTAGCAGCGTTTCCCCCGTTTCCGAGGAGACGGAGTCAAAAATGTTTTTTGAAAAGCCACAAAATACTTCAGTTTCTAAAAGGTGTAAGTGTGATGGACTGGCGACCTGTTTTCAATGGGCCAGACCTTTCGCCTAGTACCCGACAATAGCGGACAAAGCAGCTATATAAATGGAAGTAAAGATGTTTACAGCTACAACTGGTAAAGAAATATAGCCCCAAAGTGTAAATGCCATTAGTTTGCCATTGTAAGAGCTTCATGCTTTTATTTCACCATTATTAAATGAAGAATGCCGCAGAGACCGGCGCACTCAACACAGACAGCTCAAGAAACCCGACTGACCTTTTGTGGTGTGCAGACACCCTTCCCATTATTAGACCGCGCGTTATGTGTGCCTCTTTTTTTTCCCATCGTTGTAAGAAATGCCATCCCAATTATGATCTTTCCTCTAACCTCTGCCCCCTCTGTGGTTTGCTTCCGTCCTCCCTCGCTCTCTGCTTTGCGCTCCTTTTGTGACCACTGGAGTGAGGCAAATCCCGGCCTGATTAAAGACGATGGTCGGGTGAAGTGGAGGAGCAGAGGAGAAGGAAAGTAAAAAAAAAAAAAAAAAATTGCTGTCAAATTAATGCCAATAATTTATGCTCATAGTATGAAAAAGAAAAACAAATAGATCCAACGATCTTCACCAACTCTTCGTTGAAGCTTTCATTTGGCGGTGCCTCGGCGCAGATTGGATGTCTGGATGCATTTCAGTTTTGAACAAGCCTGAAATTTTATTTCAGGGTGCCAATCTGAGGAAGTCCACCTGGGGTAAACTCGACATATACGTTATTTTGGACAATTTAGTATTTTTTTTCTCTCCAATGCATACCATATGCTCTCGGGTTCGATGTTTTTCCTTTCATGTGGCGACTGTCAAAGCGGCTCTCGTTTTAGTCTGCAACTAAAATAGATTTGCTGCAACCTGACCATTTCCTCGGTTATTTTTATTTCAAAGTTGTGTCATTACAGCATGCTAATACAGTCGCTGGAGGGACAAAAGTGACATCTCTTATGTGCGCAGACACGTCACGCCTCCTGATTTGACAGCCGGCTGCACTGACAGACTCGGGATGTGAAAACCAGAGCAAGAAGGATGAGAGTTTATGTTCCGTCTTTACAGAAAAACCCCCCAAAACAAAACAGTTTGACCAGTCAGTGGCAGAAAAGTGAAGGGTAGTTTGTTTTTTTAGTTGTTTTTTTTAAGTCATTCAACGTGTGTTTACACTTGGCAGACTCGGTTTGGTTGAAACAAACGTCGGTGCGATTGCTCTGTTGTTCAATTTGTGGAGGCGAGAAGGCAATCGGACAGAAAGCCTTTGAAAAACAGAGCTTGGTCACCTTCCAAACACATTCTGGTGAGGTTCGATAGAAGTCTGAACACAGCGGAGACCAAAGACTTTCCAAACCAACAGGACTGCCGTGCACTTGGTGTGCGCAACAGAGGGAATCCTGGCAGCGTTCGGAATCCTCCTCACGTGATCAACCTGAAAACCCACTACATTACCGCTACCAGGTATGGCTGTGGAAGCTCTGCAGGTTGCATAATGTGTCTCACGAAAACCTGACCCAGTTAAGCTTTACACATCTTTAAGTCAACTTTTAGAAAATAGTATTTCAAATGGGGCGGCTGCGGATCAGTTAGTGGAGCCGGTTGTATTCCATTAGTGGGCCTCCCATCAGTACATGTGGCATTTCTGGAGCACTCCACATTGGTGTGACATGATTGTGTGCGCATGAGAATGGCTTAACAGTAAAATGCATTTCACAAGCGATGTCTTTTTAAATACAAAGCGGCTCAGCTTACACAAACTTCGAAGTGTAAATGGAAATGTTTGTGTTTCGGATGTTCGGGCGTACCTGACCGTGGTGCTGAAAACGTAACTTTTTGAAAAAGCTCCATTTCTGTCGCGGTGCAAAAATGCAACTTTTCTGAAACGCCGATACTGACTCATGTACTGCTTATGCAAATAGTTTTTCTTCATATGCATGAGTACATCGACAACAACGACAAGGGTGGCCTCCAGAATGTCATGACTCCCAGTCCATAGTCTCCTGAAACTTGGTGGTTTCATAAAAGTGAACCATAATTACAATCAAACTTCGTCGTCTGTCCGTATGTCAGTGTACTTGCCATTATTAAGGTTTATAGCGTATCATTATAAAAACAACCAACAGCACCCACTCGTGGCCCGACATAAAAACAACATTGTTTTCATGGTTTTTGCCATTTCTGTCTTAATGTGCATCATTTTCAAAACGTTGCCATGTAATCGCAAAACTTCTCTGAAACGAAAATGAAGAAACAATGCTTTTTCAGTTGGAAAGGTTCTTGTGTAAACTGTGCATCAAATACCAGCTTTTTCTGTCCTTGTCGACCGGTCCTGGCCAGAAAATTGCCTAAAAACCATAAATTCATTCTGAGAACTATCTTTTGTGGACTGCAGGGTGCTCTGCAGGATTTAATAGAAATCTGTTGCAGTTGTCAAGTTTTCCTCTTAAGCGTCGGACCACCTGACAGTCTGACATCCACATCAGTAGTTAACAGCTTCGGCGTGTCTCACATGTCAAAGTTAAAGCCAAAATGTGCCTGTGCTAGATAACTTTTCGGTCTTTTGTCAAATTTATGAATAATGCAGTAAAACCTGCATGGGAGGAGGAAAATTCATACAAAAATGCTCTACAATAGTGAAGCTGTTATTCAGATTTATTGCAGGGGGGCCACAGCATAAGGAAGCATCAGTATCATAAAAGCCGGAGCGGTCCGATACTAAATATTGATTGGAGTGCCTTCCTTTTCTCTCCCTGTCATCATTCAGCTCGGTCTCAATCCTGCAGGCCCTCCCTTCCCTCTGCTTCAGTGCTAATAAGGAGAAGTAGAACGCTCTCTATATCGCTGCCACATCTCATCAGCCAAACCATGCTTCAAAAACACCCAGTGAACGGAGGAGTGTGGGGGGGGGCTAATGCGAGGTCGGGCAGAGGGTAGGCGATGCGGCTAGTCTCATCACATCGAATAAAGTCCAGTTGAAAACACTGACGTTTTCTATGCATTTGAAAAAAATAAACAAACAACAACCTGCATAACAGCCCCATCAAGTCATATTCCAATGCAAAGAGTAGCAGCCACAGGTTTAAGAGTGGAACTCTGAACGCACAAATCATCTAAAGCGTGAGGAGATGTCAACGTGGATGACTTAAAACAATGGCCCTCGATGGAAGTGTCGCGCACAGTGACGGGCTCTGTGATGTTTCAAATTGGAAGCGTTGCTACCGCAGAGCCTCTAACAACTAGGACGCCGAGTCTCAAACAGTAAAGAGAGGGAACATCCACAAAAAGGAGGCCATGGTTATGCTTTGACCGCTGTTTTTTTTTTGGCATGTTTCTATGGTAATACAAAGCCCATAAATCCAATCATGAGGTGGATGTAATGCCTTTAAAAGGAGCAGAAAATGTGGAGTTTTCATTCAGCCACAAAAAAAGGAGGAAATGTCTTCTGATGGATCAGTCTTCCATAAATATATTTCATATGTTTAGTGTAAAAAAAAAATCAAAGTAAACAATTATGACACATCAAAATGTATTCATAACAGTGGATATGTTTATTTCCATACGTATATGTATCCTGGTAAATGACATTCAAATGATGTCTAACAGCATGAATAGATTTTTCAATTTGGGCACCAAGGCTTTTTTTTTTTTTTTGTCGTGTGACTGAGCACAAACAATGAAACTCATGAAAGGTGAAATTCCCTATTGTTGCTTCAAGTGTTGACATGCAGATAAAAATCAGCGAATCTAAAAAAAAAGAAAGAAAAAAGGCCAATCTTTTGCACTGAATCATTATAGCATTCGCTTCGGAAACGGCGAGAAAATGAAACGATTGCATAAAAGTAAGAGGAAGGGAGCACGACAACATTAGCAATTCGACTGATCGATGAGGCTGGTTTTCTGGCCCGGGGGTAAAAATGGTGGCGGTATATGACAGGAGGGGGGGTGCGCAAAAAAAAAAAAAAAAAAAGGAGAAAAGAACGGAAGCACTCCAGCCACTCCATCCTCTCACTCCTCATCTTTCCAACGCTTTCTGCTTCTACTAGTCTCTCTCGTTCTCTCCCAGGGGACCGCTGGCTAGTATTACAGCATTACAGCCTGCAGCTCTTCCTGTGAGGGTCACATTGGGTTGACAGATAATACTGGAGGCCGAATTTAAATGGAGGCACTTGCTCCTGCAGGCAACAGAGGTTTTGTCCCTGCATTTAAAAACAGGAAAGCCCCCCCCGACTTAGCTGCTCTTGGTTATCATTATGTGATAACTTTAACTGGAAGGGGTCTTACTGCAAGTGTCATCAGCACCATAACAACGTATCTGCTGACTCATTCTGTGTCTATTTCCTGTGCTTGTTTTATATTTAGTGTTAGCTCCATCATTTTTACAAAAGTCTGCAATGTGTTTAATGTAAAAAAACACAAAACAAACAAAAAAAATTCCATTTGCGGTGTTAAAATGTTATTTCACAATTCCACTCGGTCCTGGAGCAGGTTTTTGAGCCTCAGTGCGAACAAAACATTTTAATTATGACTAGTTGACTAAGATTCTGTGTGATAATTATGATGCGCTACATCATGGTTGTCAAACACATTTTGGATGAGGGGTCACATGCAGTCAAATTTCATCTTGAGTGGATCGGACCGGTAAAATAGTGCCATAATAAGCTTCAAATTTATACTTTAAAGGTTTTTCTCTGTTGAGTATATGTGATGACAAATTCCTAATTATGCAAAACCAAACAATTACTACAGGAAATAACTACAACCTCAACATAAAGTCAATTTTAATTAAACTTTCTGGTGCAAAATACATTGAAAGGTCCCCCCAAAAAACCCTTCTTTATGCATTCTGGGTGTTTTTCTTCCAAATTCTCTCCCACAAGTAATGTTAGATTGCTAGCTTTCATAGCATGTCACCGATAACTCAATCTCAAGGTTGTGTTGTGTCCGATACTCATAAGAAATTTGCTTTACCCAAAAAAAATAGAAAAGAATAGAATAGAATAGATGCCCATCTTCGACCCCCTCCAGCTACATCATCTCCTCAGACCAATCAGAAATCCAGCGTCTCTGGATCAATGATATCAGACTGTGAATGCTTAAGTAACTCACTGCGACTAAAAAGCATTCATCAAAGTCAAAAGAGTGTCAGAATATCTGCATATTTGATATTGGCAGCAAACCCATAACAGCGTGTCCCTATGCTGACCTGCTAAAACTCAGAGGAGAAACAAAGAGCAAAAAAAAAAAAAGAGAAAAAAAACCACAGACTGCAGGTAAGCTCAGTGCCAACAGATCAATGTGTAGCGCATCGCTTTAAGAGCTGAATGTTTCCCTCTCTGCTGCTGCTGCTGCTGTCTGGCTCCACAGCAAGAAACTGTGTTGCTGCAAGGTGAAACTAGATTGCTCTATAGGCTCTGCCTCCGTCCCTCCCTCGCTTTACTTTTCTGCTGTTTGTTTGAGGATGCCCTTAACCTTTCTGGGGTAAAAATGTTTTCACCTCCTCCTCCTGTCGCCCCACACCGTCCAGGGGGACGGTCAATAAAAAAAAACAACAACACAAAAAAAAATGATGTTGGAATTATGAAAGAGTCGAAGGGTATGATGTAGTGCAAACAGTACAGAGGAGGGTAATGAAAGGAGAAAGGGCATTCCGGTGCTTTGCATGTATTCTTGTGGTCACCAGGGCCTTATGCATCATATCTATGGCTTTATGACTCACTAATGTCTCCTATTCTTAATGTCCACTCTTATCCCCCCTCCGACACGTCGCACCCACACATTATTAAACTGTCTTCTCCAAGTGAGAGGGGTCATTTCTTCAATAAAGACGTCGCTCGTTATTGTCACATTAAAAGAAAAAAGAATGTCCTGTCATTGACGATGCCGCAATCATGATTTTCAATGTTTACTTAAGAAATGATCCATTGAAGATGACACAGAAAAAAAAGAAAGAAGAAAAAAGCCCAGAGGAACACAAAACTACCCGAGCCCCTTCATGTCACGTTAGTAAATCATTTGTCACACCGTATTATGGTCGTGCGATTAACTGTGCTCGTGCGCCACAGCTGCGGTGATGAGCATCGCTTCTGACGACAGTGCCGAACACGTTGATAAAACGTTGGTGTCGGGGTGAGGAGGAGCTGCGCTGTAGGCCAATGGAAATACAACAAAAAAAAGAGGTTGAGTCCCTCTTCAGCAGGACTGTTGAGTTTAGCGTGAGGAGCAGTGACATAAAGACGGAATAATAACCGGAACACGGTGTTCCTCTGGCCGGTTATCGTAAAAAAAAAAAAAAAAAAAAAGAATCCTTCTTATCGCCGCTTCCCACAGTCAGCGTGGAGACACAGCCAAACAAAATTAGAACGTAATAGTTCTGAGGGCTGAGGCGTTGAGAAAGCCGGATCGATAACTTTGGGAATTCATGTCAGGTTCTTTCAGAAAGGAGGAAGGTGAACTTCTCCGGGCGATTCCAATACGGCTGGTTATTATTATTAGGAATCTTTTAATGGAGGCGTACGGATATAACCGCATGTCCCGCAGGGTGGAGGATTACCCGATGTCATGATCTTATAGCACAGGAAGTCAGCCAAATTGATATAAATGGATTCCCCTTTTTGATTTAAGCAAAGGTTTATGGCTTCTAGCACAAATAAATTACAGAAAATCTGAACTCATTAGTGCCCCCCCCCCCCCCCCCCCCCCCCCCGTCTCCTTTAACGCCATCTTATGCCACATATAAGCCTATTTGCTCATGCGTGAAAACTGAATGAATGACCTGTAAATCACCTGTTAATGCCTCGCCATTCTGCATAGACGTGCGCGCCCAAACTAGTGAGGTGACGCAGGGGTGTGCCTGCGCATCCAAACATCAATACGACGCCAGTAATGACATCTCTCCAGAGAGCTTTGGCCTGAGGACGCAACGAAGCATGAAAGAGAGATGAAGAAAGACAAAGACAGAAAAAGCGGGGAGAGGAGCGGAGTGAAAAGAAGTGAGTGCTCGACAGAGCAGAATATATACGGGGGTATAATTACTCGGCGATGGGTGATAAAAAAAATAAAATAAATAAAAATAAAATAAATGACACGGCGAAGAAACAGAAGTCTCCAAGTGTTGCATGCTAATGATTGGTACAACCTGCGATCTGCATCTCTTAACAACAGCCAAGCTGCAATTAGGAGCTGCCGTCTCACCTGCGCAGGGGCAGATTAAACGCGGCGCACGTCAGACGCGGCATCAAAGCTCACCTCAGCTTCACCCCAAGCCGGGGGTCCTGGAGGGTGGCGCCGCGCCGCTACGCGACTGTCTTAACGCCACTGTACGAGCCGCTGGGATCCACCGTGGTGGTGCTGACAGAACTAGACACGGACTCACAAGATTTGACTCCCACGGTTGGAAGACTGCGCAATAACACCCCGGGAAGTAAATAACCAAAGGCGCTATTAAACATTTGCTGGGAAAAAAAAACAAAAAAACAAAAAAACAACAGCAAAACCCCAAAACAATAAAATAATAAAACACGGGCTTAGGGGATTTTCCAGAGTTTATCTTCACCGAGTGAATTGCTCGATTCGCTAAATATAACTCACCAAATTCCAGAAAAGGCCGCACCCAAAGCTGGAAGTACACGAGGACAGGACCGAGAAAGCCGTGCAACGTGCTGCGATAATGTGTGCAATAGAAAGGCTTTGTGCAGAGGATGTCCCAATTAGGCCTCACATTTATGGGGGATTTGGCGGTTTGTTGGTGTTCTGTTTGACGTGAAGCGACTCCTCGGCTACAGCTACAGGAGAAATAACCCGAATATGTGTGTACTGCCTAAACATGTCAGACGACTTTACAATGTCTTGGGTGAGAAAAGGATTTTCAGAAAAGAAAAGCTACAAGAGTTAAAAGCACATAAAATCCAGACAGCCGCTTTCATTAATTCCTCCTGTTAGTCTTTGGGCTTCTGTTTTGGCTATTGTTCTAGAGACACAAGCTGCTTGCATATAAGGGAATTGTTTATTCTCCAACAAAGACGACTCGCAGTCATCTTTCTGGGCAATAAACAAGTCGATGACAGCACGAGAACATAAGAAATAGATGCAGAAAAGGCAGGTATATACACTGTGTGATGTTGGGCTGCCTGATACAAAATAGGAACAGGAATGACAACATCTTTTATCACGGCCGATGGGATTATCATACCGGAGACAAGAAATGAATCTCGTTTTGTGGACATTTTTGCATACCCCTCATAAGACAGTAAGTGTGCCTAATTGCATGCTCATGCACATAGTTGGCGTTTTCTGTCTGTTTACATTTTGAGGGTGAATGTCACATGCAAACAGATGTATTAATATGGTAATTTTGTGTGCATTAAACCCTGTTTAACTGCTATAAACAGCATCGTTCATTTGTTTGACGAAGGAAGAAAGAAGAAAAACAAAACATGGGAGATGATATGTCGCAAATTTATAGCAGTCGGAAAAAGAAGACCACCGGGAAAGATCGCAAGGCTTAGAATAAAGTCCACATGTAAAAGTTGTGAAGAAGCCAGCTGAAGAAATGTCTCTCAGCAACTTTACTAGAGCCTGAGCTTATCTGCACTTACTCTTCAAATGTGTCGACAACATATGGTAAATCGTATTTTGCACCGTAAATTAACGTATTTGCATGAGTTCCTCACAGTGTCGTGTGTGATCTGGAACACATTCTCGATATTCCATATTCATGAAGTGTTAAATCGATAGTGTGTTTTACTTAGCACGTCTGTCAGACGCTTCCCCAGGTGCATCCCATTAGCGTGATCATCTTCGCCTCGAGTCAGCGTGCGATGTCAAGTTTGTTCCCACTTCTACCCGTTTAATAGCATCCAAAAGGAATTCTGGGCTTTGTGTGGGGAAAAAAAAAATAAAACATACTGAATGGATTCTCTGCACTACATCAACAGTCCCAACTCACAGTTTCATTACACTAATCTGTACCTCATATGTCCTGACTGGACATTTTGTGGGGCAGGTGTAGCGACCACTCAGCAAATCGAGCTCTGCTTCTTCTTCTTCTTCTTTTTTTTTTTTCCTGAGACGAATCTTTCTTGCATGTTATCTCATTACATCTAAAGCACAACTGGCTGGAAACATGCAACATGGGATCAAGAAAGCTGATTACAACCACACAATCCTAAAATGGGCAAATTATTGTACATTCAGCCTTTCTTGGGATTATTGATCGCACATCGTGCACCTGGGAACGCTGTCTCAAAGTGTTACTGCTGCTGTTACCATCGACATCAATCAGCACAACACATGAGGAAAAAAAAAAAGAAAAAAGAAAGAAGAAGCAATAAATGATGCAACGGTCAATATGACACTGGTGCTACGACCAAACAATGGTGTGCTGATGGGGTGAAATGCAAGGTCGTGTCTAAATTCTCTCGCCCCACCATTTATTTATGCACATAAATGCCAAAAGAACAATGCCTCCATTCTTAGTTCCCTTCCCTCTCATCTATCTCCTGATGGCAGCCGATGTGTACGTGAATGATGTAGTTAATCTTGCTTGTTGACACGCCGCTGTGGTCACTTCCAATCCCAGCCCCCGTTTAAACTAAATTTCAAGCGAAGAAGCTTTTGTTTTTTTTAGCGTTTTCGATTTGGAGGAGTTTCTTGTTTACACTACAACGGCAAGAAATACTGAAAACAATGTCGTTACCAAGCTCACGCGCAGCAGCAGCAGCGCTTGCACCGTCTGCACAGAGGCCGAGCAGAAAGCTGCGCTTCCAGTGACCTCGAGCGACGCCGCTGTGTACACAGACCCCCGAAATGCAACAGAGGTTGTGGGTTTCTCACTTGAAGACGTAAGGCGTAAGTGGACGTTATCCTCCAGCGGATTGACTTGATGTCGCGCACCAGTTTAGGAGACCGGCGTTGCTCGATGTAGCAAATAAAGTTACAAGATTGCGAAAATTGCCCAATCGCTATCAAGCTTGTGGAGGAAATCTCATTAGGTGAGAAACAAGTTTTAGTGATTCGCCTTCGAGGGTGGGGATTAATTGGGGGTGATTAAAAGTGTAGGACTGTCTCTTTGGGGACCAATAGAGGGCCTATCTCCTCCCCCCATCCATCAGGACCGACCAGCGGGGGGGGGGGGGGGGGGGGGGGGGGGGGGGGGGGCGGCGTGGTGCAGCGTGGATTTGGCATTACCGCTTAAGCGCTAATCAGTCATCATTCTGCTGAGCCGCGATAAAGTCACGAAAGTTTCAAAAGCGCCACTGATGAGACACTGTCCAAATCAAATAAATAAATAAATGAGGAGGAGGAGGAGGAGGAGGAGGAGGCATGGATTGCAGCTGGAAAGCGATGAGGCAGAAGAGGCGATGTTGATGCGCAGCGATGAAAGCAGTCTGATGTAATAGCAGATTAAAAGCCAGTAATTACTATTAAAAGAACAACAAGATGGCTGTTTTCATCAAAAAGAAAACCCTTGTGCACCAACTCATTGGTGTTATTAAACCTTGCACAGGCAAACACGGATGATTATTTTCATTATTTGATTACACTCCATATTATTTTCTCAATTAGATGCCTTGGATTTGTTAAAATTAGGCTCATTTGAGCGTCTTGTCCTGTTAGGATTTATCTTTCAACTTGTATGCATGTACTGCAGGGCCGCATGGTGGCGCAGTGGTTCGCCCTCTCGCCTCACAGTGAGAAGGTCCAGGTTCGAATACCAACCTCCTTTCTGTGCGGAGTGTGCATGTTCTTCAGGTCCAGAAACATGCATTGGAAATTGTCCCTAGCTCTGAAGGTTTGTGGTTGTCAGTCTCTGTGTGTTTGCCCTGTGAGGTACTGACGACTTGTCCAGGGTGCATCTTGCACTCGCCCGCAGTTAACCGGGATTGGCTCCAGCACAGGATTAAGAGAAGACGGATGGATGGATATCTACTGCAGCAGCAGCAGAAAGGATAGCTTCTTTCCCTTATTTCTCACACTGATGTTTGTATACCAACATTTTGTTTTTATTTCTGTTTGTATTTCTCAAAAAGACTGAAGGCAGTGCCGTCACAGGAAAGTGAACTGCGGTTATTTGGGTTGGATGAAAGATTGTTTGAGTCCGACGGCCTGCTGTCACGGACGGCTTAGCTACCACCGTGGTGAACTAATCTCCCCCGAGCTCCCGGCGCCGCGGATACGCTGCGCTTGGCCCTGCATCGGTATGCCGCGAAGCGCTGCGGGGGATACGCGTAGGGGATTAGCCCCAGTTAAAACTGTAATACAGCCTTGTGCGGCGAGGGGAAATCACCTGTCTGTCTGGTCTTTGTCTGCTCTGTGTTACGGCTGCAGGGGGTCAAGAGTTCACGCTGCGAGGCCGGGCAGCGGAGGAACGGTGAACCCCGACGAGTGTTTAATTCCAGCGGAGAAATATAAACATGGGAAGAAAAAATGGGATGGAGCATATTGACGACGCTAACCTTTGCCTTGCCGGTGCTCTGCAGGATATGAACCAGCGCGCAGGCCATCTCCTCCTTGTTCTTGACGCTGATCCCCGGCTCCAGCACCGAGCACAGCAGCATGTAGTTGTTCGTGGTGTACTCTGCAAACTCCTTGTACATTTCCATGGGAAGGATGTTCATACTCTGATAGCGCGCCTTGATTCTGATCATGGGCCCGGACGTCTTGCCCTTGGGAGGGTTGGTCGTGTTGACCGGGTACCACTTCTCCACAAACTGCCGCCCGGTGACGGCGCCGACGGGGATGCTGACGAGCCCGATGTAATTGTTCTTGTCTTTCTTCTTCTTCTTGTCCGTGTCTTTGTAGAGGTGCGCCGTGACGCTCCTGACGGCCGGCAGGTTGCTGAACTCGAAGTGCTCGCCCCAGAAGACGTTGTCGCTCTTGAGCTTGCAGGTGGTGCGGGCGTAGAGGGAGTCGTCCAGGCAGAGCTCGCAGAAGTATTTCTTTTTGGCCGGCAGGTCCTTGGCTTCGATGATCCACAGCCTCAGCATGTTCTCCACCCGGCGACTGTTGTCCTGAAGACAGAGACAATAACAGGAGGTTGGAAATCAACGCAGTCATTGAGAGAAAAGCTAACATGAAGAGCAATATGTTTTAGAAATGACTGTGGAAGTAAGAAGAAGTAGGATTAGCAAAAAGGCCATTTCATAACATGTTGCGTTCTGTTATTTTTTACCTTGAAATATGTGAGGAAATATGTGAGTCAAACACATTTTAGGTCATCAAATTTCAACTTGAGTGGGCCAGTCTGGTAAACTACTATCATAATAACCTTTAAATTTAAACTTGATTTTTTTCAATTGAATATCCGTGATGAAAATGTTTTGTTTTTTTACTCGAAAACCAAACAATTATGACAAAAAATGACAAAAACCTCAACATAAACAACATTTTAATGATTCATTTTTTTGTTAGTTTAATAGCAGCGAGGTATTTATCTTTCATGGCAGCATCACCAGTTTTACAGCTCAGGTGGTTTGGGGGGCCGGATCGGATCCAGAAACAACATATAAAAACAAACAGTGCTTCTTGAAATGAGACAAAACATGAGTCTGAGTTAATCAACCATGCGTGTTTCATTCTCTGCTTCTAACACATTTATTCATCGTGTCTGTTCCGGCCAAAACAATACGGATCTCTTTAGGATTTAGTAAAGATGGAAAATAGAAAAGGACATGTACTGAATGACAAGAGAACCAGGGAGATAAACAAATCAAACAAACGGAGGAATGAATTGATAACACTCAAATGAGAACCGGCCTTAAAGCTTTACTTCTCAAGTTGCACCATTGTAAGAGAGAGAAACAACACTATTTGAAACCTTTCAGAGAGGGTAATTTAAAATTCCTTCATCCTCTCTCCTCTATTTGCCATCATTAAAGAGCAATGACAAAAAAGAAAAAAGAAAAAAAAGAATCCATTCTACATTATTTCACAACCTATTCTTATGGCATCTGTGGATTCTTGCCAATAATAAAGCATATTATTGGCCATTATTCATATTTCCTTTAAAAGTACCTCAGAAAATGAGAGATGTCTAAAAATGACACGAATGAAAAGAACTGTGAAGCCTCTCAGAATGACAAAGAGGCTTTTTGGGTCTGTTTGTGTTAGCACCTCGCTTCAAATTAATAAAATATTCACAATAACAACCACGTTATTATAATTAAGATACCTTCATGAGACCAGCGTAGAGGCCACTGTAAATGGCGAAACAGATACAAATAAAAAACCAGTCGCTCATCGGTTTCTCAACAGTTTTCTTAATTGCAGACAAAAGCCCAATTCAATGCTATAAAATGGAGCTCATGCCAAATGTTTCAGTTACTTTTGTCAAGTGGATTCATTCTGAACATTTGATCTTTTTTAAACGTCTCCGTGGTCCATTCAAAGTGCATCTGCACAAAGCTATGAGCTACAAGTTGAGGCATTTAAAGGTTTAACGACTAATTCGTCAAGACGCCAGTCCTTTCCACTTCTCCAGCTGAAAATAGGAGTTTTTTTTTTTTTTTTTTTACATCCGGGCTGCACTAAAACCCACTCGGAGGGCTTTATATCCATGATTTTTCCACAAAAAAAAGGCAGCGGCAGTTCTCATAGCCTTTCCACAAACAGGTCAAGGCAGTTTTATCCGCCACTAAAAGAAACATTCATTCTCCCCCCAACTGTTCTTGAAATGCCACATCAACACATTTCTCACCAGGAATCTCCACATTCATCATAAAGCTGCGAGGCTCATCTATGCATCTCTGTCTAGTTATTCCACTCAGACTCTGAGGAAATGTTAGGTCGCCACCCTTCATCCTTCACAGATTTAGAGAACAACCCCTCCTACAGACAGTCATGACGACAACATTTCCTTTTCCCCTTTTTCTTTCTTTTTTTTTTTAGACGCTCGATGGACAGCAAATACCTTAACTTGCATGATTCACCCGCTGAGTCAGGTACACATGGCAAACATAAAGGACGGCGTGACTCTTTGACTCAACAAAAAGTCCCTAAATGTCCCTGTGCTGTGTGAGTGGAACACCGACTATATATGAACATTTAATTTGCAACAAGATCTTCCTGCTATTTGTGATACGGTGCCTCTGCTCAGCATGATTATTCATGATCCGCTGCCTTGTGAGCACTATTTCTCAATTCTCCAATCAGTCAATCAGACCCTCTGCACATTGTTATTGATGATTGAACTTGTGTATCTTTTAAGGACATTGTAATTACCAGCAAATACATCTAAAAAAAAAAGCACCTCAATAAACTGTCAATTATCAAAATGAACCATATTCACATGCAGTAAGAAAAAGCAGACGCTACAAAAGTCCAATAATGACAATATAATGACTAATAAATCAGTTAAACTGGGTTTGTAATTTCCAGACACAAGAAGCAACCAATAATTCTACATGTAATAAAGCCAATAAAGTATTTTAAAAAAAGAATTCAGAGCCATAATGAAGAGAAAGAGAGAGAGAGAGAGAGAGAGAGAGAGAGAGCTGCTTAGTATGTATTCTCGATACCATTTTTTCAGAAGCAAACAGCACAAAATATGTATTTCCAAGAAATTATGTTTTATTTATTACATTATTGGCTGCAGCTATTAAATTTTAAATAATTAATACTACTCGAAGTAAATTATTAAAACATCGCCAACATGGTAGTATGATGTTGGAATAAATATCAAACGACGACTAAATTATGACATTATTTTCAGGTATTGCAAATAAACTCTTTGTCCCGACAATTTTTGCAACTTCATAAAGATTTTCTTTATCATTACAAAAAGCACAAAGTTCCTTTCCTTTTCTTCCTGGATCTCTTCACTTGTCCATTCAAGTCTTAATTTCTGGTGTTCATTTACATGTAGGCTGTTTAACTTCCAGCAATTAGTTGCATGGTGTAGTGGTTTGCACTACTGGCTCACAGTATGATCCCGGGTTTGACCTTCTTGTGATTTTTGGCCTAATTTTTGACACCGACGCTTTCGAGGATGGATGGATGATTCATCGCCCCCCCCCCAAAAAAAAAAGAAACAACAAAAAAAAACAAAAAAAACAAGCATTTCACCGTAAATCCTGAAACCACAGGAGAACTGCTAAACTAATTTACAAAGAAGGCAAGGATAATACCAAAGCCGCGATGGCATTTCGGATCACTTTCCCCACTAAAAACTTCTCATTAGTGAGCAATTTGCTAAACAATGACAGATGAAGGAGCGAAGACGCTGGGATTAGGGCCATTTTCTTGGCTTGAAATGTTTGCTACCTTCTCCCTCTGCTGCAGCTGTGTTTGTCAAGATTACAGATGGTGTCGATGCACAGAACAGAAAGGCGCATTTACCCACACCGACCTCCGCACGCTCTGCTTTTGACACGCGATAAATGTGCATGAACACAGCTGGAGGTAAACACACACACACACACACACACACACAGACAGTTGTTGGGAGTCACAACATAAACCTCGCCGTTTGCATAGATTTTCCGCAAAAGCGCGGTTTGGAAAACGACGGACACGGACTCATTAGCGTTGATTACCTCGCGCTGTCTCGTCCCACCCGCCGTGCGTCAACATTGCTCACCTTGTTGGGTTGCACCGCCCTCCTCAGATTCTCCATCCATTTGTCCCTCTCGGCTGACGAGCGACAGGAGAAACATTTGCTTCCCGTGGAGGTAGTGACCTGCCGCCGAGAAGAGACAACATGACGCTTAAACGATCAAACCTCGTGCAAAACAAAGACAGAGAATAGGTGGAGCGGAGGGAGGTTGTTTTTTTTTTTTTTAAACTAAACTCAGTTCACAAACAGCACTTTGTTCGTGGGAATGGGGGGGAGAGAAAAAAAGAAAATGGAGACGAGCTTATGATGAAGAACTGACACACACAGACAATAGAGGAGGATGAAGACGAGTTGGCAGCCATTAGAAATGACTGAATGGTGTTAATGAACAGAAGAGAGAGAGACGGCGATGTTCGGCAGTCTGCTTGATAACTGGCTGATTCTTAAAATGAACGGCAGGAGAAAGAGAGAGCGCTGATAACAGAAAAACAACACAAAGGGAGGGAGAAAAAAAAAAAAAGTAATGCGCTGCATAATAAAGATTGGAGCAGATTTCTGGTTTCTAACGTCGCCACTGTGGGACATAAAGTAATGAGAAACTTCTGTGTCCTTAAGTTTCTTCACATTTAATTCAGAAATTCATCCGTGAATTACTACAGTTCAGTAAAAAAAAGAATTGAACACAATGTTATGCATTATACTTGAGTTTGACCCCCTTCACTTACACTATATGTAGTAATTAGTAAACACAGATTCATAAGTGTTAAATGGATTAATTTGGATCAAAAATGTATTCTCTATCTTATTATAGAAGGAAGTTTCACTCTGAAACCTCACTGATATTATCCGAGCAGGACTGTGTTTGTAATCATTTTAGGAAGGTATGTATAGTAAATATGAATAAATGTAGTAAATCAAAAGAATAATTACTGAAAGGATAAATTAGTTTAATTTCAATCATAGTGTCTCATTGAAGGAGATTTGCTGAGATGCCTCCAAACGTCTGTGCAACCGTTTGTTCCACTACATGAGGAAGTATTGGTCAGATGATTCACTCTACAAATAATTTAGAAATAATCCAGCATTTAATATGAAAAACATATTCCATAACTTTTGTTGTTTTTTTCACAGACTACATGCTAATTTATCTCCTAATCTGTGCCAAATATTTAACGAATGGTCAAAAATGTTGTTTTTTCACATTCAGTCCTTTCCTTCTCTGGTTTTTTTTTTTTTTTTTTTTCTGGAAACCTGACGTCTTGATGGAGGCTTTAAACATATGCACATGTGTCTTTTGCATTAATTTCTGCAGTTATGTCAGTAAAATGTACATTTGATTGAAAGATGAATGTATTATATATAGAGATTAAATTGGTAAATATCCTAAAGTAGTTCAATAAGATAGTCTGGTTTGGCAAAAAAATTAGGATGGATAGTCGATTTTTTTAATTTTTTTAATACAGTAATACAAAAGTCTCCTGGACGATGTCTCTAAGTTAGAAGTTTTCCAAGGGCGATCGCTCTTAATTATTTCAACTTAATTTCCCAAACTCATGACAGATCACGCTGTTCGGAGAGAGCAGATGGCTCCGTGCACTACACTGCCCAAGAGACCCCGGCAGTCTTGCTATTAGAGTTAGAAAAATTACTCAATTAATGAATCAGTAACCACATCAGTAGTTTTCCCAATAATAAACATTATTTTGTGCAAAACTTGATCATATTCTTTTAGGGTGGACAAATCAAAAAAAGCATATAAAAATGGAAATATTAACAAAACATGTTGTTTTTTTTCGTCTTACTTTTTGTGGACAGTGGGGCAAATCCCGAGTTATTGCAAGCTCAAAACAAAATACAGTGCTGGAGCTTCCCTTGACCCAGAAACCAAAAACAACTAATTAAAACTAGTGAAAGTTTGAATGTTATGGCTCCTCCTGGGCATCTGCAGCACTTCTGAAATAGCGTATAAACAGCAGCAGCAGCAGCTGTAAACACCACTTTCGCATATCGAATAATGAAGATGTGCTTGGTGAGGGTTTTTTGGACGTGTGTCTGCACACTGGATTCAACACCAAGTCATCCGTTAGCTCTGCTTTGCTAATCACCAGTGATGTAAAACATGCTTCACAACCAGCATGTTTTAAAGCTTTTCTCCAATGCTGCACACAATATGGAAAATTATACCTTTTTTAAAGCATTTTGTTTTTTTTACTGTCTACAACTTTACTCTCTTTCACTAGTCCCCCTTCTGCACTTTTTCTCAAAAACATTATGCCAAATTACATGCAGGACTGTCATGAAGAGCCACTTTTTAATGGAAATATGCTACTTTTTTCTTTTTTTTTTCTTTTCCATTAACTCCAGTTACGATTCTCTTCAAAATCTCACTTGGGCACTGGATTGGAATTAATTGCATACTTTCTGGAGCATTCACTTCATGCTTAAATGCAGAGTAATTAATTTCTATAACATCATTTCCACTTTTGATTGAATGCCGTCTGACTCTTTCTATATGGTTGGGAGTCGGATTTAAGTACGGCAATTGATCAACAACTCTGATCAGACTGTGAAAACTATCTGGCGGCCACAATTTGGGCTCAATGCAAATTTGCTCATTATAACTTTCTTCATTGACAGTATTTGCATACAGATATTCACAAAGTTGGTGGTTAAATCCCTCATGCTGCCCTGTTCACATGTTAAAGTGTGTGTGGGCAAAAGAGTTGAATCCTGGAGAAGTATGAACACCTTGTATGTGTCACTGCTGATGTATGGGTGAATGTGATACAGGAAAGCTCATCCAGACTGTTTAAGTGTTGAAAATGTGACATACAAGTGAAGACTGTTTGGCCATTTTGAAAATTTGAATCAATTTGAGTAGTTTCTTTAAAGGCAGAAATGTACAGCGGTGCCTTGGGAGTCTCTTGCTTCCATGTGCAGTTTGCACATATAAATGACAACATACTTTTAAAGAAAATCACACGCATAAATGGGAAACTTCTAACAAGATTGGGCTCTAACATAATTACAGATATGACTACTGTCATACTTCATGAATAGAAAAACAAATGTTGAATGTTTTATTGCTTTCATTCAATTTACTTGGATCAAATATCTATGTTTAAAGCAGACAATTGACTATATCAATCTTATATAGTTATATATAAACAGATAGGAACTTGTTGGGACTTTTAACAGTTAGAATAATGGAAATATTCACTACAATAATACATATTAAAATGTTCTGATATTCACATCTCAGTAATCTGTTGGGAATTTGAAGGAGATCTCATGAATAAAATTGTACATAAGGATGAGCAAAACTTTCATGTTTGAAAAAATAAATTCTCATGAAAGTACAAAATCCACTACTTCGCTACAGTTATGCGAGTACTCGTAGTTTGTTTTTTTCCACCTCTGCTTGTGGAATATGATTATAATAACAATTTCATATAAAGATATTGTTCTTCCACCCTATTGTTACGTTTGTATGTTACCTTGTGATAACATGCAATGACTGTTTTAACACTTATTTGTTATCAGCTAAGCTAAAATGAAAATAAATAAATAAATAAAGCTTCTGATTTCTTTTAAGCTTCTTCCAGGCTAAATGTTGACCTATTTTCAAGGTTTATATTTTGTACTGACCTTGAAGCTGCAAAATCCTGTATGCATGCAATCCTTTGAGGTTCAACTAACAAGCTGTCCATTTTAACCTCTGCAGCTCGGGGCACCTCAACTAATTCATCCCACTTCACAAGTACAGCAACAGTAGAGCTGCGTGTGGATGGATGGATGGATGGATGGATGGATGGATGGATGGATGGATGGATGGATGGATGGACGGATGGACGGATGGATGTGCCTCCCTCCTCACCTCAAAGCAGTAGTCCTGCCCGAGGATGCTGCTGTGCACGGGCTTGATGATAACCTCGTCCTCCATACTTAGGTCCAGGGCTTCCACAGCGCTACTGGGGCTGAGCAGTGACTCATGGGAGCGAGACTCCTTCAGCCTTGGCATCAGTTGAGATCTAAGAGCCGAGAAGGAGGAGAGAGAGAGAGAGAGAGAGAAGAAGAGAACTGAGTCACCCTGCAGAGATGGATGGGAAGAGGCGAGAGAAAGAGGGAGCATATGCGCCGCACGTCTCAACGCGTGTTCTCGTGGCGAGTGCGAAGGCAGAGAGTGTGAGGATGACGAGGAGAGGATGCTCCACTTGCCTCAAAAGTCAGCGAGCTCTCGGCTTGATGAGCTCCGCTCACTCCTGTACACCGGCACACGCTCGCGCTCCCACTTCAAAGCTTCGCGGCATCTCATTTGCAACTTGAGGCCATCGTCGAATGAATGGAAAAGCTCGAAAGATTAAGTCAAGCCGCGCTGCCGGCTGATGGACTGGAGCCGCTATAAATAGGAGGTGATTCATAGTATTGATTATCGTTAATGGCCGGGCCCAGATATTTCCTACGATGTGTAAAACGCTCTTACTGAGATAACCTACATGCTCGCTGTTTTGCAAAGTTCCTTTTGATGCACGCTACGCAAAGAACATCCTCATCGGAATTGTCACATCTCGACTATCACACTGTCACAGCAGCTCAGAAAGTGCTTAATTTAGACAGAGATACAGTCCCCAGATCTAATTCTTGGACATATTTGATCCAGAGAAGATAAGGAGGCAAAGTAAGAAGCTTCCCACTGTTTTCTGGAGTTGCAGTGCCTGACTATCACTAACGACCTTGTGGATTATACACGTGTCCACAATTTGCAGGTGAACGTTGACATAAATTTGCCTTTCAATTTCAATACGTCCTGGTACGCCACATAAAGTCCTGCTTCTGTCACTCATCAACCTCACCCACGTTCCAGTCAGCCTCCCAGTGGTGAGAGGATGACGGGCTGAATGTGCAAGTGGGGGGACATAAGTGTGAGCTCCCAACCGCACCACCATTAGACCCCTGATACCCCGACACAGGCAGGAAGATGAAGACAAAGGGTCAATTGCTGGTGTAATGAGTGAGAAAACTCTTTTAATAGTCCCCTCTATGGATGGCTTACACACTAATCTCATGTATGTGTGTGAGCCCGCGGAGTGAGTGCCTGTGTGTGTGTGTGTGTGTGTGTCTGTACTGTACGTCTCGTCTGTGGACGAGAAAAAGAGCATTCCAGGGAAAGAGAGAGAGAAAAAAAAAAAGAAAGCATCCGTAATGACAGATTAGCAAACCCGCATGTAACCCTTTGTACAGTAAGCCAGCTTTGTAGTAAAATCCAGTGTCCAATGTGAAGTAGATAATGACCTGAGCACACACACACACACACACACACACACACACACACACACACACACACACACACACACACACACACACACACACACACACACACACACACACACACGCACACACACACACACACACAAATACGACATGCATTCAACACAAATAAATATGCACCCTCAAGGACAGCTCTGCATATAAAAATCCAGTTTTAGGAGCACTGAGACTATTCCAACACACAGCTGCAGCTGAAGCGTGTTTGCGCCTACCTCTGCTTTGTGATTGGTTGACTGGGTACTGGGCAGAACAGAGAGCGAGTCAAGTGAGAGGAGAGGAGGGGAAAACGGGGAGCGTTCGTTGAGATGTGGCGTTAGAAACAGGTAGCGATGGGAATAATCTTTACTCGAACCACGACCCCATGATTCCATATTCTACATAGAGACGGACTCACATATGTCATAGAAATGAAATGTGTTGATTTTGCGGACACTTTCGGTATGCGGGCTGTTGACGTGCGGCCACATGATGAAAATCCACCACAGAAAGGGAGTTTTGTTCAAATTCTTCTACCCGCAATACATGATACTGTCAGAACATTGGTGTCGGTGAAAATGGTGGGAGACGGTGAAAGTATGAATTGATGAATAATAATGCCGCCTGTCATCCACGAGGCATTGTGTTAAAACTGCGCTTGCAACGTGTAATTTACAGCCTTTTGTGGCCCACTTTGTGATCGTCACAATGAGAGACGGTCTGACATGTGTCTGTCTGCGTCTGACACACTGTTCACACTGCCACTGTCAACCCGCAGCTGACAACCGGCAATACGAGCGGGGCCCGCTGTCCTCGACTGCCCCCCCCATTCAACACAATCCATCCTCTGCGAATGCCCTTCTTTGCCCTTGACAATCCACCAATGCTCTGCACTTCCACTCCTCTCCTACGCTCCACTTTCCTCTCGCTCTGTGTTTACCCGAGGTCGGGGGCATAAGTTTACGTTAAGCGAATTCCTACAGCCTGTCTGGCACGTAACCCTCGCACCTTACTTCTCTCACTCTTCTGTTTATCTCTCCCACTGTGTTTATCCCCTTTCAACTACCCCCCCCCCCCCCCCCACACACACACACACACACCTTTGTTCTGGCCGTATAAATATTTCACATGCAATGCAGGTCATGCGCGAGCGTGTGGCAGTTTACTTGTGTTTCCAGCAGTAACTATATAAGGCTCTATTGAAAAGGTCGACTCATAAAGAACAGACCTTGTTAGGAGTTACAGGAGACGCTTGCTGTTTCTATAATGCCTTGGATACACGAATAGAAGAAATGCTAGACTGATTTTCCTGTGAATTTCAAAACCTTTAGGTATATCAAATATCAACCGGTGAGCAATTTAGCGAGCGTGCTTTATATAAATACGACAAAGAGGACTTCATCCATCTTCTTTATTGCTTTATCTGATGGACGAAGTACACAAAGGTCATCCATCCTTAATAAGACATTGAAATTCACACATGCGGGCTCTTTAGAGCCACCGATTGACATTAAGTACATGTTTCTGATGTTGACGCACGGCCTCGACTCAAACTGCAGAGATTGTTACGTTTATGCGAGTGTGCTCATCGCTTACACCACCGTGCAGCCCCGACAAGCCTGGACTTCAAATGGAACAACTTTCCTGACATTCAAACACTGACATCGACTCAATGCTAACATTTCATTGTCAGCATTGATTTTTCTAAATGAACGAAGATGTCTGTCCTGATCCGTACGCCTCTCCCGTTGTGATTGCAAGTAGAAGGTAACGTATCAAAAAGCCCCATGTCTGCATTCAAATTGGAGACCCTGCAGTTATGTCCATACCTTCCATTCGTTATTTTTCTCGCCTTTTGTTGGAATTGAGGCATGCAACAGTGAGCCAATGATTTCTTTCTCTCTCTCCCCCACAATAGAGAAAAAGCAGAACGGCTAAGACTTACGAATGTCTGACTCTCTCTCTACATGAATTTCTGTTTTGATAAAGCTTGCTTTTCAAGTTTGAAAACTTTTAGAAATGTGAAAAAAAAAAGAACAGATGAATAAAAACAAGTGGAACAAAGCAGGTCAATAACTATTTCAATTTCTGTAAATGTATTATCAAATAGGTAATTATGGCAACAACAAAAAAAAAGTCCTGTTTGGTGAAAGCCGTATGCAGCGGAATGTTTAAAAAGAGGCTCCACTACATTACTCATTCTAAGTTACCCTTCACATTTTCATTATCCAAACACTTTGTTGGCGGCTGATGTAGATGTGAATTCACTATTTAGGAATTTATGCCTCTAAATCAGGCCAAATCCTATCAGGACCGTGTGAGAACGAGATGTGTGCTCTCCCGAGGTTCAATGAAAACTCAGTTAGGGATAAGCACTATGGGGGGTGGGGGGGTGGACGGAGCAGAGTAATGGGTTCTGAGTGTGTCGGAGCTGCGGCCAGTGCGCTTTGTCCCAGCATCCTGTAAAAAGAGTTCATCTGATAGCCTGTCTGCGATCTGATATAGTCTGAAATAACGGGACCATACAGGCGTCGGTGCACTTAAGCCTTCGAACACACCGACTCGCCCGCTGCACCACGAGGGACTGTGTTTGCACTGATAGTACGAAATAGCCTGCATTAACATAGTGCAATTCCATACAACCACGCTTTTAAGTCTTCATCATACTGAGCAAGTTCTGTTTCCATACAATCACGTGCACCGTCGCAGCAGTTATTATGTATATGCAGTGATGTTAATCTTCCGTGGAGAAAATAATACTCTCTTTGTGCAGTTCTTCTACTCAAGTTACTGTACCAGCCAACAAGCAACAACTTAGGATAAACCTCTCTGACGTAAACCTAAAACAACAAATACTTTTCTCAAGAGGGAGGCAGAGAAGCCTCCACTTGAAGCCAGAATTAAGCAGCCTGATGTTAAATCTTTTGACTAACAGTGTTTACTGTGGACGCCGCGGTGTTTGCCGAGTGCCTCACTTTGCCATTGGTCCCGCGCCTACGAAAAAAAAAAAATCAATATGCTCTCCGCTCACACACCGGCCACAGCAATTACTTGTTAATAATGCTCTTGACCAAAGAAACACAGGAGACCTGTGTGCCAGCAGGCCTGCATATCAACGAGCGGAGTCAGGTGAAGATAAACAACATGAGAAATGACTGCGCCCATGATTGCTCACAAGGATCCACTTCCTTGACATGCTCACGTGAAGTTATTCTTGCTTAAGGCATCCATGTGAACTAAATTCACGACGTGTCGCGTACAATTCAGGAAGAAATGAGAACTATTGCAAAAGGTACTCACGCACTGGTAATGAGGCGACATACAAGATTAAACTGACTCATTAGCTTCGGTTTGGGCCCACTGCATATTAGTACTGCATCCTCTGCTTTCCTCACTGGGGCGGCGTTGGCAGAGTGGTTGTCTCTCGATTGAAAGATCGCAGGTTCGATTCCCCCATCTCCACCTGCACACACGTCTAAGTGTCCTTGAGCAAGGCACTGAACCCCAAACTGCCCCCAGTGAGTGGCAGTGTTGTGTGAATGTGTTTAAGAGTGTAAAGTGCTTTGGAAAACTGGTGGAAAACCAGTGGAAACATGTAACAGAAGTGAAATCTATTTACCATTTTCATAAATACAACATAAATCATATCATACACATACAAAGTAACATGGCGCATCTTAGTTATGCTCCTTCGTGCCCCCTCTTCGGACATGCAATGCACATATTGTCATAGTGGAGTGTGTGTCAAGTAATCTCTACATTACTCATTTGGATGAGTGTCTTTTTTGGTTTTTATTCATTCTGTTTGTTTCTCTTGTAGATATTTTTTTTTTTGCACATTTGTAAATAAATAAGTAGATGGATAAATGAATAAATAAATAAATAAATAAAACCACTGCATTTATCTTCATCTGCCAACAACTCTCAATATCCTCTGTCTTCATCTGCATGACGTCTGTTGCGACATCCATGAATCTTCTTCCTCTTGACCTCCATCTCCAATGTCCTTAGTCCAATATAACCATGTCTCTTCAGCACGTGTACGAACCATTTCAACCTGAGCTCTCCATCTGAGAACTGGCCAGCCCTTTTCTTGTGCTGATCAACAGGTCTCACCACTGTCTTGTACACCTTCTCTTCCACCCTCCGCTGCCATCCATACGTCATCAGCCACGAGACTGCACCCACTCCATCATGCATGCACTCTCTTCTTCACCTCTTTTGTGCCACATCCATTGCATCGATCTTCATTACATTCATTACTCCTTGTACCTTCACGTTTCCACCTGCCTCCCTCTCATTCACACACATGTATTCTGTCTCGTCTCTACTGACATTCGTTCTCCGTCTTCTCTCGAGTGCAAGCGCATGCATTTTTCAATGGCGTCGGTTGAGAAATCTTTCAGCGATGAATCGATAGATACGAGGGAAAGTTGTATTTTCCTTTTTCAGAGATCCTCTGGGTATTTATATTATGTGTTTTTTCAGATACTGCCAACAAAGACGCAGATCATGTGATCACTTGCTATAAAAATAGCTTGTCGTTTTCAACTTTAGCTTGCTTAATTTAGCTTTAAAAGACGGTTATGAAATAACTTTAAGTCGCAAGATCTTTAAACACAATACAACACAAGTTTTATTACAAGATATTTTGTTGTTGTTGCTGTCTTAATTGTTACAATGAGACCATTTTCTGGGTCATTGTATTGGAAAAGTGTTTTTCCAGATTAACTTCTGCTTGTTTACTCAAAGATCCTGCCTTTATTTCTCAATAGTTTTCTCCGACTTGTAAGCAAAAAAAAGTAATTCTGTCATCACCCCTGTTCTGTAATGTTAAATTAAATTGCAATGGTGCACATGATGACTTTTCAATCTCAGTAGTACATGCAACATACTCCAATTACATTTTTCTTCATGAAAAATATCAGAAAGCTTTGTTGAGTTCATAATTGAGCTCAAGACTACAGGTTTTGATGAATAAAGCCAGAACAGAATATCCTCTAGGACATCACTTGCAAAGGTAAAGACATACATCTCGCAGGACATTTATTATCAAGTGCTATAGATACAGAATTACACAAGAAAATATGGTGAGAACTAAGACTGGTGGTCTGAGAAGCATCTCTGCAATAGTGCAGTGAAGTTGTCGTCATATTTCTGCCTGTAGCGATTTCCTAACTACTTGCTGGGCTTATAGACAACGCTCACACCAAACAGGGGTGAGCCTGGAACACCAACCAGCCTGCAAGCACCTGGGCCTCGACTGGAACATCAGAGATGAACACACCACAGCTAACAGAAACCGTGTACTGTACACTGACAGACACAGTGAATTGTTCAGGGATGCTTACGAAACACGTGCACTGCAAAGACAGGCAGCCTGAAAAAAAAAAAAAACGGGCCATTATTCATGCATCAAGCCTCAGACAATCAAGTGTCCATTATTCTCTCCGCTTTGGCGCTGACTCAGTGGGAAGGTCCGACGGGCTGCGGTGAAACAACGGAGTGTCTGTCACAGAGATCGGGCAGGACTCGGCAAACGACCCTGTCGCCCATTTCATCCGAGCAGGCACAGTTAAGTTGTTCTGAGGCCTCGGTGCGGATAATGAGGCTGGGGGGGGGGGGGGGGGGGGGGGGGGGGAATTTGCAGTCGGATTCCTCTTGTATGTTTCATTATTTATGCATTCACAGCATGGCATTTGTGTTGCGGGTAAAACCCATGAAAATGTATGTTTGTGTGCATCAGCCTGCCATCTGTCGGCTGTCGTCTGCGCCGGACTGAACAGTTGGGTGATGGGTAACAGGAGAATATAGACAACAAAACAAAACGTTTGGCCCATAGCGAGACTCAGACAGCATCGCAGCCACAAGGTAAGTGAGGGAAAGAGACAAAGGCGATCCTGTCAGATGCTGCTGGAGCAGAACAGTGGATGTGTGAGAAGAACCGCTGACATGTGGCTACAGGCCTCGGAGACCAAACACCAATTGGGCCAGGGAAGAAAAAAAAAAGGAGATCCATCTCAACAGACGAGCAGCGCAAAGCTCACTCACTGTTGAAGTCGGGCACAGTGCAGGAAAAGGGAATAGGATGAAGATGGAGGCTGAGGTTGTGGCTAAAATGAGGAAGAGAGCACATCAGAAAAATGTGACAGGGAACATTTCCGTACGTCGCTCCTTCTCTGACAATCCTAATCGAAAAACCCCCTTTCTGCTCATCCATCCATGTCCTCAGTGAGTCGAGACGGGCTGCGGAGCACAGCGATCAAGACAGTTGACAACGAGAGCGGAATGGAAAAAAAGGCATAAATACAACTTAAAACAGACAGGCAACAGAGATGTCAGTCCATAACCAGTGCATTAGTGCTCCGCAGCACCTGTGCATGTCGGCGGCTTGAGCACTTTAAGCTTTTATACCACCACTGGTCAAATACGCACATGACAAAAGGCAGATTAGTCTGAGGAGATGGAGAATAGAGACAGTGCCTCAGGCCCCACTGTGTCACACAAGAGGGAATAAAACACCATTGGTGTGACCACTTTTGTCAAGAAAAATAACTTAGGAGCTATAGATGGGAGCACACATTAGCTTTCAAGTATAGAAAAGGGTAGCTCTCCACAAAGAGGACCTTTCATTTACAAAGAGGAAGGAAGCTTTTAAAGGCAAGGATGAGCCACATACAAACACATGCACACGTCTCCCTGCAACACACACAAACACACACAGGGAAGGAGGGAGTCACATTCAGCATTTAGTATCTCCAAAATGATCAGCTCCTCCAGGCCTCTTTTTAGGAGTCTGCAGGGAAGCCTGACTCAGAGTTCTGGCAGACACAGCACATTGTGGGAAAAGGTTGGCTGGTAACTGAAATCAGGTGGTTGGAGAACAACTGTTGGGAGAGCGAACACAGCCACTGAGGCAGCGCTGTCTGGCAATTCATGCACGCACACACACACACACACACACACAGCTTGATTACAGTGAGAGTGCAGTCTCTCCCGCTAGGCTGGGAGGTAATTCAGTGTAACATCTGCTAGGACACTCACTGCAGGAGCCCGGCATGGATACGCTGAAGAGCCGCTCCGGTGAGGGCCGTCTGGGGTTTGGCTCTGAACTTGTGATCCGAGCGGGAAAAGGACAGAACAGCTGGCTGCGGATTGCAATGACTGGACGTTGACGATCAGACCTGCAGCTGCAAAGCACACATTGCTAATTACGTGCGATTATCTGTGAGGGCTTTTTTTTTTTTTTTTTAACATTTGTGGCGATTACACCAGTTTTAATTTGCACTGAAGTTCACTCAATCCTTCTCCTGTTATTTATTCCAGATGAAGTTCAAGAGCGGGTGTTATGTGGCTTCTTCAATGTATGGGGGCAAAGCCATCCAACGAGTGCAGCCAAACCATTGCAATAGCAGAGAATTCATAATGAGGTCAAAGGTCACACTAATGAGTAACTCTTTAAAGTGTCTCCGATGTCAGAGGGTGAAGGACCCATGTCAGACTGATGACCACTGAACATTATGAATGCTGTATTGATTGAAACAATGCACTGCATGAGGGATTAAAAGAAAAAGACATCCTGATGATTGATCGTGATTTATTGATTTTACGAGAGCCTGTCATGCATCCAGGTGGGATCCTCATTCAAGCTTCATATCCCCTGGTTCATCCACGCAGACAGTATCCCACAGGCACTAAAAAATTCTCACACACACATAAAGAGGCTGCCAGAAAACGGGAAGCAGGGAAGAGCAAGTGACTGATTAAACATGGTATCAATGTCGTCTTTATTTCGGGACTTACAATGACGACTTATGTAAGGGAGATGAATAATTTATTGCGGAGAAATGCCATGCTCGGCAAGCAAATATGTACTTGAGTATTAAAATTCCATTCTTTTTTTAATCTGCACCCTACTTGACTTCACCCCTGAGATTCAATAAAATAGGATGAGCTCTCTGAGGTGGAGCGGCAGGTGAGTCGTCTCAAAAGAAGATTTCATCATGAAGTTTTACCAGAACAGAGGAAGAATTGACCAACTGTGATTGTGCAACATACGTATATATCTACTGTATTATTTGTTGCATGAGAGTCTCTTTTAATTTAAATTTCTGAATATAAGACAACCTCACAATAAATGTCCGGTTCCTGTTGTTTATCAATGTGAATAATGAACAGTGAATCCATTAAAAAATGTGACTTGAAATCATGTAAATAGCATATTTACATTTGTAACATCTGTGCATTCCTTCAAAATTGCAAGAAAAGTCCTCCGCGGCTGAAGCAGATATCTGATTTGCTGTGCGATGTGTGAGAGAATGGCTGCATCTTAACAAGTATGTGTTTGTATATGCATAATTATGTAAAGAAACAAACCAGCTTGGCCAAGAAATAACCTTCACAGGTCAGGGGTGAATCATTATTCGGAGTCTAAAAAAGCGGCGTTTACAACAAGAGAGACGCTGTTTCACTTAGTAATTCCTACGGCCACCATCGCTGCTTAAGGATTCATTAATTCAAGAAAACAGCACAGCAGTGAGAAGAGAGGGGCAGTGGTAAGAAAGCAAAGGCAAGGATGATAGAGTTATCACACAAGCGAGACAAAGGTTGGCGGAAATGGCGGTTTAATTGGTTTGACGTCTGTCCAATTTAACCGACTGACTATCTGGCTCGGAGCCATACGATTGGTCTTGGTGTCGCGAGGTGTTTTCAGTTTAAGAAACTCTTCAGTAATAGAATATATCAGAGGAGCAAGACGAGAGAAAAGTTACCGGCATCAATCAGTAAACTACAACCGTGTCAATTTGGGAATATATGCAATGCCGTTATTGATTTTCACGGGAGGATTATTAACCCCAATCCCAAATCACATCAAGGAGTAGGGGGGGTAGAAACATTTGTCACATTGAATACAGCACTTCCAACTTGTTATTTCTCATTAGCCAGCATTGATTTGTTATTCAATCCCATCAACTGTCGGTAATATCACTGCGCTTTGACCCCAAACCTCCAGAGTGACAATAATAGACTATTAGCAGCAAAACGGTCACATATGAGCGGGTATGACTCAGCTGTTACCGAGACGCTGAGAATACTTGAGGCATGCCAAGGTCATGGAAATGGACTGTGTATCTGTGGTCATGTGCAAATGTACGTATGTGTATAGTATTACAAGATGCAGCTGTATTCACATATGTGCATCTGCACAGCAAGAATGCCACCTCCCCCCCCAGAAAAAAAGAATGATTGTGATTCTATCTGTGAGCGCAATTTAAGAAGATAAAAACATAAATTAGTCATATTCGAGAAAGCGTTTGTTCGAACTCTTGCGTAACTGTTAAGTGCTCGGGGAACTGATAACAACATGCAAAAGAGTGGAGGAGATGAGGAAGTGTTTTTCACTTCTTGACCTGAATATTCAAACACCCCGGTGGCATTGGACAAAGAAGCAGGCGAAGCACTCAAGTTCACCAGGAGGAAAAAAGAAGGCAGAGACCTTCCTCCCACGCGACGCGGCACAACTCAGATAGTGGAAAAAAAAAACTATATCGAACCTCTGATCTCTGCAAATGCTTATTCCCCCTTCTTCGTTTCAACAGAAGTAGCTTCAGCACACAATTAGTTATATATTGTATAATATGCTGTCAATAGCCCGGCTCTTCTCTGCACTGTAAATGGCAGATTTGCCTCGGGCTCTGCATAGTTTTCATCTTCATGTCCAAACGTGTCACTGTTGTTTTCTCATCGCACCCTTGTTCTCCAGCTATACTGCTTTCCATGTTAATTACGCATTACAGCATTCTTCTTTTTTCTTGACATTCATAATTTACAAGGAAAGTACTTTTATGACACCCAGGCTACTAAAACGAGCTGGGTGCAGCCACGGCGGACGGTCGCTGGTGAACCGTGGGCGGATGCAGCAACAGAGGTTCTCATAAAAACCACAGCGTGCAGCTGTGCTTCCCGACGATCCACGGCAACAACGGCGATCCCCGAGTATTACAACAAAGTGACACTTACGATTTACTGAATATATGAAACATGGTCCAGCAGAAGCTCCCTGAGCCGGATCCCTGAAAACACACGGCTTCACTTTGGGTCGCATTCCTCACCAGTGGCTGGTTTCAGCGCTTTTTCTCCCCCCCTCGACTATTTTTGAGTCTATGGGAACGTGGCTGGAGCCTCTGCCCTCCGAGTTACACCACACCGCTCCCTGAGGATGCCTGTTGCTACTAACACACCCCTCTCCACATCCTATTTAAAAAGACAGTGCAGTTATTTGGAACAAGCCTGCCTAAAACTAGTGCAACTTCCACTGAGATGGAGCGGGGCGCAAATGAAAAGTTGCATCTCATGTTTGCAAATGAGACAGACTTATTGTTTCGACTTTTATTCATCTCAACAATGCAATCATAAAAAACAATGATAAAATATAGATTAAAAGCAGTTTTCATTCGATGGCAGATATTTTAAGACTCCTTTGGCATCACTGTAATATTGTTCCGGGAATTTACATATAATTCGACGTTTCTGTTTGCATACTAATGATTTCAATGTGACAGTGCTGACTCTTATTATAGAGGAAAACCAAGCAATAAGGGGTGAAAAGGGAAAGAATTCTGTTCAGTGCTGCTTTCTGGAAAATACATCTGTATTTTTGTGTATTAAGCCAGTTCTAGATCATCATCAGATCTGTCTCCATTGCTTTTTTCTCACACTGACATAAACTCTGAATTGGCAGCCAGGAAGTTAGCCCACTCCCGGCTCTCCTCCCCTCCTCCCTCACTGCTCCCCCTGTAGCAGGAAACAATGACCCAGCCTTCAGCACTGTGTTGTGTGGGAAAATGTCGGGTCCTTGGCTTGAAGAGAAGGAGAAAAGAGAAAGAAATGAGGCAGGGAGGCACAAAAAAAGAAAAAAAAAAAGAAAATAGGGAGCAAGAAAACAAGGCCAGCCAGGTTTTTTGGGAGGACACATGCTGCCAGATGTACCGCATGCTTGTTTTCACATAGCTGGCGACCCAGTGGGAGAAGACTGATGTCACAACTGAGACATGCTGTCAAGAGGCACTTCAACTCAAACCAGTCAAGCCCCGAAGAAATGCCAGTCACTTTTAGAGAAATAATTACATACATACATACAAAAAAAAAAGTCCACTGACTACAAGTTAAATACTTTATGAATGACAGCCGAATGTTATGTCATCCAAGAGTCTGCAGGAGCTACCATCGGCATCATTATGTAAAAATACTTAAGTGAGGCTTTACAGGAGCCAGTGGCAGTCGTTTATCCCAACAATGAGATTCATTGTGACCTGTACAGTGGGAAAGTCTCTGCGCTCCATTATAGGTGGACCGCTCCCCGGGTTTCCGCGGCGTTTAAGCATCATTTGGAAGGAGAAACTGGACAAGGTTTAATGGAGTTGTCCCCTTCATTGCAATGGATTAGAGTTGCTGGCTCTTATCTAGAGTAAACAGGCCTGCATGCCTTGCTGTTTTGGAGAATGGCTGCGTAAAGGTTAACTACAAAGCCAAGGCGAAGCTGGGAGACTAAACACTCTGGGGGATTTCCTCATTCCTCTGGTCTGGGGCCGAGATAAAAATCATACCTCATAGGGTTTGTTTGGAGTGTGACTGCTCCCAAATATACGAGAAGACAGGACACTGGCTATTGTATCTATTCGAGCTTGTTTGTAATCATTGCAGCAGAAGAGGAATGTAGCAAAGTGTCTTAAAACTTTATCAGTGAATAGAAAAAGGAGTTTTGACAAAGGCCTCTTCTATTTAGTGAGTCATGTGGCTGCACAACTTTTACAATTCACATGCGTTCATGTTGTGCACGAGGTTAATTTGCATGTACGATCACACAAACAGAAGATCCATTTTTATTCCATATCTGATTTTCTGAGAAGAATCCGTGTAAAAAAAATCCAGCCAGCGGGTGTGTGGGTGGGTATGCGCGGGGTCACGAGCCGAGCTGCAGCAGCAGGATGAGGTCGCGGGTGGAGGTAGGAGGCCGTGTGCGCTCACCGGCCGTCTGTGGGCAGACCCCGAGAGGCACTCCCTCCGAGATCTCACTCCCCTGGCCGCCACTAACCTGTTTGTGAGAGCACCACCTGCACGCGCAGAGGTAAAGCCAGGAAGACAGAAATAATCAGTGGCTGCAGCACATTCCAAGCAAGCTTCCACAAGTCTGCGCGGCAGAAGTGGTGGGCGGTGGATGGAGAGAAAAAAAAAAAAAACACAAGACGTGCCAGGCGAGGAGATGTTGATAGAGGGCAGCGAAGACGAGGGCAGACGGAGATAAAAAGGAGAAGATGAAGAGGCTGACAAGATGGAGAGGAGAACAAAATGAACCCAAAGTCAAGCTTCAATGACTAACTGGTAACTATCAAGCTTCATTAAGCACTTCTGCTGGTAAAAAGTAAAGGGTGATGATGATTTATCCTGTGTCGGTTTGGGAGTTTAAAGACACGTGTCCTGAATTGGAGATTGTTTTATTTTATTTTTCAGTTTAGTATCCGTTGGGGTAAAATTGTACATATCTCCTGAGTAATTGTGGTGGCAAAGCAACAAGGAAGCAAGCTCTTATGCAATATTTAAGGGGATGAGGATGGAATGTTTGGAACTAAATGGATGGAACTAAACTTGTGACAGAAGTAAACAACTTATAGTTGTTTGCTTCTGTCACAAGTCATAATTTCTAATTTCCTTATTCTGAGCTGAGTTGCTTCATATTGAGGTCGAACGGTTAAGAAAAACTATTACTAAATTTACAAAGTCATATAAACAGGAGTGTCTTGGTAACTATTGTTACACAGTAATTTAGTCAATCGCTTCAATTTATGACTCAAGGCATGGCACATTTTGAAGTAATTGAGGACTGTGATGCTTACAGTTGCAGTAGCAAAACAACTACAAGTCCTGACCTTGGTACTTTTTTTTTCATGCCATAAATATTCAGAATGATTCAGAATTTTAAAAAAGGACATTCAGGCTGATATTCTGTGACTAATAACTGGAGTTGATATACATACATTTGTCACTGAACAATTATTAGTAATTTTACATAGTTTAATAATATTAACCCTAACCCATAATAATAACATTAATAATTTATTATAATAGCTAAAATATCAAGACTTTTAGAGCATCTTCGTCCAACTAAGTGATGGAATTTGAGCCAAAATCAAGCGCATTGTTTTTGCATTTTCGTTTCAGAAAGGCTTTGTGTTTCTATGGCAACAGTTTGAACATTACATAAAAATGGCAGAAACTAGGCCTTCACGCTGGGCCACTAGTGGGTGCTGTTGGTTGTTCTTGTAAGGAAACCACACACACGTGCCCAGAGAACAATACGCTATAAACATTAACAATGGTGAGTACACAGATCTTTGTATTAACAGAGGAAGTTGGATTGATTATTGTGGTGACGGTGAAGCAGCATTTTCAGACAATTTGCATTTCGCACCTGTTTCCATGGAGATGGAGCATTTTCCATTTTGAAAGCCATTTTCACAAAGTTGTGTTTGCAGTGGCTCTGAAGATCTAACACCAAAAACCCGCCAAAGGTTTTTCTGTTTTTCCTTGAACACGCTGTCTTATCACCTGGGCCTTAATGCATGAGTCAGACAAAAAACTAACGCTCAATTAATGTGTCACAGAAACAACGCACTAAAATATTCCTATAAAACAAGACCAACTGAGAATCCTCCAAGTAACTCGTTAATAACTCCACTACTAGCTGCAACTAACAGTGCAATCAAGTACTATTCTATCAGTAACTTGCACAACACTGCAAAGCAATAATGCCCAGCTTCATTAGGATCCATAGGGAAAAACTAAACAGCAGTGTGAACTAATTGTTGTATTTTCCCACCCTGGAATTTAAAGTCATTGGATAAAGTACAATACATCACTGTTCTCATCCTCTACTTCAGTGTATTGAAAACAAAAATGATCCATTTAAAGATCTTATCTGCATCACCGGCTTCCAATTCCCAAGTAGGTAACGGTAATGAGAGTGTCAGAATCCAGTCCCCGGCTACAATGAGATATTTTATTGTGTGTAAATCGACGGTCATTGCAATGTCAGTATCCTAATGCAGTCAGAGAAAAGCCCAATCAATTGGACTTCTGTGCTATTGCACGGTGGGTCAATATTAACCAAAGTGGTAAAAGATCAGCCTTGAGCCAAAGACGGTGTCTCGGTCTTCTTCTTCCCCCCCAGAAGGAAAATGGGAAGCCGAGGATCCCTCCGTTACGGCCTGCCCTCCATTTTGGCATTGAAAAGGAGCTTACTGTACAGAGACGGGCACACAAATAGAACGGGGAAGGGGCAGGAACATTGACTACAGTGTGTTTGTTTGGGCAGAAGCGACACATAAAGGGGGAGATAAAAGTGTATGAGGGCGGAAGGACACAAAGACGGAAGCTTGAGAGCTTTCCCCTCCCGTTGTTCCTATTGACTTTGCACTGTGGCCTGCGGGGCAAGAGAGAGCAAATGAGTGATTCAATTATTGACAACGCACAACACCGCCTCGTCATGAACATATGTTCCTCTTTCATCCTCTCCCTAACAGGGTGGAGGAGAACCAGAACAACGTCGCTGAATGTCGACTTGAGGTGGCGAGTAAAGACCGAAGCCGATATTCTAACCTCCAATTAGCCGATGTGGATTATGAATTTCGAAGCTTTAAACCAACTGAATACCGACGTTTGGAATTTAGACATTTTTTTGTGTGTGTAAGCCCCGACATTCCCGCTTCCTTTTTTTTTTTTTTTAAACACTGTAAATCCTTTTCAGATGAGTCATTTTTGACTAAAACAAGACCAAATGCAATCAGCACGTGTCAAACGTCTCCCCTTTGAATCCTGCACACTTGAATGTAATTTGTGGATTCAAATAAAGTATTTAAAACGTGTTACACCAGCTTGATGCCTGTTCAAACCCACTCGTCCTCCTCCAAAGCAAATTGAATAAAAACAGGAAGATGGGGTAATTCTGATGCAAAAAAGGGAAACTACTGAAAATTAACTCGTACTGTTGCAAATAGGAAACATTTGGAGAATCAGAATGTTTAATTGTGCTTGCTGGATATGTCTCGCTTTAACGAGAAACGGTCATGGGTTCTTTAGGAGTGCACTGGAGAAATGTGAGTAAAATTAATGGCAAGTCAAAAAAATTAAACTTGAGCATGTCAAAGATGAGACTTCAAAAGTGAACTTCCATTTCATTCATTACATTTAGAAGGGTTTGACAATTCTGCAGAACATTGTTATGATTTGACTTTATTGACCATCCACTCACACTTTTAGGCAAATTACAGATTAACCCCCAATTGCATGTTTTTTGGTCGTAAACCATAGAAAACCCACACTTGCACAGGGATAACATGAAAACCTAACACAGAATGGTCCCGAATCAGACTGGAATTGAGAGTCAACTGCAAACACTGTGTAGTCTACCTCATAATCGGTTTTAGTCTAGCTCAGGGCCTTTCTGTGTGGGATCTGTATTCTTTTCCTGTGTAGATTTTCTCTCGGTAATCCAGTTTCCACCCTCAGTCCAATGAGTGCACATGAGGTTACCTGTTCACTCTAAACTGCACAGAGGTGTGACTGTCTCTCTGTATTTGGCCCTGTGATCGATTATCTGTCCAGGGTATCGCCCGCCTTCACCCACAGTCAGCTGGGTTTGGATAAAACCGCATATATAAGACAGATGCATGTAAACAGATCTAGCAGATATTCACACAGGGCGATCCTGAACAAACTCCTGTGACTTATTTGGATGATCACGTTTGTCTGGCCATGGTGGAACACTGCTGATTAAGCTTTCAGCAGCATCTGCTTCTCACTCCCCCGCTTTCTAAACTAACAGTGATCCAAATTGTCTTAACCTCCAATTGATTAGCCTCAGGGCGAGGCATTGTATTGCCCGGCACCCCTCTCCCTTACCCCTCTCCTCTCTCTCGACATGTCTGATCAAATACTCTGCCCCACTTCATCAGCCTTTAGTAAATCAATGGGCTTCACGGAGATGATCTGCACAATGACAGAGTACTTGCACGGAAGCAGAACAATGATGTTCCACATGATGTGAAGGACGGCGGGGCAGCGCAAGGATGCTGCACAGAGCAAATCCCTGCAAACATTGTTGGGACACGGATATGCCGAGGAAGTGATTCAACGTCCACAGATGCAGGCCCGTGATTTTAATACTCCAGTATTCCCCATTGCACAGGGTTCAGCCAAAGAGTAAGAATTAAGAGCAACAATCTGGAAAGTGACTGAACATTGCATAAGAGATTTAGTCACCCAGAATTAACTAGTGCACAAGATACTAGGGGCATAAACAATTGCTGACTGTTAAAGCGCATATTTTACCATTTGGCTTCTTCTTTTTTTTAAATTTAAATCCTATGTCTATCTTAAATCTTAAATTGACCCTCCCCAGCGTTCCTTTTGGCCATGACTCCGTGACTAACGGCTTGATTTCTCCCACTTTCATTCCTTGTATGAGTAACCAGCTCACAAAAAAAAAAAAATACAAATACAAATAAGACACTAAAACACCCACCCTCGAAAAACAAATCTGAAAACAGCAAGCGGACATACATTATTGTGTGCAGAAGTATTTGCTCATGCATGCAAGGAGATCTTAAGCCTCGGGCTGGGAGAGAGTCAGTCCATAACATAGACTGCCCCAAATGCTTGCATTGTAAGACGCAGAAGTCGAGCTCGGTTTTGTTCTGGGGGGGGGTGGGGGGGTGCTCAGCAGCAAGCTGCAATAAAAAGCCACCAACTGAGCTCTCGCAGTGAAACCTATCTGCGTTCTGCAGTAAGCAAGCAGGCAAATCATCACCCACCAAACAGCCATTTACGTCTTCTCAAAACCAAAGATGACACTCGCCCCATTCGGTTGAATCACCCTCTCCAGGAGCAACAGGGAAGTGAAGGCGTCCAGTTTTTCAATCTGTCTTATTAATTAATTAAACAGAATTAAAGCTGAACAACTCAACACACCGGAATAATGTAGTTATGGTTTATGTGTGTGTACGTGGGGGGGGGGGGGTTGCTAATTTCATGCATGCATGGAGCATGTATATTATGTATTACGCTCATGTGATTTCTGTTCCGACTGTAAAATTGTGTACATGTGAATATGAAATATTCATCAAGACACAGCTGACGTGCAAATGGGTTCTGGAAGATTGCATCAAGCTGAATGGGAAGTCACACGCAGGACCCGCTTAGATATTTGGACAAACAAGATTATTTCCCCAACATTAGAACGCACCTGTAATTAAAAAAAAGAAAAGAAAAAAAAGAGCTGTTGCTCCGTGTCATTCACAAACTCTGCCAACAATACAGCTCTGTTTGAGCTGCAAATTGCCTTCCAACATGCGATTTGGACTGCCAGCCCCCCCCCCCCCCCCCCAAAAAAAAAAACAAAAATAAAATCCAGCGTCTGACCTCATAGTGTGGCCCTGTCATCTGATTTGTGTTAGCTGGATGCCCTCTGTCCCACGGGCCGGCTTCGTGTGGTGTTGCTACAAGTCGGATGTGACCGTCACTCACATGAGCAGGCAACCGATCATATTTTAGAAGGTTGCACAGTCATCTGTGGCGGTTTATGTAATCTCACTCATGGTATATGCACTGCTCTGAATGAGAACCTACTGGGAGTTAAAACAATTATATAATAATGACATGAGTTCCCTGGATGTGCGCAGAATGTAGCGTGTGTGTCTGTGTGTGTGTGTGTGTGTGTGTGTGTGTGTGTGTGTGTGTGTGTGTGTGTGTGTGTGTGTGTGTGTGTGTGTGTGTGTGTGTGTGTGTGTGTGTGTGTTCAGGCAAAAGGCATCCTCCCTAAGCGTTGTCACTGACAGGGAAAGGCTGAGAATGAAGAGAGCAGCACAGCTGGAGTATAAACACAAGGCAGAGGCAGAGGAGCGTAAACAGTCTCGCTTGAAGCATCTGCAGGCACAATCCCCCACACGCTCACAAAAAAAAAAAAAAAAAAAAAAATGAAGATAGTTCCTCCTTGCACAGACCCAACACACTCAACACACAAAGGATGGGGAGTGACACGTGAAAAGCAGGAAAGCACTCACCAGGCATTGTCAAGAATCTCTCAGAACAATCGAAGGCAGGCGGAGAGAGAAGCCCAGGCTTAAGCCGGAATAAGAGGGGGCAAAAAAAAAAAAAAAGAAAGAAAGAGATGGATGGATGAGGGCAAAGGCGATTTCAGAGCTCCATTTTTTTCCCTCCCCCTGCTGCCGATGCAGACTGCCGCTCGCCTCTCCTCTTCCTTACTTGTTCTCCTCCTCCCTCACTCCCCGAATACGTCTCTCTCCCCTCCCGCTGCTGCTTTAAGGCGAGGGGTGGAGAATGAGCGCTACAGTGCTCTGCCTCTCCCGCTTGCTCCCTCTCTTCCTTTCTTTCTCCCACCCTTGTCCTACTTCCTGTGCCGTCTCTAAAACTGGACACACACACACACACCCCCTTTTCTCTCTCCCCCGCTTATCTCTTTCCTCTCACATGTATTCAAAGACACCCCGACATGTCACTCACATTTAGGAGTGACAAGGATTTGCCCCCCCACCACCCTTACCCCTCTTTCTCCTCCCTCCCCCCTCTTAGTAACTCCAGCTCTCCCTTTCACAGTTAGTGACTGACTGCGCCTCCCGTCTCTGTCTCCCTGTGCAGGGAGGAGCCTGTGGATAGTGTGGTGGTGGTGGTGGTGATGGTGGTGGTGGTGGGGGGGGGGAATCACATGTGTATGTTGTGCAGCCTAGTTTGGCCCTGCCCCCTGTGTGGCTCCAGTGGGAGTGTGTGTGTGTGGGTGTGTGTGTGTGTGTGCTCTTTGTCCTGTCAACTCCAGTGTGAGGTGAGCCGCTATTAGCTACCGCTGCTGCTGCGCCGCCAGCCGGCGAGCCCAAAGCGTGGACTCGCGTCATCTGGAGCACAGACGGCAAGAAGAAAACCAAACAAAAAAAAAAAAAACACTGTACATGTGAGGCAGGAGCTCAGTGTTGGGGAAATTAACTTGGCCGAAGGGGGCCGTCCGAAAGGGTTTGGTAGCGGAGGGACCGGAATGTGGGTGGGAGGGTGTCGCTACGCTCAATTTAAGCTGGGATTGGTAGACTAGCAGAGCAGATCGGGGCGAGTTAGATGCTATTTCTAGAGCTTACACCACTGGCAGGGTGGGCATGGGTCGGGGGGGGGGGGTGGGAGCGGCGGGGGAGGCAAAAGGGCCGGGCGGGACGCACCGATAAGCCGGGGCAGCTGTGGAGGAGTTGTTTCAGAGGAGCCACGGCCACTAATCTGCACTCGCTGCACGTCGCCAATGATGTCATCAAACATGACATCACCCCCACCCCACACACACACACACACACACACACACACACACACACACACACACACACACACACACACACACACACACACACACACACACACACACACACACACACACACACCCATACACACACACCCACACACACACACACACACACACACACACACACACACTTTTATATTTACACCCTCTCCAAACAAAAGAACAAGTCATATCCACATCGTTCAGTTAAAAATGACTGTATCCTTAAAGAAAAGTACCTATTTTCTGGCTTCTGGACACCTGTTTCCCCTCCACCCCAAATAAATCATCTCTCTCTTGTCACCAAGTGACTGTAATACCGCACTCACAGTGCTGCAAAGTCTGCTGCCTTCCGCACTGGATGAGTGTGCACGGAGAAAGTATCAGATGAATGCATCTTCAGATAATAGATAAATACAGCCATTAAGTGCAGGTACTTAAAAACTTGAGTCTCCGAAGACGGCGTTAAAAATAGAAATACTTACTGGAGCCGACTAAAAAAGTTGCAAAAAACAAATTTGAATTGATCTCAGCTTGGCCCGCTGTGGCTTATGGATTAATTACTCAGTCTTACAGTCAGAGCCGGGTCAGGTCCAATCCGGTGCCATCAAAGAAGAGGGGGAAGGATGATGATGTTGTATTAGAAGAGATTACTGGCAATGTATTTCACATTTGACTGTCAGATATTGGCGTTGTTTCTGCAGGGCGCAGAAAGCCTTGATAACAGCCTGTACTCCACCAAACTGCAGGTCGAAGGTGATAATTATCATCAAGTAAAAAGTGTCAAAAAAGCCAACCGCTCATTTAAACTGTTTTCCATATTTCAGTGAAGGAAGAACTGCTACTGCAATGATGATATTTTTTTTTTTTTTTGCCTGAACCAAGCATAGTGGAGGTTTTAAATGGAATTCTCCTTCATTGATTCCTTCATTCATATATTTTTTCTCTCTATCGGTTTAGAATCTGGAGGGTAACTTCTTTGCTTAATCCAATTAGGGAAGCCTGGAGCCACCACTCCTCCTCCTTCCCACACACACACCAGTCACTAATCACCATCCTCCTTTTATCGGCCCAATTATCTGCACCTGTAACGCGGAGTAACATGGAGTCGGCCTCCAGCTCCTGCAGCAACATTTAACCAGCATCCTCCTCATCAGGACTCCCGAGTAGGAATGATCCAATACTCACTAGCATTAGTGACGACAGATACACGTTTCAATCATTTAATGGCAAGCTGAGCCCGGATGTGTAGGTCTAAGTCTATTCTTTCAATTGATTTTGAAGGAATCGAATACTGTTGATTCCATTTCCTGGTCGGCTAGCTTTAATTTCACATTGCCACTATTTTTGTGTGTGTGGAGTATTTCATATTTAAGGACAACCTTGTTGCTTTTAAACTGCATTTTTCTTTTGTTTTCGCATTGTCTTGAATTTGGTTTGCATTTCTATGTAATCTCGTAAAACATATAACGGCCATTGCTTTTTGCGGGACTGTTTACATGAAGATGATGGTCGGAGTCAACTTTTTGAAAATGGCTTCACAAGGTGGAATGTTTCGAACATGCTTTGACTTTTCGTAGAAACAGAGGAAAAAAAGCAACTTTTTTTGAAAAATAAAATGTCTTTCAGGAAGTTAGAAAAACCTTTGTGTCTGTGGCCCCACTCAGAATCTTGACAGCTGCTGTTGTACTGAGGCTTTGCATTTCTCTGTCTTTACAACAAGTGCGAGGAGTGAAAAGGTAGCACGACCTTCAGACACAAATCTCCTTTATCACAGAGGCATATGCCGATAAACAAAAGATATGGCTGCTTTATAACATGGTCTTTAATGAGTAATTAATTATCACAGTGAACGACTCTAAAGCTAAGGATCTTTACACTGGTGCTTCGTATCAAATCTGCCACCCTTATAGTTGATATAAAGAGCATTTCCAGTAAACACGAACGCTTTCCAATAAATATAACATTAAACGAAACAGTAATTTTTGAAATATATCAATATGGCTTTTGCACTTTGCAACTATGCAAAAGGTGTCGAAGCAATGTTAGGTTCAAAATTCGTAAATTGTAACTTTGAGCAAAAAAATTATCATTAAAAAAAAAAACAAAATCAAAAGCTGCATTTTCTCATGGAAAAGAAAAGTGCAGCCTGAGTGAAGGCAGCATTTCGAGAGGGTTTGTCAATGCACGGTGAAAAGCTGAACATTTGACCCAGACACAATCCAACTTCACAATGACGGCACTTTTAAAGAGGGCCTGAGATCCGTCTGACACCATCGCGCTCACTTCGGCGCGTGTGTCTGTCTGTGTGTCCGTGGATTTACGTCCCTCGATGTAATGAACATGCACTGCAAAGCAATGACAGGCCTCAGTGGGGACCGCACCGCTGGAGTCGGCCTAATAGATTGTGACTGATTCTACTCCATAGCAGCAAAATAAATAAATAAATAAACCTCTAACTGAAACGCCGCTTTACAATGGTTGTCTTGTGTATGCAAAAGAGAGCGACGGGAGAGTGCTCTGGAAATGGGGAAAGTGTACCTGTTGACTTCGGCATTAGCCCATCCACGATCAAAAGCTTGGCTATAAGCAGGCAGGGATGTAAACAGGCTTACATTTCTGTCTGTAACTAGGTCAGACAGCACCATCAGAGCTGAGCTGCTGTTACACCAAATGCCAATCCCCCCCCCCCCCCATCTTCACTGAGTTTCTGTACGAGCCTTATGGAATGAATATTTTATTAATAAAAACCTAAAAATTGATTATTTGTCCAAAAAATTTATAAAGTATTCATCAGTCAAACATCTGCATAGCAGGACAATGTGGTAATTCAACACAATGAAACTAGGATGATAAAGAAACTATTGGGCACGCAAGTGTCTACTGTTCTTACTTTCATATTCACAACATATTTACTTTTTAAAGATATGGTCACACGGACTGGAACTTAATAGCGGACGCGCCAGTATACACGGCGACAGTCTGACCTTGATGAGGCAGCGTCTGGAGGAGGAATGGTGATTGGTGGATAATAAAGCACAGCGGGAGCCCATCAGGCATCATCAGGCGGAGAATCAAAGTTTTTTAAGACTCCGTTTCACACCAGGGCTCCCGAACACAATAACGTGTAGGACGGCCATTTTAATTGAATAAATGTCTACCGGGTCCTGAAGTGATGATATCGTCCATCTTTAGGGGGGGTGCCCATCTTTGCACTAGTGCATTAGGATGAGTTGGAAAGGCCGACGTTTCTATATTGAGCGATTAATAAGGATCACACTGAGTTTATCGGCGAGGGATGCGAGCCAGATGTAACTGGGAGCTGGCCATGTAAAATCATAAGAAGCAGTAACGCGACGGGAAGCCGGCCTGCCTATGATGCTCGGCCGAGCCATCCAAGCCGCTGCTGGCTGGCTGGCTAGCATCCCCGGAATCAGACATGAGGACGACGGCTGATCAATCTGCTGCAATTTAAAAAAGAGAGTTTCTTTTTTTTTTTTTTCTTAATTTTTTTTTTACATCCTGGATAAGCAGATGGTGAATGCAAGTGTGTAACCCATACTTCCTCCAGGTGCTAGAAACTTCAGGTGTGAAGCACAAATCTCACGATCCCTCTTTTAGTTGGTGTTTAAGGAAACCCAGCGTGACAGCTTGCCATCACACGCAGCTTCATCGCAAACGGTGTTTAAAGCAGATGCGGTAACATATCTAAGAGTTTGAGAAATCACAAGCGTTATAATGCATCTGATGTCTCTTAAACCATGCAAAAAGGCACTTGGTGTTTTTTTTAAATGAATTTGTTGGAACCAATATTGATATAAGACATTTGACGGGTTTATCCGAGAAATGTCGTGGTGCGATATAAATAAAGTTGAGTTGAATCAAATAGTTTCACACTTTATGCGATTGGCAAGTCCTTTTAGCCTCATTTCAATTGCATGTATTTAGTAATTACAGTATGTAAATAAAAGTTTGACCAAGAGTGTTAATGAATGAATGTTGTTTTTCTTTTTTTAGTCGCAAAACATCTCATAATCAAATGCAAACAAAATACTATTAACTTTAAATCACCAAGAAAATTCATAGGTTGAAGGTTTATTTATGACAGGGGTGTTAAGCATACGGCCTGTGGGCCAGAACTGGACCACCAGAGAGTCCAATTTGGCCCTCGAGATGAAATTTGCCAGCTGTGACGAATGATGACATCAATTGCAATATATTTATTTGACTACCAGGGGCGCACAGAGGTATGCCTTATTTTCTTTCCACTTTTAGTTTGTATTACATGCTAAGTCAGTGCATGTGATGAGGATTAATACACAGATGTAGAAATGTGTCAACATTAAAGATAATTTAAGTTACTATGATCATAACATAAACTCGTCTGCTATATTTTTGAGTTTGTTTTATGCCTTTGAAAATGTAAATAGTCTAATAGAAATCCACTGTGATCTGCTGTGATGTTATAAAGCACACACTGAACTGAGGCACAACATTGTTGAAATTGCTGCTCTTTTATTCAGATTTCAGGATTTCCATGTGTTGTAAAAGGACAGTTTATCAAATGTGAACTTCATAAAGTGTGGAATTGACCCTTTCTGCTGTTCGTGGCTATCATCATCGCAAAACCTTCAGAGAAAATATTTCTGGTGACTTTTAGTTTGGTAAGTGATTCAAAAAGGATGTTTGAAAATACCAATCACTTGTCATTTGAGATTTGAGATTTTGAGCAAGCCGATGGGACCAGAAGATTTCAAGCTACCTTAATTGCTTTGAAGGAAACCACAGGAAATGTTCATTATACATGGAGGGATTAATATTCGTCCACAATCAGACAGACTGTTCAGTTTTGTCCTGTGTTCGAGGCACGCTGGGGAAAAAAAACCCTCGCCAATTAAATCACACTGAACGTTACATATAAGCTCCATCGAGTGGTCTTCTATCATGACAAGGCACTATCACAGAGAGGATCCAATTTGTGATGGTAGGTTCACTAACTCATTAATTCAAACATAAATTGTGAAGCTTCAGTCGTAATAGACGTTTTCTGAATCGCTTGTAAAAAAAAAGAAAAAAGATCTCAGATGGTTTAAAGAGGCTGAATATGGCAAAATATAGTATTTTATTGGCCGATGACGGAGTAGAAAAAACACATCACAAAGATTATATACCACTGCCACAGACACAGACAACAAAATAAGTGGGGGAAAATGGAGAGCGAGAGAGCTGCAAAGTGGCGTAGAGGGCTGTTAAAGAAGTGAAAGTGGTTAAAAAGCATCTCGTGTTATCGCCACAGTAATTTAGCAGGTCTGTGCGAGAAACAGAAAACCATCTGGAAAGCCGGTGTCAGTGTATTTCAGAAACGTCTCAATATGTGCCGCTTTCAAAAAAGTAGAATATTTCTCAGTGTTCCACCCAAACAAAAGCTTTTTTTTAAATTATTATTTATTATATTTGCACAGATTATTTCAGGCTAGAAACCATCGGCACATAAACAAGAAAAAGAGTCCCCACTCTTTAGGCTTTTACCATTAACTTCACCTTTGTTTTGGTACAAAAATCACACATTCAAACACAAACCGTGACGTTTTGATGTGGTTACACAATTTCTAATATTTTTATCAGCCTGCGATAAATAACTAAAAAGCCTGCGACCGGCTTGGATTAAAGAGGGAAGTGAATTAATGAGTAAATGAGTGTTTGCAGGCGCACTGAGCAGTCTTTTAAAGGGACGCGCGGGGCGCTGCTTTGATGGGGGCCTCGGTATTCCTGTCACGCCCAAGGCCCGATCCATTACAGCTCATTACCCGGGGAAAAGAATGAAAAAGAGGAGACCCTTGGCCATGCTCGCCTGAGCTCACACAAAACCCAGCGGGGTTAAACATCAACCGAGCCATGGAATCCCACCAGCTGGGCAGGTGTCAGCAGCACTATGATTGCCCCGGGGGCGTGTCTGCTGCAAAGTGCGTAGTTTATGAAGCAATCATACCAGCAATGTATTTAAAAGGAACAAAAAAAAATCTTCTTAGAATGAACTGACACACAAGTCTAACTGATTTGTTGTAATGCAAATAGCACACACTCCCATATGCTATCTTAAAAAAACTAAACAAAAGAAATGAACTAATGAAAGACGCATGCATCGCCCGAAGACAGAAAATCACGAGAATAGATGCAGATCCAAGAGGCAGAAATAAGGTCATATGAACTCTAATTGCACATCTGCATAGTACTATAATTAGACCTTCACCTGTGGAATGTATTCGCATTTGTTTGAGGCACTTTCAAGTCTGCCTAATTGTGAATAATTAATTAATTTAAGGTAAAGTCATTGAGAAAATAAAGTCTCATAATGATTCAGGTGATGTATGTGTATGGCTTGTTTTACAGAAAGAAGTCAATTTATATATTTCCATTGTGGGACTGATTTCTAATTTATGCCTTTGAGTAAATGCTGTTGTCTACCAGAGCCAAAGGAGATGAATTGTATACAGCATATTATTCTTCTGCATGGATACCTAAGTGGTTTAAGTACATATAATTAGCCCCCACTAGTGGCCCTACAGATGAACTGCAATGTTGGCATCTAAATGCTGAAAGGTTCTGAATTGAAAAACGATTGGATTAACGTATGTATGAATCATTGTAAACAGGGCCTTCAAGTCCAATCATTTGCCTGCAGTTGTATAATACGGTTGACTGCATATTGTAAATTAGGAATAAATATTTTATTTTGTCTTTTTCATTCTTAAATATTAAACAGAAATGATAATTTAACTATTTCTCCTGTGTCGACACTCACAAACAGGGTTCTTCAGAGCTCAAGAGGTCTATTTCAGCAAATCTACAGCTAATGGACTTTGTAGCTGCGCGTGCTCCAACGGCAGCACAGCAACATTCAGAAGATTGTCTTGGAAGTTAATCTTATTTAAATGAAGTTGCCTCGGGGACTTTTTGTAACACAATTTCTATCCACAGATCCCAGTTTACGAAGGTTGTTCTGTTTGACTCTGAAATAGCATTGAAACAGAAGAAACGCACACACACACACACACACACCTGCGTGCACAGAACTTTAAAACTGAATAGCTATCTCTGCCCTTGAATAAAAGTGAAGTGCACTTAGTTAACGGAAAAACATGACAAACCCGCCTTTTCACAACATCCACCTCTGCATAAGCAACTGAACAACACTGCATTACTCCAGGATCCATAAATTCCCTCAATGTGATCTCAAACTGAAAGGACGAGCCTTGGAAACCATCACAACATTAGAGGCATTAAGTTTCGAGACGCTATTGATGGCTTCGTTCGATGCATTCATGCCTGTATGGAAGAGACCTCAATAATGCACCGTGGTAGGTGAAACCAGCGGAAACCAGCTGCGTAAAACACATTATTACCCTGAGAGCTGTGTTTCAACTCCACGAATCATGCTGATGCAATGTAAATGAGGAGGAGAGGGGAAGGATGCCAGAGAGAGAAGCAGAAAGATGCCTCTGTCTAATTATACTGCTGCAATGAACATAATTAAAGCACTGCTGTTGCGTGTGTGTGTGCGTGTGTTTTTTTTGTTGTTGTTTTTTTTCCCTCTCCTCCAGATTGGCAAAAAATCTGTAACTGAGCATGTGATTGTTGTCACTAAGTGCACTCCTTCCCCTGGACAACATCCAGGTTGCTATCTTTGCTGTGGGGGAAAAAAAAAGAAGACTGCACCAAGATTTAAAAAGACCATGTGGCTCGCAGCAAAAAATTAATAAATAAATAATGGCTGATGTGTGGGTGAATGGACATGTGACCATCAGCATCAGTGCTGAAATGACAGGAAACAAAGGAGAATGAAGAATGAAGATAAAGGATCTTGCAAGTCATGACCAAGGGAGCAAAAAGGGGGGGGGAAAAAGTGCGGATGTGATTGTTGCATCAAATGAAAAGAGGGCAGAGAGAGGAGGATAGAAGCTGAGGTATTTGAGCGCCGGACTGGGATTAATGTAGCAGAACTCCACCAGTGAACTGCAGCAGCAAACACAACTATTAGCATGAGAGACCCAAGCCAGAGCGGGCCAAAGTGACAAATGATTGCCACGCTGCAATGGGCCCGGGAGACAGAAGAAACAAACCAGAAAAAAAATATATATATAGATGAATAAAAAAGAAAAAAAAACCCCCAGCATGTCAAAGGGAAAAGAGGCACACATATGAAAGCTTGATAGATGCTGGATGCTGGGAGAGCAAAAACGTGAACGTCGGTAACTAAGTGAGTGTGCGAGAGGCTTGAGGGACACAGAACGAGGAGGGGAAAAAGGGAAGAAGGCAGGAAGAGATAGAAACGGATATTACAGGTCGGATTACCTGGGGAATGTTTACAGAATTTAATAACTCTAAATGTCATCACGTTATTGGATTTATGGATGGATGTCTCTCTCCCTCACAATGCCGCTCTCTCGCCATCAGTCTTCCTCACTCCGAGACATGCGGAGATGCTTCATCATCCCCACCTGCAACAATTGCCATGGTAGCCATTCCGAGATTAAATGGGAAGATGCATCTGTCCCACCCTGGAAGACGACAATCTAATCTGGCTGAGCAAACAACGCGATAGGACAACTTCGTGTATAATTAATGCACAATAGCCCCTTGGTCCAATAAATTATTGACTAATATTGGAACATTTGAATTTCTATTCTATTTTATGTCACCATTAATTAATGCAGTTAACGGCAAAGCTGTACAATGCCTTAATTTCATTTTCCGTGGCAGAAATCGAAGATTCCATCTGGTGCTATCGCACATGTAACAGCGTAAACGCTCCTGAGCGGCCATTACTTGACATTTACATGTAATCTCCGCCCATTTTCACCTTTATGCCATAACACATTTTACACCACTGAAACCTTGAACAACTTACAGAGAAAAGTTTCATATAGGAAAAAAAAAATGTTGTTAAATTAGAAGCATTGAAAGATATTAAAATAATGTAAATCATTACTGCAAATCAAAAATTCTCAAGTTACTCCTAATGTATTACTTGGGCTTTAGAAAAGAGTAATGCTGAGTTATTAGGATACCTGACAAAAATTGAATAGAATAGAATAAAAATGCTGTATTAATCCCAGGGGTAAATCCTTAATTTGTAATGGTTCACCACAGCCCACATCCTATAATAAACAAAATGTAAACACATGTAATCTAATTCATTCTACATTCAATACATCACAGCGATTTCTTTGTATTATTATGAGTTCAGGATAAACTCTAATCTTTTCCAATACTCAATTAAACAGTGACCTTTACTTTGTTGCCATGGTTGCACTATAAGCCATGGTACGTCATATGCTTGCCTCGTTTAATGCATATTCAAATATTCCCAGGTCCTTTCAACAGACACCAAAACTTCATTTCAGGTGCCATTAAATCCAAATTTAACCAAGACCACATCACAAAAATGAAAAGACTTTCAAAGCCATTACAGAGACGTTCACAATCACACGATCAATCGTCGTACATCACACCAACTAATATCACTTTAATACCTCGTATGGTTGATGAAAATGCGCCACTGTGCTTTTACTTCTGAAACAATCTGGAATTAGAGCGAGATATTTTAATGAGGTTTACTTCACACCTTTGAATACAACACAAGATATTTTCATATTCTCAAAAAAGAAATGCAAAATATGCCTTCGTTAGGCGACGCCTGAAAAGCCTGGGACTTAACCAAAAGTATCAGTGAGACACATTTGTGGGACAGTTTTGAATTGATCAGAAACACATTTTTGTTCATTTTTTTTGGTCAACGGGAAAACATAAAGTGTTCCTGAAGCAGTCTTTCTATAGTACGCATACAGTTACAGATACTAACTCCTGAACACAGTATCACAGTCATTCCCATTCAGTCCTTGCTGTGGCTACAAAATCCAACTATTCTCATTACTCAGTGACGACCAAGCTGGACAGCATGTCATCTTGGTGTGTGCGTGTGCGTGTGTGTGTGTGTGTGTGGGAGGGGGTAGCAATGTCAGAAATAATTTAGGCATGCTCAGCGAAGCCGCAGAGACCCACGACAGAGCCCAAAGTGAGTGTGTTTAATAATACATCTCCACGGTGAGGAAGATGTCTCGGTGCGTCTGGGTTTTAATGAGTCCAGTTGGAGCACAGACATGTCAAAGTCATTTAAAATGCAAATGCATGCTAAAACACATCCTCTTTGCACAGCTATTAAGTCCAACAACTCCGGAAATGACCCCAAGTCATAATGGCCATGAAGACGTCTACTACGGTGCAGCAGGGAGAAAAGTACGACGGTCAAATTCACAGAGAGGCCGTGAACACATTGGGCCGGGCGCTCCGTTAAGAATGTGCCAAAATCAACTTCGGCATGTTCGGCACTGCAGCGTCCGATTCGAAAGAGGACCGAGTAGCCCGCGCATCGCCTGCACTTTGATATTCATCAGCACGTCCGGGCGAGGTCGAGGCGGATCAGACGGAGGGGGAGCGGCGGCTACAGTCGTGAGGGTCAGATAATGTTTGATACACGGCAAGCTTGCAGAGCGCGTCCGAGCAGAGGAGGGCAACCGGAGGCGAGCGGGGCACGAAGCGGGTCAACACATTAAAACACACGGTTACTGACGTGGTCCAGCATGGCTCGGGGTAAGTGGGCATTCAGAAGGTGAGGGTTTGAACGTGAAGCCTGTAATACCTGCAGCACAGTCATGGTTTGCCTTCAGAATACAGGTCGTGCTTCTCAGGAATTTCAAAAACATAGCATCTGAAATAAAATTGGATGGGTTGAAGCAAAATATGTATTTTGACATTGTCAGGAAAGATGGGGAAAAGTTGTCCATGTGCAGCAGACATGCCGTCGAGCTTTGGTGTTCAAATATGTGTACCTAAAATCTAATTTTCCACAACATACAATATAATATGATTCATCTGTTCCTTACCCTCACATTAAAGCTTTAAAAAAAATAAAGCAATATTGTACGATTGTAAATGTCTAGATATGCAATGTAATATCTTATGAATAAACAAGAAACCAATCAATAAATAAATGATTTTTTTTTAAATAACTTCTCTTGATTTCCTGAGCGTTTGATGGAAAGGAAGGGATTTAATTGATTGAAAGCAAACTGATATGATTTGATACGCGGACGCCATGTTCCGGCTTTCATATTATCTATTTCTTCATCTCGTTATTTTCTTCCAGCGTTTCACAAAGCTTTCTTTGCTCTTGCAGTGGCTTATGGAAGAAAATACCACAAACATTATTTCCGAAAGTGAAGCACAGTAGAGTTTGCAGTGTTTTATCAGATTAGTCTTTTATCAGATCCAAAATTCGGTTTGTGAACCCCTTTTTTTTTTTTTTACGGTTCTTTTGCTCATCCCACAGATGCATGTTCTCCGTGTCAAAAAAATACAGTAAAAAAAGTACATTTCTGATGCCAAGAAGCTCCACTTGAAAAAGAAGCAATAAAGAAAGAATTTATCTGTATTATGTTCACTTGCATTTAGAATCTGAGTTGCAAATTTCCAGTTACTTAATTGTTATCGTTGCAATGATTTATCTCAGAGACAAAAATGTTTCGGTCTGCAGATTGCACGATGAAAACACAACCTGAATCGTAGCCTACGACCGTTAGCATGTATTAGCATTTTATGTTAGCATTTACTGTAGTGGTCTTTCATTTTCCAACAAGAAAAAAAACCCCGACGTAAATGTAAACGTAACAAACGGGTCGTCGGTGGCAGCAGCAGTAAAGGTCACACCTTATATCTGATGCTGAATTCAAATCGCAGGTTGACTTTGACAACCGCTGTCCTTGAACTGGTCTCACTGAGTTTCACCGATTTATAGCCAAGACATAATATATAATGATTGGAATCTTTCATCTGGGAGGGACGAAAATCGCACAAAACAACCTGGACTATAATTTGTCAGTTTTGTCAATAATTTGTCAAAACAGTCAGTTGCATGAGTGCCGAGGTACAACTAAACACATTCGATTGTTTCGGTCTATTTTAAACAAAATTAATACCAAAGTAATTACTTTGTGTGTACAGCGTTAGTGCGTGCACCCGGCGCCTTGCTGGCATCTGCTCTGGCTGAGATAAGAGTGTTCGGAGAGTGTCCAGCCTCTGATTAATGCAGATTAATATTTCATTTTGGAAGTCCAGCTGCTCCGCATCTGCAGGTCCCTCTCCCGAGACCGCCTCGGGCCACGGGGGCTAACAATGTCATTACAACACAAACACGGGGAGAAAACCCACACTAGAATCAGGCCCGACAACAGCGGCTGTAATCTGTAGAGTTGTTGTAATTACGAAAAGTAACCAAGTGCAACCTCGCGGACTAAAGCAGAACCACTAATGTACAACAGTGGTCAGCGTTTTGAGATACACAGCGAATACTAAATGATCTCTGCATGCACTGCATCTCTCGCATCTGCTCACTAGGGAATTTTCATGGTGTTGGATTCCCTCCCTCCTCCTCCTCCTCCTCCTCCTCCTCTTCGTCTTCTTCTTTTTTTTCTCCCTCCGACTCTCCTGCATCTCATCATCTTTCTTCCCTCTTCTGCCAGTTTCCCAAGCCTGTCTTCTCGTGCAGTGTTTTCTGCTCTGTGGGGAGGCTGCTCCGAGGCTGACAGGGAGTGTCACCGACTCCTCTCACAGCACATTACTCTTTCACGCTGCATCTTTTTTTCATGCTTTCGTCCTTCTCCCCCCTCCCCCCCCAAACAAACATACACACATACACAGGTATTATTATATCCGTCTCCTGCCCATACAATGTGTCTGCATGACATACTCCTCGTTCTCCTGCACTGTGACAATACGTGGACGAAGATCGACTGTTATATAGGAGCTGGAGTTGCGCATTTGCAGCTGAGCTGTGTATAATAGCATGTGTTATTCGGTGTCGAACCAGGTGAGATAGGGCGCCTCCTGGACATTCCCATTTCCCCCCCCCCCCTCACATATTTGCCTTGCTTCGCCGGGCGCTTTATCGGGGGAAAACACACAAATGCCGACAGGTTGAGGAACCTCGCGGCTGTTTGAAAAATAGAGGAGGCGATTTTGAGCGCGGGGCGTGATGGGTATGAGACGGAGAGAAGGGAGCGAGATTAGAAACACAGAACCTATAAAAAAAAATACACGTATCAGTGGAAAGGAGAATGAGAAAAGACAGCGGGACAAAGGAGAGAGGAGGTGAGCTCATTTTGTCCGCCAAGCACCAGAGGAACGGTTCACCGTGTTCCGCGCCGAACAATTGGTGGCGTTCCCTTGTGTAAGTTTGACAGTGATGTTAATGCCTCATTAAAAGTATGAAGAGAGGCAGTAACTCACAGCTCAGAGTTTTGATATTGAAAGCCATGGAACATCTCTTCAAACGCTGCACCTCCATTAATTAAACTCCACAGATGGACACCTTGGCTTTCTCCCAGGCACAGGAACAGACAGGAAATGATAGTTGTGGGGAAGCGATAGCCGTTAGCTGTGCATACGTGAGAAGGCGATGGAAATAAAAGAAAGAAATCCAGCGTGAGCAGGAAGAGTGATTACAGATCAACATAGTCTGGTCTGGAATCCTAATTGACATGGTTTGCCGGAGAGGGATAATGTTTGCCAAATGGATGACCTCCTGGGGAAACTGGGAGAGTTTATTATGAACTGGCAATTATCACAGCAAGAAGCAAAACACCACAACATGCTGGATTTGGGCTGAAGATTTAACTTGTACAGCACTGATCTTCCCAAAAATGGATGGATGTGGGGTTTGTTTGTTTTTTTGGCACCTTGGTGGTAAAAGTGGGCGCCATGCGAAGACATTTGCCATTCAATCACAGTTTATTCAAGCTCGGGCCAATGGAGCCTAAACCAGCTAAGTGCTCCTGCAGACTGTGGAAATACAGCAGGCTTGGGCCCCGTTTAAATCAAGTGAAACGCATCGCTTTTGCATTTTCGTCTACTTTCTGCGGCCCTGAGTTCGACAACCCTGAAAATGGCTGTTTAGTAGACTCTTTCAAAACCGTCAAAATTGTATTTATATTCATTCAAAGGGTCGAGATAAATAGAAAACAATCACATATCAAATATATCTGTTGGTATCCAGAAACCATCGCACGCAGGCACAGGGATCGCAAACCTCACACAGAAAAGCCACCGTCCAGTTCAAACCACCAGCCGCTGTGTTTCGTCAACACATTGGTTTACTTCATACCAACAGAGGCAAAGAAATAATTTTCAATTTGACGAATCCTTGAGCGGCAAACAGCGAGAAGAGTTTTGATTACTTTCGCTTTCCTCCTGCACTCATCAGCAACTGTGTCCTTACTCAGTGAAAAACTTCAGCATAAGTAATTAGCGAGCAAAAGGACATGGGTTAAAGTTGCTGCAGAGGTGTTTTCTTAAGAGGAGTGCACTCGCACTCGACATGCCTAATTGAATGTGGACGCTTCAGGTCATAAATGCTTATCTCTTAAGAGGTCTGGGGATCTCGACGCTGTCTATGAGAACTGTGTCTGATGTGGGATGGCGTTTTCTTTTTCACAAGAGTGCCAAGGTGAACTTGATGGTGGCTTGTCTGCAGAATAAGACCAAACACTTCAACTAGCCTTGTGATTTTACTTATATTATTATTATTATTATTAATAATAATGATAATTATTATAATTATTCAATACAAATATAGAAACTAAAACATTCCTGCTTCAAACAACAGTTCACCTTTGGTCCCTTTAAATGTTGCGCTATTGTCTAACATTTATTAAATGACTCATTATTTATTGATTTTTATCAAGGTAGGATTCTGGCAAGCTATTATAAATACATCATAATACAATAAATCAAGCCCAACAGCAGTGCGGGTTACAACTAAAATATGTATTCATCGTTAAAAGAGCATCTCTCTGATGATCTGAAGCTGAACTGAACATTGTAATTTTGGTAAAGGTGGAATTTATGGCAGAGCCATTGCTCTGGATCATATTAAACTGTATTTAATGAAGTGGCCGGAGAGCATTTATTGAGCTGTAATTCGCTCATAGGTGATGCTGAACCACAAGTCGCAGGCAGACAGCTTGTTTCTTTGTTTATTAATTACAGCTCTTAAAATTTCAGGTTGATGCGAATGCTGTGATGAGTTTCTCTTTGATATGAAACTATTTCTTCAGGGCAGAGCGCTCGCCTTTCAGCCTGACATTGACACCAAGGTAATAGCATGAGATGGCTTCAGCAAACCCAACAGACCCTGTGGTGTCTATTTTTGGAGGTGGGCCGTCTCTTTCTGCCTGACAGGAGCTTAGAAAACACCATATTTCTGTGATGTGACTGTCAAGCAGCCATTTTCTCTGAATGATCTTTTTTTTTTTAAAGATCTTTTTAATTACACTAAAAGCAAAACTGCGACAAAACCGAAAATAACTAAGCGAAGTTATTCACCACAGAGAGTTTAGGATAAATATCTAAATTCATACTATAATATGAATTGAGCCCTTGACACTTAGAATTCAATACATTTGATGCCCCTTATTGACTTAAATGCAAATAAGTACGTTTTGAAGAATACACACTTTTTTTTTTGTTCTGATTGTTGACAATATAATATAAAAAACAACAAATCTCAGCATACACTGATGCACAAGCATGAACTGAGCACCTCAACTCAAATACAAAACAATATGATATATGATTGATATGACATGAGGAGAGGGAATTTGTCATGTTTTCAAAGTGGGAATAAACGAGGACCATCAGAAATGACAGATTTAAGAGTCAGTATTTGTTCCTTTTTCACAATGCGCTGACAATGCAATGTGAAAAATGTCAACAGTGACCTAAATACTAATCCACGGAGCAATGTTGAGCGCAGACACGTGGACAAATTGAGCAAACATGAGCACAAGTCGGCGTCGCCGGTGACAAACAAACACATACCTGTCATTGTCGACGCTCCTGAAGCCCGGCAGGATGTTCCTGAAGCTGGAGTTGCGGTCCAGCTTGGGTTGACTCTTGGTGCGTTTTATGGACCCTTTCAGCCGTCGACTCAAAAAGCCCTGTTGGAAAAAAAAAAAAGACGGTCAATAAAACCGCGTCGCTGCTTGTTTTGTCAGAAAAGTCTCAGAAAGTCAATGACTTGGCAGCAGGACAGGACATATTACGACCAGTATTTATGCTCCAACAACTCAAGATTCAGAGAGCTGTGGATGATTGAAAGGTAATAAATGAGTACAGCTCTTTTCAGAGGAAAAGGAAGAAAAAGAAATAAAATCAGGTTTGACACATTTGAAATAACAGAGACGAAACATTATCTAAGATGTTTGCAGACAGGACTTGGGCTAACGGCATGTTCACAAAGAGGACAGACAGATTAGGCTGAAAGGTTGTATTTATACAGAAATTATAGTGCTTCTTGTGTTTGTAGTTGTGACAAATGCTGCAGTGTACAAACACCGCCCGCTTCGCAATCACTTTTGTGCGCTAATTCAATGGGTACACCCCCCCCCCCCCCCCCCCCCCCCCCCTCCACCTCTTTTATTAGTTTTCCCATTCTTCCCTTTGTCTGACTTGGTGTGTTTGCTTCTTCTAACATCTGCAATCACACTCCCCCAAGCACCTCGCCGTCTCCATGGCAACTGTTGGCTGGCATTAGCGGCGAGAGAATATGAACAAATGAGATGTGGTGCCGGAATGGCAGGATGTTGCAAGTTTTTTGAGACCCAATTTAGATTTTCACTGCAGGGAGGAGAAAGAAGAGGAGGAATTAAAAAAAAAAAAAAAAAAAAAAAAAAAGAGGACAAGAGGTGGACTTGAATGGAGGAGTGTGCACGTGGCATGTGGGGCATTCGAGCCACTCAAGACGGCGCCACACACACACACACACACACACACACACACACACACACACACACACACACACACACACACACACACACACACACACACACACACACACACACACACACACACACACACACACACACACACACACACACACACACACACACACACACAAAGATGATGAAACTTCACGAGAGCGCCAATATGCAAGACAAAGTGGTAAAACAGTGAGAGTTGGGACTCAGGTGCAGCTTTTTAGCACAACCTGTCAGCGGAGATTGACCCCCCCGTTCACCCGCCCCCACTGTCATAGCTGTGGTTAAAAAAATATATAACCACAGCTGGAACAATAATAAATAATCACATCAAATTAAATGTCTGAATTTCACTAATGAGATCCTAAAGCTTTCGTATCATCTTGTCTGTGACGTACATACCATATGGTTCAATAACATATACCCACACAACTTCTTTCCCACACATTAAATACAATTTATTTTTTTTAGCTAAACTTAATGCAGCAGAATGTTTATTTTTCAAATAGTTGAAGAGCTCGTTGAAAGTATTTGGAGCACAGATTCATTAAAGTTTCAAACTCTTTTTCATTTAGTCAAAGTCATTTAGCATTCAGTTTAGTACACCCCTGATCTACAAAACAGAAAACAGCTACAACTACAACAGCCCCCAATTTAAATAAAATGGATACAATCATACAAAAGTAATCACAATTAGACCATGCATCCCTGCTTTCTTACTACTTCAAAATGTCTACATTGTTCTACAATGGCTATTAAAAGATAACTGTCAATTTAATGAGATTATCCTGCTTTAAACATGTGTAGCGCAACATGACCAGACACTTTGGTTAAATCTAGTGTGCTAGAATGGTTGGAATAATTTATTCCCGCCACCACAGTTCTTTTAGCTTTCGGTCGCCAGGATTTGACATATGAACATAATGACTGTGTCTAAACTGCATCGAGGCGCCGTTCGTGAGCAGCTGTTTGGAGATAACACATGGTGCCGGCAATGCTTCCTCAGAGCCATCCATCTTCTAAACTACTTCATCCAACTTGTGGTAACAGGGCGCAAACAGTGCAAAACACAAGAGACAATCAAACACAGTCACATTCAAACCTAATTCGGTACTAAGGATTCGCCGCAAAAGCAGGTTTTGAGACAATGAGATTATGAAAAATCGTCACAGAAAGATCCCTATGCCTCGACAATGACCTTGTAATATAATTTATGATCATTTAGGATACTGAATCTCTCCATGTGGGATTAATAAAGTCCAACCTTATTTTATCTTATAAATACAAGCGCTTACACATTTGAGGTCAAGTCATTTTGCTTTGAGATTCCTTCTTCTTAACAACAGTGCTCTTTCCCTTGCACCGAATTTACACCAGTTGAGACTGGGAAATATCTTCTTTTTTTTTTCTCAGACTTTTTTGCTTCAGATACTCACATCTGCTTCAATCTGATTTCACCAGCATGCTGATTAATGCATGGTGTGTGTGAACATAATTCATTGCATATGAATATGCAGAATCTGAGGCCATGTTTACACATACCTGGGTATCTGAATTTTTTTTTTTTTTAATTATGATATTTCTCTGTCTTTGGGCTTCGCATTTACACATAAACGCAGCTACGACTCACCACAAAGGATGATTCCTGAAAACTCTGTCCACAGTGGAGATGTGGATAAAATCCATGTCTCTGTTTGCATCTCAATGCAGCTAGGCAGATATTTACTTCACAATTCCTGACATCCTGTTTTTTTCCCAGGATTTTGGTGGCCTATCATGGCTTCATGCTTCTTGCTACACTGCCACCTACAGGTTTGGCATACTCATAGCAGCTCTGAACCAGCTGTATATGAAGATATTTTTTTAAACGTATAGAGGGAAATATCCATTTAAAATGTTTTTTTTTTTTTTTTTTTTAAACTGGGTACACGTAAACATGGCCTGAATCACTTTAATAACCCCATGGGAAAAAATTCTGTAAATTCTTTGGGGTATGTATATTATGTATGTTGATATCTTAATAACTAAACCTTTGTGATGTATTGTGCAGCCTTATTAACCACTTATCCACTGTGTCGCTCATTCATCGGAACCGGTCTATAGAAAGTCACACTTCATGTAATCATCAGCATAAGTCCTGTTTTCTGTTCAATTCACACTTACTCACTGCAGATACTAAAAATTGATGCATTCTGCCCCGGGCATTGTTAACATTAGCCAACAGTGTGCTTGTAATTTTCTCTTCCCATAGATATGAAGATACCCAGCACCCCTCTTGGGAAGTGAATCCAATACTTTGAAAACCCACGATCTAAATAATGAACGAAGGGAAAAAAAAAAAAAAAAAAAAACTCGTATAACCTCAGAAACACTGAGCAAAGCTTTAACCTTATCTCACATCCACACAGGGACACATTTCATGTAGCACTGACAGGGAAAAAAAAAAAAAAAAAGGCACATTTCAAAGACCTCTCCTCCTTCCTTCACATCCAGGCCATTAACACACCTGTATAATTACCACCTCCGGTGTGAACTGGACGACCTGGGCAACAATGGACCAGGGATAATTAGAGGGTGACTTCTAGACAGGCTGCCAGCTGATCAGAGGAGCCGCAGCATCCTGATGAATAACACCTGCTGTCAAGAGACTCCCTGGCCTGGCAACAAAGACTTGCTAATGTTTGGATATTTAAGTCCATGCAGTCCATGTTTATGTTTCATCAGCGTGTTTGCCTTCGTGGCCGAAAACCCCCAAAGTTGTTCTGAGTCGTAACGTTGATGGATCAAACGAGACGAACTGGGGTAACTGTAGAGGAGCCCACAAGATGAAATAAGACGGCTTGAGAGGGAAAAAAATGCTGGAAAATAACACCAAACGGAGTGAGTGGAAAACACATAACAATTGATTTTTTTTGTTTTTTTTAAACATGTAAAAATCCAGTTTATTCCTCGGGAACCCGTCAGTCTGTGCGATTTCTTACGTGCCTCTGGGGCCAGCTTTTCAAAAACTCTGAGAAAATAACTCAATTGGAGCACGGTGATAACAAATTCATAAAAGCCATTATGCATCACAAAGCTGGGACATGGCGTTTGAAAGATACGATGATTTACCAGAAAAGGGGAAAAATAACTGTAAGGGTTGCGTCATGGGAAATGCAGGATCAAGCACTTTGAGAGTTTAAGCCACATCGGGGAGTGAAAAATCAGGATGTTCAGGTATCATCAGATATTATTTGTTCTGACTCATGATTGTAAATGTCTCTTGAGGAGAGAAATAGTCATTTTCATTTTAATAATAGTATGCATGTATATCTTTTTAAGGCGTAGGCCATCAGTAATGCCATCATAATACATTTTAAGTTGCATCATTTCAAACCACTGGAAATATTGTACCTTTGGAACCAGACTTCTTTATTCATAAAGTCCCACCACCGCCAAGAGAACTGCATAATTTTCTCTTTGTACAAAGTGAAAAACTGACCCTGACTTCCTTCAAGGGTGCAAAAAAAGCATACAGGAAACAGCAGAAAGATATGGATGGAATTGTTCGATCGTGTGCAAATGAGATACTGTATGTCGAGTGCAAATAAATACACCGCCTGGATGTATAATTTGTATGTACTACAGAGAAAAGCTCAACCCGGGACAGGAGTTGAAAATTAGCATTAGCTACACACTCTGTATGTGTCGCATCAGCTGCATCTTTCATGTTGTAACTATGTATGACTACATTGTCCCTGTCAAATTTAAAAAAAAAATAAAAAATAAAATATTGAGTCAGGTGTTGTATCATGACTTTCTTCATAGAGAACCTGCTCTTTTAATTCCAGCATCTACAACTACGATGTATTACTACTATGATGTTGAGCTCTGACCCAGTTATTTGAGTTACAGGGACACACCCACAGAAGAGTTCCCTTTGGGAGCTTGTGAGTAGTTAGTGTTTTAATCATATTCTTGGGAAAGATTCAATCCATTTCCGGGGTGGTTTTCACCTGCATGTCATATATTTCACACCCTTGCTCTAACTCCGAGGGTCCTTATAGTTCAGTATAATGTTATGTTATGCTGAAATACTCAACCATGCATAAGAAGGAGACAGTCATGGAGAAAACACACAATAAAAAAGCCACAATGTTTGTTGCTCAAGTGTTGTGATGGTTGTGAAATTATTGTCTATTCAAATGAGTTTTGCAACCAGATTCAATCAGATAAAGTATTCTCAAGTATTTGTGCATTGCAGAACGGAGGCAATGGGGACTTTGAACATCCCATTTGAAAGTAGAGTGCTTAAAGCCAACAAGGCCACTGTATGAAAGTCTCCCAAAAAAATAGAGCAAAAAAAATATAAACCAACACAGGGACAAAATGACACTCAAGAGGGCAATAATAGTCATACACTGCAGTTCTGCATATTTTGATGCATTGCAGTTGTTCTGAAGCAGAGATGCCATTCCCAATCATTGCATTGATTCTCATTACTGTGCTGTGCTGCGACAGTAGAAGTGCCATTAACGATAGATCAAAAAATGCAAATGAGAACACAAGCTTAAGAAACAGGATTTTAGAAAGTTGTTCCACCAAGAAATTGAACATATTCACACTGTCAGCAGCTCATTAATGCACTGTAACTAAATATTAAGCTCATAAATCACCATGGTAATTATCATAAATATAAATATGGTTAAAATTGTGTTACATCTGAGTAGGATGTGATTTGTGAAGGAACCAGAGTTTACGATAATATTGCTTTATTAGAAGGAATTTAATACATATGCAATAGAGATCAATTTAAATTTGAAATAAAGCGTGTGACAGGTGTGAGAGATGTCAAAACGTAACTGCCATTTACGAATTTAAAACCTCCAACTAGCATCCCTTTTTAGTACTTTCCATTGATCATGGATCCTTGCTAAAAAACAAAATCGTTGTCAATTTCAGGACCGGTGTCAAGTGAAAACGCATTGGTTTCGCGATAACATGGCAGTATTTTGAATCGACGGCAGAAACGCTGAAAACTATGTAGTTAGACTGTCAAGCCACTAGTGGGTGCTGCTGGTTGTTTATGTAATGAAACCACACACAACACACATGCACACAGATAACAATGCGCTATAATCATTAACAATGGCAAATACATGGACATTCATATGGGCAGACGACGAAGTTGGATTATGCGTGACTAGAATATAATAAAACTACCACAACCCATGAAGATATGGACTGGGAGTCAACCCTTTCCAGTAGCTGCCACTGTTGTTTACTTGCTAAACTATTCAGAAACCAGTAACCAGAACATAACGAAGGTTTTTCGCATTCACTTGAAAACGCCCTCGCCTCATGAACAAATCTGACATCAACATCTAACTTATTGTGAAACTATAACTGTCGCGTTGGACATTATTCATCGTGTGACTTTCACTCTCGGTATTCCAGCTCTGCTTTACATGGATACGATCATTTCATGTATTTCTGTCAAGTCAGGTGAGGTAACTTTCAATCGCAATGAGAGGAAAATTGATTTTATTCAGCGAGCGACAACAATAACCCATCAGCAGGGGGAATGTGTTGATTAGATGGGGATGATGGATCCCTCGACTGAGAGGTCTCGCCATATAAATCACATTGTTTGAACCATCATTAATGATCAAACTTTGTGGTTGTATGAATAACTCCCAATTCGGTCAAAATTTGCCACAGTGCCTCTACAAAGAAGTGGGCAGTAAATGGGTTACTATTGCTACCTGCCACCAGTGAGCTGTGCACAGGAGCTATTAGCTAAATGATCGGGGCTGAGTCACCGCTGTCCGCGAGCGCCACGCGCTAATGCTCTTGACGGGGCCTCTTTCTTTATCGAACTCCCCCCTTCCTCTCTTTAAGTATTAGCCGTGCGGGTGCACAATTCATCCCCATACGCCGGATGAGTGTGCGTGTGTGTGTGGGCATGTGGACACATTAGCATAGTCGCCACTCTAAACAATGACAGATATGAGTCAGACTCGGTTATGAAGGACTGTGTTTCGGCGTCACCCTCGGATAGGCTGCTTCGCCGACATGACGAGGGGCTTGAAGTGAAAAGGCGAAAGATGCCCACTGCCTGATGGAGAAATACGTCGGAGGAGAGAAAGAAAAAAAAAATAGGAAAGAAATCAACGATGGCGCACAGACGCACAAACACTGACGCACACATGTCCTGGTTTCCACATATCAGCGATCACAATCCTCCTTCTAAGTCAGTCATTTCATGTTTACGCCCGCGTAGCCTGTGGAGTGTGTGTGTGTGTGTGTGTGTGTGTGTGTGTGTGTGTGTGTGTGTGTGTGTGTGTGTGTGTGTGTGTGTGTGTGTGTGTGTGTGTGTGTGTGTGTGTGTGTGCTAGCATATTAACAGCTGGCAAATTAAAAGGCTTCTCTTTTACTCATCCATAGAAATAAGACAAATAGGAAAAAAATAAATAGAGAGAGAGAGAGCGAGAGCGAGAGAGAGAGAGAGAGAGAAAGAGAGAGAGGATACACAAACCCATCATTCCTTGGATTTGTCTGTATCCTGTATCTCCATTTCACTCTCTCTGGAGCATGTGGACAGAAGTGCGACATTAAAAAAAACACACACAAATACACACACACACACACACACACACACACACACACACAGCTCTATTATTCAGTCAGTTATTGGACAGGCTAAAGGTCAACAGATATGAACACGCTACTTTCACACTCACAATCAGTCTGGAGAATAGGAGTGACTGATATTAACATCCGATTAAACCCCACCGGGGAGACGGGACCCCGTGGGAGCACTGTGAAAACGCTACCATTTAATTTGCCTTCAGCACCTCCTCGTAGGGAGAAGATTGAGAGGGTAGGGGAAACATTCAGGAACAGAGAGGAAATGGGAGAGCTGGTTTAACAAGAATAATAAAAGGAGAGAGAGAGAGAGAGAGACAGACAGAGAGAGAGAGAACAGAAATAGAGGTGAGACCAGTCAAAAAAAAATGGAGAAAATGACATTCGGTGCCTGCCAGGGAGGGATGAGCTATAGGAGCCGGATAAATGGAAAAAGTGGAGCAGAGTGTGGAGGTGGCAGAACATGAGTTGATAGAAGAAGCATGAAACTAAATGAGGAGGAAAGTGAAGGAAAAAGTACAGCAAACGAGGGACAAGGTTGCAGGCAGAGGAAGGACGATGCGCCCCCCCAAAAAAAGAGAAAGTGATCAAATATGGTTTATTCTTCTGTAAGGCGTATATTGTGAAGTGGTTTTTATCAAATGTGCAAGACAAATCGTTACAAGAGACTTCAGGGATCAAAAGAAGAAAGAACTGACAATCATAACTGAGAGAGGTCAGGTTGGCTTATTCCGCTTATATCTTAATGTATGGGGTTCCTGTTTCACTAATCTGGTCATCATCAATGTTTTTGGACAGCGGGAAATTGAGAATCTTGGAGAAAACCCATGTGTGCACAGGGAGAATATGCAAACAAGCTCAACATGTTACTCGACATGAATTGTACTCAAACCTTTATTCTCACTATGGGATGTTATTTATTTTACCACTACACTTGAGCAGAAACTCTGAGGAAACGGCCAAACTTGCTTCCGTTGTCTTGTGTTTGGAACGCTGGTGTGGTTGTTAATCAATACATCCAGTAGAGGGCAGTGCAAGTTATTGGTTTTCATGAAGGACAACATTTCTAATCCAAACACCAATGAAATTGGTTCAAAACGTATTTGTACTCAAATCTACATTCACAGACTTTCCTTGAGTGGATCCGTGACTTTTGTTGTCTTCTGTTTTTCTATAGTTGGTTGCACATGAGCTATACAGCACAACACCGCCCTCAACAGCTCATCAGTGGTATTACTCCATTTGCTAGTTCCCTAATAACCTACTAAATTCTGCATGTAGTTTATGCAGAAGAAATACAGACTTCATCTGTATCTGTCTTCGTCTTTAGGGCCAAGCACTGATTTCAGTCCCCTGCCTAAATACATGCCATGACATGTTGAAGTTCCTCATTGCCATTACTATAAACACCTTGTTTTCAAAAAGTCACATTTTGAAGACCATTATATGCTTTCTAAGCTCATTATTGCGTGTCTATATTTCAGGCTCATATAATCGAAGTGATGTGTGATCCGAAGAAGCTCATTTGGTCGCAAAGCCAACCTTCTTTTGAGTCACTTCTAACAGTGATGCATGCATTTGAATGTTAATCTGTAACTCCAGGATTGCCTGTAGGTGTGGATGTGTTATTCCTGTGACGGATTAGCAGTTTTAAATCACCAAGAGTCAAAACATTTGGACTGTCAGAGAGAACTAATATACACAAAGGGAAAACGTGCAAACTCCAGCACCACAATATGAGCAAAGCAGATGAATGTAAAGTTTGGAGAAAGTTTTTGGACATCTTCTTGCACCATGGGGGTTGATGGAGGGATGTTTTTCTGATGGTTTTTTTTGTTTGTTTGTGTCAATAGTTTTTGGATTGAAAATGATTTTATTTTTTTGTATTTTTGTGGAGAACAACATTCTACAACCATGAAGACTGAGGTGTACAGTAGAAGTGATGAATAAATAACTCCATGCCTCGAGGGAGAGCTTTTTTTTTTCGGAACACCTATTTGGATTTAAAAAAAACAAAAATACTCAAATCATCGATGCCTGAAGGAAAAATTTAATTGAGTAGAGCGTGTAAATATTGCAGAGATCCTTGCTTACTGCTTTTAAATTCATTCCTGGCACTACGATGCTTTGTTTGAGCTTCATGTCTGTCTCTTTGCAGTTTCACATTGCACACCCCCGACATGCCCGCAGAAACACGATAAGGGTATCACAGCCAATGCAACCTCACAGGGGACATTACAGTGTCACATGTTACTGTGAATTTCGATGAGCTCTTTAATTATTCTATATTTCTCCGGTTGACAGTTAAGGGGAACGAGGGGATGGAATAATCAGATTCAAGGCAGATTCAATGTGCATTTTCTATAACCCTTGTGTCCTGGTTTATTGTACGGGGTCCAAGGGGAATTCTTTGACTCTGAAATGTATGCATTCATATTTACTTTGTTTACAGTTTAAGTGTCTCAGTAGTTGATTGTTATCTCGGCCGGCAGGACTCCATTAAATCAGCACCAGGAGTTCAATCCAGTTACGTCAGTGTGCCTTTTAATGTAATCATCGTTCCTCATGAAATTAAAGTAAAATGCATGCAACAAGTTATTGCTGTTCCCGTTGCCTTGCCAATTCCACGCTCCCCTAAAGCACCAGATAGAATCAGTGCCTGGACAATCGGCGGGGGTGTTCCCCGTTTCCAGATCAACATCTCTTGTCCTCCTCGAGCACACCCTGATGAAAACAAGGGGCATACCTGTCCAATTAGACCCCCTGCTATTATCTGAGAGGAGATGGGAGGCATGGGCTGATTGGACAGGGAGCTCAGTCGCAAAGGAGAATCAATCCAGCTGGCAATCAGGGGGATGTGGACGTGACTGACTTTGATAAGGTTTGTTTGTCTCGCTCCTTAAGCAAGCACTGGATGGGAGAGAAAGTACTAAATTGTAACTTTCTAGATTTAACGTTTGAAATCTTCTGCTATTTTTGAATTGGCTGTGGAAGATTAGGCTTTGAAGAGATTTTGTCCGTGCCCGTTGGTGGGAAATAGTTTTTTTTTTTTTAGAGAGAGAGAGAGAGGATCGAGAGGATGCATTTGTGTGTGTGTGTGTGTGTGTGTGTGTGTGTGTGCGTGCGTGCGTGTGTGCGCACAAAGACACTGAGCCCGGTTTCTACAAAGAACATGAGAGAAAAACATTTTGACAGATTTAGCTCAAGGCCTAGGAGGGGTACTTTAGATGTCACCACAACTCTTTTCACCAGAGGAAGAAAAGTGTGGGGTGGTTTGTCATTGCTAAAAGTGGGAAATGCAGGAGAAAATGAGTGGCAAAAAACAACATTGTGTACCTGACTGTATCCTGAAATTTGTACCCTATCCTGCAGTGAACTTACTAAATCTCACTTTTAGTGTCTTATCTGTTAATCACTGTTGACGTATCCACATTCATTTAAATAGGGGTTCGCCTAAAAAGCTTAGCAAAGTGTTATATAATTTACACGTGTCCAAAGTTGCTGCAGGGATAACTTTTGTGGAAGACACCTTTGGCGGCCAGAAGGGGGCGGTATAATGAAAACTGCATGCGTTGGCTCAAGCGTCGACTTGGGAAGCTTATACTTGCCCAGTGCAAGAATTGCTTCTAAATGCAACCAGAGGAGCAAGTTAAGTGTTCATGTGATTGGAGACGGAACGACTTTACTGCAGAGCTGCCCCAACCTTCCTCCCTCTAGAGAGCGGAAGAGCCGCTCAAGAGACACTTAATCAATACGTAGCCCCGCCACCTGACCCCTTCTGTCTCCCCACACTTCTTTCCTCTCCTGTTCCTCTCTTTGTGTGTTAATTCAGTTAATATCAAGCAATATATGCCTGATACAAGAAAATATGACTTGGATTATGGTTTGTACATGAAAATGAAAACAACCAACGGTGCACTTACTGATGTGTGCACACATATGCAGCGGAGAGCGATCCATAATGTTTTGAGATACATGGACATTGTTTTTTTTGCTTAAAACCTAATTTTTTTGACACGTCAGTAACAGTTTGGTTGCTCCAGATCCTCACTGGCACAACTAAATAAGATTCCACAGGGATCTCAAGGAGAGAGAAAGTATTCCACCCATTGTTTAAAAAAAATTCTGTTGAGTTGACAAAGGAAGTTGTCTTCAGGAAGATACATAACCCTGAAAGTTAAGTCATTATTTCATAAAGTAGCTTATCAGAGCATTGCATACCATGGGATCTCATTGACACTCTTGTCACTTGGAAGTGTGAATACATCTGTCAGAGATATGTGCCACTCCAAAAATCAGGTCTTCGCTATTTTGGTTCAGTTAATTCTCACTCTGCAGGTGGTTCAACACTTCAAGATGAAGTCTGTTAAATTTCATTTTTGTTATTTTACTTTTTTTTTTTTTTTTTTTACAAATCCCTTTGAATGATCCCTCTCCTCCCCTACTATCAGGCCCCCACCTTTGTCGTAAAACATTACATGTATAAATGTGATCATCGTAACAAAAAAAATAAATAAAATGAAAGTACATATCTAAAAACTGTCAGGTTCCAGGAAGAATGTATTGTCTTGTAGCCTTTAACTTCAGTCATTAGTGTCTGTGCTAAGCGGGTGCGAAGGATGAAGTTTACACAAAGTTGGCAGATTATTTATGAGAGGCTAAGCGCTGAGTGCTGGTGGCCCCGCTGGCCTAACTTGAAGTGTTTACAGTTCACCTCCGGTTCATCATCTCCCCGCTCATTGTTTATTAATGGAAATATACACAGCTAATTGCTAATTATCTCCAAATTGATGACTCATCGAGAAATTTTGTGCTTCATTAACTGACTGTTTATCTACTGAATTAAACATGACGGAAGGCATCGTGGAATTAAGGAAGATGACAGCCAAAAGATGGATCTGCATTTGTTTTTTGCTCATGAATCCAGAAGACTAGAGACGGTGGGGGCGTATGAGTGAGTGAATGACACCGCTGTGTGTGTGTGTGTGTGTGTGTGCGGTTGTGAAAACTGGTGTGGGAGTGTTGTGTGGAAACAGCTCTGCCTGTGAAATTCAATGGAAAAAAAAAAATCACACAGGATGTAAGAGGGCAATGGGGGATAGTGCTCTGAATATAAACCCAGAGTTTGTAGACGTGCGATGTGTAGACGGCAAACATCAAAGGCCCCATTTCAACATTTGAAGTAAATGAGTTTCAGATTGGCGTGAATCCGTCTGGACTCCAGACCAGCCTCTTGGGGGGGGGGTTTAAAAAAAAAAAAGAAGAAGAAGAAGAAAGTGATCAGCCTTCGAAGGAGAGACTGAGGCAGACACAAAGTTTCGAGGTAAAATAAATACTGAAGACAAACAAAAAAAAACACACTCACAGTACTCACGGTGACTCGGAAAGGTGTGGCGGCGGTGGACGTCGGCTCCATGGTGGGCGTGGCCTTGTCTGCGGACCCCGGCATACTGCGTCGGCGTCCTGTCCTCTCTGGAGGAGACTCTGTAGATCACAGGTGTCACACTTGTTTAAGTTCAGGGGGCCACATGCAACCCTATATCATCCTGACAGGGATTTTTGGTCATGATGAGCATTAAATAGATTTGATTGGGCTGGTCTCTTTTTTACCGACATCATATATAGTACACGTGCATCACCTGTTCTCACTGGTAGTTTTTATATGCATCTTGCGCGTTAATATTACAGTAAGAATAAATGTGATAAATGTTGTGCAGCCATACTAGTTAGCATCAAGACTTTACTGTAAAAGCCAAAACATTAGGAGATGCGGGAGAGAAGAAGCCCTCCCCTCGTGCTTCACAGTGGTTGGTAGACCGGCCCTGAACAACAACATAATTTCATGTAGGCTCCAGGAGGTCCAGACACAATTAAATTCAACACAACCTGCTGACTTTTGGATGGTTTTATAAGCAGTCTGGCCGGTTACGTCTGCCAGACGTGATTGAATGGCACACAATAGTCTGGGCTTGTACCAAGAAATAAACAGCATTCCTTTCAAATCAGCTACATTTGAATTGTTTACATGTGGTGGAAATTAAAGTTTCTGACACCAATGAGAAGTTTATGTTTCTTTCCCATTCAGATATTATTGGTAATAGCTGCTGGGATCTACAAGCAATAAACTAGCTTGTATTTATATGTAGCTTGTGGCTGTCATAACTGATTGAGTTGCACTGAAGCTTATTTTCAAGCTGAATTTCATCTGTACTACACTTGAAATATGTTCAGTTGTAAAAATATACATCTCACTCTCCAATCTTTCTGTTTAAGATCATTTCTTTAAAAAAAAAAAAAAAAAAAGGGCAAGCATTCCCCTCTCCTTCAGGTTTTTCCTGCTGTTGCACCACCCATGAAACTCCCTGGTGCCCCCAGGGGAGAAATGTTGCTTTGGACAAAGCACCCCTGTACTTTCTTCTGTTACTAGTTCACCTATTCATCTTCGCTTGCTCCACCTTCATATTTAGCATACCAACACAAGAGTGGAATTGATCTGTTTATCTAACTCCAACAATGTCAAGAATTCAGAGCTTTTTAGCCGATACGCCACCAGAGTGGTCCACCGTGCGATATTTTCTCTTCCGACTGTGCGGAGCCTGTTATTGGTTGTCAGCAAGTTATCACTCTTAAAAGTCCCAATTCACTTGACCCACCGTTTTCAACCCCGTCTGAAGAACCAGAGGGCAAGAAGAAACCGACATAAGCACACGAGGGAAACATACCACGCTCCAAACAAACATAACCTCGACAGAACGTCAAACTGAGCTACAACGCCGCGCCAAAGACAGACCTCTGACACCGACAGCATGGCGGAAATAAGACTGTGGAGGTTGGGGGGGCGTAGAGGGAACTTGGATTAGAGTGACCTGGGTTCACTTCAAAACTCATTCTGCAGAGAGCCGGCGTTTTGACACCGGTGAAACTTTTACATTTAAAAATATGACTCATTTATAGATGAGCATGAGATGTGGGATGTTCACAGTGTGTTTTTTTTTTCTCAAAATGTTGCATGTCAAGAGTTTGCTTGTGTACAATAAGTCGACTTTTTCCACGTACGCTAGTTATCACGTGCCTGTCTTTGTAATCTGCTCGGTCGATGACGACACAGGAGACCGCGTGCCATTAGGTGAGGGCGAGCGCGTCAGCGGAGAGACCACACGTGTGCGCAGAGCGCAGCAGATCTGGACATGTCCGAGAGGAATGCGACTGATGCCAGCCATGCAAGTCTTTGCAGATTTCAGACAGCGATCATCGCTCACTGCCGGGACATAGTTACAGGGCAGACAACATTGCAAAGCAGCCCATGAAAAGATGAATAGAAAAGTCATCCAGGAGTTAGAACTGGATGCACAAGACCTCATTTCAACTCGACAATGACAACACCCCCCCCCCCCCCCCCAAAAAAAAAGTTAATTTAATATCCGCAGAGTGCTGAAAACTTGTCAGTAGACCCGGGCTGAGGATGGAAAACACATATAAGTAGGGCAGATATGATGATATAACATTATCTCATTCCGAGGCCTTTGTATAACACGAGGGGTCAGGGCATCACTCAGGCCACGTTGGATCATTTAAATGAGCCCTCTAACTATCTAGGACATTGGGAAATAATGACATTACATATAAATGTACTGTGTGATTCTAATAGGAATAAAACTGCGCGCACACACGCACGCACACACACACACGCACGCACGCAGGCACGCACGCACGCACACACCCAGTGCAGTCTATAATTTGGAGTGAGAGCATTGACCATTTTATGAGGAAACTCCCTACAGACCCGCTAATCTAATCATCTAGATTCACAGATATGGGCCACAAAGCTCCCTAGAATCGCTTTAAGGTTTAAAAACACCAACTCCTAATACACAAACTATTAATTTTATTGGGGGATGCTTGTATAATGTAATGTGACTCAGTATAACAGCCGTTAGAAAAGCAATAAGGCTCAGTTTTGCTCGAGACCACTTGAGAAGTTTAAGTTTCAACACTGAGCTTGACTGCATTATATTAACAGGCATGTCTAATATTATGTAAAAAAAAAAAAAAAATAAAAAAAAATAAAATATATATATATATATATATATATATATATATATATATATATATATATATATATATATATATAGAGAGAGAGAGAGAGAGAGAGAGAAAGAGAGAGAGAGAGAGGGGGGACCAATATTAAAAACACCTACTGCAATAATGCTACCAGTATGAAACCGTGTCCTTAAAAAAAAACATATTAATATTACAACAATGCCTATTATTACCAATATTAATTAACTTAGTACCTTTTAGGAAACATAAGGATACGCTAACACTACAACAAGTAGTGACTGATTACTGCAACTATTTTAGATCATATAAATGAACTAAATATATGCACAAATGTATGAATACGCCATCACAAAAACACCTGCGGTTTGTACGCGTCTAACATATTCTACATTAGGAGCGACCCTAACAAGCCCATGTTCTGTTTGTCAGCGCTGTCCTTTCTATTAGCTTGTCAAGCCGAGCCGTGCTAAATTAGCTGTCTGCGGTTTAACAGGCTGGTTGACTGTATTAGTGTGCTCTGTAATTGAAGAACGAATGGAGGAATCGCGCCTCCCGCTGCGCGTTGGAAGCCCCGGCTCGCCTTCTCGGCCCACACAACTCCCCGGCACACACGTAAACACCGTCTGCGGCAACAAAGCGGAGACAAACATAACTCGGGCAGACACTGAGCAGACGTCCTTAAAAATCCCTGTAATTGAAAAATCCGGACCCGTCTCTCGATCCCCTGAGTGGGGGGGGGGGGGGGGGGGGGGGGGGATCCACTGCTCTGCGAAGGAGGATTTGATTTTAAACTAGCTTAGTTTGTAATGCCGCCGAGACACGTTAAGCCCAGAAATGTGCAGTTAGTGAGGAGACATGAGCATGAAGCCCATTTAACAGGTACCACAAGAAACCAGCCAGAACATTAAGACCACTGGCAGGGGAACTTATTACCGCCCGTTATTGAGTGCGATATGGTATGTTCGAAGCGGGAAAATGGGAAAAGACCAGGAATTCCAGAGGAAATTTCATGTGACTGATTTTCTTTCATCTCCTCCTATCCACTTTGCATGGGAATTTTTTTTCCCTCCGTTTTTTGGCGATTTCTCTCAGAAACTGTTTGCTGAATCGTCAACAAAACTCATAGCTCACTATTCCTGAACGTTCAAGCCTTTTCATGTGCTTTTGGCTGCTGTGCTGCCAACAGACGCTGATCTCCTTCATGAGGTGCCTCTCCCTTCCGCTTTGTACGGGACATTTTTTTCACAGTGTTTTATAGGATGTATTCGTAAATGGTTAGCCAAATTGTTACAAAAAGTCTTAGCAAAATATTCCCAAACGTTGCGTACGTATTGAAGTGCTTTTTGTGTCTGTGCTCTAAGCGGTGTACGACTAACTGAATAAAATAAAATAAAAATAAATTAAATACAAAATAAAATAAAATAAAATAAAATAAAATAAAATAAAATAAAATAAAATAAAATAAAAAAAAATAAAAAAAAAAAATAAATAAAATAAAATAAAATAAAATAAAATAAAATAAAATAAAATACAATAAAATAAATTAAATTACACAGCCACCCAGGATAATAATCTTTGTACCTTGCCACCACTAGGGCAAGCACAAGAATGAAAGATTTGAGCAAATATGACCAGGGTTGAATTGTGATGGTAAGACGTCTTGGTTTTTTTTTTTTTTTTTTTATCTGCAGCTCTCGTGGGGGTTTTCCTGACCTACACTGGCCAACATCAATCAACACAGGAAGGAAAAGCAGTGAACTGGCCACAGGGTCATGGGCAGCCAAAGCCCAAAGACGCATGTGATGAGTGAAGGAGAGTTCATTTGGCTTGATGTCACGGAGAAGTAAATGTACTGCAGTTGAGATTGCTGCAGAAGTCGGATATACGGGTGTCAGGTTACAGAGAACATTTCAGATTTTCTTGCATATGTTGGAAAAAAAAACCTCAGAGAGATCATCCAAGTGTCAAGTCTGTGAAGGTTACATCAGTTGGACATGACACATGCAAGTATAAGAAACTAATTATTACAGAAAAAGAAGAGTATTCCAGTACATGTTGTCAAAACTTTGAAATTCTAATTGTACACATATATCAAGGTTATGCCTTAAGCTGAACACCTACATGAATCTATGAAATAGCTTTCCCGCAAGGTTCTTTCAAAGGACTCCCACAGTGGCCATCTTTGTCCACAAAACCTGCAGGCCTGGAGGGAAGGTGTAACGAGTCCCTTTAGCTACTTTATACATTCACAGCAGCATTATTCTGCTGAATAACAGCAGAATAATGCACAGCAGAGTTATTCAGTTATATTCAAACACTTCCAATACGGCTTTATGTACCATTTATACATGGTAAATTGTATTCAAAGGCATCATAATGAGCAAAATCACATATATTTAATAATTTTCAGTTTTGAAAATGTGTAAACCGTTTCACATTTTTGAGCAAATTTCTATGAACAATTGGCTACATGCTATTAGGTGTCACTATTCAATTATATTATGAATGATAAGGGGGGGATTTGGATCTTAAATGTGATTTACTGATAGAATGAGATATATGGCTGAAAACTTGAACTGGCTGTACAATGTAGTTTTTCATAGTTTATTATATTTTCAAGTTGAAAGCATCAAATAGGTGCAATGGATGGAAGCTGAAACGATTTCTCAGAGCAAGGCGCAGCGCAATCAATTTCAATGTTCAACATAATATTTAATCATGTATTGAATAATTGCCATGAACTTATAATTATTTATTTGAAAGAAGATGCATATCTTTTACATAGAATACAAGTACATGTGTAAAAATATGGACACTTTATTAAATGGAGCAAATAAAATATTCAGTACAGCTTTGGAGGCATATTTTGAATAACAATGAACCTGATATGCCTTTGTTGTTCTGTCAATGCCCTCAACATCCTCTTTATTCTCTACACATGTTATATAATAAGAATTCTTCAGGTGGATGTGGTACCGAGAGGATGTTTATCCTTGCAGTGAACTGTCAATACAATCTGTGCATTGGTTCTTCTTGCGCTGGTTATACGTTTGTGAAAAGTTAACAAAAAAATAAATAAATACAAAATGATGCTGAAAACCTTTCCGATTGCGGAAAATTGTCATGTTGTTTTGGGGATGTGGGCATGAGGAAACCGTCGCAATCTTTCGTCACAGTAAAACATTTGCAGAAATTACTTCCCTGCCTTACTTCCCCCCATCATAACAAACAAACAAGAGCGGTACCGAAATATCTACCGCCATGAGATGAAGTGTATTTCATGTTTGTTTTTTGTTTTTTTTTGTTTTTTTTTAAACAACCCTCAGAGAGCACACGGGGTTGATTAAGGTAATCATCAGCGCAGACTGAATTAAATCGGCGGCGTGAGATTCTGTGCTAATCTTCAATAAATTTCCCCCCTCAAGCCTTGTGTAATTTCATAACGGAAATCTCCCCAACTCGTGCACAGCTGGCTGCTACGAGCCCTAACAGGGGGAAGTTCACACATAAACACGCATAGAAACACACATCAATTAGCTGGTCGGCTAATTGTCTCGTGAAATCGCAATCTACGCTTCCACATGTTGCCGACATCTGCACGCAATATACCGAGCGCACCTCCGCACGCGCATGGAAAATTCTGCCTCGCCGCAGCTTCTGTGGGGCGACACCGATTCGCCCACCGGCAGACGGCAAACAGACAGTCGCAGTCAATAAAACTTGAATTAAAACACGAATTCGAACTAATGAAGATCATGAAAAGAGGCTTTTTGTAGCACATGTGGTGGCTGGTGTGGGATTGTTAACGCTTCTCATTTTTAGTGGGTCTGTGTAACTGCTGTTTATTCAAGCTATTTGGAGTTGGGAGCTGTTAGCGAGGGCTTGGATGGGAAAAAAAAAACTCAGAGGGTCTGCACACGGCTGCAAAGTCAAAAGGTCAGCCATGTTTGAACTGTCAAAAGTCAAAATGTTCACAATATTCTGGGTATGGGAATTCATAATGAAGGCATATAATAATGAATGATAGAGATTCAAACATAAAGAAACCATTGAAATCTAGTTAGTTTATTTATTTAAAAATTTTATGTTTTAGTTTTTATGAATTGTACAAGAAAACAAAGAAACAAGTGTTGGGCCTCAGCTTCTTTCTTTCTTTTTTGTCGTGAATTTGTTGAGAAAAAAGCTTCTCTTTGGATTAAACACTATTAGTAATAGTATTAGTAGCAGAGTAGTAGGAATAGCAGTAGTCATAGTAGTGGTGATTGGAAGTGGATTGGAACCTGTGTGAGATGAGAGTGCCAAAGGTCAACATTTTCACTTTAACCTTTATCACAATCCTTTTCCACTTTTTTCTCCAGATATTTTCAAACTTCTCTTTATTCTCAATGTCTTCATTGCATTCCCAGAATTGTTTTATTCAACTTTTTCAACACTGTTTTAACTTTATTGACTAGCATTACGACTTTATTCTCAACTTTTTGCCTTCATTCTGACGCATCACACGTATTCTTGAAATAGTGAGAAGTGCCATGGTTTACAATCAATCCCTCCTCTGCACTTCCGTCTTCCACCTTTCTGTGTTAATCACGCTCTCGTCGTCCTCTTTCCCCTTCATCAATTCGCCTTCTTCCTCCCGTGTGCTCTCGGATTAACGCTCGGCCTCAGTTCTCGTGCTGTATCGCTGCGCCCCCTCGCCTCCTACATCAAATCGAATCAAATCCTCTCCTCATCTGTCACCGTCTCCTCGTGGCTCTGTAACTGCCTGCGTTGCCTCCAAACTCCTGACTCCATCCTCCGTCGCCGTCTACCGCAGATAAAACCACTCAGTCTTGATTTTTGCCCTCCTCCAGGCTTGCTCACAGTTGGCTGAAGCGGCCGCAGGGCTCGTAGCCTTAGGGGGTTAAAGCAGCATGGACTACGTGATGATCGCCTCCATTTTTGTGCGTGTGTGCTGCATGCGAATCACAAACCTGGGTGTTAAGAGATGGGAGTGGTTGCAGGTCGGACCGATTGCGAACACGGCGATGACGAGACGCCGATTAAGAAGGTTTAAAAACATTTTTTTCGATCAGTCTATTTATCTGAAGCTCCCTCCCTTCCTTACCATTTCCTTCCTTCCATTTAAAATGCCGTAATGAAGGTCAGATTCCATATTTCCTCTGCATTTCCTAACCAGACGTGCTTGGGTCAGTGATCGGGAGGACGTCCACCCTCCTCTCCCACTTTCACCAGCACAGGATGTTACACTTTTGCAGCGAGGGCATGAGATGAGGCCTATTATGTACAGTTCACAGCTTCTCTCACTTCTGAAAGCAAAGTGATATCCAATCCTCCCATGTGGGCTGAAATTAAAGCACAGCAGGCAGGACTGAGTGTTAAAAACCCAATCCACGTGTGCCAACCCCCCCCTACCCCACATCCCAAAAAACAAACGGCACAGCAACCGAGGCAGGTGGTAATGTGTCACAAACACTGTCAGACAGGCCACCGATAGCATCGAGTTAATCATCCAAACAGGGCAAAACAAGGATGGCGATGAGTGTTTTCTGCACGTTTGCAGCAGCTCTGCTGCATTTGTACAACGAAAATAACGACTTTTTTTTTTTTAGCACACATCATTCATTTAGCCTGAAGTGATGCTTGTTTTTTTTGTGATCTCTTATCTCTCAAGGAGCTGGTTGTGCTAAGTGACTCGGTGATGGAAGATGAAATTCACAGGAGCTGGTGTAAGTGAGATGCAGTTTTACAAGTTTTGTTGGTTTTTTTTTTGAAACTCTACCACCAGAGCGACTTGAAAAGTCAGCGTCGTCTCCCTGGTGTTAGTAATCCTCCTGCTGAACTGGGGTGGCTGGAGGTCTTTATTTCACACTTCTTCCATGATATGCATGTCGATGGCGTTGTCTTTATAGATAAATGCCGCGTGCATTTTAAAAAAATTGCTTGCTCCAGAAACACATGCTTTAGTACACAGAATGGGGAATCAACCTGTATTGCAGATTTTACTCTTTGAGATGTCTTGTTTGGCATCTGTAAGCTTATTACCTCTATTTACCTGCATAACGAATCAAAGGGAATTTTTATTTGCGACCAGTGAATCAACAGTGACAATCACAACAGCAGAAAAGAATATATAAGAATAACACTACAGTTACCTGTATGTTAAAGTTTCTCTCCCAGAATCTACTTGAGAAAAATTGTATAAAGTAGGACTCAGTTTCAGTGGTTGATTTACATCTTGTTCTTAAGGAAATGCATCATCACATTCATAAAAACACGCATTTCCAGCATTCAAATTTCCAGAACATCCCCCATTTTGTTGTCGTCTTGGTGACAATGGACACCGTGGACACATTCCCGAGGCATTGATCCCACTTGTGCACGTTTTTTCACCAAAAAACTCGATTCGCAACTAGAAAAAGCCAACGATCCTTTTCACAACATTTCAAAGTATTCTTATGGCTTCAATACTCTTCTTTGAGAAAGTCTGGCTTTTGTTGTTGATGTTTTCACTTGAGCTGCCGCGACACCATCTTTTATATCCCAGAAGCCCCTGCTGCTCAGGTTTTCCAAGATGGCAGTTTGTTTTTAAATATATCGACTTTGCTGTGATGGATTTAGGCAACTGCAGGCTGTGGATTTGCGGTAATGGTCTTGTTTTAATGTATGTGTTTATTGCCTGTGCGGAAGTGATACCTTTTATGGGGAGTATATTTTAAATATGGATTCTTATAGAGTAACTGTACTGAGGCACACTGCAATTGGCAAGTCAATTAATTAAATAAAGCCAAATGAAAAATGGAGACGTTGTTAAATTAGCATTTGTGTAAAGTGAAAAAGCATCATTCTGCATTTTACTTGGGAGTCTGCAAACGATTGTTTTGGTGTCACGTTGATCAGCACATTATCTTCAGCAGTGTGCAATGTAGTGGCAAGCCGGTCATGAAACTCAAATTATTTTCTCATCTGGGGACGGCCAATATCACTTCGTGCATAGCCGTTTTGAATGGGTTCCTTCACGTTCAACCATTGCCTCAAAACAGCGGTAGTGAAAGCTGCCAATGCAGTCACAACACTGCGAGCAGCTTGGAGGTTCAGCATTTTGCCCGGTAACACGTTGACAAACAAACAAACACGTTGAGAAGTAATGAACAGCAGAAAGCCGCCAGCTGTGAGCAACCTATAAGGTAATATCTGCCAGTAATGTAATATGCTTGGACCATTTTGAGCGTAATAAAGTCAATAACCTGCCAATTGTGTCATGATATAGAGAAATATTTTTTTCTTACCATTATTGAAAGACTGCATTTCCTCAATGGATGAATATTACAACTGTGCCATCCACGATCCAGATTTTTGATTAAAAAAAGAAATGGAGTCCTATTGTGGTAATATTGCAATTATGGCTCACATATCCTTTTACACTGTCTTTATTGGTAAGCTATATCATTATTGGTTTTTTACATGTAAAATAGAATACATTTTCAGATTATTGACAGTGATTACCTTATTGATTGTAATAAAACTGAGTTTTCCTTTTTGTAGAATGTAGAATGTAGAATCGCATGGTGTTTCTCTGTAAAAAAAAATGCTTTGAGATGACTGTGTTGTATAAATTAAGTTGGATTAAATCAAATCTGGATCTGTGATCACATTACAGTCTGCGATCAAAAAGAAAATCTCAGCAAAAATACATTTCTTAAATTGATAGCTTGCGCTCTTTAATAATAAGTCACGCATTACCTGATCTGTTCAAGGGGCAGAGGAAAGAACTAAAATCTTCAACAACACATGATGCCACTTTCTAGAAAGAGAGGACTTTGTAAAACGCACACCCTGTGAATAGAGTTACAATATTTTATTTTATTTATTTATTTTTAAGTCAACTAACAAACACGAGTTTACTACTCACTTTCATTAGACTCCGAAAAGAAATATGAAGTCTTCAATAGATAATTGCTCCAGCCCGGTGCCTGTTTCATGTGGCAACCGCCGCAGGGCTTTTTAGGCTTTTTTGGAAGCATCAAACAGCTTCCTGTTGTGGCCAAATGTAATAAGTACAAGAGACGTGATGGTAAAAAACCAAACCGGAGAAGTTCAAACATGCAATAAAACCCGATGAAGCCATGGGAAGTGGAAAGCTGGTGAAAAAGGATTCTGTACTTTGGAGTGGAAAGTTCATTTAAATATTTGTTTTTTGGTTTTTTTTCAATTAGCAGTCTTTAAGGTCACATTATATAATGACTTAACACCAATATTTAACATTTATGTAGACTGAGACGTATTGTAAAGTGTTTAACGATCAAAAATCCAACATACTTTATTGCTTCAAAACGTATTCGAAAGATATATTATTTCTAACTCCATTTCTATAGGTGGTTACCTGACATCTCATCACTATTTAGTAGAACGCATGTAAAGTCATATTTTCATAATGTTTGCTAAACATGCTTTCAATGTGTCTATTACTTGTTTTGTGCATACTTCAATTCCATTTGATGCAGCAATTGTATTTTTTCTAATACTTCATGAAATCGTACATGAACAAATGACCAATATGGCCACTCACCTGATAAAGGCTTTAAGCTTTATTAAGTTTGAACAATAGAAAAAATATATTGTACATGTGCTCACTGTGCCAACGTCTGAAAAGTTTTGAGTACAGGATCCTTTTATCAACGGCAGCATGAGTTGGCATTTTAAGTAGTCGATACCCACAGGACTGAAGAGTAGCCTCCGCAGAGAATGCAGAGTTCTCCTGTTATGACAGGAGGGAAAAGCAGTGGAGAAATCAAACACACACACGCTCTCTCTTTCTTTGGGCTGGTGAAATGTGTAGCCAAAATCACAGGCTGTCAGGCTGTGTTTACTGTGTTCTCTCTACCTGGATGACTATCTTCTCTCGGTCCACCCTGCCTCTCATCCCGCTTCCTTCACAAATACATCACTTTTCACTTCTTTTTTTTTTCTTTCCCCCCCCCCCACAAGCAAAAGACAACTAGAACTTGTCTTGACTGGCAGATTGAGGAGCAAAGAAAAAGAAAAAAAAAATTATCCATCTGTCTTTGGAATATAAACTACAAATTAATGTCAATCAAGAACCAATGGGCTCAGAAGTTTCTTTTTTTTTTTTTTTTTTTTCGTAATCCATCTCGTCAACAAGGAAAAGCCTTCTTAGTGGTGTAACAGACTCCCAGCTGGACAGTGATTCATGTAATGGAGGTCAGAGCCGAGGCCCACCCGGGCACACACTGTACCACAGGCACAGCTTTCGATTGTCAAGCTTTTATGGCTTCTCCTGAAACATGTGCTGGTGTGTGACATAGACTGGGAGAAAAGAACAGAGAGAGCGTGTGTGTGTGTGTGTGTGTACACAGGGGCTATAATGTGTTAACACTGAGCTGTGAGGACAGCGCTGGACTTCTGACCTCCGAGATGCTGTATTTGCTCAGTGCGGAGATGATGGGGTGATAAAGAGGTGCTGCTCCATCTCCTTGGAGCGACTCCGTGGACACGGCGGGGGGGGATTAGAGGAGAATTATTTCACCGCACAGTCAACGCTCACTTAACTCGCGGCTCGCACTGGTCTTAGCCGGCTGTGGGCTGATGGTGCAAGGCGTGCACCTCCAAACTGAACCCGATCTACTCAGTTTGTGTCGCTCGAGCCGACTTGAAACGCGTTTGTTTGCCACGGACACAAGCGCTCTATATGCAGCCACGCTCAAGTGACGTCCAAAGAGAGGGTGCGAAAGCGTTGCTTCATGTTTAGTTTGGCACATGCATGCCTTTGTCTGCAGTTTGTTATGGGAAGACATAGTAGGAGGAGGAGGAGGACGGGTAGGAGGAGGATGAGGAGGAGTGGAAGTTTGTGTTTGTGCAGAGGGCGACAAGCAGCAGCAGCAGCAGCAGAAGCATTCCAGTAACTGAGATCCTATTAGTCTCAATAACATGGACAAGCAGACACCCCGAGCACGCTCCGTCTCAATTGAGAACATTGGCCTTTCTTTTCAAGTTGCTAAAGTTATACATCAAGTCCATATAATCTCACAGCTGCATTTCTTAAGTTGTGCCCACGCAACACTTCCTCTCTAGGTTATTGTGTTAATTACCATAATGTATACACAAAAGTCTATGTGTAATAAACAGACAATAACTTATGCATGCAAGTTCACATTATTACTGCACCGATATTTTCAATACTGCTTTATCCACATGAGGCTCAGATAAAACCTGACAAGCTGAATACAAGCAAAGCCAAATTTCAGCCTGGACAGGTCGCCAATCAAGGAATAACAAACGCATTCATAACAACAGGAAATTTAGAGTCACCAATCAACTTCAAATGCTTTTTTTTTTTTATTTTGAAAGAAAACTACAGCAGCTGGAGAAAACTCACCTTGATGATTTAAAATTTTTTTTTATGTTGGTGTTAATTTTGGTGTATTTAGATTCAATAGTGCAACTTATCTTTATGATGGCTTTATATAGTGGAATTATTCTTATTTGTGGATTTAATGCTTTAGTTGTACTAGTAAATAAAACTATTGCTTTACCACATTACTTCAAGTTTTCAATGTTTTGATATTGACAACATTATCTACGAACTAATACCAACATATTTGCTGGGCTGTACTTGATGTGTGTATTTATGTCTACATTTCTAAATAAAATGGAAATACCTATGGTAATTACTATAAAATGCATGTCAAACCTGCAGGTACTTTCTTCTTTGCATTGGCAAGGTGTGTCCACAGACTCATGAATGCATGTTTGAGAGTCTGAAATATTCATTTTCACTGTTGTCCTTTACATCTATTCTGTACACTATTAATATATTATAGAAACTCACAGTTTTTGATCATTTTTTTTATTATTTATAATTATATTTCATTAAAGTCTTCGTGTATTAAATCACTTTTACAATATTTGTTGGCCTCTATCTCAACTTCTTAAGCGGGGAAAGAAAACTAAATAAATATTGTGTTTGTGCAATTTGGCATCAAGTACAAGCGTTCAATGGTTTTGCGTACCATTCATTTTTATTTATAATAACATTTTACATAAGGTCGCAACTTTTTCGTATGTATTGAATACACTTTGATGCACATTTGCTGACCTTGCCACTTGTGCATGAGCTCTTTTACATCTAAGTGCATGAGAATACAGCTCAGCTGAGCAGTGCACGCATTCTGCTGGATGTTGACAGGCAGTTTTACGGTGAGTTATGGCTGCGATCATCTATAGACCTCTAGCTGCTTCTCCAAAACTGCACCCTGGCTCTGGTTCGTAATCTGAGTTGATATCTATGGATTAAGGGGATTAGCCTGCACCTGTCTCCCTGTTATTGGACTCTTTTCGGGTGCTGAGAAGCACCACGTCATCTGGCCCATCTCCATGATTCACTAAAAGCTGAGAGGAAAGGAAAAGGGAGGAGACGGGCACGAAGGCTGCAGTAAATGCGACCGGGATTGGAAAGTAATCTTGGGTTAAACATCGAGATGATGTGGTGTTCTGGTGGTTTCTCTTCGCTGCTTTATTACTACACCCACCGTCTCTTTCCTCTGTTTCACATCTTTCCTTTGCTCATATACGACCCGAAACTCCAAATTGACTCAATTATCAGTTTTCATCCTTTTAATATTGAACTGGCAAAGTGAGCAGGAACATCATCTTAATTTCTACAGTTTTTATTTTTTTATTTTTTTTATCTCGCATACGCTGCAGCCCCTTGCCCCGATGATGTCACAGTGCAGAAAATTAGGTGGAAATTATCAAAGAATGCGGCTGCCTGTGTTTATTAGTGAAAACTTTGTTTGACTAAAATGTGACCTTAATCTCAGATGCTCAGGAACAAACTGCGAAAACACTTCAAAGGGTCTAATCTGTTGAGAAAAAAATGAGAATAATTCCTCCTCTGGCAATGAATTAAGGTCTGATCCTGCCCATCACCTCACTATTTAAGATGGATATCAAACACTTCACACAGGTTGTTTGAAAGCATTGTTAAGGTGTAAGTCATGCGTGTCGTTGCAAACACGTTTCCTCTCCATCAGCATGGATTTCGTCCTCGCTTCCCATCGGCGGACGCCCACACGCAAACACAAAATCTGGCTACGCCATAAACAGCCTCATAACATCGACGCAATGACACAGCAGCGCAGCTCAAGAAGTTGTTTCGTGGCGATAACCCGGCGAGGATATGATTACGAGCTGTAACTGTCAGTGGTATTGCATTATTGAGTTGTTATTGAGTGGTTCAAACGCTTTTCTTGCAAGCCACTGGCAGTCGTTCTTTCTTTACTGTTGTGATATTTCACACTTTGATGCAGTTGTTGCTTTCGCCTGAGTCGCTGCTGTGATTACGGCTGCTTGCTCTCACTGGCGAAGATCTGCCAATGTGTGTGTATTGTATGCGAGGAAAAATTAGAAACGTTGCCTTTTAGTGGTTGCTGCGCTCACATTACCTCTGCCGACATATTCTACTGTGGCACATTTCGCTATGGTTTACTTCATGTGTTCAATGTAATATATTGCAAGCAAATTTCCATTTTTTGAGCTTTGTCTGCCACGTAGCTCCATCTTCCATAGTTTCTTCGGTTGTTCTTTCTGTGTATATTTTCCCCCAGTCCGTTTCAAAGCACTGCTGATGTGGACCCACACGGTCCACTGAGAGATTGTATGTGATACAAAGTTTTACAGAGAGCTGCAAACTTTAACTTGACCTGACATGTCCTCCAAACTGTGGATGCTACTCTCATCTCACAGCACTTCTTCTCAATGTTTTTTTTTTTTTTTTTCTTTCTCTGTGAGGCGAGTTTTAGAGCCAATTCCTGCACCCTTTTTAAAGGAATGATTCATGTTTTTGCATAATTTGCTCAAGTAATTTCCTGCACAGTGCTGTACTGGCTCCCACTTTCATCTCACTCTGTGACTGTGATGGACTGCTGACCTGTCCTGGATGTACACTGCCGACACCCTCAGTCAGCAGGGCTCTGCTCCACTGATCAAGGGTTGCAGGTGATAACTAGGTGCTTGAGCTGATGAATAAAACATAGAAGATACAAGAAGTTGTGCTCGAGTCACTCGCTTGCCTAGCTTAGCATGAGCAAGGTACAATTCTTTCATACATTCATCTTAAAGACAACAGCTTTAGATGAAAATTTAGCCTCACCAATTAACCTTAAAAAAAAACTAAACTTTTTTCTGACATGTCTAGAGGAAACACATGATTCTACGCAAAAAGGTCATGGCCAAGGTCTTTTTGTTGTCATGCAGGAGTGGGAACCTCTTTAGATGGTCATGCAATCCAGAGTCAATTATCATTTGTGCGGACGGATGATGAAGTGGCACATCTGCTTTGGGTCACATCGGATTATAAAACCAATAAGTAACAACACCATGCCTATGTTGAAACAGGCATCATGAGCTCAGTGCTGTGTGAAGCACGAAAATATTTCATGTCTCCGTGTGGATGGGATCTAAAGCTGTTGAAGATTGATGCTATTGAACCCCATATAAAAAGAAACTTGTCATCCATCAGGTGGTGTGTGGATCTTATATTTCTTTATGAAGGTTTTTTTTTTTGTCCCCCAAAGAAATACTTCACAATATTGTTGAGATTTGCAACAAAACCAAAACTGTGTTGAAGTCGATGTAAATCTTTTAGATACCTTGGAGAACAATAATGTGGCAGTGGTGCCAATGACCTTTGGACTTGGCGACTACAAGTCGGGTAATTGAAGTTACCTTTAAATATGGTGGGTAAAATACGAAAAGCAATTTTCCCAAGGGGATCAAAAAAAAAAGCACGGTTCGTTCTTTCATCTTTCCTTAAATGTCATCTTGAAGGACAGTAAGACAACATGTCATGGGTAGCACAGTTGCCAGGTGGTGTTTAGATGACATTTTAGAAGCTGTCAAGTGAAACTACAAGTCTGCGAGAACAGACTGAGTTCAAAGGCAGAATTTTTTTTATTTATTTATTTTTTCTCCTGCAACTGAATAACCTGCGGATTTGGATGATAAAACCAGGAGAGAAAAGAAAATCCCACAAATTGTCGATAAACATCTCACCAGGCAGTGTAATGTATAACACTTTGTACCGTAAACCTAAAGTTTGATACGTGATAACTATCTGGTGAGCAAAGAGTGTTTAATTCAGCAGATTGGGGAATCTGCCTAACAAGACCTAACAAGAAATAAAAGACCGAATATTATGTTTGATAATACCATCTGCCTTTTCAGAGACCTCATTTTCCTCCAATATGTTTCTCTCCAAGGAGACAGAAAAGTTTCCCTGACTTCCTTGTGAGAAAACTTTTCAATGCAAAATCCTTTTAAAGTTTTAAGCAACAGTTTGTGACATTGCCGAGTATCAGCAACAATAGCTAATAAAGCAAGATCTATAGTATAATTACTGTATTGTGCGTACAATTAAGCTTAAAATCGTCTAAATGACAGTTGACTTCGATTACAAAGCCAACATTTTACCACATCACCAATCTCAAAGTGCTTTAAACAATCAGCTAGATTCAAATTCAACACGTTGTCATTCAGATATAATGCTACACCTGTGAGCGAGGCCTCAATGCAAAGTTCTCCACTGGCAGTTTTGCTAAATGAACGACTCAATAGCAAAAATGTGCGGCTAGACACATTGATTCACATTGCCCAAAGTCACTTTGTGTTTTAGAATTAAGCCACCAGCCTTGTTATTGAAAGGTGACCTGCTCTCTGACCTGAACGACAGCCGCCCACAAATCACAATGGATTTTTGCAATCGGCACAGAAACCAGCCAATGGAATCCATGTTCCATAGTGGTGCCTACAGAGGAGAACTATAGAGCAAACCCGATATGAAAGTCTATTATATGGTCATGCCTCGACACTCAAAGAGCCTTTTGTACTTTCTTGGAGGAAAGAAACTGACAAACGTCTGGACATAACTGGAAGTTTGACTCATTTCATATCACAGTGCCCAGCGATTTCTCTCTTGCTGGGCTTTCACAACGCTATCAGGCAGTGTCTGCAGCAGGTTGAGGATGAGCAGCTATGTGGAACGGATCGGTGCCAAAAGCTCCGGTGCAGCGTCTGATATTTGAGTTTGTTGAACTGGCTGGTAACACTGACCAGGACAAAAGAAAGGCCCTACCTGTCCTTTGTCACCTGGAAAAACATATTAAAAAAAATGGACCTTTGCAGTGATGAGTAGCTCAACAAACTCCTGGAAGCAAATCCTTCCCTTATTTCGGGTGTCGCATAGTGAAAATCCACAAAGTGGAAACGACCGTAGAGCCATTCTTATTATCATTTTAGGGAAAAATGTTGCATACATTTATGTTTTGCAACACAAAAAGAGATCATTTCTGATGACAGAGCGCCAATCACACAACAGTTGAGACCCAAGTTCTTGATTGCGTCAAGAGTTTTGAAACGCAGCATAGCAAGCCTGATCAGACAATGTGTCTCCCTTTTTCGCTGCCTGTCTCTTTGGCTATTCTTCGTCCAAGATAAGCGTCAGTTTTGTATGTAAATGTCAGCAACCCCCGGCAAAGAAGAGGAAACTGATCCAGAGTGATGCGGGGGTGAGCCCAGCTGATATAAGATTTTCCATTCACCGATAACAATGCACAGACGCAGACACATGCAAGGAAAACAATAACACATGAGCTCACGCAACCGCCATGTGATCCGGACCAGAAACAGTGTGTCCGTCAAAAGGGGGCCACAGTAACTTCCTAGAGATAAACTCACACATCTGTTGATGAATACGCCGTGAACAAAGACACTCCTTTATGCTTTTTTTTTTCCTTCTTCTCTTAGGCTGCTGGGCCTCTCATAGGAGACACATTTCAGTAATATCATATTGTTTTGCTGCAGGCAAACTGAAGTGTTTACTGGAAAGAAGTTTTCTCCTCACAAATCTTATTCAAACGAGTTAGAGAACACATCGGATGGAAACGCAATCACACATTGAAACACTGATATACTATAAGGCAACGCAGTCACTTTCCTCAGAGACCAGAGAATCCAGGAGGGGATTGATCGAGAGTTAAGTGACATGATCGAAAGCAGCTACATTTTTTCAAACAAAATAAAGAAATCACATTTCAGCATATAGTGTTGTTTGTGCACCGAAGATATCTTGTGAACGGATTTGCGCAGTTAGGAAACCTTAGATAACTAAAGTATGGGTTAAATCTTCCTGAATTCACTATCACGGGGGTGTTTATGCCCACATTTCATGCTAAAACAGCACATTTTTACTTGACTATTGTTCAAAAGAAGAACAATGACATATTTTACATAAGAAGTTTCCAAACCAAAATGTATGTTTATTTACACATCAGAATGGTCTGTATCAACAATAACAACACTGTGATATAATGTATTGGCTATCCGGCAACTCCTGGGTAAAGCGGCATGGATTTTTCTTTGCTGAAAGTTGCACCATGTTTACAAGATCGTTAACATTGTGCAGATAACATTGTCAAAAGATTGCAGTATAAATGCAAAACTTTTCTGAAACAAAAACGTAAAAACATGCCCTTACACTTGAAACCCCATGTAAAACAGACCCTTAAAGATATCAATCACCCTGAAATGCATGTTTTTGGAATGTAGGAGGAAACCAGAGTACCTGGAAATAGCAGATTGCTGTAAGTCAACCACTACAACATTGTAGATTACGGTATACCTTCCTCTACAAGTGTGCTTTGTAATTAATATTCTTTTACTTTTATTCATAGTACAACAGGTTAAGGCTGGAATTTCAGGGAGCTGTGTCCGAGTCCTGGTTGTGGCAGAAAGGGCATGCATTGTAAAAAAAGAATCGCTGGGTCCGTGGTGCAAATTATAAAGAGCGATTGGCCAAAATTACACTCCTATTGAAACAAAAAAGACGCAGAACACCCGACCGTACTCAAAATGAACATATCTTCAAACACGTTAATATGAAACGGCGCACAGTTAGACAACTACTTTAACCTACTTCATCTGTGCTACTGCAAAAAATCAAAAAGCTTATTGCTCTTGAGAGCTGCTCGTGGTATTCTCCTTCATCTGGGCGCGAGCTGTCGTTCCTCGCCTGTGTGCTACTGTGATAATGTGCAGTCGGTGTGTTAAAGTTTTTGTGAGTGCAGCTTGCACTTAGCCACAAAGATCAAGGCAGATCGTGTTTGTGTGTGTGTGTGTGCGTCTTTGTACTTAATTCATGTGCTTCCGAATGTGTGTGTGTGTGCGTGAGTGTGTCTGTGTGTGCTCTTTAAAGAAGCGAATGATACAGAGGGGGAGACTTCAAAGCGCCTCTTTCATCAGTTTGTGTGAAGGCATACCAACCGGGCACCTCCACATTGTGTTTGTCTCTTTCAGCAGCGGGTCTGGCTTTGTCTGGCTCTTACTATAGAAAACATAACGACGCATAGTCGCGGTGTAAGTTCGGAAAAAAAAAGAAAAGAAATAGCCAAACAAACGGGGTTCGGACTCAGCAAAAGTTAAAGAAGTTGGATGTTTTTTTTGCCGAAACTATTTGTCTGGAGAAAGTTTGCAACATGACCACAGCAGAGCAACTGATATGCAACAGCTTTCTACTTAATATCCTGGTTGGCAAGTTACAGCAGCTCCCTTGGAGAAAGAGAAGAAAAAAAAAATAAAAAAATCAATAGGCAGAAGATTTCAGAGAACCTGCGTTTCTCTCAATTCAAGTAGCTTCAGCAAAGCCTTGGGGGCAGACTTATCGCTATAACCTTGCAGTTCAAACACTGCTGCCAGCTGTAAGTACTGAAGAGCCGCAAAGTGAACAAACACGTCGCTCGAGGTCACGGTGCTGACAAAAAAAATAACAAAAAGACAGCGAGAGAGTAATGTTCACACATATAGAAAAAAAAAAGTACGAAAATATTTGCAGGCAAAGTGCCCAAAACAAGGACCTGGCAAGTTAACACTGATCTGTGACCCCTCAAGTGCTGATGGTGAAATGTGAGAGTAGCATCACATTGGTAATAGTGACGCCAAACTGTCATGCCACCTTTCTTTAAACAACGGGGGCCAAAAAAACCCAAACACATCTCAAACAATGAACGGTTGCCAAGAAGCTGGTCGAAACAGTTTAACTGAAAGCATTGTCGTGGTGTGAGCTATGCAGAAATACACCTCAGGAGGGGTGAACAGTCTCTTTTGTGATGCCGTGTTGTCCATTCAGAGGAACTTATCTGCTTGCACAAAACACCACAAACAGAGTTTGTAATCAGAAACATGCTGTCAAAATGATTACTGACTTTCCACTGAGCAACGTCATGTGAGTTCTATCCAAACAGAAACAATGTTACCAGGCTGTTACTTGCATCCCGTTGTGTATACGAGGCTAAAACTGCTGCATGGTTGCTTTTTTTTTTTCTCCCCCCTTCTTCCAACACTAGTAGTATTTATTACCCCTGTTGGCTGACGGCCTGGTGCGGCTGCGGGACCGGCTTCGCTGACGCTGCAGTCGGGATTTGCCCAGGAATCTGTAGTAGTAGGATGGTCTTCCAGATCCTTTCCTAGAAATTCCAGCCATGGTGATGATCCCCCTCGCACAGAAGCCCACCAGCCAGTGAGAAATATATCCGCAACGCAAGTCCTCTTGGAGTTGTGAAGATAAACAGCAGGCAAAGTTTTTGGAGTCCCGCTCTCTTTATAGCAAACTTTGCTTGAGAGTCCACTTGCTGACATGCGCTTCTACTTGAGTTAAAGACCTCATAGAGTTGTATCGGGTTTAAATCCACTTTGCGGTGAAATCATTTCCCATTTGAGAGAGCGAGAAGGGAAGCAAGAGGGGGGGAGAGATTAAAACATCAAACCTCCACTTCTGCTCAATACTCGTGTCCTGTCCCACGAGCTCAGGCTGCTGCTCCGGCTCTAAACACTCCCCCTTCAAAGTTTCCCACAGTGAGGTCCCAGAGGCACGGTGTCCGGAATACTGTGTGAGTGTGTATCCTGAATGACAGGAAAGCGCTTTCTGTTCCCAGTGCAAGAGTGCACCAAAGGAATTTTATACACAACCATAAAGCTGGTGTCTCACTTTCATAAAGCAGGTAGAGCAAGCCTCTTCTAACACAGACATGCACATGCTCAATCACTATCTCCCTCTCCTATGAGTGTGTGAGAGTGTGTGTGTGTGTGAAAGAAGAAGGTGGGGGGAGCAAGAGCATGCTATGTGGCTGGGAACAACAGGAGAAAACTTTGGAATGCCTTGAAAACATGTCGAGAGAAGCTCTTCTGCGGAATGGAGTTAACAAGGCAGCAAGCAGATGACGGCACGCTTCACTTCCCTCCATCAGCCACAGCAATCTTACCTCACGCTTCGAGATAAGAAAACATGTGGCGCAGTACACAGGCCAAAAAAAATGTTTTTGACACCACGGGGGGGGGGGGGGGGGGGGGGGGGGGGTTAGTTCCAGTGGCTCCTGATCCGGTCGCCCCCACTCACGTTCCAGGTTTTACAATCCAGCCACTTTAATTTGCCTCCCAGGGCAAGAAAGGCATGGCTGGGAGTGACAGCCTATCAGAAGCAGATGTAAATAGGCTGTAAAGAGTTTAGCACAACCAATCGGGCGTGCCGTGAAGACCAGGGTCAGGCAGGCTGACCAGAGTCCATGAGTAAATATAACGGCACATAATGGAAAGCCATTGGGGAGCATGGATTCAGGCCAGCCAGGCTTCTGCTTCTGACTCCTGGTTCCAAACACAACTGGAAACGTCAATAAGTTAATAGAAAATGACCACTCTTGCCAGCCTAATCAATTTCTTGATTCTTGTTTTCAATCCGGATGCCGCCATGTCCTATTTCCACCAGGAAGGTATCAGAACCAGAACCTTATTTGCACGGACGGAAACATCAAAAGCTCTGCTCCCAGGCTAAATTTGCCGGGCCGGTCCTGGACAAATTGGCAGTCGTTTGAAATCTGTGTCACTTGGAGATGCTTTTTTTCCGTGCGGTGGAATGATTCATTTAAAATCATTTTGAGATATTTTGAAATCCTCCGACAGACTCCCAGGCTTCCGCTGCCTCCTCTTTTTGAACCCCACAGAGAGCTCTTTAGATCTCAGGATGACGACACGGCACACTTCAGTAGCGATGAGGGAACGGCAGATGTCAGATGTTTGAATAAGGGCATGACTGTAATGTGATGGATTTAAAGGTGTGATACGTAGGGTTGCATACATACAGTTTAAATGCAGCAGATTTGATTAAATACAGTTTTTATAGCCTTTTACAATATTTACAATATATTAACTTAATTAAGAAATGACCAGGATCTCCATTTTCACTAAGCCCTGATCTACGAAAGATTTCTGTGTATAAAAACAGGCAGGAACTGGATATTGAACACACATACACACACACACACAAATGGAAGCTGACAGAAAATAACACACACTATCCTTTTAGCAGGTTTGTCTTTGTTATTGAGAACGATCAGGAATGTCCTTCAGATTGCAGATTACAGGGCCTGAATCTATCCGTGATCTATGAAGATAGTTGACGTTCTTTTTCAGAAATTCAGATTTAATTGCTGTAAAATCCTCATGTTCAATATCTTCTAGTTACTTGGTGGTATCACCATCTATTTGTCCTTGTGGGGTCTAAATGCTTCGTGCCACCAGAGATGCTTTCCAGCAGGCCGTTCTTCATAACTCCAACCTAAAACCACGTCACCACTTAGCAACACTTAGTAATGAATAGTCGCACTGCTGAAGGGGGGGGGGGGAATGAATAAGCATTCCTTCTCTGTCCACAGAGACACAATCAGATTTCCAATTAGTAAAAATGTAGTGTATCATTTGTAGTCAGCTTCACTTTTGCTGCTATTGTTGATGATTTGGTAAAAAAACAAACAACAACAACAACAAAAAACTCAACACAGCTGACGTTGCTCCTCCTTCACTGATTAGCTCCTCTGCTAAGAGGATGATGTCAGATGAGTAGTGGATTGGCCCTGATATCCCACACTAGCATCAGTGCAACCCCGCTGTTTTACTTTATTAATCTCATTTGGAGGCAGTTGGCTCAAAGTAAAAGTATTTACATTTCCATGTTGCACAATATCCATGTTTGCCTTTGCATTTTCACACGATTACACAAATTAAAACTAATAACGATAATAAAATCTCCAAAATCACACTCCCCTGCGCTGACGACGACAACAGAATGCAGCCATAAACCACGTTAAAGCAGCGCGCCACGTGAACCGACATATTGTAAAAGCACAGAAAAGGCCACAAAAGCACTAAATACAAATGTACATGCAATAACAGAAACATAAAAACTGCCATAAATATGCATGAGCAGAAACAACAGCACAGAGAGGGCGCCAAAAAAAAGAAAAAATCCTCCACTCAAATCTCAACCTTGTTGTAATCAACATCCCCTACTGTTTCCCAAGCTGAATGAGTTTATTCGTTGATTGTAGCTAATCAAAAATGTTCCTCTCCCACTCTCTCACGCTCACCTTCTGCATTTTCCTTCGGCGGCGTCTCGATCGCTCACCGTGATGCCGCTCGCCGCTAGTGAGAGCAGTGGGGATCATAACGCCGCACGCTGCGAGAAGTTGTTTTTTTTTCGTCGTTACCTCAGCCCATAAACCTCCAGCAACACAATATAGCGGTTTGTGTACGTCTCTGTACGCCTCTAACATGGGCCTGACTGTTCCCACCGGTCCCACAGAGAGTATTTAGCGGGACCATTAGTCAGTGCACATCAGTCAACATCGAGCCGGAGCCTCGTGCTTGGGGGTGCAGGGGGGGAATGTGAAGCCTTCAGGCTCCACACTGCTGCTGCTGGGCTTGTGAAACACTCTGAAGACAGTGTTGTACATGTTTTCAAACCCCTCACAAAGAGAGCACTGTGCCTGGATTCTGCAACCATGCTTGTTGCGTCACAGAGAAAAAAAAGACCCAAAACTGCATTCATAGATCACATTGAGTGTTAATCACACACACAAATGACAGACATATTGCTCCATTTTCTTCCTGAATTTTTGAAGTGCATTAATTTGCCCAGTCTGTATATAACAGCCACTTTGGGAGCAGTGAGGCACAATGAGTTCTTGTTTGACAGGATCCAGGTTTATAGGCAAGGTAGACCAGGGAACCGGGGTCATGAAGAGTTTCAGCAGATTTTGTCTGATTCAGTGACAAAGGCACCAGTGAATGGCAAAAAAAAATTATAATAAAAAGACTCAGAATTGTGAGGGAAACCTATAGCTCTTTAATGTGTCTGCCAGCTGGAATGTCTTTATAGAACCAAAGCAGTTAAAAAATAGAAATAGTTTACGCTCCCTATTTGCGTTTAAAAGAATTACTGTACTTTTTTTAACAAACGTCAAGAAAGTAACTATTGTATTTTTTTGTCACTTGTTAAATTAATGTACCGGTATACATCGCCGAACTACGAGCTGGAGTGGGATCAGTAAGTTGGAGGAAGATGCTCCACTATCCAACTGTAAGCATCAAAACAAAGAAATTGAGATTCATGAGCTAATTCATGCTACAAAACTCACCGGAAGCCAAAAATGTCCAGGTCAGTCTAAAATAGAAAAGGCTAACAGCTACCTGATGGTGCTGACCTCAAGTAGCAGTGCTTCAGAAAAGTTTTGTTCCCCCCCCTGCAGACAGACCACTAGGGCACCCATTTTCAAACAACTTTCAGGGGCTCCGAGCTCCATAATGCAAAAAAAAAAGAAAAAAAAAAGACAGAATAAATCGTGTAAATGGGAGCTTAGTTCAGGATTTATCCTCCTACGAACAAGAGTTAAACAATATAACAACATATAATTTCCAATTCATATCAGCATTGTTATTATATCACTATCACTCAGTATAGGATTCATGTGGAGCCCCTCCTCCAGTAAACAGGGGTGTAGTTATATAGTAACCAAAGTGGATGAATGTAGAACTCTCTTGTTACCCTGTCACTGAACTCCTATTTAAAGGAGTGACTTCGCACAGGATGTTTGAGCTGATAGTCCTCCTCATGGAAACAGGAGTTTAGCGGCATAGTAAATGGCGTGATGTACACTGGTGATAAAATGATTTGCGATTGCGCAAGCAACATTTAATAAAAGTAATCATTCATTTGATAAAACTGTTACTGCAATGAGAAGAGGCCTTTTAGGAATGTATCGCCATATTGTGATAACAAAATACAAGAATTTTCAATAAGTATAGTTTTACTCAAATATCAGAGATCGAAACTATAGGTGTCATTCCTGATTGTCAGTTTGCTTTCCACTGACATACTGTACATTTAACACTTTCTGAAGTAGTAATAGCTTTTTCTCTTTGTATTTTTAAGACAGCTTGTTCAGGATTTAATTATTCTTTTCGCCTTTTCAGACAAGAAATGAGAAATCTAACAAAACACCAAAGCATTGGGTTTAGTATTTTTGCCTGGAATAACACAAATTCCAAAATAATGTCAGAATTATTCATTAGGCCTGACAATGCGTAACTCTAATTTACAGTTTCTTTATTCTGCATGACAGCATTTCACCCAAAATAAGGCTTTTCTAATAGCTATTTAATTGCTTCCTACCCAGTGACTCAGCCAACTGAATTGATCATTTGCAACAGGAGAGGGAAAAATACCTGCAAAAAAAAAACCCAAAAAACTATTGCAGATGATATGACTAATGGCTTGAATATAAGCCCATCATGATGAATCCATTTAGATGACTGTGTTCATCTGCACAGGACATTAAGTACAACAAAAGAAGTCATCAAGCAGGAGACAAACATGGAGGAAATGGTGGTTGCTTGAAATACTGTTTTCTGGTTAACTAAATGATCACAGGGGAAGTTTAATATGACACCAAATAATTACATTTCTTAATACGTTGAGAGATCCATTGATGTAACTGTGTGAAAAAGTGTTTTGTGTGTACAAAGGACATTTGGAACAATAATCACAAGTAAAAATGTCTTACCTTTTAAACAGAAGGCATGGATCAGGTCCGAAATGGAAAATAAATATAAAAAAAAAGAAAGAAAAGAAAACCACAAGTCAGACCAGTTTGAAACTTAAAAGTATTGAAACAACAAAGACTAAAACTTGAAATACTTTGAGCATGTGATGCACATTGAGTGTAAACGTCAGCAGTATGATAGCAGATCGGGAACAATTTGAATGAGATTTAGTTCATTTAAGTTCAAAACACTGTATATACATATAAACTCCATTGATTTCCCACTTCAACATTAATTATACACATGAGTACACCACAGAATTCATATGAACCCCTCAACAATAGGGAATAGAGATAACAGACCAGGCAGGGGTTTGCAGATATACTTAGTCCCCGAAAAAGCAGAAAGTCAATTACAGAACCTTTATACTCTAAAACAAGGCTGCTCTGAAAATGGAGCTAATTCCACTTTCAGGGCAAACAAAAGAGAGATGCATTGATTCCTAACACAGCTCACTCCATTGTCTCCCCGTGAATGGTGGGTTTCACACAGAACGTGACACACACTGGCTATTACACCAAAAATATTGCCAGCCATTAGAGCGAAAAAAAAAAAAAAAACAAACAAACAAAAAAAAACACCTCAGAGTCATGGGGGTTTAGACGACTCGGGAATAATAGAGAAAAACCAGCGTGTGCTTAGAAACCGTAAAGATTCAAGGACTGAGAGTCGTATTCATCTGGAAATGGCAAAACACATTAGTATGGATTACAAGCAGCGGATAAGCTAAAATTGATAGTTGCTCCTGCTCGAGTCTCCTTGGGCTGATCATAGCTTACCCTCTAAGAGACAACTTGACTTTATTACGTAGAATGAAGTCACGTCCTATTTGGTGTAAACAGCAACAAACTCCTGTCAGCCAGAGAAAAGAGTGAGCTATCTTTTACTGCCTCTTTACCTCATACAGGTCAGCAATGGGAATACAAATGATTTTCCATGCAGTAAAAATGTACAAAGCTATGTTTTACATTTCTGAAGAAAAAAAATATAGAATAAGCAATGCTTATAGATGATTTAAAAAAATTAACATTGATTACATATTGATCGCTGGTTATCAGAATTCACTATAGTTCAACGATCAACAACAGCTCACTGACACACTAGCGCACGCTGTTGCTGCACACATCGTTTTTTGTTTTATAATGCAATCATTGCCGACTCCCGACTCACGTGATAAAAAATGGTCCGTGGTGTGAGAGATTGAGTCTCCTTGTGAGTGAATCCTGCCAGCTGGAAAAAGGCAGATCCAACCTGTATCAACACTGACCCCTTCTGGAAAGCATGATCGTGTACAACTCAAAGCACAAGCGGGACTCTGATCAACAGTCACTTGGGAGACTAAGTTGTTCATTAGAATAAAATTAAACAGACATAAAACACTGCGCGGCATCTCTTTTGAGTTACTGCATTGGACTCATTCTATTCATAATGAACTTTAACTATGAAAACAAGTTACAGTGGAAGGTTTGGGGACCTTGATTTTTTTTTTTCCAGCGCAGGAACTGGAAAACTTCAAAAACGTGTGATAGAATTCTATTTTTCTCTGTTTCTCCATTTGCCCGGGAGATTTGAAAACCGGTCAGCCTGGATCCGGTGCCTTTGATACCAACTTCAATGCACCGGTAGTGAAGATGGCTAAATTTGGGCCAACAACCTACTGAAGACAAGCTTGCTCAAGCAGCACTTCATACACAAATATTCTAAACTATTCCGGCACAACACCCATTTTCATCTCCGTCCATCACAAGTGACATTTAAGAACAAAACAAACATACACGCTTTGAAACCTCATACAAATACATACAAATAAGTCCAGATAAATTACATAATTCTGCAACAATGCTCACAAATTAGGAATGATTTGGGTACATATTATGATTAGTAAAAGTTTGTACTTGATGTCCAAAAGTTAATTTTGATGCGTCATATGAACAATCACTTTTGTGTTTTTCAGCCCACTTAAAGTCATATCAAAAGGTTTCTCTCTCACTTAATCTACTTGCTCTGAAAAAAAAAAGTATGTTGTTGACATTTTTTACTTCACTCTTCTTTTTTCCAACGATTTCTTTGACTTTAACAACAAGCAGTGATGCAACACAAAACAGTTCGGTTGGCATACATTGTTTTAGTTTTTTTTATTCTTCTCTTGAATCAGAATAAAATGGTAGTTATGAGTGAATTTGTGCATGCACAACATACATTTTGCATGAGATGGCATATGGTGCCCTGAATGTATAATGACCTGTCCGTAAACAAAGAGGAATAAAGAGCCATTATGCTTCATTACAATGTGACCTCTTCTCGGTGGCCATTAAAGCAAAGCCAACATAGATTACTCTTTGAACACCCGGGTCCGACCATACCGACTCGCACTTCTGCTGCTATAGTGACAGAACGGGTGCCATCTATGCAGCCTTTTCTTCCTCTTCTTATTCATGCCTCCGACTCCCTCTTGGCCTCAGAGTAAAGGCCAAATTGCAGAATGTCCTGTCCCACCAAGCAGAACTCATTATACAAGACTGGAGACAGAAAGAGAACAGAGGAGTCTGTGTGACACTGCTGGTCAGAGACAAACAGATATGCAAGATGGGGGAAGAGGAGGAGGAGGAGGAGGAGGAGGAGGAGGAGAAGGGGAGGTGAACTCGTTTTTTTTTTTTTTGCCATGATTAAAGGAATAAAGAGCAAGGGAGGGAGAGAGAGAGAGAGAGCGAGAGAGGCGAAGATGAGAGGGATCTCGATAATGAAGCAACCACTTGAGATGAGCACTGAAAAGGCCTCTGACAATGTTGTTCGTCAACGCAAAACCAAATGTGCTACAAATGGCTCACAAATGCATACTCGTGGGCACCATTAGGCGAAGTCACAAGAAACTGCTGTTAACCATTTCAGGTAATTATTTAATAGTATTATCATTTTAAGAAAGATGGCTGTGTTAACTCAGGGGAGACCGTTTCCCAGAATAGGAGTAGATTTGTAGTAAATAGAAGCTCGATACAAAGCATGAAATCGAAAAGGTTGCGTGATACTTTATATGTTAGGAGAAGGAGATTTCAAAGGGTTCACCGACTTTAAAATGTGTATTTGGAGAAAATAAACAGAATTAATTCTCAGTTGCTTATCAATTCCTGAACTATCCTGAAAACCTCTGAGTCACGCTGGTGACATAAGACACAGTCAAATTGAAATACACTGCAATGTCATGTTTGTTGGTTTAGTGGTTCACACTCTCACCACATGGCGGCGGGTGGCTTTGAATCTGGGCTGGGCCTTTCTGCCTTCCCATTTCGTGCATGAGTTTCCTCCTACAGTCCAAAAATATGCCTGTAAGGTTACGTGATGAATGTGACCGTCTGTGTTTTCCTAGTAAAGAACTGGCTACTTGTCCAGGATGTACCCTGCTTTCACCCTCAGTTAGGATAAAGCTGTTTAAAAGATGAAAAGATGGAGGTTATCCCCATAGTTGAATGTTTTCCAATTCAGCTACTTGTCAGCCAGGTATGCAGGATTAACTTGACTTTTAATCCAGAAAGAAACTGCTGAGCCGCAAACAACGCAATTTGATCTCCAGTGTATGGGATAGTTGTAACTCAAAAATATAGCAACAAGAATAACTTGTCATATTCTAGAAATTGTTATTAATGTAAATACATTTTTGCATCTGTGTAATAATCTTTATCACCTAAAACAACTGACCACATAGAGAGGAAAGAAAATCATTTATACCCTCGTGGTTAAGTCAATGTGGCCAGTTCTGGCCTGTGAGCCACACCTTTGACAGCCACGATCTAAAATGTTTGCGCTGGTTTGAGTTATACAAACCTGTTGGAAGTTTGATCTTAATGTTGGATGATTGAAGGGAGAGTGAAGTGAGAAGCACAAATCATCCCTATTATAGTATAGAGTTGCAATATATTGACATCATTATTTTATGTTTTGTTGCCAATTCACAGCAGTAAAGTGGATTTATAATGTATAGAATTGCTATATTTATCATTTACCTTCACTCTGTGGGATGGAAGAATGGATGTCTCTCCAACACAGGGAAATTGTGACATATTATTTATGATGCCTTCCTATTACATAAACACCCCGTATTAAAAAATTACATGTTTTGATATTATGTAGGCCAACATGGCAATGTGAGGACATACATGAAATAGCACATGTCCACCAATCTGCACCTACAGCCCGATAAGTCATCTAAGTGCAGAGCCAGCATTGCCCTCGGGTGGGTGGCAAACAAAAGAGAGCGATCATCGGAGAGAGCCCCTCCGGCGCTGCTGCGTTCGTGAGTGTGGTTAAAGAAAGCACTCCGCTGCGCACCATTCTACCTAACTACTGCTGTAATACCTCCTAATTTGAGTGCTTCACAGTTGCAGCACTGCTATTTCATAGCATGTTTACTGGCTGCAGACTGTGTGGTGCTGATCCAGGTTGGCACCTTCTCCTGCAGCACGTCATTGCTTATCTCCCTTCTCCACTTGTGGATTTCAGATCCTTATAGGCCCCCGAAAGAGCAACAAAACACAATTGTGAAGCTCCGAATCCTCTCCGGGACTCAAGGTCTGCCAACTCCATTTTTTTTTTTGTTGTGTTTACCAAGCTCATTTTATGTAGCATTTCACAATGCCCACAATGTCGACTGGCTAAGTGTGTGAGCCGGAGTTGCAGTTACAAATGTGGAAAAGGAAGAACTTTATCGATAAATTAAAACTCTCGTTTTCATTTATTTATGAGCTGCAAAGGGGATCAATCCCAAAAAAAAAATTGGGGATGATTTCATTAGCTGATCAATAATCCAATATGAAAGTAATACAGAAATTTAAAAAGAATAAGAACTTGAACTAATGTTTAGTGCTTTTACTCCCATTTAAACAGTATGAATTAATAACTGTTGATCAGCTCATCAGCGTATCATCACCAGTCGGTTTTGCGTTCTAAACAGTAATACACACGCAAACACACACACCGTGGCACAGTAAACATACAGTGAGGCCGGATATCAAAGGGACAATGTCAGGATTACAGTTTGAATAGCCCACATTCTGCTGTTGACATGTAAGCGGAACGCTTACACAGGGAAAATCTGTTCCAATCAATCCGTTGCAGATTAAAACCACTAACCAGCCTCCCGGTAAACACAATAGGACCAGCAGAAAAACAACAACAACAAAAAGGAATAAAGAAACAAGCCGAGAAAAAGCCACAAACTGCTGGGTGCATACGCTGCTCACATTGAATCATGCGTGTATGCTCATCTCTTTTGAAGATAAATAGATTGAGATTTCACACAAATTCATTAAAGGCTTTTGATAGGTTTTTCACTGTCAATCTATTCTCAGTAATCCTTTTTCTTATTTAATCCAGAGGGACACTTCCCTTTCAATCTGAATTCACGCTAAATACTGTGAAAAAAAAAAAAAAAGACAGATGAAGGAAAGCAGAAATTAGGTTTAGATTTCTTTTGTGTGATTCTACATTACTGAATGGGAGAGAATACACAACTTTTCATCTTCCGTTTCATCACAATGCTGCCACACAGCAACATTTAAAAACATTGGAGTTAGCATGCAAGGCCACCAGTTGGCGCTATTGGTTGTTTTTGTAATGAAACCACATTTGCACGTGCACAGAGAAGAATACGCCGTAAACGTTAACAATGGTGAATACATGAACATCCAAACAAGTTGGATTTCTATTACAGCGTCTGTCAAATATAGTTACTAAACCACCTTTGAGCACCGTTTTCATGAAAACGGACATCCAAAGCACAATTTTCACTTAACAATGTTGTGTAAAAGTCTCTTAGAGTTCTGTCTTGCATAATTTAAATACTTAAAAAGTGTGTTTTCATAGAAAATTATTTTATTTTGTGAATTATAGTGAATTATTTTCGTTCGCTTATTTGTTTCTGTTCTTCTGTCTCTCTGGAGCTTTCCTAACCTCTCCTGAAAAAGAAACCCCTTGTCCAGGTAACAAGTTGCACGTTTATTTTACACAAATTCTTTCAAGTGTTGGAATCTGTAACTGCCTGAGAGGACAGGCTGTAAAGATACCGGAAAAAAAAAAAAAAAAAAGTGGACAGCCAGGAAGCTAGTTTTATAGGTGAGGAACCATGTCATTACAGAAGTGGGACTCTAGTGCTTCAATTATCCTCTTCTCAGTTCATTCCTCAGCATTTCATTGCCCCTCCTTATACTTTCCCTTCTCTTTGTGGACAGAATGAAGAAAAACAACTGCTTACATTTTAGCTTGTCCGTTCCAGACGTCGTAAAGAAACCCACATATTGTAACCAATTGGGGTAATATGTGATCATGTTCCCTGCATTATCCAATAATGCTTCAAGTTCTGTATGCTGGAATTTATGGAATCCCGTGACAGCCCATATAAAGACTACTACATCCCATTCAGCCACAGAGACCCTATTGTCATATGAACAATAGGCATAATTCCTTAAACGGCCATGTGAAATGTAAGCGGTGCACTGCGCGAGGCTATGAAGAGGTGAGAAGGGATTTGCCAGTGTAATACAGGAGCTGGCAGAGGTTTCTGTGAAGCGTCTCCATCCATCAGGGGCTGACCTTTTGATATGTGTAAATGTGCTGACTGTTAATTGAGCTCTCACCTGCACACTCTTACGCCGAGCGCACAAGCACATGCTTTTATGTCTGTAACCGCCGTGGCTTCGATATGCCGATGTGCTGCAGAGATTATTATGCATGGACACACACACACACACACTGTGCAACTTAGTAATTTCCACTATATCGTTAAGGCCATATAGTTTTATGCAGGATTTTTAGCAATGGTAGGAAAATTACATATCTTTTGAAGTAGCGGTGGGGAAAAAAAAAAAACGCAGCTTAAACTAATTTTTGTTATCAGGTGGAGTAATTCTCCCAGCCTGAAGCTGCACTAGCATCGGGTCACTGTACTATACATTTTTATCCTCATGCAAGGTTTGTGCACGGAGAGAAATCAATGTAAAACTTCACTGCTAACTTCTTTATGTTTGTGTGAGGATATAGCACATCTCGTTCTTACCACCATCCCATCTGTCTTTTTTTGGGGTGCAAATAAATTCACATGAGGATATTTCTAGGCTCGCCTGCAGACTCCAAATGAGATGGCCTTACTCTGAAAGAAGACAGAAAGTGTTGGCAAGAAGTTATTTTCACTTTTGATCTTATGTAAATGATTTTACTGCACAATGCATTTCTTTGATGTTGTGTGGTTTTGAGGAAAAAATACCGCCAAAGGTTTGTAAAGACGGTGGGTCCAGAGGGGAGGGGCTAGTCATTTTAAAGCCTGTGACCCGCATGTGTCTGGGAGAGAGAGTCTTAGACTGACTGGCAAACCAGACACAACCTGTGAAGGACTGAAGCCTCTGTAAAATACTGCTGTTTTTTTCTTGTTGTTGTTTTGTTGAAGTGGATGTCCAACGATGCCCAAGCACAATATTGTTGTAAATAAAAATGCCTCGACTATTTTGCAACTCAAGCCATCGTGTGTACGTCGTTCTTGAACCCTGTTATTGTGACACTGTTGTTTACACACACATCTATGCTCTGTCCTGATATCGATTTATTATTTCTTTCCGGTGTCTGTCATGTGATGGACTGCGTGTGCCTAGTGTATTGATGGATGTATTGATGGATGGATTGATGGATGGACAGAGACTGGAAGCACTTCCCTTTCCCTCCGCTAAAACTCTTTTCAGCCTCTCGAATGTATTTTTGATTACATGGCTGAAATAAAGCCCGTCTTTAACTCAGCATCGAGATCACCGCCAAATGCACCACTTGTCACACTCCTGTGCGTCCTATGAAAAAAAACAAACAAACAAACAAGTTGCGAAAAGACACCACAGAGGCCATCGGGGATATTATCTAACCATGTCAAATGCAACAGTCCTCTTTTTCCTGCGTCTGTGTTTCTATTCTAATTGAACCTGTTTAACAGGCGAGATTATATGTCATGTCAAGATTGCAGAGAGAACTTGTAAGGAGAGGTCATCACCAGGGTTGCACCAGTCACAATGGCAGATATTTTTGGTGAGCCTGTTACTTTTGTCATAAATAGAAATAGCTAAAGAGCTGCTGTCTACTCAAGAACTAACTTTGGACAGCAACAAGAGAGATTGTCCAATTGTCAGCAATGTCCCCAAGTAGCTGTGATGCATTTACAACTCTGGATAAGCGCCATTTATTTTTATTAGGAGCTGTCTGCATGTGGGTAGTTAATCTCAGATGTTTTGTCACCACTTGTTTTTATTCTCATGAGTTCATAAATCAGTTTCTTTTATAAACTGGTGTTGTGCAGATTTCTGTGTGACTGCCAAAGAATATCTCTGAACAGTGGAGAGGCTGTGCTGGAAATTACCAAACTTTAGAATAACGACACAACACTGACAGATGTGCAGATAAAACAGCTCCGTGCAGATTATTAAGAATAATTTTAATTTTAATTTCACTGATCATTTAGTAACTTGTGTATTTCATAAAGGGGTAACTGGAATCTGGAATCACATATTATTTTTTATAAAACCTGCACTGGTCAGAAAGATGGAAAATGAGGACCTGTTCACACAATGTTTTTGAGAGAAGATGGAAAACTTTTCCATGACTATAGTGCTTGTTTTGGGGTTTTTGTTTTTTGGGGGTTCAGGAAATTGGTTTCTCCCCCCAAAAAATTAAACTCCCACTCCTATGAGTTACAATGAAAAAACTCAACAGGAAGTAGCTGCTTTATGTTGGCTGATCGATAGCAACATTTATCGAACCAGCTAAGCCAGAGCAGCGTTTTACTCAATCAGACGGGCAAAGACACTTTAGATTTTACAAGTTCTAAATCAATAGTCTTTATTAAAGTGTTCTGCTCCCTGCAGTGTAAAAAGATCTACCGAGAAGAAGAAGCAAGAAGTGTTGACTAAGGAACAATGGTGAAGAAGTACTGCCCTCATGATGACTCTTGGCTGCTAACTAATTAATTGCTGGAACCATTAAATTTGGACTCACTCTCTATATAAGAGCTTGTTTTTAGAAATTAAGTTCAGAAAGCAGCATGGCTCCTTTTTATCTGCCACATAAATTGCTGCAGGGAGCTTTTTAAGAGGAACAAAGTTAACTTGAAAGATTTTTTTTTAGTTTTTTTTTTTAATGGAAAATCTTACAGCTTTAACAGCTGATCAAGGTGAAACAACTTTTTTTTTTTTTTTTTTTTTGCAATTTCCTGGTAGGAAGAAGCAGAGTTGGCAACAAGCCTTCTGATCTCGAACGCTTTCAGCGATGTAAGTAACAGTCTGTAACAAGTTTAAACACACGTATAGATAGAAGAAACAAAAAAAAAAAAACCCAAACAAACATCAAAACATTCAAAGAGTGAATTCTTTCACTACCAAAGGTGGCCTGTGAGTGCAGTCAACCCTCTGATCAGCAACAGCATTGTAGCGTGGGAATCCACATCCAGATCGCTATAAACAGCAATCTCACAGTCTCCAGCATGCACACCGTGGGCGTGTGTATGTCTGCGTCCTTCCGCACATGAAGTAGTAGTTGCCAATAAGTGGCAGGAGGAGGAAGCAAAGCAAATCCGCAGTTCTGGATTTTCACTGCTACTGTCGCTGCACACGTGGAGCTATTCAGAGAGATCGGGGGCACCTATCTGGGACAATGCGGGCTCCCACTGGCTGGGAAAGCACATACAGGCCACGCAACCATACACTCAGGTCATTAGCGCCTCAACCAGCATGCTCTTCAATTACATTTTCCCTACGTGCATTTACAAACTCACCGATGTGACATAAAGCTGCTGGAATGCAAGTGTGGAAGGTGGGGGAGTTATGCGACAGGAAGTGAGGTACACTGGAGGGAAAGGGGGAACCTCTGGGAGTGGAGCTCATTTTCCCCTCTTTCCTGTTTTGCCCTCAACATTATTGGACCGCGTTCTTACATCGTCGACATGCGTGCATGTGTGTGTGTGTGCGTGTTTGTGCCGGGATAATAAAACAGAGAGGTACAATCCATCACCAGAGGCGTGTTCGCAAAGTGTCATACATGAATCTGAAACAATGCGGTTGCTATTGGGACGCCCGCGAGCGCAAATATAAGAATGATCCTTAATGTTGAGCAACAAATCAGCAAATTAAACACTCCCTCACTCCATGTCCTCGAGAATAATCTTATGAAAATGAACCTGATTGATAATGTCGCTCGCTCATTGGCAGCGTCTTTCATCCATCTGAATAACAACTCTAAATCTTGCAAAGTGTACAAGCAATAAAAGCTTCTAAAAGATCGTATTTCAGCGTGGAAAGAAGTTTAAACGTCACAGAGCCGGTTGTGTTTAACATTAGGCAATCAGCGTGATAGATAGATAGATAGATAGATAGATAGATAGATAGATAGATAGATAGATAGATAGATAGATAGATAGATAGATAGATAGATAGATAGATAGATAGATAGATAGATAGATAGATAGATAGATAGATAGATAGATAGATAGATAGATAGATAGATAGATAGATAGATAGATAGATAGATAGATAGATAGACAGACAGACAGACAGACAGACAGACAGACAGACAGACAGACAGACAGACAGACAGACAGACAGACACGAGACTTCGAATTTATGGGCATCTCACAAACTAAAGAAGAGTTACACGTTTATTTAGAATCACTGAATCACACCACCCTATTCAAATACAACAACAAAAAAATTTGTGAATTCTAAAGTGAATTTTTTTGGGGGGGTTGAGCATGTAGGTATGGAAGTACTCTCACTCCCACAACAAGTCCACTGCCAGTTTGGAGTTTGCATGTTCTCCTTGTGTGTGCGTTGGTTTTATGCTTTGAACCACAGCCTAATGGGACTGACTATTTAAGGTGGATAAAGCAGAAAAGAAAATGGACATAAAGATGGGTTTAGATTTTGCGCCAAAAAAAAATGACTTATTCCATGTTGAGAGCAGCATAAAGTGCAAATAGCGTTGAAATGTCACATACTTGTGACGACAGCAAGAAGTCTAGCTGGCAATCTGTAAATCTGATATGAAAGGTTATTTATCTGTACATTAGGTGATGTTCTTTTATATGTCGTAGATTCAAAATATATCACAAAACCATTATTAAAATGTTTTTCACATTAACTTTTTATATTACGTCAGAGCAACCCACATAATGCCATACAATAACTTCTATTTAAATATTTTTACTCCACAATTTTTTTTCTTCTTTTTTGTGATGGCCAAACGTGTAGCTATATATGAATAATGTTATCTTGTTTTGTTTTTTTACTTTCATCAATATTGATGAAAATATGGATCCTTGTCAGTTCTGAATTGATTTGTGAGTACTTTCTGTGGGGTCTAGTTCACAATTTGTGGACCATGACAAGTTTTTGGTGGGTGAATGTCATGCTTTCTTATATTTTTCACATGGGACCGTGAAAAAAAAGCAGTATTGTGCTTAAACATTAAATTAAAATGACTGCCCTTAAAACAACTTCAGTTCGATCCTTTTTTTTTTTTTAACCTTCACTTTTTGTTTATCAAGAATTCCTCTTCTCAGAACTTGGGACGGAAAAAAAGAAATTCTGCTACTATTACCACCCACGCTGCTCCGTATTTAAACAAATAGACACTTTAAAATGAAGCTGTCACAGCTACTGAAAAAAAGCTTGTTGTCACAGCTTTGGCTGCTTCATTCAAACTAATCTGGGTAAAGAGCAAGGAAAAACAAAGATCCACTGATGCTCGAGTGGATAATTAAATGTCAACAACAACAAACTCAAAAAACAACAGGCATTACATTACATGACAGTGTGTAGCAATACTGGTACTTCTTTGATCATCACAGCAACCAAACAGTCACATTTCCTGCTGCAGCAACTGGAAGCAGCATGATGGACAAGTCAGAAAGCACCTTGTGCTTAAACTGCGTTTAACGTTCAGCAGAAATCTATTATCTTTTACTATGTATGTGTGTTTTATGGCTGTTCTGTGATGATTCTCGATTTCATGCTTGTTGATTGTTATGATGACGTAAAGTGCCTTTGGGTGTCTTAAAAAGCGCAATACGAATAAAATGGATTCATAATTGTATTATTTAGTTACATAAACATACTCAGAATTGAATACGACTTCCATGAGCAGCAAGTAGACCGACTCAAAAAGCTCATCTGGTGCTTCGAGATGGTTGTTTCATTTCAGATATGGATCGTCTAACCATGTTTAACATGTCGACTTATGACAAAAAGTGTGCAAGTTTATCCACATGTGCAACCATGTGATATATATATACACATACACACACTGCAAATATATAGATATAAAAAACGATGTTCTTATATGCAAACATTTGTTTATGAGAACCCCTCGATAAGCATTCCTGTGTGTTATTTCTATGGTGATTAAATTCAATTAATGGTTCACAAAATGCTGTTAATTTTCTTACTTAAGTAAGATCTGCAAGATTATTGTGGATTTCTTTGAGTGTGTGTTCAAGCTTCCCGAGCACTGAGTAGTGGGAGTAATTTGCTGTTTAAGAAGCGCTTTGTGGCAACAAAACAAACAATTACTGAATTCGGCGGTCATTAGTGATCTACGGGACAGAAAGCAATGAAACGGCCAATTGATTTAGATCCTAATGGGCGATAAGCGTGCGGATAAGAGTCATGCCCAAACATGCAATCCCAATGAAATTAAGACACAAAACTAAGCAGATCATTTATCTGAGTCTATCACACACACACACACACACACACACACCAAGCATACCCAGCAAAACACACGTTTGAACGGTAATTGCATGGTATGCCACATAACAAGCACCCTCTACCCTCTTCTACCTCCCACCACCACCCCTCCCACCACATTTAAATCCACATACACGATGGGGATGCTTTTTATATATTGCTGTATTACACACATCAAAACCTCTTTGTTGACTGTGAGTTTAACTCATTTCACGGCAGTTTTTCTTTCTTTCTTTCTTTTTTTGTTTTTATTCAGAGAACTGCAGCAGAAGCAGGGCTGGATGTTTGAGTTTTATTGTCTGATAGCGTATGAATGAAAACTTTGGATTAAGGGCAGTAATGCACACTATTCGCATTCTACCGATACACTACTACAAAGTCAAACATATAAATGGGTGAGAGAAAGCACGTCTCGTCACGTGTGTGATCTCTCCTTTTCTGACTTTTAAAAATATATATTTTTTATAAAGCCACTTTTATACAGAGACCATATCTTGAAAGCACTGAATATTTAAAACAGAAACAAGGTGGACAGCTTTAAAACTAACATCTTCTGTTGTTTATTAAGATGATAACTGGTCAGCTTAACCATAATTCTTTATTTCACAATGTTAAAAAAAAAAAAAGGCCAAACAAGTTACGACTATCAGTCTATCCCCCATGCTGATTGCACAAGCTTAGCGTGAGGCAACCTGCAGCTAACACAATAACATCAAACACAGTGAAATGTTTTTTTTTTTTTTTTAAATGGATCCCGGAATAGCGAGTCAAAACAAAGCCTTTTCTGCTGGCTTCGAAGGCCAGAGAGGGATAAGATAGCAGGGACGCTGTATGTGAATAATACTGAGATTCTACTATCGAGTTAGTCGGTGTGGCAGCAGTTTATCACAGCAGTCAATCACCAAGTAATCATTATCTGCAAGCAACTCCTTCCACTTTCACTGCATCAGAACACTTAGTCAGCTTTCACTTCCCCGAGCCGCCCGAGGGGAGGGAAAAAAAAAAAAAAAAAAAAAGATGTTATGAGGATTAAGCAAGCCGTACTCAATGACGGATCCGTTCCGGTTGTATTTCATTTATCAACTTTTAATCAAACTAAAATTGCTTAGTTTGTAAAAATTTTACTGAGGTGTTTATTAAATGCAGGAGTCCAAACCATTAGCGGGATTAGCTGAGGGAAAATGAATCAAGTATTTTGTGACACCGACTGCAACTTGGATGAAAACCGGCTCATTTTATCTGTAGCCATGTACCAGATCACAACTGATCAGTGACGAATGGATCGCTCGGTTTATCCGTATGTGATCTCAGGATTACTTAGCGCTGAAACTGTAAAAGAGATTAGATAGTCTATCTGCCGTTTCTACTCTTTTTTCCCCAAGTAATCATTCCGTAAATCCTGGTGTAGAGTTGCAGTTGAGATATGGAAACAAAAGCATGTTTAAAAGCAGCTGCAATTGAGGGTCAACAGCCAAAGTTCAGGAGTGGAAAAGTAACCAAGTAAATTTTATTTTTCCACATCAAAAATCTATTGAAATGCATGTTTTTTTCAACAGTTTCAACACAGGAAGAAAATGCAAACTCCACCAGGAAAGGTCAGACTCGATCCGGAAAGTTTTCTGATCTTAAAATCTGCACACAAAAAAAGGAAATCTGGCCAATTATAAATATGTCTTTATTTTGGTGTTTATTTTGTGATTTAATGTCTCTAACAGGCTGTCAAACCTTACTGAAACATCTCATACACTATCCAGCACAACTGACCAACAATCGTTTTTTTCTTTAATTGCAATAAAGGTTGCTCAACACGTCTCCAATGTGTCCAAAGCATCAAACCTATTTTAATGAGTGCCTTATCTGTGGTGAGCGTCATTAACTCATCATTGTCAAGCTAAAAGAAATTTAAAAAGAGGAAGTTGCATAATTGAGTCGCTGCTCCGACAAAGGTTGAACTTCCAATCTAACACGCGATCGCTGAATGACTATTGTAATCTATTAAACCCTTACTGGGCTGTCTGTTGAATACAAAAGGGACGTAAAATTGTCTGTTGGACAGCATCCGGTAATCAAAACACCATCAATGTGCTATTTGATGAAGAAAAATCTCATTGCCGCTCTGACAAATCCGCCTTAATAAATCAGCAACCACACATGCCATCCAGCTGTACAGCAGCTATAAGCTGCAATTAGAGCCGAGGGTATGAGTTCGGACCACCGCTGACCTCCCGCCTCCATGTCTTTCCCTCCTTTCAGCCACCACTGATCGATGCCCGGTGCCCTGGCTCACTCATCTTCCCCTCCACTGATTCTGCCACCTTAAGAAATGACATTCCAGAAGTGGGACCATAACTCCTGCTCAGCGTTCCCAGTAATCCCTCTTCTCCGGCTGCTCTGAGCCGACTTCCTTCCCCACAGCTGCCGGCCGGTTCGGTCTAATAATAGGACAACAATGCCCGCCCTTCACTCGGACATACACCATCTTAAGAAAAAAAAAAATAGAAACTCAATTAATAAAATATTTAGAAATGTTTTTCTTCAGTTTGGAAACTGAAATAAATATTTCCATGTAACTCAGAGAAAATTGACAATTAACCTAAATGCTTACCTCTCCTACAATTACCAACACCCAGGTCAAAAAGAGCAACTTTCTAAATCGTTGACATCCAGCCCTTCGATGTGTGGGTAATAAGACTTGCAGCATGTAAACACATGTTGGTGGAGGAATGATGATGAGGCTGCAGACGTCTAACTCTATCTACCGGGACACTGTAATCACGCAGCAGCTGATAAATGAAAACTACACAGGAGCTAAACACTACCTTGTTGCCTTGACGGAAGGAGACAAATCCTTCTGCTCTCATTCACACACACACAAGTTAAGAGGTGGATAGACGTCATAAATGTGTTTGCATGGCGGACCCAATCTGGACACACACATACTGATGATTTTACTTTTTTTACTATGCCTCTAAGAAGCACATAGAAAAGTTCTCTGTGGCTTTTAACCTTCCTCTCCTCAGTCACTTCTTGCATGACAGATCAGTGTCATAATGCTACCACAGTGGCACATGAAAAACCGGGGGGCCCCCCCAACACACCTCCCCCTTATACCCCCACAGCGTACCTCCACACCGCCATTCCACCAAGAGAGACCCCCTTTTCCTCTCAGCGCGACTGGCCGGTTCATGCAGGAGAGACAAAAGAGTGGAGTGAGCGCTCACCTCAGACAAGGTCCCACCGCCGCTGGGAAAGCTGAAGGCAAACCATCTATCCGTACGAAAAGAAAAAAAAGAAAAAGAAAAAGAAAAAAACCGAGGAGCAACAAGTAGTAGCAACTCCAGAGATTTCTCCCTCCTCCTCCTCTTACACTCCAGCTCCCTCGCTGTGTTGCTCCTTCTGTTTTGCCCTCCTGCAGTAGCTGCAGTGGACTGAACTGGAGAGGTGTGTGTGTGTGTGTGTGTGTGTGTGTGTGTGTGTGTGTGTGTGTGTGTGTGTGTGTGTGTGTGTGTGTGTGTGTGTGTGTGTGTGTGTGTGTGTGTGTGTGTGTGTGTGTGTGTGTGTGTGTGTGTGTGTGTGTGTGTGTGTGTGTGTGTGTGTGTGTGTGTGTGTGGATGGTCCCGTGGACTCCTGCAGGGATATTGACTCTTAGCTGGGTTCAGGTCCTCCCCCTTCTCACAGACTCACCGAGGGTGGAAAAAAAAAAAGAAGAAAGAAACATCTCACACACACACACACACACTCACACACACAAACAAACAGAGGACATACGAGTGCCCTTTGTTTTCTGTAGGTTTCTCTCACTTCCTCACTCTATCTTCCCATGTCTGTAACACCCGAGTCTGCAGTCCCCCCCCCCCCTCCCTTTGTATATGTGTGTGTGTACATGCACTGGGAATGCCGTCGTGCCTCAGCGCCCGGGGCTGGAGGAGGAGGAGGAGGAGGAGGAGGAGGAGGAGGAGTTTCTACCTCAGAGAGCTGAATTCCTGCCTCACAACCGACCAATGGGAAGCTTTGTTGCGGCTGACCAAAAACCGCGGGACCAGACCGGGCCTCACCACCACGCTCCAGCTTTAAAGCATTAACTGAAGTTTGCTGGGCACTTACATGTAACCTTCCACAGCGACGCAGACGGTCAGAACTATTTTGTCGATTTGTTCGCACTGGAGTTTGGCATTCACATTTCAGCTCGTGAAGCTTGACGCAGCAGCTGAAATACATATTTATGTTTATCGTCAAAGCAGGGGTTGAGATTTCCTTAATCTGTGCAGCACGCTTGTGGCAAAAGAACACAAATCTACCAGCATGTCTTTGGGTATCCAAATCAACCCAGAGGATTCTACAAAGACCGGCGGGCCGAAGCAGGAAAAGCCTGAGCTGAGACGTTCCCCTGTTTCTTCCCACGTCTCTCCCTTTCTCTCCTTCCTGCCAAAGAACAGCACTCTCAGGTTTCTGCTCCTGTCCTTGGACGGACATTTGTCAAGCGGGGGCATTTGTCCACAGATGTGACAGTTACCCCTTTCCTCCTCCTCCTCCTGTTATTCACAACAGTTTTCTCCTGGCCACTCCGACTTCTTACCTTACTATTGTCACTACATCTGCTCACAGTGAAGCCTTACAGCTGAGTACAGACTCAAATAAACGCTTGAATAACCAAGCTGTGATGTGGTGACATGTACACACACCAGATTTAATCATTAGTACCTTCTTAGCCAATCACTTAGTAGACTAAACAGTAAAACGACAGGATTTTTTTTCTATACTGGCCAACGTTGACATCTATAGATTAAACAATCTAGAATATTAACTACACATCATTACAAAAGCAAAAACAAGTTTGACTCATATCCTTAACAAAAAAAAAAATACAAGGATGTGTTCCCCTTCATTGTAAATTTATTGAGCCCTGGCTCGGTTCCCACTCAAATCCAGTAAATGTAAAATGATACAAATTGTTCTGGTGCAGAGGCAGTCTGCGACATTTCCGAAGATGGGATAAACATATCCATCTATTGCTTTCATATGTTTCCTGTGTCTTTGGCATTCATCACAACCATAAAAAGTCTCCAATTTAACATTTTGTTGTTGGGATTGTCTTCATTTGTGGTGCAAAAAAGAAAAAAGAAAAAATCTGGTGATGAGAGCTCTTGGATGGATCCTGTGCTGATAATTACTGCCTTTGTTTTTAAAGAGCAGCTCAATGACTTCCAAATGTCCAAACTGGGTTTATGACTATTAGTGGAGCTTTTTTAGCTGCAAAGCAAAGTGCTCTTCTACTTTACGCGGCAGTTAAATGTGGCCAGCATGGATGATCACAGGTGTGTGTAGCGGGAGCACAACAAAGCTTGGAAGCTCTTTTAACAGCATGATGAAAAGGTTAAAATAAGTTGGGGGTTTTTTCTTTAACTAACCAATTGCATAGCAAGTTGACAATGTAATAAAGACCCTTGTCAACTCTATTTCCTCAAGCAGATCTTACCAGTCTGGGGTTTTGGACCCAGGTGGAGATGGGGGGGGGGGGGGGGGGGGGGGGGGTTGCCAGAGATCATGAGAGGCCCGAGGCTTTGCCTGCTCCAAGTTTTTCAAAATGAGATTGGAACATGTCCAAGAGCACCATAAGACAGACGACAAAGTTGGATTGCTCTTCCACGTGACTACATTCTAAAACAACCGAGTCCCAGGAGAATATGGACTGGGAGTCGTGACACTGGAGGCCGACATTGTTGTTATTGTCCATCAACTCACACATGTGCGGCGGAACTATTTAATAATGCCGTGGTGCACATGTGCAGTAACAGCGTTTTCAAAAACTTGCACTTATCTCCAGTTCCATGCAGCTGGAGCATTTTTTAAAAGCCCCACCTTGGGAGCCATTTTCAAAAAAAAAAAAAATGTAGCATTTGTAGCAACGTAGCAACTCTAAGCACCGTTTTTGTACACATGGACGGAATGAAAAAAACTAAATGAAAAGTTTTCCGATTTTACTTGAAAACGCTGATGTGGAGTTTTCACCATTCGGATGAAACCATGGCGACTTGAGTTAAAAGACACAACAGCCATCAATTCTCATGACAGTCATGAATCCAAGCTGCTTGTTTTTCTTATCTAAAAAAAGTACATTGAAATTGAGCACGTGGTCGTCTGGTATTTTAAAGCGAAGCGTTTCAGTCGAAGTTTGATTAAGATCTAACCTTCAACAAACAATTACCAGGAAAATCACTGAGGGAAAAAAAAGAAAAAAGGAAGAGGTGCCAAAATGGGAAAGATGAAGTGCTGAAAGCTGAAGTGACACAGTGGGTGAACGCATTGGTATGTAAGCTATAGAGTTACACAGGGACAAAAAGCGATGCAATGAAGTTCAGTCCAACACACAACTGTGACACATCTCTCCTTTTATCTCCCCCTCTGTTTGTCTCCCTTTCTGTCTCCCTCTGATCCCTCATCCCATGTCAGTCTGTTTATGTTCCTCAGTCAATTTTCCGTGTGTCTGCTTCCAAGAACGTGTGAAAAGTTAAGAGCATGAGCAGTGGAGATTAGGGTTCAGCCTGCATGTTTACTTAGTCTGTGCCTAGAATTCTTTCTGCATTTATTTGAGAATGAAATGTTCGCAATAAAAGATGAAATCTCAAGATTTTAAAAGTTGCGAGATTGACAGAGAGGAGAGTGGAGATAAGGGAAATGGAGAGCAGCATACCTGCAGGAAAGAGAGCATAGAGAGAGTCGATGTGACCAAAGAACCGAGGCTTCAATGACAACAGCAGTAAACGACACCTGTTTACCAACATTCCACTTCGAGATTGTCTCTGACTTTCATGATTGAGCTGAAATACTAAAACAAATGCTTGCATTGTGACAAAACTTCCCATATAAACAAAAAGACATCGCTCCTTAGATATGCTGAGTCAGAGATAACAACAATACTTACTTAAGCTTATTTTTTGTTTTGTCATCAGCTACAATCTGCATGATTTCCTCTGGAAAAGAACCTGCATCTCAACTTAATGTACATAAATAACACATACATAGCTGAACAGACAGGAATGGAATCTGCCATTTTGGAGACAAAAAGCCACTTGTGTGCAACGCTGAGGGTCAAACTGCTGCCATGCCGACCGCGCCAGCAAGTGCTTTTTGTGGGAAGTTTCCAAGGGGAATTCAACTCATAAAAGGCTAAAAGTGGGGCAACTGGGAGGGAGGGGGTGGGTGGGGGGGGGGCAAGTGGTTTGGCACACATGCATCATCATGGCCACACTCATATTCAGACATTGATCACAACTCATTTACAACTTGTTCTCTGTAGGCTTTCTGTCTTCATTGGTCAGAATCCAGTAGTAAAAGCGGACGTACATTGTGCCGGTTGAGGGAGTCGTGACGTTCTCACCACCCACTGACTGCGTCATCCAAATGCCGTTTGCTGGCAATCCTGCAGCTCCATCCACCATCCCACCTCCCCCCATATGAGCGTGTTGTTGACTTCCCTTTGATCTGATAATGTAAGACACTGCTGTGCTGAGAGGATTAGTTCAACTAGTGAAATCCTCAATAGCTGCTCTACTTCTCCGAAGGATTCAAGAAAAAGACGCAACAGAACCTTGTCAAATTCATCTCAGGCCCATCCAGTCATCTTTGATCCCAGCTTTTTTTTTTTTTTTTTTTTAAGTCAGGGCTGAAGAGTTTATCCCCGCAAACATTATTTTGAGAGAAATTTGAAATGATTGGGATTAAGCTTGTGTCCTACTGCTGTTTTCAATCCATCCACCGAACCGTCAATCTCAAATTCATAGGGGTTACAGCAGATTCCAGATGACACTGAAGGAAGGGCGAGGTACCCTCTGGACTGGTTCCCTATCCCATGTTGGCAGACCAGCTGATACACGTGTGTGGGCGTACAATCCCATTTTTTGTAATTTTTTTTCATACAAATAAACCTTTAGTAGAACAATTAACTTGGATCATATGGTGGCAGAATTGTCAGAAAAAAGAGCAGCGTGTAAATAGTTTTGTCACTTTTCTTCAAAATAACTAACCTTCAATTCAGGACAGTTTTTCATTATTCCTGAGTTTATGATGGCACCGAGTAAACTCATATTGTTGATATCTTTGATTGTGCCTGATTGCAATGCAGAGAAATTTGGAAAATATCAAATTGGTTTGGGAGTTAGGGTTATCAGATTTAATCGTGTCAGTGGGAATAAAGTAGGTAACAGAACTGGTCAATCGCAAATGATTCAGATGATTAAAAAGACAGATGCCATCCCTCTATCACTTAAAACATTTTATTATCGCACTTTCTATTCATAAGGCAATCTTTTACTCCTTTTTCTCATGAATACACGACACAATTCAATACACCAATTGGGACCCGTGGCGGCTTTGCATACGACATATTTGGTTCTCTCTTATTATTCGAAGTTGATTGTGATTTCCATACTGTAAGATGGTAAAAAATAAGGAGCAGCATTGTTTGATTGAGGAACTTGCAGTTCCTTGTTGCTGCTAGTCGTCCACAGATCCACTTTCAGGCTCAGATAACTCAATTTTCCCCCAGCAGACCTGCTGCTGAAATGAATACTCTGGTGGATTATGACAGATTTGTAACTGAGTTTGCCACATAAACAATGACGAACGATAAACAAAGCACTGATTAAAATCAGTTCATCTCGCGGCGATAGCATCCTACTTTGATTAGAATCTGATTGGAAAAGAACGGGCTTACACTCGCTATGCCATGCATCCCTCTCCTGACGTCTTGCAGTTAGCTTTCCCCATCGCACGCCCACGTCAATATTTCCCCATCTCTCCTTTTCCTTTTGCTCATTCTTGCTCAGCTCTTGGTCCTCCTCGCACTCGCTGCATTAACACAAACATTAACGGGGACGGGCGGGAAGAGCACATTTCCCCCGCAATGAATTTGTTGTGAGCGTGTAATTAGCTTCAGGACTCATTTCCTGCTCCTCGCTGTGATTTTCATTGCGGACGACACACACTTCACATTTCGACATCGAAACATATGACGCACACAGAGACCATAACACACACAGAGGCAGTGGCGCACATCGCAATGCAAACTGGCTTAACATCCACAGAAAAGATGGAACGTAAGAGTATATTTGCATTCCAAGTTCCCTCCAACTCTCCATTGTTTCGCAAACTCTTTCTATACACATTGGCTTTCTAATGCATCTTCACCCCTTCCCCACCTCTTGCCCCCTGCTCCCCAACATGCCAGCGCTCTGTTGACTGACGGTCTCCCATCAGGGAGGCTCGCCGGCAAATGGGGCCAAATGGAGCCGAGCCACCGCTGCTGCTGGCCACCAGTCAGCTCGCTGAGGTTATTGCTTCGCTCTGCTCTTAATGTGTTATTTATATCTGCCATCACACCACTAGTTTTGAGTGTGTGATGAACTTTTCATGTGTCAGGAAACTTGGACTGCTATGGATCAGCATCCTAATTCCTCACCAATACGTACACATAAAAAATAAAAAAAAAAGCGGATCTGTTTTTACCATAGCATACATTTAAAAAGAAAAGTGAGCCAAACTGTGAGAGAAAACTGGAGTCAGTGAAAGACTTTTGCTCAGATGTCAAGAAGTTTAAGGAAAAGGTTGCATCACTCGGAATATTGCTGACTTGTCTGGAGTATTGTGATTATATGCTGAAAACCCAAGATTCCACTTTTTTTTTTGTTTATTAATAGTAACGTTAAACCGATTTTTCAGAGGTTAAATGGAAAGCAGAGACAACTCAAGAGAAGCAAGGCTGAATGTTTTCGTTGTTGTTGTTTGCCAAATGCTTTATTGTGGCTCTCTACCATAAACAGGCAAATTACACACTGTAGCAGACACATAAACAGAGGCTGACATGTTTGTGGCATGTTGTTCTCCAAATCTTTCCTTTGCAACAGCAGAGGGTTGGAACTTTCAAAGGGCAATGCAGTGATTCAGAAGTCATCTATTTTCTATTTTTGCCTCTTTTGCAAACAGAATTAATCGTTTGGAGCTGTCACTTGTCAATTATTGACGTGCCAAAGAATACTTTTACAATTGGAAGTGTGGAAACGTGAACAAAAAGGCTTCTTCAGCAGGTATATGCATTTATTTATATGGATTGAAGCAATCAATTTAAACCTATTTGATGGTTATTTATCCTCCCATTGAACTTTCATTCAATTAATTTCACAATTTTTATACATTTATCATCTATAACCCTAACTGATCAGGTTCAAAACAGAATTAAACATTGCCTTTTTTATTTCACATTTTCTCTTTTAGTTAATTCTTAAATATAGTCTAATACAGTTTCACGTGATCATTCATTTTAATGCTGTTTACTTGTAGTGTACTCATATTTAGTATTTCTTTTCTCCTCACCTGTTTTGTCTCATGGTAATTTTATTTTTTTAAATTATACTAATAAAATTCATGAAACGTGCTAAATGAGATAAAAACAGTCAAATACATAAAGACGCTTCCTCCTGCTACGGTGATCAGTGGTAGCACGACACCCAAAAGCAACAAAGAACACATAAGGAGCAGACTGCGAAAGCCTTATTTAGAAGTGATGAGAAATACATTTATCAAAACATGAAGTGTCAACACAAACGTGTCCCTGACCTCTTTGAAGGACCATCTGGTCAAGTTTGGAACAAATAGCTTCGCAGCGCTTTGAAACAGAAGCGACCGAGGTGAGCTCCCCTCTTCTGTCCCCTACTGTCCGTGTTTGTTTTCAAGGGTCTTTTTGTTTCCAGCCTTTTCATTATCAATTTATTAAAAAAAAAAAAAAAAAGTAGTTCTATTATGCAAATAGCAATAGCAATCCTTTTGTGTACTTGCATGGCCACAAATGTGTGTGACGTGTGTGTGTGTGTGTGTGTGTGTGTGTGTGTCTCTGTGGGTGTGTGTGTTTTTCTCTATACTGAGAAACGTTTACAGCTTTCCTCACAGATAAAGTCAAATATAACTGTGGAAGTGAAATCCCATCGCCAGCAGCCACTTGAGATTAATTTTAAAGCCAAGTGTGAAATACAAACTGCTGAACGTAAACACAATCTGAATGTGAAAGATACAAGGTCTGAAAGAGGTACAAGATATTCTCTGAGGCATGTGGTTTGGCATGAGTGGGAGCTCGAAATAATCAAGTCAAATATGTGCATTTAAAAGGGTGAGTTACCAATATGACTAATCCAGCAATCGGCCATAAACTCTGGGAGTACCACTAAAGTGATAGTAGTAGAGAATTAGTATTGCGCTCATTTCTGTTTTTACATGAAAACCTTCAGCGTAAACACACATCAGTCTTTTTCATGTTTGAGTTGGACGTCTCCCGTCAGGATATGTTTCGCCTGTGCCCGAGTGTGCGATCGTCTTCACCTGGTGATAGCCGTATATACTGGGTTTCACGTTTGTGGTACATTGCTAGTTTATCTGTGTCATTCAGACGATCTCTTCCGAGCTCCACGTTTCCCACCTGCCTTGGATCCGGCTACGATTCTGCCCACCCACTGAATATCTGATATTGACTTCTGCCTACTCTCACAGACACCTCAGTCACTGGTTCCAACTCTCATCTGCATTTAACTGCACGTCCCCTTTTTCATCTCTATGATCAAGAGTACTCTTGTCTTCTTACTTTCTGTGTCGTCGTGTGTTTTGAGTCATGACACGTTCGTGCACACTCGCACACCAATTGTGAGTCCTGCAACATACTTGCATACCCTTCGGAGCAATTTTGGTTTCAGTGTGTTGCTTATGGTCACGTATGGAGAAGGCGAAATAGCAGATCGAATCATCGACTCTTTAATTGGAAGTCAACACACTAGATCAACCACACCGTAGCCAGCCGTAACAAGTTGTGATTACATTACAACTTGCACCCCCGAGGGAGTAAAATACAGCTGTTCACTTGTGATTTTAACGCCAACCATTCATGCGAAATTTGCCTCAGACTGTTGCATAACAAGGAGGCATTAGCCTCGGAGTTTTAATTGTTGCAACAATTCAGACAATGTATTCATTTCTCCAAGCTTACCATCATGACATGAGGCAAAAGTTTCATTGTTGAACTGTGAACAAACTATAGACTATTCTACTTCTTAAAAGGAGCTGTAATCAATATTTTCTGAGCATAAAACATCAGAAAACAGTGTGAAAACAATGTGAGAAGATGAATAGTGACGGAGCATGCAGAGTGAGGCGAAATGAATATCTGACGCTGCAGTTTCCCTTGATTTCACAGAGCTTTAAAGCTGCCTATCAAAATACAGCTGACGGCAAGACTTGATGAAAAAGTAGTGAGTGGAGAAAAAAAAAAAAAAAAGATATTAAATTGAATCAAGTCTAAAACTTGGAAACTTTTGAGAGGAAGTCTGAGATTGTGAAATAGCCCTTTAAAGAGGAATACAAGTGACCCCGCCTCTCTAAAACGCCTCTTAAAAGGCGTGATTGAGGGTTTCGGTCTGGATATGTTTCGCAAAAATGCAAGTGCTTCACGCACGCACACGCACACAAAGAACACATCGTCCTCAAAACACCAACAGTTTACAGATGGAAAGAGGACAGTCTAAGTATCGTGGTTTTTTAATCAGTGTCTCAACCCTCGAGACAACAATTGTCTGCCAAGGCTGCAACTCCTCTGGTACATCAGAAACAACTTGGATTGGCCATGTGGTCTGGTACATGTTTCCTGGCTTAAAAGCTGGATTACAACTTCAGAGCAGACAGCCCAGCTCCGAAATTTACATCACGCTTGTACCACCCCGATGTCGAGTCTGACCACCGCTGGGTTTAAGCACATGACAACACAAGCGAGAATTAATCTTTTATGCAAAGCCCGACATTCTTCATGACAAAACCCTGCAGCCCTTTCACCTCATAAGGCTGCACTTTCATCTGGATAATATGTGGGAATTGAAGAATTCTCGTCAGAGACGCTAATTCACTTCGCAAATGAAAAGTGAGAGAAAGAAAATGACTTGTGATTTTATTTTCTCCTCCCCCCCAAAAAAAGCATTAAGAAATCTTAGCTGGTTTAATCCTCTTGTCTAATAAAAGTTCCATCTGACAAAAGGAGGGGGGAAAAAAAGCGCACACACTAAAACTGTTCCTGTAGCGTTTTCCCCTCGAGTACATGAGCAGGCATTCAACCTTTCTCATCTAGGACAAAAACATGCAGACCTATTTACATGTCAATGAAGGCCGTGGATAAGTTCTCTACCCACTTCCCTGCCTGAAACCTCCACTCATCTCTGCCTGCTTCTGTAAACGACCATGGCAAATGTAATAATCGTGACGTCTAATAGAGATGTGGTTGCCGGGTATGAGGCGAATGTGTGGTGGGACATTTGCCATAAGAAGAACTTGTTTTGCTGCACAGCTGTACCACAACCAGCCCTGCCAAATAATTTTGGATGCCCCAAGCTGATCCCACAAACCAATATCAAGGTCAACCTGGACAAACTCTAATGAATTATTGAGCTCCGTCTGGTGTTGATTCTTTCTGAATAGAACTACCAATATATATTGAGAGATAGAGGGGGAGAGAGACAGAGAGAAAGAGGAAGATGCATTGCACATTTTTCCTTTGGAAAACATTAAAATTAAGGGCATGTATGAAATGGGGAATAACGGGGAAAAACACAACTTTTTTGAAACGCTGCCACTGCACATTTCTTTCAGCGCAGTTCTGCATATGTGAGACAACAATCCCTACCTTCATAGTGTCATGACTCTCTGTCCATATCCTCCTAAATGTTGGTAGTTTTAATGTTAAATCACTTGTAATAAAAAAAAATTCAAGTTTGCTGTCTGTCCATACAAATATCTGTGTACTCGCCATTGTTTTATAGCGGGGTGTTCTCTGTCTGCATGTGTGTATGGTTTCATTACAAAAACAACCAACAATGCCTATGAAATTAAGGCCAAACATCATGTTCAGTGTTTCTGCCTTTTCCATGTAAACTGAGATCATATTGAACATGTTGCCATGTAAATACAAACTTTTTCTGAAACTAAAACACAAAACAAAGCGTTTTTCAAGTGAAACATTGTTGTTGGTGATAAACTGTGGGACAATTAATAGGCAAAAAGTAATTTTGAGTGACAAAGGAGAAAGGCATGTGTGATATGGGGGTTCTAGGTTCATGGCTGGCTCGCATCCGTGTGTGTTGGAAAGTTGTGCTTTGGTAAAGTGAACCCACTTAATGGAATCTCTATCAGCATAAACTGAAAAGAAGTGAGCTGAAATGCCCAAAGCACACTTTATCAACCCTTGTAATATTAATAAAGATAACTATGTGGGAAATTGTGTCTTTTAATCATCAGTAAGTGTAGCTGAGAATCATAAAAAACAACAGATGTGGTCACAGTATCTGTGCTATAATCAGTGATAAAATCAGACTGCAGATGAAACTATGCTTGCCATAGTTACGAGAAATTCACATCGATAGAAAAGTACAGGAAGGACCTGCTTTGGTAACAAACAACCATAATGATGTGTGAGAGAGTGGAAATTGATGCCTGCAAGCCTTAATAAGCTCTTCTTTCAACCTGCAAGCCTGAGGTGTAATCTGAGAATATCAGATTATTGCCCCTTCTACTGTCACTTTTCTATTTATACCGGACCTTTAGAGGAGTTCCTCGCACAGAGTTTATTACTGCAAGCGGCTGACATTTTACTTTTAGGTGAGTTTACTATGCAGGTGAGAATAAAGGCTGAACGTTCTCACTTATTCGGGTCAGAATATTATCACGTCTCCGGAGATGGATCAAAAAAACCGAAAAGTTTTGACTTTCCCCACTTTTCTGTGCCTTTTCTCTTTGTCTCTCTCCTTCTCTGGGATGGCAGACGGCCCAGTGCATAAAGCGAATGTGGCTTAGACGCTGGCAAGGAGAAACTACGGTCTCTTGGAAATATGCTCGCTGTTGACTCATTCTGTTAACCACATTCTTCATCAGCAGCACAGCAGAGTCCTTCCCGTTGGCCATGAAGACAAAACATCGCCTTTTCTAGCCAAGTTAATAATACGCCACTTCTTCTGCCTTTCAACTACCTAGTTTAGACTCTAACATTCAGAGTGGTGGGAGAAAAAAGGGAAGAGGAGAGAGAGAGAGAGAGAGAGAGAGGTAGCGGAAAAATGAGGGGGAAGCAAAAGAGTGAGCACTCACTGGCCTACAGTGAAGTCTCGATCCCCCTGGATTTATTTGTGTACATAACTCTTTCTCTTTGTCTCTCCCCCTCCCGTCTCCCACTTTCATTCTTTTCGTTCGGCTCTCTATCGCGAACACAAACACCCACATGGTGCGACCGCTAAACAGTCTGCAAATAACACGAGAACCCCGCAGAACCGTCAATTCATCTGGCTGCATTCTGAGCAGAGACGGTACACCCACGGCCCTCGCATATGCCACAGTTAATTATTCTTATTCAAAGACCACGAGGAGGGCTTTCCAGCTCTGAAGCTCGCGCCGAACACAGCCAAAAAAAACTGAAGACAGGCTGGAACCCGGAGAGAGATTCCGCTCGGCGTTGCAGTTTTGAACTCGCCCAGCCTCGGTAAAGCGGAAACTTTATAACCCTGTTAAAGGAATGAGGAGACTGGTCATGAAAAGAGAAACAGTTGAATCCTCACAATTGCCATGTAACACCATTCACCCTTTTAACCTCCTGCCCAACAGACTGAAGTCCTATTCATGACTGACCACAGAGGCCCCAGTCAACAGCTTTTGGGAGCCAAATGGAGAGCCGAGTCGTAATAACAAGCCAACGGGAAAAAAACCATGTGACTCCCTTGTTCACTTAACACTCATTTCAACTTTTTTCCACTAGTATCACTCTCATCCTTTCCCCTATCTCTTCCTCCACTCCCCCGCTGCTCCCAATTCGTACTCACCATGCTGTGCCTCTGGATGGGTGCTGGTGTCGGGGTCCATGTTAAATTTGCGGGGTAATAAGCGCCCAGATCAACACGCCCATGTCCCGAGGCAAAGTCAACTCGACGGCTGAGCCGCAGCTACTGAAAGTGCGACTGCCGTTTTATCTCCTCCCGCTCCCGTCCCTGCGCCGCCGTGCCTCTCTCCAGTCAGAGCTGCTGGCTCGGGTCCGGCCCCTGCAGCCTGCCAGCTCAGCTCAGACTTCCACCGCTGTGTTACATCTGTCTGACTGAGCCACTCTCTGGAGAGCAGGGAGCGAGAGAGAGAGAGAGAGAGAGAGAGGGAGAGGGAGGAGAGAGAGAGAGAGAGAGAGAGAGAGAGAGAGAGAGAGAGAGAGAGAGAGAGAGAGCGAGCGGGATACTGTATGGGGTTGTGTGGCAGCACTTAATGCTTCCACTTTGATCAATTTTACACCCTCAGCTCATTTTTTTTCTCTCATCACTCAGAGAACCTAATAATGTCAGAATAAAAAAAAAAAAAGAGAAATGGTAATGCAGCCAACATCGTGTGAAACACATGGAGCAGAAACGATGCTGTATTCCCACAGTAAACACTTCCTTTTTAATCCAGTTCGACAGTTTTAACATCGGAACACAAATAGAAACAATCCCTCGACAAACTTTGGAAGACTTTCGTGTTGTAGTTTGACTTTCCTAACTGCAACATTAATTCTACAGTTTCTACAAAACTAAGTTTTACAAACTCACTTTGACAGATGTACAGATTTGCCTAATTGTTTCCTGGGCGGAATTGGAGCCTGTTGCACGGCTTTATGTTTGACACTCCTGGTTTCAAGGTTTTCGGTGTGTGTGGCATTCAGAATCGCGCCGGAGTTCATGTGGAAGTAGACCTGCAGAGACCTGCTCCTCAAAGGGTCTCGGGGTCTTTATTTAGACCGCAGTGTTTACACCTCCACAAATGAAAGGCACAGAAGGAGCAGATATCCATCCTCATTCAAATAAAACCACAGCAGGTGTAATTACGCAGTCCTGTTATCATAGGTTTATTGTAAATTATAAGAAATGTATGAAATTAAGAAAAAACATTTCTTTAATGGGTCAATATCAGGTTAGTCATACAATTTTGGTGTTTTATGTGAGATAACAGTTGCTAATTATGCAAATACTGTTGCGTTCAAACTCAAATAGGTTTAGTATAATAACAAAATAGAGATTTCTTTCAATATCCTTTATATTTCAAAGACAAACAGTTGAAATTACATGAGAAAACTGTGAGTAACACAGTACAGGCTTCCGAAACAACAACAATTTTTTTCCACGCAGATACTCGATAATATCCTGCTTTTCAGAACTTATGCTAGTCCATTCAATCAATAACATTTTTAATAGTTTAGCTATTTATAATTGGCTCTAGTTTTCAGCAAAAAAAGTTAATTGTCTGACTTATCGCTGTGATGTAATGTTTTTTTTCCATATCAAGCCGATACTCATCTGTACTCATAGTTAAAGTGAATTATTAATACTGCACATAATAAGAACTAGCCTACTTTATTTTTGAGTTCCAGCTATGTGACCAAATGTTTTATGCCTTTGAAGATGTAAATAGTAAAAGGATAGTCATGAACTTCACAATATATCATTACTTTGTTGTACTAAAACAAAGGCGTAGCTTTAGAGTTGTAGTTATTTATAGATTATAGGGCTATTATTTATGGATCCAGCTCACTTGAGATCAAACTGCGCTGTATGTGGCCCCTGAAGTAAAATAAGTTTGACACCCCGGCTTTCAACACATAATAAGCAAATACGTTCATTTGAGCCATCTGAAGTTTCTGCTAAATCACGTGTCAATGAACCGGATTGGCAACATTCAGTGGTAAAATTCTCATGTTAGCCCACAGCAACAAAAAGGTTAATAAACACAATCTATCGCGAGCTGATTGTAATTACAGCCTCCGAGGAGAAAGATCGCGAGCAGTGCTTAAAATACATATGAGGCAGCATTAAGAGCCCCGAGGCATGCAAAAATAATTTAAACAGCCTTTGGTCAGCTACCCACTTCTTTTTAATCCTATCTATAACGTCACAGCTTGCAGCAAGAAAAAGTAGAAAATAGGCCAGCATATGCCCAACAAGCACAAGTCGGGAACTTTTCAAAGCTTGATGAAGAGGGAGAAGAAAAAAAAAAACCCTTTCACCTCACTAGAATTAAGCTCAGTTGTTCTGGTGGGAGCGCCGTGCCGTCTCACGCGTGTTTGTGCCGAAACCTTGACGAGTTCAAAAGAAAAGAGGCGGAAGCCGCTCGCTATTCAGTCTGAGGACGAGATGGGATGAGATGAGAGGGCGCTCGCTGATTCGCTGTGGAGTCTTATTCATCTAAGTGTAGTTTTTTTTTTTTTTATTCATCTCTATGCTTATTCGTAGCTCGGGTGTCACACAAGGACAAAAGCAGGTGGGTCCTGTGCCAATGAATAATTTAGCGAAACACAGACAACAGGCGTTTGTGGAGCTGTGATGTGAATGTGTGGGCTTGAAAACAGGTACAGGTGCACATGCACATATGCACAGTCACAAACCGGAGCTTTAAAGGTTACACCGACAGACAGATTTAAGCACCTTTTCTCCACCAAAATCACACTTTTTTTTTTTTTTTTTTAATTCTGGTCCTTGGTTATTTTAAATTATACTAGAATTTTTGAGAGTTTTTAAATGAAGCTCTCACGTCGTTTCATTTTGCTGCAATATTAAAGCAATTTTTTTTTTTCCCCTCAATATATTGATTTATGAATTCATGACTGAACAGTTTTGCAAGGCCATCTCCATTTACCAATCAAATGTTTGAAACTCTTTAACAGTTGGGACGGACCCAAGGCCTCTAGCAAGGTGCATGTGTTGGTTGCAGTTCACACTGCAGGGAAATACAACCCAATTCAGATTTTCTTTTTTTTTTACTCACAAATGACCCTTATCCGACCTGTTTTTGTGGCCATATGAAAGCGCCAAATTCCGATTTTTTTTTTCACAGCAGACCCAGGCCTCATTCGCTTGTCCACTGCTTTGTCATCGACGTGTGAAAATGGAACTACGTGCGCTGTCCAGCGTTGTCAGATACTGTATGGCCGCTATCCCCCGATTGGGGAGCCAAACTGTCTGACCTTTTAACTTTGTTTATTCCATACTTTTCTTTGTTTATGGTGTATTCTTTATTATACATTTATGGTTTTCACATGATTCCTACACAGGCTGAGGCTCAGGCTGGTTTTTATTGAGGCGTGTGGGTTTTATGTTGTTTGGGCTGGAAACAGTGTGTCCCATCTGTAGCCTCCGTTTCACACCAGGAAGTGGGTCCCTCTCTTGAATTAGCTGTTTTTCCACCTGTTCTACTGACTTCTATACACTAAAATTTGTGTATAGACTTCCTTCGCCTCATCAGAGGAGCCAAGCTGGTGACAACAAGGGGGTAATTGTTTGCCTAACCATGGTTATTGACTCAAATCTCTTCATTTAAGTTTTGCAAGGAATCCGAATGAATGAATTGGTTTTGTTAAAATGGACATTTTCAGAGTAAATGCTAAACATTGTGAAAATAAAAAATGTATTAATAAAATAGGACGTGGTGAACGATAAAGTAATGGATATGACAGTTTAAATTTCTTTTAAAAATTCACTTTTACTACATGACAGCTTGTTTTAGGTGGAACTAGTTTTTTCTGGTGAATGCGCTTTTAATCCATGAGAGATGGAGAGAACCTCCCCTCATGTTTTCATGTTTTGACAAACAAACAGAGAACAAATTACTCTCCATGTGTTTCATCACATTGCAACCTCACTCCCACTTGATATTAAACGTCACACTAAAAAACTGTGCATGAAAATAATGAATGTGAATCAAAAACATGTCCAGTCGATGCCCTACTTAAGCTCCCATTATATCTGAATAACAAATGACTCTCCAGATAATTTCAACATGCGCATGCTTCCCCCATGTACTGTGGTTTCCTCCCCATAGTGCAAAAGCATGTTTACCAGTGTAATCGTTGACTTTAAATTGCATGCAAGTACGGAATTCTCTCTCCTTCTCTGACCGTTTGCACCGTGCTGGCCTGGAGGCCTGTCCATCAAACACATTTGCCAATCTAAGGTAAATTAAGAAGGAATAAAGAACAACAGGACAGATGGAAATAATGTTTCTCCACAGTGTGGAAACAACTGCTTCACATATTTTTTTTCTATGTTGTTCACCAGTGAGTTAACATCCCATTCAACTCAGGTGATGAACTCAATTGTTAAAATTTATTTAAAAAAAATGTTCCCTTCAGAATTAAAACTTGCAAAATAGAAATTGTTTCAAACACCTTGGGTACCAGAGAACACTGAAGCATATAAGACATTTTTAAATGAATAACAAAACAACAACAACAAAAAATCACTGCAGAGGTGAATTAATATATGATAATGTATTCCCTCAAACTTGCAGAATAATGTATATTGCTTTTGAAAATCTGAATCTGAACACAGCAATTACCTTACATAATCATGCCTGAAATGTTTCATATTGTCGCTGACAGGGTTGTAAAAAGCATCTTGTAATTAGAGAAGAAGCTGGCAGACTGTGTTTATTCTTTTAGCCTCCGTCTCTGTGACTTAATCATACACATCCAGCATAATGACGCCCCGTGTGCCGACTCCTCATCAACGTGCAGTCGCTTGTATTGGCGGGCGAAGACGACAAACTGACGCTCACATTACGCGTGTACGTGTGTGATTGAACACAGAACTGCAGATGAGGGGGAAAATATGTGCTATGCAGGGAACGCTGGGTATCAGTCATAACTTTTGGGTGACACAAGGACGTTTCAGCTCGTCTCGTTATCGAGGTCTCGTCATAATATCAGAGAAAATGTGACCTTACTGGGGAGATAAAGGGAAATGGGAAGAAAAGCATTGGTGTAAAAAAAAAAAAAAAAAAGCATTCAGGCTGAGCACTGAAATATTTGTCAGCAAGCATTCCTTGATGCTTTTCATTTCACCAGAGAAATAATCCCATTCCTGAACAAATCAACCTAAATGGCGCCCTCTAATGGTGAACATTTGCAAAACCTGCAAATCTCATCATGAATCAAGCTCCAACACATGAAATTCTCTCATAACGGATCTTTTTTTTTTTTTCCTTTCATTTTTTTATAGTTTAGGTAAAATAACATCACAAAAATGATTAAAAAGAAACATTTAAAAGTGATTTAACTGCAGACACAGATTCAAAGACGGGTTTAAAATGTGTTGCATGCCTTCTAGCCACCCAGCAACGGTGGCTGTGGGTTACAAACGCTTAAATAGGAAACCTCAGTGCCGCCTCAAGTCTCATCTGGCTGATCCCCTCCAAGAGTGATAACTGAAGCTCTGCTTGACTTCCGTGTGAATCCTTGTATTTCTATGAAGTATTAAATAAACCGTATGCTCACTCAGTGGAAAAAAGCAGCAGGGAAGGCGCAACCTGACAGAGGCCCTTTGAAAGAATTTCTGAGTGTCTCTTTTAGCGGGCAAGACGAATCACTGCAAGTGCGGAGTGAAGCTTTGAAGCGGTGCGCTCTCCATCTAGTGGATACGAGGCAGAAGAATGGAGTTTCAGAAGTCTTATCCAGGCCTGTGAGCAATGCGAGGCTCGTTTTGCATTCGTGCGAGCCTGAGGGGGCGAGGGAAGTGCTTCTTTTGAGCTCCACTGACTGAAACAGGCAACGATGAGCCTGATCGACTGAAGTTTTAATTAACAAAATAAATACATAAAAAAGATAACTTGTGCAAACACTGTGACGCTTGTATAACTGATGTTCAAAATAACACGCACTATGGATTTTGCCTGAAAACAGGAAATCGGGAGCAATGTCCAAAAAACATGTATTTTGTGATTGCATCTGTTTTGAACGAGTTTGAAAAAGGATCTGAACTGTCCAGAGATGCTGCTGTTAATGCCTCCTAATATTTTGATTTTTTTTTGCTGTAACTTCCTCGACCACCAACACGTCCACCTCCGCAGCATCGTGTCCGATTTTTTGCTTGTGGGAGCACAACGCAGAGCCTTCATACAAAACACGCTTTTAAATTCTCCAGTTTGTACTGTCGAAGAATGAAATAACGAGTATTTCATTCTCAGTTAATCACCTTCTCCAACTAAAACTTCAATCTATTATTGTTATGATGCAATTCAGGCCAGGGTTTTCCCCCTCGTGGTCCAAAACATGCATGTGAGGTTAGTAATTGATGACCTTAAATTGCATCTTGGTGTGAATCTTGTACCTATTTACATGTTGATTTATCTGAAATTATAAACACTGTACAGATTTTTTTTTATTGTGCTTAGTTACATTACTTCCGTCCTAGTTTATATGACTCTCGATTTTAAACTATTGGATTCTTAACTTGTTTATAGTTTGGCGTTACCCGGACCACCAGTACCGAATTTCATACCATTTCATTTAACAGTCTAATGCTATGACAATAAAGAGTCCTTGAATCCCCTGACTATGTGTATGTTATTTCTCTCCATGTTTCCCCTGTGCTGGACTGACAATCTGTCCAGGATCAGCTGGTATCCAGCGCCCCGTGACCCTGAACAGGAGAGCACGGTATAGAAGACTGATGGATAAAGAAGGACGCCGGCCCCCATATGTTGAATGAATGTGCCCGTTTCTATAATGTGAATTTGTAGAAACACAGCAAAAAACTAGATACGAGTTGGTACAACCATTCACAACAGATCTTGTAGCTTGTTAATCACTTTATAAAAGTTGTTTTCACACTAACTGGGCAACACAATAACCCCAACGCTCTGTGGTGAGTGAACATTTCGTGTGTGCATGTCTAAATGTCATGAGAAAGATGAATCAGCCAACCGATTCACATTCCAGGGTTGGTATCGGGTTGTACGCTGATCAGCAACTTCACTCATGGCGGACGGGTTAAAGGTCGACTCGTTTTCAATTTTAAAAAAAAGTAAAAAGGACGCAGAGACGAGGAAACTTCTTCTGATGGAGATCTGTTGACGAACTACAAGAACTTGATCTTTGATTTGAGCTTTGTTTACCTGACTGTGTTCTGTTGCCATGGTGATGACGTCAACAGGAAGCTGCACACCAGAGGGACAAGGTAAGGATTGCAGTGTACTCTAGTGATTTCAAGTCGAGCGACTCAAACTCCATTTAAAGAAAACGCACATGTCGGTTTTAGAGTGAAAATAGTCGAAGAGCGTAATTGAAGTAACTTTCGCGTGTCATGATTACTGCAGAGGGTCGTCCTCGCGCTACCCACCGGTCTCAGTGGACATCTGGCTGCGGTATTCCGGAAACTGCGTTTCCACTGGAACGCTGATGGTGCGTCTCAGAAGGTGGACCTTGCATGACGCGGGGCGCCTCTCCTGCGAAAACAACGAGTGGGGGGGGGGGGGTGGGGGGGGGGGGGGGGGTAAAGCTCAGGAAGATGAAGAGAGAGAAGAGGAACGGGGACAACTCGGAGCACATAAAACGTGCAATGCATTTACTAAAAGTCGCTGAGCAGATAGGGAGAATGTCAGAATGGAAAAGTAGACAGTGGGAAAAATGGTGGCTTTAAAAATGTATGAAATACTTGGGTGACATTCCTTATCTGTGTCGTTTGCGGTTACTCTGGTCACCGTGTTTAATGCCGCGTGTGGCCAGAAGCACACAATAGCCGTGGCGGCGCTGATGAACGAGCGGCCGTTGAATAAAAACAGAGTAGACATTCGGCGCGCATCAGTCAGCGTCGGCGCGTATCTCCTGCACGCCGAATGTTTGGCTCAAGAAGATTAAACAGACAAAGGAGAAAGGAGGGATATGGTGTGTGAGTCGAGAAATAAAAAAAATAAAAAAAGAGAGTGAGTGAGAGCGAGAGAGAGAAAGGGCCTGATGTCCTCCAAGTGGAGTGATAATGGCTTATCAAACACCCTCACACCCCGAAACTCAAAGCCTGTCTGTCTCGTGTTCCCTGCGCCTCTGCTGATCTCACTGATCCTCCCTGTGAGGCTCTTTGCTTGTTTTGCGTGACTTAAGCTTAAGGATGCATCTTTGTATGACACTTTTTTCTGTTATAAGGACAAAGTGCGACGTCAGTGCTATTATGACGAAGCAGTATTATTATGAGCTGCAATCCAAACCTCCATTCGCTGCATTTTTTTTTAATGTCACACAGCACAATACCGTGAAGACCCTGATCGTCTTGCTCTCAGTGACACCTGCTGTTATGCAGGGATTAGAGTATAATCTCTGGCTTTATTGTACTATTTCAGCATTAAGCCTCTGTCATCCAATTTCTATCCTCTTTTCAAAGCCAATGAAATAATTGACTTTACAAGTGAGAACCTACATTTTACATTTAGGTGCCAGAAACCATTTACTTCTTCTACATCTATCCTGATCTGAGATCTACAGTATATCGCCTTCCACGTTTCCAATTTTTTAGGGGATTGAGTTACATGTCGTGTCTCGTTAATTTAATAAAAGCTCAGTATTTAATAATCCATCTGTTAAATAGCTGGGATCCAGTCAGCCAGCCCCTGGAGGTGATTCATTCAGGTTCAGGCTTGTGACAGATATTTACACGCCAAAAAAAAAAAAAAATCAACTATGCAGTTTTTTAGTTTACATATCAGAAATATGTTTGATTAACATGGGCATATTGAGTTTCTTGTTGTTCAATGGTTCATTCTAATACATGTTCAGATAATGTGAATAAATGGGATTCAATCTACTTGACATGAATAGATGGAAATGTGTGACATGATTAAACTACATTAACTCCACAAATTATTTTTGTGTTTGTGGAATTGACTGAGTATTTTTTTTTTTTTCCCCCAGTGGAGCTTCTAGTGGAGCTTTTCCCAACAGACTCTGGGGCGAAATGCAGGTTAAATAAGTGTTTTTAGATTAAAGGAGAACGCTGAGTTCCTGGGGAGCACAGGAAGAACATGAAATGTAACCCAGGTCAACTTATGTATATTCATAAAATGTAGGGATCTATTTTATATATCCATCTATCTATTTATCTGTAGTTCATGTATAAGTATATACATACTCATTTTATGTGTATGTGTATATCTGTATATATATATGTGTGTGCGGGCATTTTTCTTTGTGTAAATTGATTTTTCTTTCTTTATGTATTGATATTTTGCATGTTTTTACATCTCTGAAATGAATTCATAACGCAATTAATAATATAAAGAAAACACTCCTACAACTTTTATTCAACAAACTACTGAAAGTGTGCCTGAAGCTGGGGGCTCGGGTGAATGAACCCTTCCAAGGAAATGTGAAGGGAATCGCAGCACAAGAAGAACGACCGTCTTCGACTACTGAACTTGCTCACAGGCACAAGCTGTTCAAAGAGCATTAATGCAGTGCAAAGATTCTATGGGAACACATAGGGATTACATTTTAAACTTGTGATTGTCCTGATGAAGCTCCTTCACCAAAAACCTGAGCGAAACCTTCCAAAGAAATCAGTCAGATGTCAACAGCATGGTAATTCTTGCCCTGGACACACACACACGCTGATTGAAACCTTCTTTTAAGTATTCTGATCGTAGGAGGAATCTTTTAATGACCTCAGCATTAAAGAAAGAAAGAAAGAAAGAAAAGACACGTCATGAGCCCCCTCTACTGACAGCTACATGGAAAAAGTAATGATCTGCAGGATCACTGCGCACACTCGCCGCTCCACAGGCTCGGGAAACAAATGGAGACTTCACAAGAAGCTGAAGGTGAAAATGAGATAAGTCTGAATCGTGGCGGGCCCCCTGGAATCGCACCTGCCGCTCAGCTTTATTGCCTCCACGTCGCAGCCCTGCAGAAATGTGACGCACTCGCTGAATGTCGATACCGTTCTGCCCTTTGTTTTGTATTCACGTGTCTCTTTTCTTCGTTTTGCCGTCTGTCTCGCAACTGGAGCATCATTTGTGCTCTGATTAAAAAAAAAAACTCTATACAACATCAAGCCAGAAAGTATACACACAACAACAGTGTTTACATGAACTATCTAAACTGATACGCCACGTTAATTGTGATTTCCATATTGCCTCATCGTGGAACGGTGAAAAAGGGGGAGCAATGATGAACTGATAGAGGCAGTAACAGAATTCAAGAGAGGCAAAAAGGGTATAATAAAGAGTCAAACACAAAAATAGAAAGAAAGCCAATCTCTGTTTACCAAAAGCCCTACAGCTGTATAGATATCTATCAGTGGTCTGGTGGACAATTGTCTGCTAAGTTTATCCATCTTTTACTGCAGCAGGTAGAATGATGTCACAATCCTAAAGATAGTGGCCACAACAACAACGCCCCATTACTAAAGCCAAGAGCTATTAGCATATACTGTATGCAGCTATCCGTGGACAAACACAATGGTTTAAAACACGGAAAACATTGGTCAGACTCACTAAAAACAACCGGGTAATGTTCTGTCCACTTCACACAATCCAAAGACATACTTGGTTGAAGCACTGCCCGCTGTCGTTTGTTCACTTGAGGGCTACAGTAGAAACACCAGAGCCTCAATTAATTATAACCCGCTTCCCCAGAACAACACAGATTTAATCTCAGGTTCCTGCGAAACGTAGTCACAGGCACCATGTTGCTTTTCTGCAAATAGATCCTTTCGAATCATACACATGAGACCTTTAATTCCAAACATTTGACCAGGGCTGTGCGACTTGATGTTTGACTCGCACTCCTGCAGCTTGTTCAGCTGTCAAAGCTTCGCCATCGCACCTTCATTTGAAACAAGCCATTACAGGAGTGCATCACTCCTTCCGCGTTGCAGTTTGCTGACATGACAGAAATCCAGCGGCGCTCGGGTTGACCTTACCAGAGTCCGGGGTGTTGGGAAACAAACGCATTTCAGAGCCGTTGTTCCATGTTGCGGGGGAAACAAAAAGCACTCTTGTGGAAAGGCTGCCAAGCGGGGCGATTGAAAAAATATTTCTCCCTGTAATTAGAATTGTTTTAGAGCGGCGTGTCTCGGTAATTGCCAGCGAAGAAACACTAAAGCTGGAGCAGTCACGTCGGTGGAGGAAAACACCAAAAAAAAAAAAAAGAGTTTGACGTGACCAATAACTGAGCTTTCTGGCTACTTTTGTCACATTTGGTGTGAGTTCTTGTAAATATTGCTCCATTCCCCCAGAGTGCTGATGCAACATTGGAAATTGTGCATAAAAGCTGTAATTTAATTTGTCGCAGATGTTTAAAGTGATGACATTAATGAGATAGAGAGATGGAGAGATTGACAGAAGTGTTTTGCATGCAGTTGGTCTGGGAATTACACAGATGTCAATGGATTGATGTCTTTACATATGAATGCCACTGTGCCTCCCAGTGGCTGAATAAGGGACTGCAACTGAATTGAACTACTTTCTGAGGTTTGATTGTTGTTTATTTTGTTTTAATAATAATACATCATTCAAGTAATACTGTGGAGGAAATTCAGCACCACTTTTTTGTTGGTTTTTTTTATTGGGGAGGGTGTTAATGTGCATTTGTAAGAAACACTGCAGTGCAGGAAATCAATTTTTGATTGAGGCAATTTTCAAGGGGCTAAAGTCCATTTACAAACATCCATGTGAAGCAAATTATTATGTATTCATTTAAAAATAATATATTTCTGATGTAATATATAAGCTGTGTGTGTCCACTATGACAGAAGGTTTTACAACTCAAGCTCAAAATGCCTGTAAATGTTGAAAAATGTGCGAATTTATTAACAAATTATGTGATTTTGGTTAGTTTTAGGGTACTTTTGGTGATTTGATGGTATACTTGATGTATAATGGTGCAGATTTCAACTGACTTAAACTCAAGAAACATCCTATATCTTAAATATTTTCTATATAAAGGGTCAAAATGTACTAAAATATGTTGTCTAGCTCTATGAGCTGTTGGCAATTTGAAGAATTGTATTACTTTTGTTGTAAACAGTACATATTTTCATTCTTAAAAACACACACTATATTGTTTTGATTTTAAACATATCACACAATCTTTACAATTTATTTTTTTTTGCATTCAGGTAAACAGTAACCACATGTCGGAGGGAGCTTTGAATCAGGGTCAGGGTATTGCTGAGTGAACAATGTAACTCCAATTACTCTGTCATTTGCACCTAATAGAGAATTCTTTAATCTCACTGAAACCTGCATGATCCAGTGTGACACTAATCAAAACAACCGAGGCAGAGAACCAGACTCAGCGAACCTGGTTGTTTCTGCAGCGGGATGAATTCTTTAAAATAAAGTTGTTTTAGTTACCGAAACCGTGGCTGCGTATCAAGTAATAAGGGGGAATAAGTGATGAAATGGCTCGGACGTGAGATAAATTTTGCGGAGGCACAGACGACGGATGAGAAAGACAATGCTGACACAGAGGGAACAGACAGATTAGTGTGTGCGCTCCGCTCTCACCACCTCCTCCTCGTTCAGAAGCAGCATCTGACTGTCGGCCATCACACAGTACTTCGGGTTCCACGCCGTCCGCTCTTCATACGAATGGCCACGGGCCATCCGGTGCCTCAGCGTGCACTGCATGTCTGAAAGGAGATTAAAAAAGGAAGGTAAAGAAAAGTTGTTTGCGCTCCTCTCGCCTCACAGTGAGAATATCCGCCGGTTTGAGATGGTGCTGGGGTTGGTCTTTCTCTGCGTTGCGTGGGCTTTCCTCAGTCGCTCCAGTTTCCTCCCACACGAACAAGAAACATGAATTTGAAGGTTCGGTAGTGAATCTGGACGTGAGTGACTGTCATGCTTTCGCTGCATTCTGACTAAAAGTACCTGGTAAAAAACACATTGTTTTTTGCATCTTGGTTTCAGAAAAGTTTCATCTTTACACGGCATTGCTTTGAAAACGATTCCCACGATGTAATTGTTTCGCCACAAGCGGGTGCTATTTCCTTGTGTGATGAGATCACAATACACTATGCAAGTACATGGACATTTATATGGACAGACCACAAAGTTTAATTGCTATTCCCGTTGACTCTCAACTATAAAGGCTCCAACAAAGTGTGCAATTTAAACAATCTTATTATAATCTTTTAACAATCTTATAAGATTGGTACCCTGTACGGCATGAATCTAAGAAAGTTTGGATACACAAAGTTTGCCGTGTGCAGATTGCACAATTAAAACGCAAGCAGAATAAGCCTACAACAATGCGAGTCGATGCGATTGTGCCACACCCTCACCATGAACATGAACGGATCCCTCACCGGTGTGGCATTTGTGTGTTTGGAGAGAAATCCCCCAAAAATGAAAAATACGACAATACGGACTAGTAGATCTCAACAGTAGCCAGTTTCATAAACTTGCATTTTCACTGGCTCCGAGCACTGCAACCAAAAACTTTGCATTTTCATTATTAAAAAAAAAAGAAGAAAAAAAAGGATCCTGCAGCTATAATCTGCACTTCCACAAGTTTTATGCAAATCAGAGAATCCACAGGTATCAATAAAAAGACCATTTAGGCCATAAATACTCTCGAGAACCCAGCATGGTAGTTTGAAGGATTGTAAACAAGTTCAACTTGTGCAGTTTCGATTAAGCTTTCTTCCACTATAAGGTGGTTTATTGAGATGACACATCAGTAAATGATCCTCAGTCGCAATACCCCCATCAAAACTATGTCAAATGCGAAAGCCTTCCTTTAAACCAAAGCCCAATGTTGGAAATAGGACTGTTCCCCATGAGCCAAGAACTATTTAAAACCTAAGAGAACCACTGGAACTTTCATCATATCAGATTCAGATTCAGATTCAGATTCATTTATTTGCCATTTGCAGTAAAACCACATTGGAATAAATTTGTAAAAGTCCCCAGTGTGCACAAGACAGGTACAGCCATAAAATAACATTAATTAAAAAGTACATAAATAAAACAGGATAAAAGTACAGAAATAAAACAAAGAGAACAGTGAACAATTGACACTGTGAAATCGATCGACTGAAACAGATTCAATAAAGTGCAAGATCATACATTAAAGTGCTCTGTTTAGGCTGATAACAGCTTGTGGAAAGAAGCTGCTGGCATATCGAGATGTCCTGCATCTCAGCGAACGATATCTTCTGCCAGAAGGAAGAAGCTGGAACAAGGCTTTTCCAGGGTGGCCAGAAGAGTCATTGACGATTCCAAGTGCTCGGTTTAAAAGTCTGGATTTATAAAGAACTTCCAGAACAGGAAGCTCACAGCCCACAGTCCTCATTGCAGAGCGGAGCACCTTGTTTAGAGCTCTCCTCTCTTTGTCTGTGGTGTTACCAAACCACACAGTCACAGAGCCAACAAATAAACTTTCAATGGTGCAGCGATAAAAATTAAGCAGAATCTTAGAGTTTGTGGTAAATTCTCTAAGTCTACGTAGAAAGTAGAGACGCTGACGAGCTTTTTTAACAACCCGGTTAGTGTTTTTGACCCATTTCAGGTCTTTAGAGAGAGTTAAACCGAGAAACGTGCACTCCTCTACAATCTGCACCTGGGAGTTATGAACAATCTGCAATAAACAAAACTAACAAGTTAGCAGAAAGGCAATCCGTCTATCCGGACTCACAGTGGCTATAGTGCAGCTGTGATTACATTGTGTTAGCTCTGGGAATCAAAATCCACACTGGCATCACTGTTGTGTTCCATGCACACAATGAGGAAACATTTTAATTACACATATAAATATAAATACAAATATAATTATCATCCGAGTTTTATGATTTAAATCATGACGCATAACATTCGATAGCAAAGTGCTTTCAGGGCTGCAAAAAGAGTGAGCAGTCATTAAAAAGTTACACGCAAGAATTTATTAAAAACACCTTTGGAAATTCAGATTTATTAAATTCGGAAATAATTAAACAGCTTTGTTGTTGTGCTGCAGGTAACAACTTTGAGAGAAGAGAATTTCATCTTCAGGCGAATTTTCAGTGCATTGAGACATATTTTTTTTCCATAATTGCCATGCTCCGACAAGTTTCTAAATCTTTTTTTAGACAATCTCATTTGCAACATGGTGGGAATTGAGCCGCTATAAACTGACTTTATGAGTGTGCACAATATGCACAGAACAGAAACTCTGTGCGGTTGCCTCGGTGCTGTCAGTCACGTCTCTTTGATCATCTTCCTCTCAGTTACCGGCTGCCTCGTAACCCACAAACCCTCCGTCATCGGCGTGCCATTAGAGACAAAGTCACAAGTGAATAACAGCATTCATGCGCAAACACACGGCTGCCGCGTACGGCATCCGTCTGATCAGCTTACGCTCACGCTGCCGGAAAAGGAACAGGTCAAGCACACATGGTTTTCCATTTACCGGCACTTCTTTACGCAAGCGGTATTTTAATCCTGCCGTTGATTCGATTATGTAATGAGGAAGCAGCTCAGCTCGCCGGAGAGCGGGAATGACGAGGCAAACAGGATTGTGAAAGGTGAGAATGAGTGGTACAGTTCTGCACGGTACGTTAAGCTTCACTTCCTCAGCTCGGGTCTATCCGTGCACCCTGTTTCGGAGGCAGGTCCTTAACGTAAAGCTAAAAGCTCAGACAGACCACAAATGCAACTCGCTGATGTGGTATAAATTATTGGAGTTTTGTCAAGGCCCGTTTGATGTATTGATCAGGTGTATGGCAGGTACAAACTCAATCAATCAATCAGGATGACACTGTTTTGTGATGTGCTGAACAAAGCCTACACTGCATGCACAAACTTAAAAACATAATATCACCAGCATTTCTATAAATGAAGTCAATGCTACTAGTTATCCAAACAGACTTATGCTTAACATGCTTAATGTGTTCAAGTGGACCTGGCATTTCTTCCTTGGTTTGATAACGTGTAGTTAGTGGTGTCCTCAAATCTGAGAACTATACAGCCAGATTGTAATCCATTACCAGGGAGACATTTGATTCGTCCAGAATTGTTTTTGTTTTTTGTTTTCCCCTGCATGAAACAAACCCAATCGCATAGCCAGAATCATAAAACACCGCCTTCGTTAATAAGGACATGGAGTCCTGTAACAGATGGTTACAGCCCCCGCAGAGAACCGATATCAACATCATCTCCTCAGCCTGGGTATCACCTGAGGAAAAACGCGCTCCTTTAAGCAGCACAAATATTACCAAGAAATGTGACCAGTTTCCGCAGTAAGCTTGAAAGAACTTATACATCCCAGAATTCATGCTGTTTCAAGAGTGGACAATATTGATTTTATATTGTTACCTGTTTTTATTCCAACTGAAAGAACATTATTAAAGAACCTTTTCTAAATATAAATAAGATGTTAAATCTGGATGATGCCCTTCATTCCACAAGTCTTGCATTATTCTTATTTCTTATTTAAATATGTTTATCTGCAATACTCAATGTTTAGCGGTTTGATTAATGAATTAGTTCATTTACAAAGGGATTACTGTCAAGTGCAAACTAGAAAATGAAGGCCTGATTGCATTTAGGTCAGAGGGGCTGTGATCAGCTTGTCAACAATATAATTGATGGTGCTTTTATGAGGAACTGGGGCATGGGAAGGCTTCGACTTCCAATTAGGGAAAATACATGAAAGCTATCAAATTCAGAGGGCTCAAAGAAGAAAACATGGCTTTGCTGGCAGCATGAATCATATAAGGAATAGTTTTCCCACATGATGTTTTTTTATAATAACTTTATCCTATTGCAGTTGAAATGAAAATAGACTGATCTAACATGCCTCGCTGGTATAGTTGCCAACCTACATTAAAAAAATAAATAAATATAAATATATATATATATATATATATATATATATCATCTCAAAACAATAAGAAAAGGACAATTTTATCATGTGTTGGACAAAATGTACTGTATTTTTATTTCAAGACACTGAATTTGAAATAAAATGTTTACTTGAAAAGGTAATATTATATTTACTATAAGGAGGATGATGTTTCAATGTTTTGAATTTAAAAACAAGCCCGACAAATTTCGCCTAAAAAATTTTTCTAAATAAAATACGGAAATTGAAAAAATACTGACGCGTCAATGCAGCTGGGAAATAGGAGAGATCCCACTTCCGACAGAGAAAGAAAAAAACTTGCACTCGGAAAAAGTAATGTTTTACATTTAAGAGTGCGCTGAGAAGGATATTTCACACACCACAGCGGAATCTATGTATGTGGATGAGAAATTATACCTTATTGCAAATGTGTTTATTAAAAATAAAAAAGGTAACTTCTCTAGCCGTGTTTATGTGCGGAAGTTATGCCCGCAGACAATTACGAGTATGACGTGTTTGTCATTTATTTGCATATTTTCGTCAGGCTTATTTGTTAGCTTTTTTTATTTTTGTTACATCGATGCTCGTAATAACTGCATGGTAGCTACTTCCGCGTTCAAGACAGCATGAATGCACCACAAAACAGTATTGACAACAACCAACTACAAACTCACTAAAACTACAATATCAACGTCCACACTGGATAATATCAATTAATCTTCCAAAAAAGATGAACACGGCAAATATATCATGCTTGTTACGTTTAACCAAAACAGCATCTTGAACTTCAGGGAGTGTAATTGTATATATTAAATTCCTTACCTATTAATTAAGGTTTAATCGCAGCCATTGCAACTTTCCTTCCTCCAGCATTGGTTCCGTCCTCACATGTCCACAAGTCTTACTTTTCCTTATGCCAGAAGTGGAAAACATTCGGTTTCTTGGCACCTACTGCCCACTACTGGTCAGAATGTTCGGAGGCGTTCCCACATTTTACTCTACAATAACTCCTGTATCGTTTAAATGTCTCAGGTCTTCAACACACCTGAATCTAATAATGTGTCATCATCTAGCTTGTAAGAATGTGCAAAGAAATAAACCAATTTCACTCATATAGCACCTTTCCACTGTGGAAGCAGTGCCCAAAGCGCTTTACACTGTTAATCACATCCACAGAGATGGGTAAGTTGTGTCCTCATATTCCAACAAGTAATGTGTTCTTCTCTATTTCTTTTTTATGTTAGTTATTTATGTATTATATGTTGCAGAAACCCTACAAGACAGATTTAATTAATATATTTATTATTTATAAGTGCCTTTCAGGGCACCACTTCGATGCATCTCGCACAGCAGAATAAAAAAAACACAACAGAGGAAGTTGACCCCAAAAAACTGGAATCGTTTAAATGGGATGTGTGAGACAAAGGAGGAATGGTAGCAACAGTGCTGAGATTGAACCAGATAACATTGGTGACAGAGCAAATTTAGAGCAGCAACACATTTCCCATCTGTGGCCTTATTTCTGAGAAATGTTTGAAGCTATCACCAGAGAACAGGAAACAAGTGTGAATATCTTTTAAGGAACAGTTTTCAATACTGTTCATGCCTCCATTTTATAAGGGAAATATAGTTTACTTTTACCATGTCTTCTCGATCACAGTACTATATAGGAGTAACACAAAACTTATCCAGTGGACAAAATATTTGATTGCTTTCATCCAGATTTACAGGCTTTTTAAGGAAATAGTACAATATGGTTGACCAGATTATTTGTTTGATTTTGTTGAAAGCAGTTCATTAGGTCAGGTGAAATGTAATGTAAGAGTGCAGGAAACAACAAAATAGATGTTTAATATAGGTCTATACTGTATATATCAGATACAATTTAATCATATGCAATGTGCAACGTAGAAAGTAATAAATGCATTGAAATAATTCCGAAACAAGGTCGCAAACCAAAATGATGGACCACTGGTGCACTGCATCATTCATGTATTCACTCATTGGCACTTGGCTGACCCTGCAGGTCTGGTCCATCCATCATTATTGATAGTCAATCCTGACATAACCACCAACAGCCATAACTAGTCATTCAATGTCTGCGATGGCAAATACAATCATTACCCAAATAACATTCCCTTCTTTTAAGAAACGGTTTTTCTTTTTGTAGTTTTTGTTCCAAACCCTCTAAATCCTCTCCGGCAATTTGGTGACACATTAATCTGCTCTCTCTCTTTCTTTTTTTTTTTGTGGTCTTGTTGTTGTGTTACATTCGATTGTGGGATGCAGTTACGCAACCAAGCATGTTGTGCTGAGGCTCAAACAAACAGCAGGGGCAGCGACACAATAGATCATGCACCAGGCTTGTGAATGTGCACATTGATGTTTGTGTGTCCATGAGAGCGAAGGGTCGTGAATGAGTGTGTGGCGCTCTGTGTGGGGAAGATAAGCACCGTTCCCATCAGATAGCAGCTGGATGCTCCAGTCCAACACGACTGATGAGCACGGCCTCGTGGCGTTTGCATTATGCTTACCGGCAGCGGCGCGCTTGCCCCTCGCTGTGTTTTACACATTAGTCGCTGACCGAGAAGATCAATACCTGCACAATATCAGTGTTTTATCATCCATAGCTTTTGTGAGGCGGTACGACAATAAACTGCACTTTTCCCTGCCCGCTGTATATCCTGGCTGCCAGGTATTGATAGAGCAAATATATATTAAAAAAAAAAAAAGGTTTAATGGTTTTAGGAGCTTGCTTTATTTCGATGGAAAAGCTTTCCAGACATTTTATTGGACGAGAGCAGAAGAAGAGGAAGTGTCTGATCTGCTGCTTCCTTTATGGGAAGTCGATGCAACGTGCGCCGTGGACTTTAGCAAATTTTTACTCCGGATATCCTTCCTGCTGCATTTCAAAACCAGCATCCCCACATGGTCAAGACTTAACCTGATGTACTATCTATATATCAAAAGAATAACTGGAATCATGACAAGTGTGGGATGATATGTTGGTACATTTTGTCTGAAGTTTAATCTGACCACGAGAGTTGTTCGCCAAGTCTTAAATTTAGCTTTTAAGATTTGTCCACTGGTTTGATCCAGGAGATACAAGGAGGTTGCTATTGACTAGCCATCCCAAAGCAGTTTGAGCATTAATGACTCCCACATGATATGGATTTTTAGTCTTTCAACTTGTCTGATTCAGACTGAAGAGTTTGAGGTGCGCAGAAGTTTGTCATACTCCTCTGCGAAGGATCCATGCGATTCAATGATCAAATCTCTATGCAAGGGTACTGATTGTATTGAAAGAGTAAACACAATTTGCATATGAGCTTTTCGTGAAAGTACGAAACACAGAGTGTGTCATCACGTGTTTCATATCATAAAAGCATCAGAAACCAAATATGCACACGGCCAAGTCCATAATTCAAACAAGGAAATCAAACATCGAAAAGCAGTATAATGGATGCAAATCGGCAAAGACATTGACCGTTCAGAGAAAAATAGATCTTTTATGACTTTCTTCAAATACAGAAAAGAACACTGTGTTTTTCTGTTATTGCACACAAGGTTCTATGGAGTCTTGTCAGTGCTACTGAGGGCATAAAATACAACACATAAAGGCACATTGGGGAGACCAGAGACGCTGTGACTAAGCACACCGCCATCCCATATCAACAGTATGTTGTTCAAATATCCTGCAGCAGTGAGTGCACAGTTTCAGAGCATAAAAACAGAGCAGGACTACACCAGCACTTCCACAAAACATAAAGTATATCTAAAATTGGTGTACTGCATGGTAGACCCTTGTGATCTCATTGGTATATACAAATCTCTGGTGTGATGAACCTTGAAGAGCCGTATATGATTTCTAATTATGGCATTTTTCTTCATGTATAATAAAGCTGGCAACAGCATTTTGACATATAGGCTTTTTAGTTACTTTTCTCAAGGAAAATGAGCTATGGCATTGTATGTTGGTGTAGTGGTTTGTGTTGTCTCATAACATAGAATATCAAGGGTTTGAGGCCATTTCTGTGCAGACTAGATATGTATTTGAGGTCAACTGGTCACTCACTCCATATTGACCGTAGATGTTAATGTGAAAGTATGTTTCTGCGATGGACTGGTGGCATGTGTAGAGTGTACCCTGCTTTCACTCATAGTGTAGTGGGATTGGCTCCCACTCCTCTGAATTGGATAAAGGGGAGCCTGAAAGTGCTGTTTTCCCACACACGATCACAAGCCAAGGGCAACTCCTGCGGTGCAAGGTGCCCCGCCTCATTTGGGAGCAATTTGAGATTGAGTCACTTATTCAAGGACACTTTAACGCATGGCTTATTGTAGCATGGGAGAACAATCTGCTTTACCAACTGACCCAGAGCCATAATAAAAAACATAAATTAGGAATACCAAAATAAAAATTAGGCCCTGCCGTGATTTTACAAGTGTAATTTCTAAAAACTAACGAATTCAAGAAGAAGAATGCAATTTGAAGTTTATTTTGAGCACAATTAACGAGAAAACAGTTTAAATTGCACAAAATTACTTTATTACTGAGTGTTTCCACATCTCTGCTTAATTCATAAAAATTAGATGGCCCTTTTCAGTAAACAGGATACCACATTTAACACAAGTCCTCTCTGAAGGTTGACTTTCTGATAATGAGGATCAAAAGTTTTGCTACCCACTAAATGATCATTGTTGCCCATCCCTGCTATAGGATAAGCTTCAAATTTGTCTTCTTCCATTTACAAGGAAGAATCCATTAGTTTTGCACTCCATACCTTGTCCACCATACTCAAGGTCACAATGTGAACCAATGCATTGGGAAATGCATAGAAAACACATACAATTGATGTCCTGAATTTTCTGATTTGCAACATGGGATCAAATTAATCCTCGTCCATGACAGTGAGACAGGCTATGGAAGTTTGCAGTGCCTTGGAGTAATTTGGACCAGTCTACTGTAATATATTTATAAAGCTAATAAATTATATTATCTCACACAAGAAGCAGATACATTTTGTTCAAAGGCATTCACAGATTGCCTGTTCAGTCTGTTTTGATGACATGATGACATATTTGCGCCAATATGCAAATGCAGCCATGATTTGGTGATGTTTGCCTGCCACACACAGAAAGTACATGGACATAGTGGAACGAGCACTGACATGAGGCTAAGCTCAGTATAAAACGACATTCCAGGTCAGAAACAGCTTGGATTATGTCTTGCCGCTGTAACGCTCACTGTTTACTGACTCCTCGGTCTCACTCAATATGCAATTTGCATAACACATCTAATGCCTTATTGAAAATAAGAAGAATTCATGTTTTGTTTTGTGTACATGCAAGAAAACAATCTCAGAAATGGAAACTGATTTGGGAACTCAACGGGAGGCTGTGGGCTCATCATAAATGGCTGAAGAAGCACTTAGGAGGAGACGCATCTTTTTCAACGGTCAGTTATAAATTCTGCACGTCTCCATGCTGCAGGCTCCACCAGTATGACTTGATGAAGCTTTGAGAGATTTAAAGTCTTTGCATTGGCTGTGCTGCTGATGGAAAGCTTCATCATCTTTCGGCTCGTACAAAAAATACCCAGTGCTGCACAGACTACAAGTCGAAGCTACACAAAGAGGTAGATTCAAGTAAATTAAGGCTGTGAGCTTGCCAATGACTTTTTGCTGTTCGATACAACAAATCACATTGTCTGGAAAAGTAACAGAGAGAGAGAGCGAGAGAGAAAGAATGTGTATATACAGTACAAATCAGCAAGGATTTGACAGGTTTTTCTCTTGACATGGTTTGAGATGAGATTGCAAAAGCAGCATACATAGCTGCAGAAGATGTCGCACTGTTGCTGACAACTACTCACTGACACATAGCTGTCACCCAACAGGCTCAGAGAGATGGCAGTTTTTAAACACACTCCTCATGTATGAGGACACTGCTGGCATGAGGCCAGAAGAGCTGTATCCGCGAGGCAGCCACACAATGGAAGAAACTGGCAAAAGAAAAAAAAAAAAAAAGGAGGAAGAATCTTTGGTCATCAGTTAAAAAGTACTCTGAAGTGAGGACGCAGCATAAACTAAGTCTCTCCACATGTGAATGCGTTGGATCACTTGATGAATCACTGTTTCTACACTTGGCATACAGAAAAGGAGTGTAGATACGAACCTGGCAGCTTGAGGGGAGTTTTATGAGGGAATAACAATGTCATGTACTGACCTTCATCACAATACTACAATAGCGGTTTGCATAAACAGCAAGGGAGAGAATAGTGTTAGAAAAAGTGACTCTCCTATTTAGCCCTCATAGGAATCAGAAAATGAGATCTTGCAGACAAAACAGGCGAGTTTATGAAAAAAACAACAAAAAAAAACAAGCGTCATGCATTTCGCACCAGAAAGCATCATTAAAATGTACTTCATAAAAGTATTAATGTAAAGGTTACTGTGACATTATTTTACCACTCCAGAGGAAATTGGGTGGCACTAAAATGTGTCTGACAACCCTGGATTAAATATTTGCCAACTCATGGCCTGGCATGTTGACTACACCGTTTTCAGCGTCATTTCTGTGTTAATGCACATCGTTTTCATGGCGTTGCTGTGTATACGCAAATCTTTCCTGAAACAACGACACAAAACGAGACACTTTCACTTGAAACGTTGTCATGGAACCAGGGCCTAAGGTGTCAGAGTTATGTAGATCAGTCAAATGATGATTAACTGCTTAAGTTCAGCTGAAATTAATTTGATTCGTTTGAGGAAAATTGCTCTATAATCAGGAAGAATGAGTTCGTTCATGATTATGGACGACACTCGTCCGTTAAACAAGAGTTTAGTATAATAGTGACAATGTTGCTTCAGCCAATGTTGAGGGAGACCGCAGTAATGCTTTTAAGCTAAATATGATATCTACTAAGTTCTCTAAAAGTCTGCAACATTTTACATAACGGGTAAAAATGTATGGAAACACAGAATAACGACACATTTGATTCATTGTAACTGTAATTGTTTCATAAGATCTGAAATGGTCCAATACTATGCTTGCTGAAAGATGTAGGGTTGTTGAATGCTGCTACTGCTCTTTGAGTCAGGATGACTTGTTGGCACACTCCCGTCACCGTCTTTCACTGTCTCTCACTTCTTTCACACACACACACTTACATAAAAAAAGCATGGCAAGTCGCTTCTCCCTGAGCGCTCCATCTGAAAGTCTCTTGGTTGAAACAACGGCAGGAAGAACAATGTAGCTCATCATGTTGGCAATTAATTTCCTGACGACACCGACAAACAACTGGATTATAAAAACTATATGAGAGCAAATGAAAGACCGTCTGCAAGATTACGAAAAGCCTCAGAATAAATAATTATTACAGAAAGGTAGCAGACAATAATAGAGTCAAGCAAATCCTCACCATATATTTTGCCTGGTGAAGAGGAGATTCTGGTGCAACACTTGGTCATAATGGAGGAGGGGTTTTTTTTTTTTTGTTACAGATTGACCCAGACTTTGAACTCTTTCTAAGGCCGCTTGTTGGAAATCATTTTGTCTGACTGTCTGTCGTGGAATGACAGGCTTTCATTCCACATTTCAGGAAAATACATTTTCTGACACTTGGCTTCACTTTAAGGATAAAGGGAGGGGGTGAAAAAAAAAAAAAGATGAAGAAATTGATTAAAGCGTGCACGCCGATTGTCGCCATGCAGCTGTATCTGTTGGAGGTATTTCAGAGTCCCTAAAAAATTTCTGGAACACAATACCCTCAAATGTTTGTGCATAATTTATAACCTGAGCTTGTGTGCAAGCCTCGTCCCAATTATGATTCAATAAGGGAATACATGCTATAAAAAGATGATATATATTGGAGCCAGTACAAACGTCTCCTCATACAGTAACTGTTTGGTGAGTAAATATACAATCAGTCGAAGAGTATGATGATAAAACATTTTCTAAAGAGAAGACTTTATGCCGCATTATGAATTGTATCCCTGCTTATTGGAGATAAGAGATCTCGTGTCACAACTCCATAATGCGAAAGTTACTGTCGCGTTTTGAAAAGTACTTGTGATGTTTTTACTGCTGCTGTACATCTACAGTTCTGGTGGAAACTGGAGTATCCAGATTTAGCCAACAGGTAGAACATGAAAACAGAAGAACGAGAAAGTGGAGTTCATTCACCCTCTTAAGGGAAATGTCTTTATTTAGCGCACCCTGTTCATCATTAATCTTAATTACATACTGGAAGCAGAAGCGCTGCCATAGTATGGTCTATACATGTAGCATGTGTACTGCTCAGGGACCCGCTGTGAAAACGTGGCATTAGTGGGATTTCAACCTGCGAAACTTCCAATTACAAGTCCACTTCTCCACCTCTTGTCATGTAACATGAGCACAAACTGCCCCAGTCAACCACGTGGCCCTTAAACGCTTCCATGCATCCGCTACCGTGTATTAAGCCTCTGACTTCAGGCAGCCAGACTGTATTGCTGGCACCTGCTCCAACTCCACTATCGACTCAGTTCTTGCAGTGTTCAGCTTTTGGACTCAGATCTGCCTTGACTGCTATGTGTTTCCTCATTCCTAACAGTGAGAGAAACAGACATTTAGCTGGCTGAAGTACAAGCTACAGGCTTCAGTGGAAAGAAACAAGTTGTGTAAGGGGTCCTGCGGTTTGCTGAGGATTTACTTGTATTCTGTTGTCTCAGGACAGCTGCGATATCTTTACCCTCGCTGGATCTTATTTTATTTCTCCCCACAAAATGTCTTTCACTGCTTCTCTCTTCAAGCTCGGTTATTTAAAGGGATGCGTTACATCTCTCCGAGGCAAAGCAAGGCTCTACTTTTTTTCGTGTTCCTCTAGTGTGTGTGGTGCCAGCGACCTGCCAAAGATATGGGTAAAAAGAAAAAGAATTTATATGGACAGTTTTTGAGATACTGTTTTTCTCACTGTGGCCTTTTAATGTGTTTGTTTATTTCTGCTAAAAACAAAGTGGGGAATAGAAGGAAGAACTTGCAAAACTAAGAATAGAGACTAGTTCACTGATCTATTAAAACTGCTGCTTGTCAATCTTTATTATAGATCTGAAGTTTAACAAAAACTCAGCCGAAGATCCTCTTTAATTTAACTTTTTTTGTTTTGTACCGCCGGAGTAGAAGTGCGCTTCTTCCAACCCACCGCCGTTTTTGAATAAATTGCTTTTTATTTGTGTTCTACACACCCCATGTTTTGCCTCATGTGTTTCTGCGTCACTTTGTCTTACTCTCAGGAAAATGCAGCTTATTTCAGAAAATGTTTGCTGCCAGTTCTTTTTCAGTGCATTTTGGCTCTTTGAGAGTTTTTTTGGGGTTTTTTTGTTTCACAGTCAAACTGTTGTGAGAAATGGTGCCAAGGCAATCGTGAGAACGTCTCGTGGTCAAATAGGAAACCAAAGACGCTGAAATACACATCTCAAGAGCTGCAAGAGTGAATGCCTCTGTATTGCATTAATCAAGTCGATGCACCGATGGTTTACACCTTTCTGTGGCCTTTCATACCTCATGAACCGCCACGTTCTCGCTTGCACTCACACCCATTACGTAATCCTGACTATTGTCGTTGCTGCAGGTCAAACACAACCCGCTGCCGGGGTGAATTATGTCTTTTCTGTCCATTCTGAGACTGCACTACTAATAAGAGCCATCTGTTTTAGAAGCAGACACTGCATCTTTATCACCATCACCTCAGAGGTGGGCAGCCGTTGGTTCGCTCATAAACTGAGCGCAGCAAAGATGTTGTGAATCAGAGTGAAAAATGTGCTGGATGAATTTCACCTGGGAGCTCCAATCAAACTGGTTACAGATGACAGCAATGTGTCAGTAGATCATAAACAACAATGAGGAACTTAGAAAAGCATTTTTTTTTTTTGTCTTTCAACTGCAACTGTACAGCATGCGGAGATGATTCAGTATTTTTTAGTGATTTAATAAACTCTAACTGTGAATTCTTGTATTTTAAAGGCAAAATATAACCACTCACTCACTCACTGCTATTTTGCTCGTAAAAAGAAGTGACCATGTGAACCAGAGAGACACAAACAGATCTGAATCCAAGAAGTGAATAATCTGGGTTTTTGTAACTAAAAATAAATAATAACACCCCCACCATCCATGTCAGTTGATCCTGTCAATTTATTCATTCACTCCGTGGTGAACGTGGAGGAAGAGTGGGGCAGATAATGCTTTGCTTTCTGGACAAATTCAACAGGTCATGCTGATTTTCGGCATAGAAAAACGTGTTCAAATACAATTGTGCAAAATAACATGCATTCAGAATGATCAGGTTAAGGGACATCTTTTTATTTTATTTTTAATTTCGTTTGTTTTTAATGGATGACTGCAAATGTTTCAATAACTGCGAACAATCGTAGGCGATTCTAAACCATTGCCCCGAGTGGTATGTTGGGGTAGTGTTGAGGAAGGCTGGATAATGAAAAATTTTCTAAAATGGTAAGTTTGTAATATTTACTGTATTTATTTATTTATTTATACATTTCATTGTATGTGATTTAAAAATACATCATTCATTTCATTCCAATTTCAAAGAAGTTTGTGTCGGATAATTGAAGCAGTAGAACGTCACAGCAGAAAAGTACAGCAAAAAAGACAAAAAAATCACTGAATTGACCCAGTTAATCCATCTTCTACACGGCTGGCTGTCCAAGCTGACTAAGGACGAAGATTACACCCTGAAAAGGCAGGTTGCCTGTCAATCACAGGGCAAACAAACACTTCCAAGCAAGCTAATGGTCGCCTATAACCTCAAACGTAAATTTCTGGACTATGGAAAATAACTCAAGGTCTGCAGGCCTAACTGCAGTTTCAATACCTTAGAATATGATGAAAAAAGTGGTTTTCTAATGTGGAAAGTTTTGATTGTTTGTTTCCTGATCCAGACAGTGCCATGCATCCCTTTTTAGATTATGTTTTATTTTCTTCTCCCAAATGGTTGTGATGGTCAGAAATTATGTTTAAATTGTCTATATTATTGTAAACTGATTCACCATCCTGAATTACTGAGCAGATGTTACAAATGAATATCTAATAAAGGTGACTGAAGATCATGTAATGATGTTTCGTTTTGGTAAATCCATACTGAAATTATTAGTTGATCTGTATAATTTCTGGAAGCTAGTAAAGTGCCTGTGGGAAAAAAAAAAAAGAATCAGTATATGAGCTGCTGCTCTTCTGTCTCACTCCTCCCTACAGACTCATTATTTGCTGCACAAGTTGTTGTACCTTCGGAGAAATACTGGCTGTGTGTGGCATTAATGAGGCCGCCACCATCTCGTTTTTTTTTCCATCCCACAACTCCACCGTCACATTAACATTATCCAACCTTGCGTAGGGTTAGTGTAAATCCAATTAAACTCGACGAACAATGAACTTGTACCTCTGGCTTAATGTACTGGCTGTAATCAAATGGATTACATAACTAATGCAAAGAGTGTGAACAGCTCTCGTTCCCAACTCAATACCCAACAGGATCATCCTCACTGCCGGGCACAGCTGGTGTACACACACTGCTCTTATGCCCTTTGACCATTCAGAGTTTCACTTCCACACACGAGCCGAGTTTTCCATAATGGGCACACACTTTACTTGGCGATCAACTTCGTTAAAAAGCATCAGTCAAGGGAAAAAAAACAAAACATTGATCCGAACAAGTACCAAGCCCCGTCGTCATATCTAGGTCAGGAGGAATGCAATATCCTCAAGTCCGTACACACTTTCACAGCTGCACGTTAGAAGTGAGGCAATCATTGCAGCGAGACATGCTCCACTTTAATGTACACATTCCGCACTGACATATGGAGGGGGGAAGAAAATAAATAAATAGAAGACACTCCTCCAGTTATCACCACATTTTATAACACAACCACTCATGGGCATGCATGAAAAGAGAAGTAACACACAAACAGATAAACGGACAGATGGATTCGGAGAGGGAGAGGACAGGAAAACAAGGGGAGACAAGCTGGCATTGAACAATAAAAATAAAAACAAAAATGGTTAATGATGCAAGAAGACAGGATGATGATTTTGGATTTACCTGACATGGAATCAGAAGCCATGCTCTCTTGATGCTGCATCTTGACTGCTTGCTCCAGTGTGTGTGTGTGTGTGTGTATATGTGTGTGTATGAAAGTGTGTGTGTGTGAGCATCCACGAGCTACAGAGAGTGAGCAAGCCAGCACGCCTCCCCGTGTGTTTTGATGACGGAGTCTGTGTAGCGGCGGCTCAGGAAGCGAGGGAGCAACAGAGGCAAGAGGAAAGAGGTGCTGGAGAAAGAGAACAAGCCCCCTTTATCACCTCGCCAAGTGTCTCCAGCCTCATTCTCAATGTCTCCCATTCTTGCTGCCGTCTGCCGCGAAAGTGGACGAATACGTCTCGCACCGGGCACACGTGCCGCAGATGGAGATTTATGAGGTGCACGGAGGCAGGGAGATGGGAGGAGCGCAAGCAGGGAGAGAGGGAGGGAGGGAGGGAGGGAGCGAGGGAGCGAGCAAACTGTACAGATTGAAGGAGAGGAGATGCTGAGGAGAGGAAGAAAGCAATCACCTTTAGTGTAGGCTTACTCGACCAGGCACAGAGCCATTACTCTTCCCTCCCCTCGACGTAACCTTGCAACGCGGAAGACTAGGCCAATTCAAAAGCCTCTCAATTCAAAGTACTGCATCAGTTGGGCTGCGTGTGACAGATCTAATCTTCAGTGAGGTTTTTTTTTTTCAGCCGCCGTGGCTTGCTGCCACCATGTCGACATCAAGATTACAGAAAATCCACAAAGTTTGTGCAGGTCACCGCAATCTGCAAAAAAAAACAAGTGCCACATTTCTGTCTCTGTAATGTTTCAACTACCATGGATCCATTTTTTTTTCTTTTCTTTTAATGATGGAGCTCACACTCACTGTGGTGCGAATAATCAGGGATTGCTTAATAATGCTGTCCCCGACTGCTTGCAAGATGAATGACAGTCCTGTCCTTCACTTGATTAAAAACTCATAACCATTAGATGACATCAAGTTTCAGTGCATTCTCTTTAATCGAAAGGATGTACCTGAAACACGTCAGTGTACTTTTGGAAACAAGCTCTAACTTCTCCCATTAACTGCAGAAGACAAGAGAACAACTAATGTCTTCTTAACTGCCCGAATAATGATAACTACGTGTAAAGGTCACACTAATTGTCGCAATTTGTTGTCCTGCGTCGGCCCTTACCCTGTTGCCAGAAGCTCAAAACAAGAGTCAGAAGCAACGGCAAAGGAAAAGCTGTTCTGCATTGGAGGAGAAGACTTGAGGAAACTTGTCATGTTTGCTAAAATGCTACCGAAGCACTCAAATCTGCTGGATGTTCCTTATATGTGTGGCACCATTTGAAAGCGAAAAAATCAGGCTTTCTTCAAATAACCCACCTCCATAAGTGTCCTTACGCTCCGTGAGTGGTTTTTGTAGCACTGACTCATACAGATTTTACCATCCAGTTCTAATTGATGCAGTCAAAATACGTATCAGAAACGGCTTTGTAATGTAAATGTAAAGAGACTTTTTTCCCCCCTAAAGAAACTTTCAGGGATTTTTTTTAATGCTTTGATTGTGCATTTTCCTCTACGACTTGGGAATGCATGTTCTGCCAGGCTGATAAAATATGAACGCTTAATCTCAAGCTGCTTAAAAATTCAATCTTGATCATTTGTGATAGGCTTTAATAAAGTTTTTAGCTTCTCTCGAAACAAAACTTTATAGACTTTGTATTGAATTTCAATGGGAATGCATAATTCAGAAATGAAAAGAAGACCATCTGTATTTGGAAGCAGAAGTGGGCCGCTGCATAATCACATTACACCTATTAAGGAAGAAAGTGGCTCCTCTCCTTCTGACACTAACTACAGCTAATATATTCCTCTCACCTCCATTGTTTGTTCACCCTGCTCTCCGCAGCAAGAAAATTTCCCGCTTTAATCACTGTGACTCTTATAAATTGGATTATTAGTGGTCCGTCTTTACGTGACAATGATTTAAAGCGGAAAAACGCAAAACCTTCATTGTGTTTTTGGGTGTCCGTTTCCACGGAGACAGATTCAGAGCCACTGAAAATGAGTAGAACTTTTCCAGGAACTTTTCCAGAAAAGACTCTGTTATGTAGTTTTATAGTTCAAAGCCACTCATAATAGCAATCCAACTTGGTTGACTGTTCACACAAATGTCTGCATCCTCATGTGGTTTCACTACAAAAACAAAACAACAGCACGTAGATTTCAACACGTCAGCTCAACTTTAGTTTTTAACATTGGACTGACCTACATCTCCTTCTGCATGTAAATAATAAACTCCAGATTTTCTTTATTAATCAAGATCCCCTGTCACAGAAGTTGAACATCATGTAAAATCAATACAACTTTGTGGATTTCAACACACACATTTCTTTAATTTAATTTACTAAAGGGAGAAAAAAAACATTAAGAACTATATGAACTATATGAAGAATATGACATGCTGACGACGCTCTATGAGACCGATTTCATTGATGGTAAATGATTGTGTGTGAAAGGAGTAATAGTATAAATGAAGGAGTCACCGTGTAGACAAGACAAGACAATGAAAGATTAAAGCATCTAGCTATAATGAATGGATCCTGACTCATAATCTACATGGCTAAGCTGCTAATCTTTCAGTTGTTGCCGGGTCACAACACTACAGCAATTTATTGTAAATTCTGAGATTGGTGATATTTTGTATTGAACTGATGCAATTTTCAAACATTGCTTGCGCAACACGGGCCAGCAGTTTGTAAGTCATTAAGAAAAGGTCTTTCATCTCTCCATTTTTTACGCCAGCAGCAAAAAACTTTGCAAATAACATGCGATAAAAGAATGTCAAATCACCGACCCATTGTAATCTATCAAATCTGCACTTGTAAATGTTAAGTTGTTAATAACAGTTCATATGCCCTGTGGCTTTTTGTTTTTAATTCTTTTTTTCCAGGAAGGTGCAACCAGTCAGATGAAACAAACCAAGCAAGCTTGAATAACACTTTAGGTTTTCAACCTGGCAACCCTGGAGCAAATATTATTGGCTCTTACATCAGCCGCAAATGGAGTCCCACATTCAAATTAGTTGAGGCATTAGTGGAGTAGCGGTGCAAAGAATAGGAAAAACATGCAATGAGTAACTGTCTATTAGTTTGGCAAGCTGGAAAATTGGGTTAATGATGATTTAAAATTAAAATGCAGCCATCACAGACAGCTTGTGTGCACAGGCATGTGTTTGTGTTTGTGTTTGTGTGTGTTTTCCTTTGTATATTAGATTGCTCGGTGGGGGCATGTTATTATAGTCTGTTTCTTACAGATTATTCTTAATTATCCTGTCCCTGACGCTACATCCCACGGAGAATGTAATCACGCACGGGAAGAAAAACAGACTGCCATATGTCTCTGTGTTTACGCAGCTTGGATAATATTCATATGGAAGTAGATACAGTATATGCTCTTTCTTTGCCTCGGCCGAATATACATCGACAAATTGGTTCAGGCAACTAATAATAGCCCTTTGCACAATTAATTAAAATAAGAGTGAGTGGGATTTTTCCAGTGTCTATGAAGAGAAAAATAATTAGAAATATGTATGTTTGTAGCAATTACCTGAACTTTGCAACTACAACTTACAGTATTACTCCACATGTGGAATTTCTATATTTGAAAATACTTTGAAAGAGTTGCAAATGTTACACCATGCAGTCCAAGGACCTTCAAGACATTTATTACTTTAAAAAATAATATTGGAGATCAATGTTTGCAATAAAATCCACACATTTGTCCAGAATTATGAGCTATAAAAGTTTCTAAATGGGAGGAGGTTTGAAACTTGAAATCTACCAGAGGCAATACATTAAAACATAAACTATAACTAAAGCTGAGAATTCCTGAGAATTAATAGGCAATTACTGTTATAGATGACTTCTTTTGAAATACATAAAGCTCCTCTCGAGTGACTGTAGGTCATCTGGTGAAGCATGTCATCTTCTAATCACAAGTTTTGGCAGCTCAGTTGCTTATTGCACCCTTTATTCATGTGAGCATAAAGTTGCACCTGAAGGGATGTGAGCCATCAAAATTATTTCAAGGATTGTCTGTCAATGGGTGAATGTGACCTATTATGCAAGCTGCATTGGTAAAATGCATTATATAAGTAAAAGACAATTGACTTTATTGGTTACTTTTTAAAATAGTAATAACTCGTCTGTGCTTGTCATTATCAAATAAACATTTATAATTGTGTCACAGAAAGTTAGTAAGTTTTTAAAGTAATGAACTAGTTAGTTGTTAGAGTAAGTATTGTTATCAAAAATGCATCCATGTTTCCAGAAAAAATTCTTGATTGGAGTAAAAAAAAAAAATGGAGGTTTAAAAACAACAACACTTATGATCAATGTGTTTTTAAATACAGAGTTCAGTGAGTATTGAGCGTTCTCCTTTTACGTTGATTCGGTACAAGTTGCACTGTAGGCTTGGTTAGTTTTACCCTTGATATCACAACTGGGGCTTCTAGGTCAACTCAAACTTGGGTTGAAATGTGTATTAATCTTACTTATCTCGACGTTTAACCTAGCTCATGCACTTTTGTGACAAAGTTTTGAAGAAATATGCAAAAACAGAAAACAGAAGTTACCACATATAGTCAGCAGACCGGATAGGATTAAGAATTAAATGGTAGCAAATTCCTTTAATGATAATTACTAGAACTTGTTTGAATATATATATATATAAATAGATTAAAAAATATGACGCAAAAGCAGAAATTAAATAATTTGGATGCTCCCATAAATATTTGGCCCATGTAACGTGTTTGTCTGAGCACGAAAACACCCCCATCTAGTGGACATTTTCTTCCATTACACCACAGTTCTGTGTCCAATTCAAAATGCTTTTTTTTTATTTCTAACACGGCGTTAAGTGTCATGGCACACAGACGCCGGTAAATATGACGTTCTTCTTTCAATCAACTGTCAATGGTTTGGATGTTCTCATACGTGTGATAGGCAGGCCCTCAAATACCAGACACACACACACATACACACAGTGTGTATCCACATGGCCTGATCTCTGGACCTGACAGGAAGGATTACTCAGGCTCCGACATAGACAAGGCCCCACTAAACCATGTCTGCAGTTCCTTTGTTGGGGCTTCATGCCGGAAACTCTTTCTGCAGACTGAGGCTGTGTGTACGCTTTAGTGGTAAATGAGGTAAGCTTTGAGTACAAGTCCAAATATGACATGGTCTATACACGAAAGGTTTCTTTGATTAAAAGCATCCAAAGCTGTTTTTGAAATCAAATCATCAGTATTTGAAGACACATCAGAGTTTTCCCTGTGCAAACATTTGTATTTATGTCGACTTTAATCAATTAGTAGATTTTAGAAACGAAAATCCAGATCAGATAAAACCAGCCCTACTCTCAAAAGCTGCCGCCGAACAAGTGACGTTTGCAAATGAAAGACAAATTATAGCACTTGCATGAATATCAATTTAAAACTGAGCAGGTGAAGTTTGGAGTTCTTAAAATAACCATAACGATCAATGCAAGCTGGACTGTTTCTAAAGCCACATTTCAAACAAATGCAATACTAAAGATTTACATGTTTGTGTGTCCTTCATAGATTAATCTTTTTATACTGATTACCACAGATGCGGCTTTCCTTTTTTTTTTTTTTTAAAACCCTTCCCTTTGAACATACTTGTAATAACCATATGTGAGATTATGAGCTACCGGTACTCTTTTTCAATGTAGGTAAAGTTATAACAAGCATTACAGACACGGCAACAGTAAAGTGGTGTTACTATAGAACGCAACACATTTTAAATAGGACACTCATGGAATATGTAGAATTATAATTGTAGGTTGTTTTTCAGAAAACTGTTGCTACTTTTTCCAACAGCAAATAATAACTCCCTGTCTATGTGATGAGATAATAAAGACTTTTGAGTGGTACAACATTGACTACAAATAATATTTTTTTTTAGGACTACAATGCACTGTCCTATAAACCACTGTACTGCAAATAAAACTTGAAAAAATATTGTATTGTGAGTGAAGAAGATAATATAATTTTTTTGTGAATAATAGAAGCTAAAATAATAGAAATCAATGTCCAAAAATATCCTTAACAGTAAGTTATGCATTCAGTATAATGGTGACTAACCTTTCTCTATTAGTTGTCATACTGTATTTCATGCAAAATGAAGTGTGTGGGGAAAATGAACAAGATGAGGTAAAGACAACATCAAACACAAGATTGTGTTTTTATTTTTTAATCAATATACTTTGGATTGTCTTATCGCACTCACACCAGAGCTCCTGTGTTCAAATAGTGATTTATCTTCTTAAAAAAAAAAAGTTAGTTTTCACTCAACCGATCAGTTTCAACATTGTGAACTAACACGGGCACAAAGCAAACGTGCCATTATGTTTTACCAGCGGCTCATCAAACAAGGGCCACTCAATTAAAACTGGCCGGCGTGCTGGAACTGCCACCTGTCACATTCACAACATTTAAAAAAAGAAACCCCAAAAAACTGACTGTTTTCTGCAGAGATCTTACAATAACTGAATGGAATCCGATTTCCACAGGCCGTCGAACATCTGGTGAAAAGGCCAGAACAACAAAATTGCGTAAATGTCATGTATCAAAATATTGAATTCAGTGGATCGCCTGCTGAAGCATTCAACCTAAAACATTTTGAACAACCCTCCCCCCCCCCCCCGATTGGGTCGATTTTCCTGCAGAAATTGGCTTTTGATTGTAATAAAATATCAGTCATCTGGAATGACTTCATCCATCCACTTGAGGTAAGCGAGGCTGCCGTCCTCCACCCGGAAACTGAGGACTTCTGGGTTCGCATAGGGGTGAATAGACCTGGAGGAAACCCATAGATCATGCAGTCTTCAATTACTTCAATCACTCAATAAAGATGACCTTATAATTGCATTAATTCCTCTTTTCTTTATATAAACCTTGATATTCCTACATTTAATTTACTGACAAGATACAACGTATCCTCTAATTTTGAGTATAAGATAAAAATGTACCTCCAAGGACTTCGAAAAAAAACCCGCAAAACTTCATATCAATCTTTTAAGATACTCATGGCAACAGCTTTGATGGCTGTGTGAATTGTAGCTTCTATATATTGGGTTGGCAGTCTTATGTTCGATTCCAGCATTCAAAAGAAGCCGTATCAATGTTTAATGTTGTTTTTCTGGGTAGAAATGCACACGATCTCTCACCTGACACTGCACATTGTGGATGTGTAAACACCGACATCTTCCAGCTTCTACGCTTCTATAAAAAGAACCTAATTATCTGTTACCTCCATGTGGGGGAAAATGACAAGTATCCGCTTTAGTGTGTGGATGTGATAACTAAAAATACTCTTCAAACTGAAGACGCACGTTTGTTTCACTGCTACTACTGTAGCAGCATGTCTTATGAATGCAGTGTTGTAATTGCGACGCAATGTAGAGAAGAAAATCTGTGTTGGTAATGGGGTTTTTATTTTACGCCGACACTCTGCGTGGAAAAGAAACGGAACCTTTTCATGGACAATTTGCAATTAGTCAGAAATCGCGACTCCAAAAGGAGCCCTTAATAATACAAGTAGCCTCTCACCTCACGAAATCCGTGACTTTCTGGATCTTGGAGCTCTTTGTTTTCACCAGCTGTAACAACAACGTCGGCTCGTCTTACTCCGCTTCGACATAAAAGAATACATGCAAGATCACAAGGAGACTTTTCTTAGAAGGCTTACCATCAAGATCTCACTCGTATCCTCGAGTTCGCCTTTCCACAAATACCTGGGGAAAAACAGGAGTGAGAGACGACAATAGAATAAACATGAAGGACTGAAGTCTCCTGAGGATCTACCTAAAGCAGAAATTTGAAATCGTGTAGAATAACAAGCTATATTGTCCAAAACAATCACATTGTGCCTGCGTATTAGAGTGATTTACAATGATGCCGACAGAATTTGTAATATACGATCACATAACAATCTGGTTTTTGGAATATTTACTTGCACATAGAGATGGTTTGCCACCCTGAAGCGAGTTTGCCATCGTTTACCCAGAGACACTGTAATCCCGCCCAATCCGAAAAGATCACAGCAATACATGCTTTCATTTCACTCTGTTGAAGACTTGGGAGTATTTTTCTTTCACGTTTGTTTCATAAAATTTCCGCTTTTATGCAGGAATGTTTTGAAAAACGATGTCTGGAACCGGCAAAAGCATCGAGAATAATGTTGTTTTTCATGTAGGGCCACAACTTGGTGCCGTTGTTTGTGTTTGTAATCAAACCGAATGCACACACGGAAAATTAAGCTATAAACATTAACAATGGCGAGTACAAGGACATTCGTACGGACAGATTATGGACTGGCTCTGATCGCCGTTGTTGTATAAACCAGCACCGAAAACTGCAATGAAAGTTTCCCATTTCCACTTGAAAATGCTGCTTAAATGGAGCCTAATAATCAACATTTATGCAGCAGAGAAACTATTTATTTAAGCATGATTGTCTTATCATATTTAGCTCTATAATAGACATTATGCGGGAGAGAAATGGCATTTTGATTCTCGTGTATTTCCTGGACGGACTGATTTGATAATATCTTTACATTTCAAGCTGAATCTTCAATGTTGTTTGTGTAGACTGAGAAAAAAAACAGCTTTAAAGCAATTTTTGAACATGTTACATGACAAGAAATTGCCAAATTCCCTCTATTAAGCTTGGTTATAGTAAAACACTTATATTTCCTGCCTCCATCACTGTTCTCCCCCCTAAACTAATTCAAACACATGCTCTATTTTTAGGTTGGAATATCTATCAGGTTAACAGGTGTAAACGCAGCCTTTTCTTTTTCCTTTTCAGTTGCCCTCTTTTCTCTGATTTCTGAGCCTCTGCCTCCTTGTTCCTTCTCTGTGGTTATGCATTAACAGGAAAGCTAATCCATGCATAGAAAAAAAAAAAAAACATGGCTTCTTTGAAGGTTGACAACCATTCGTGTTTCCAGAGCAGAATAAATGAAAAAAAAGACTGAAAAAAACCAGCAGCAGCCTGGTAACCTTGCAGATTCTCGAGAAACCGTAATCGTTACACAGAAAGAAGAGCAGCACATGTTTATTAGACGTGACTGGACATGTGAGGGACATAATAAAGAGTGTCAGAAATGTACAAATGTGTCTTGGAGGTAGGAGGTCAAGTGTAATTTACATTGTTGAAGTCCTGGGGAGAATGTTAATGCTGGCCGCGAGTCGTCTCTCCATGATCGCCCTGGAAAGAGAAAGAGAAAGAGAGAGAGAGAGAGAAAAGTGAGACTGGCAGGAAGTCTTTGATGGGAATGAAAGGAGGAAACACAGAAAGGTGAGAGAAATTGAGCAGGAGGCCCCTGCTGTTTATTCATCCCAGCGTGAAGCTGGGCCCTTCACCAGGACTCTCATCAAGCAAAAAAAAAACACTTTTTAAACAATGGAGATAGTCAACTTTGTTTTGTACTGCAGCTTGGCTAATATTATATTTCATTACCGCCTCCACTGTGGACCTTTCTCTGGCCAGGGGCTGCGAGAGGTGATTTGCATATCACTGGCTCGCACTGCGGCTACTTTCCTGACGTGCAATTTAATAGATCAAGCTCATTTCCATGCAGCTTAAAAATGCCAACAAAGGCGATGAGAGTGCAAACACGGCGCAACTGCTCCCACCTCGTGGGCTTGACATGATCGCATCTCATCTCGAGACATGAAAGTCATACTTATATTGAGCGGAGTGACTTTACATTTTTTTAAATCACTCTGAAGAAAAGGAGCCAACCACCTTTGGAAAGCTGATAAAAGTTTGCAATTAACATCCAAGCTGAAAAGGATAGGTTGACTTTTTTTTTTTTTTTTTTTTTTAAGTATGGTAGGATGAGAACTTCTCAAATCCTCCCCACAATCTTAAGGTCCCGTTTACGCTTTAACGTTTCATGTGACAACACCTAATCCCTTAAAAAAGGTGCGGTTTTACGCTGCATCAGCGGACACAGTGACAACAATGTAGTCAGTGTACCTGACCATGGGAGGGCGCTGTTGCTTGACTTTTCTGAAATGCTGTTGCTTGTGCATGTGCACCACAGTCGGGAGTAAATAGTTGGAGTAGATTGGCAATGACAATCATATTTGTCTCCAGAATGTCATGACTCCCTCACTCTAATGTTTAGAGCTTTTTCTTCAAGAGTAACCACCAGGGGCCCAACATGCTAACTGCATTTTTTTCCAGCATTTTCCATGTAAACAGATCTCATTTTCAAAAGTGTGTAACTGGGGCCTCAGCTGCACAGTGCTATTTCTAGTGTTAGATTGTTGCTTTTTGAGATGATTAAATTAGAATTCTATGCAAGTTCTCATTGTTCGCAGTGGCTTGAATCCATAAGCATTAAAAAAAAGAAAATTCTTCTTACGCTCAATAGATGCTTGTCTGTTGTATCTGTTATATGTTTGGCTTTAGCTTAGTCTCTACTACAGTTCTAATATTCAGTTCCAACTTAAATGCAGCGGTGGCCCACTGCTCTGGAAGTGATTATTAATTTTCATGATCGACGAATTCTCCTGTACCTGCCAATGTCCTTGGCTGTCTGCTCATTGGGGCTGTTGATGAGAACGACAGAGTGGTGGCCTGGTACATAGCTCCCAGTGAAGACTGAGCGGATCTGGACCCCGACGGACCACAACCCAGGGTACAAGGAGACGGACAGAACCAAAAACTGCAGCGAAAACCAACACATACTGGCATGTCGCAATTGACCTCAGAGACAGTGTGAATTTCTTTATTTATTTATAATCATTTAGACATGTGGATGTTAAATGCATTATACTGGAATGATGGAAAGTCATAACTCAATTTAATTATCTGCAGTCTTCTGAAGGGGATTGCCATGTTTGGATTGGATTCAGTATTTATCCTCTTATTATTTGGCGCTGTCTGTCACAGACAAATGAATGCTGGCCCAGGCTTGGATGCAGTGACCAATTTATAATCTGTCCTACTTCTCTGTGTGGCACAGCATGACAGCCTGACACAGATGCAAGCATGCAACACAAATACATGTCAGATAAACACAAATTGAAACTTGCAGTTTACAGGAAATGTGCAAATCTGGAGCCAGAAAGGCATCTTAGAGAGGCTTTTCAGAGGAGTTGGCAATTATTGATAGTTATTTTAGACGGGGGGGAAGAAAATGCAAAAGTAGCTCACCAAACAGAATATGAGGAGGACTGATCGGAAGACAGAGTTGAGGAAAGTTTCTTTATGGCATCTCTGTAAAAGCAACTCCATCCTGTCACGTGCAAAGACCGACTGGTGCAGATAATAATAATAACAACAACACGAGGGGCAATCAACCAGTGCTCAGCTTTCTCCATAAATCTACTGACAAGCTCTGTAAACAGTTATAATATGACAGTTTCAGACCTTTTAGTTGAGGAGACTCATTTCATTACCTTAGCAGGAGGAGAAGAGGCGCGCTGGACAGGTACGGAGCGGTCAAACACACGGACAAGCGTCTGCCCTCCTCCCATTGGCTATTGAACTTTGACTGAAAAGATGATGACCAATCAGCTTGCGAGTTGATTTTCGACGCCCCGCCCCTCGGGCCTTGGTCATAATCGCCTTTACAGTCTGAAACAGCTCAATACCACAATAACACTTTTACCTTTGATTTAAACTCAATTCCAAATAATAATTACAAAAAAAGGAATGAAAGGAAAACACATACACAAATGATACGTTCAAAATGTTTATTCGCGATTTACTTTTTGTAGAAGCTGCAGACATGTGTAAAGAAAATAATGTAAGCAAGATTGTTTTTCGAAGATTTTTGGATGACTGAAATGTTGTAACCTGCTGTTTGTTCTGCCTTTGCAGGTGTTCTGGCCATAAGACTCCCCGGGGAGCCAAGCGCTTAAAAGAAGGTTACGAGTTCATCCATTCTTTTAACACAGGAGGGGTGACTTGGGTTTTAATTTTGATACATTTAGTATATATTTAAAATAGAAAAGTTCATTGTTAAATTAATAAAGATAAAAAAGTAACGCAAGTAGTTATTTATCACTGTGGATACCTTACACCACTCAAACCATTGTACTTGAACTGCACTTCGATTGTGTTGTTGTTTTTTTACAACAATTAATTCTGTACTTAAACTGTAATTCTCTTAATAAAACAGTTCTGCTGGGAAAAGTATGTTAGCTGAACCCTTGGGACAGAAATATAGTCCATCTGGGAAAAAAAGGACAATTAACATTTAGTTTACAATTTCCTTTTCTAAAGTGTTAAACTAAGTTTTGAGCATTTCTTGTGTTCCCATATCTATCATGTCTTTAATCTTCCAGTCAATAAAAACTTGAAATGTCACGAAAGTCACAATGGTGAAACATTTACTACTTGCTGCTCCCGTGGCAATGATGATTCTGCTTGTTTGAATATTTCACCATATCCTGCATCAATGAGCAGCAAAAATCAATCTGATAAACAGAATGCGGCTAAAATGATACAAAAAACCCACATATCTCCTTATTGATCACATGAGCCATTAAGTTTCCAAAAGTCTGTTGGATCAACCTTACATTTCCTCGAAAGTCTGCAGAATATTTAGGAAAAGTTTGGAGCAATTGTTCCATGGAGAATAATCCTAATTTGATGTCTTCACGGTTCTCTCAGTTTGATTGTCTTGGGTTAGGGTTAGGTGTTAGGTCACATGTCTATTGATTTATTTCTGGGGATTCAGCTGAGCAGCTCTACAAAAAAAGAAAAAAAAAGTTACATTTTTGTTTGTTTTGAGGCCAGTATATTCACTTCTGTGTTTAGAGCCATCCTCCATTGAGTCACCGCAACTCCGACTGCATTTAGATGATGATTTGACCCTGATATTCTAGCAACAGGTACATTAATACACTTGGGGAGATTAATTTTTTGGACCAAATTTGAAAACATTTAATTAACTTAATTTGCTAATGTGAAAAAAAATTGAAATTTTAAGTTTTCTTTACAACTGTGATGTGGCTAAAAACATTATAATCACTATGATAACACAGTGAAAAGTATGCGCATGAAATGATGGTGCTTGAAAAAAAATTCTCATATTAAGTCCTAGCCTGGAGTCATTGCAACAAAAAGTATTATAAACCCTTTAATCGCTGCCGACAATTGTGCTCATTAAAGACTTTAGTACTTAATGTATTTAAAGTTGAGTATAAAGAACACGAGCTGCAAAGTCATAACACCTATTATTTTTTGGCACAGAGGAGATATTAGCCCCAGGAGACAGATGATCACACATATGTGTATTTATTCTCAAGCTGGAAGTGGTGATGGTTCTGTGCTGAAATTAACAAGATTACGATAACAGTACAAATATCAGACGTATGAAAAATGTGGAGCTATTTCAAACAGCTGATCCTTTCTGGAGAGATTAAAAATAAAACATCCAAACACAGATGGATGTAGGAGCACACATCACCACGACACACAAGTAAAGACTAGAGGAGACTATCCGCACGTGTGGAAAAAGCAGAACAGCACATGTATGGAAATACATGTTACTGAAAGCTGATCAGACAGTGTATGTGTGTGTGTGTGTGTGTGTGTGTGTGTGTGTGTGTGTGTGTGTGTGTGTGTGTGTGTGTGTGTGTGTGTGTGTGTGTGTGTGTGTGTGTGTTGACGAGGTGTTACATCAGTCATAAGAGGGTTTGTTTGCAGAGAGCTGCTCTTACGCAGGAGGGCCACATGGAGGAGTTGTGGGCACGCACAAGCGTTACCCCTCCATCTTCTTCTTCACTCCCCTTCTATTTTGAATGGATAAAATACACAGTGTTCATTTAGCATGTATAAAACTCTCATCGGCTGAAATGAAATGTAAATGCTCCAACACAGCAAGCAGCATGACTCATCGCATAGCCCCCCCCCTCTACCTACCCACCTCCCTCCCTCCACATCCCTTCTTTTTTTCCCTCTTGCCCTCTTCCCTGCCAGCATTGTGTACTTTGTTTTCCTTGCCCCTCCCAACCCACGATCCCCCCCCCCCACTCCCACCCCCCTCGCCTCCCCTCCTTCTCTGGACAAGACATAGATCAGAGACCGAGCAGCAGGGGGCGCCACAGGAAGCCACAGCCTCAGAACAAACCAATTTATTTCCCAAGCTCACACAGGCTTCGTTTGAGAGCCCATCAGAGAGCTCCAATAGAGCCACTTAAGCCACTGTTCCCCCAACATGAAAGAAGGAAACCAAAATAGAGATATAGGAAAGAAAGCAGCAGAGCTGGAGGATAGGCGTTTGATCTGCTTGTTCTGGGGCATCACTCAGAGGGGTTCACTTCCCCTAAGGAGTACTGAGGCCTGTTTGTCCCTTAGAAGTCTAATGTGAAAAAAATAAGATGATTTTTATTTCTGTCCAGGCTTCCTTGCCTTCGATGCACATAATGAGGCCACAAGGTCCTCGATGAGAGCAGAGCGGGGGAAAACGAACGCCGGGAAGTAGAAACGGCACAAAGGAATCCGGCGAGCGGTGCCTTGCCTAATTTGCCGTTAAACTGTGATCGTCTCTTGGTGAGATCAATGAAGTTGTCTTGCTGCGAATTAAAGGAAATTCTTGCTGGTGAGAATTAGCGAGATGAATGGAGAGCAGGAAACAAAGCTCTGAGTGAGATGTGTGTGTTTGTGTGTTTGTGGAGGCGAAACGAGAGGCTGCAGACAGTGAAAACTCCGAAAGGCCTCGCGAGAAGTATTCTGTGGACTCTCTCTTTTGTTGTCTTCTCTCCTGTGTGGCAGTGCCATTACTGCACTGAATGGGAGGTAGAGTAGGTAGAGAAAGAAGCTGGACCCACAGGGGTCAGATAAGTCCTAATGATGGGACTTTCCAGACCTGTGATTACCAAGACTGGGTCTTCCCAAAGAGGTTAATTAAAAAAGTCATGGGGACCGACCGAGCAGGGAAGTGTCTCCATCACTGCTGTGAACCCCGGCGACCCCTCCATCCTTTTGGACAGACACGGCCATCCGTCACAGCTGATTCCTTGGCTGCCTTGCTCCTTTTGGTGCCGCTGAAATCCCAGAGTGGTTAAAAACACAGTAGTGTATGTAGTAGCACCACAACTCCAACAAGCAGGGGCGGAAAAAAAAAACCCCAACAACAACACCGTTGACATCTCCTGTTGAAGTCCCTCAGGTAATGAAACCTCTCTCCTCTCAAGGATCAGACAAACACCATATCTTGTCATCTTCTTTCCATTCTCTTCCTCGATCTTTTTTTTTTTTTTTTTTTGCCCCCTATGTCACAACTACTGGAGCACACAAAGCCATTTATCAGAAAACTGAACAAGCTGTCATGTTGTTTATTCCTTATGTGCTCACCAAAAGGCCTGTAAAAAACCCCAAAACAAAACAGCACTTATGTTTGTTTAGCACCACAGCCACATGCTCTGGAGCATGGCTGAGCATCGGTGAAGATCAGAGCAGAGACAAAGAAAGAAATTGAGCATTTTTGGCTGATTGGGCTTGAGAGATGACAAAGAGCCTCGGGCAGTCTCACAGCAAGAAAACTACAACATTTTCATAAATCTACTCTCGTGGAGTTCACCTGCAGTAGCGAGAGACCTAAATCACATCGGTCTTGATTGGTTGGGAGGGAGAAAAGCTGATCCTGGGTGCAGCCGGCCACCTCTTCTCTCGGAAAAATAAAATAAAATAGTGCTTCCTCATTACACTTTCCTCACCGTGGCGTCTGCGGCATCACCATTCCACGTGCTGACGCAGGTAGAATGAACTCATTGCCTCTCCATTCACAAGCTGAGTGCACCAAAATTCAGAGAGGGGAGAAGCATAATAACTTCAGACTCCAAGTTAGAGTGCCTGCAGGCAATAACGTGGAGGATGAACAGTGGAGCCTTAATGGAAGAAGAGTGTGTGCATGTGTGAAAAAAAAAAAGAGGGGGAGAGGGGAGCACTGCTCTTGACTGAACTATTCTTTCCCCGAAACTCCCATCGATTCCCAAATGTGTTTATTCAAAACATTCCACAGTAGTTATTTTGTTTGATGATATTCTGGTTTGAAATATAAAAATTTTTGGGGGACAAACAGCTCTGCTGAAAGCGACGAAAACTGCACAGCGCAGGTGCTGGTCATCGATGGTGTCATGCACAAATGAATGCTTGCCTGCATGCAGGGATGAAGTTACACAGCATGCATGAAGATGCCTATTTTACAGTTTTAGAAAAAAAAAACAGAAAAACAAAACTAGACGCCGAACAAGCTTTTAAAGGTTCCTTTCTGCGGAATCTCCGTCTGCAGAAGCAAGGTCATTGGGGGGGAGAAAAAAAAAACATGGCAGCGGAAAAAAAAAATCAATATGTTCATTGATGTACTGTCCAATGTAGATCAAAGTTTGAGCTGGATATATAGTTAGGCACGCGTGTGTGAGTGAGTGTGTATGTGACAGACAGACACTTAACCATCAGAAAGTGGCATTATGGAAATTCAGGAATCACCATGAAAAGGGCAGCCAGAGGCATGCTTTGGGCAACCTTTTATACAGAGCCCATAATCAGCCAACCAACTGCCTTTGCTCCTATTTACCCTATTTATGAGTCACCCCTAAACCTGCAAACCACTTTATCTAATCTCCCTGCCCTCCCATCCACCCTTTCAGGTAAGAAAGCGGCAGTTTCACTCCTGCCTTAACAGTTTTCTACCGGGGCCTTGTTTGACTCAGTTTATTATTATTCAGACCTTCACTGCCAGTCAGCTGATAACCTCCAACTGCTATGAGCAATTAACAAGAGTTCATCCACTGTATAGGGTCCAGGAGGAAGGATTCCTCTCAAGCCGGAGGAGAGACACGGGAGTTAAGGTTAGGACGGAACAAGGAGGAAAACAGGAGAGGGGGAATAAGAGATAGAGGGAAGGCCTGGACAGAGGGCCATTTTGTGGTCATTCAAAGGGAAATCAATGCTAATGAATGGGTTGGTTCATGCAGCGTGGTGATAAGGAAATGACCTGCTTAAGAGGATGCTGTGATGCTGCAGGATGTGGAGTTGTGTGTGTGTGTGTGTGTGTGTGTGTGTGTGTGTGTGTGTGTGTGTGTGTGTGTGTGTGTGTGTGTGTGTGTGTGTGTGTGTGTGTGTGTGTGTGTGTGTGTGTGTGTGTGTGTGTGTGTGTGGTGTGTGGGTGTGTGTGTGTGTGAGTGTGTGTGTCCGTCCATAAAGCGATAAGGATGTTTGGTATCAAGGATGAACGACCTGCTCCAGCAAGGTACAGCCAACAGCAGTGTCCTGAACCATTAGAAAACCGTATAAACTAAGGTTCTGCTCAATATCCGCAGTGTTGTATCGACGAAACGACAAAAGTCCGCCGTGGCTCCAATGGAGCAGCCAGTGCATAGAAATCTCAATTTTTAATCTCAGAGTTAATTAGTAAAATCTTCGTATGTGAGGAGGAAATGCTCATTTCCGGCTTCTTCCACTGTTGAAAAATGAAGTTAATAAGATGGGGATATGCTGCAGTCTTATTTTGGTGGTGTTATTTGGAAGTGGACGCTGTGCAGAAGTGAGCAGGAGCGCCAATAAAGAGAGCCAAGTTTCATACCAAGGATGATTTCCCATCTGTTGGCACGTTGGATTAAGCTTGACCTTTGTTATGTGGGCCTCTGGTTTTTATACTGCAGCCAGGTCTAAAGCCAGTCAACAATACAAGTTGCAACGACCCTTGCGTATTAAACAATTGGCTGTGTAAGCTCCTCTCAATATTGGTTCATGCAATTTTTAGTGCATCAAGTAACTGAATATGTCTTTAGGTTTCAAAGTAGTTACACAAAGCTTACTGTGATACAAGCCAGAGCAACAAAAAAAAAGTTTCCACCTACCAGTAAGAAGATATATTACTTCTAATGCAATCAGTCTCCAGGGGGTGATCAAGATGTTTGGAACTTGACACCAAGTCCAATTTTTTATATTGTTGGTGACCACAATTTGAAAAAAGACTGTTTTATGAAATTGTTGCTGCTTGTTGATAAATGATCTGTTGTGTGTGTGAGAAAGTTTGGAGAGTGCTTCGCACAAAGAGTACCACAACCCAAGAGGTGCACAAGTTAAAAAAGCTTAAGAGCCAATCCTGATGCAAAAGCAGGAACCATTTTTTATATTTCTCTCATTTCATACTCGAGGTCTACTGTCAGTCAAGCACAATATATATATATATATAATTATTTTACTTCTTTACTTTTTTAAAGAAGGAGTCCCAGTTTGCTCTACTGCTCAAAAACTGTTAATTATGTCCTGTCATGTGTGGCTAAATGTGGATACTCCTCCAGCTGCAGCTCTCTTATAAACAGAATTAAAACTGCACTATGAGTACCATTGGACCATAATGAAACCACAACCCATTTATTTAACTAATGGATTTGCTTGGTTAAACATGATTCCTGCTGTGTAGAATGAAGTGGCTACTGTCTGCAATTACAAAAGAAATCTAAGAAGCAAGACTAAGCCAGGTGTGTGCCGAGGTGATATGGGTGGTGGTGGTGGGGGTGGTGGTGGGGGTGGGGGGACCTGCAACAGTGCTAATTAAAGTGGGAAGGTGTATAAAAATGCTACAAATTAGCAGTGTATCCCTGGTGTATGAAGTGTTTTGCAGGTTGCATAAGTAAACACATTTTTTTTTTTAAATCATTCCTATTTATCTGCACATATTTGCTGGCTTCAACAGTTCCACAGTGCTGCAATGAACGTGGTTGGGCGGGAGGAGGTTTACAGTGGATAACAATAGAAACATGAGCGGTAGAGATCAAACGATTTTATTTCTGTTGTAACTGGGAGAAGGGGGCTCCTTCGGCGTCTCTTCTGGGACTGCTGCTCCACATTCTGATATCCATTTTCCCTTTGTTTTCTCTGTTGGCCCTTTGAAATATTTAGCGAGAATCCCTGACGAGCACACATACACACATTATCTGCATGCGTGTGTGTGTGTGCACGCGTGCGTGTGCACGTGTGTGTGTGTGTGTGTGTGTGTGTGTGTACATTTACAATCACTATTCACCCTCCAGGCATCAGTCATCAACTGTGCACTCAACATCTGGCTGCGGACTGTCTTTCCCCGAGGATAAGAACACGTCTTCTGTTTTAGTATGGAGTTCATCCTGAGGGAATGTTTCTCCCGGCTCCGGCCTAGGCCCTTCAGTCCGCCATACCCATGGAGGCTCCAATGAGGAATCCTCCTCAACATCACCACCCCACCCCCCACCCACGCTCCATCTCTTTATTTCTCCATCCATCTATCTGGTGAAGCAGCTCTTCCATAACCTCCTCCCATGGGCTGGACAGTGCCTGCCTTCCCGATAGTTTTGCTGTCTCAAACTACAGACACTTGACAGTAAGAAAAATGCGACCTTGGGGTACACCTATGTAGGAACGTGCCTGTATTTTACAGTGTGGAAAAAGCAGGTCAAACATGATATATTTACCAGCAATAAAAGAAAAGTAAAAGTGGATTTTAAGCCAGGAGCATGTTATGCACGACCTCCTACGGTAATACACAAAGTCTAATAAATCAGGATTTTAGGATGCATCTGGAACTCCAACGGTCCCCAGCATGGCCTTCACCTGCAGCAGAACACAACCACTGTAAATCTCCCCGCAATCTGTACCACCTTGTTAGTGCATATTCGCCATATGAGGTCTGTTGTTTTAGTTATTCTAATGCATGTCTAGTTATCCGTATAGATGAGAGAGGGAATAGACCAACAGATGGCCAGGGAAAAAGAGAGTCACACACACAAAATCATCCTCCAGGAATGTGACGATCACATCCATTGCCGGCACCTACCTAAGAGACTGCAGACAACACGACGCTTCGCCACCAAACGCTTCGCCACTCTCCAATTCTGATCGGTGCTTTTTGCGATGTCTTGGACACAAGCCAGTCAGGCGATTGTGTGTGAAAGTTACACAGGGACATGTTGGCTGAGATTTCATCTCTGCTCTGGTTCCAGGAGTTTTGTGCTGGATCTGTAATCACCGCATCTGACGGGCATTAAAGAGTATCCATAATGGGCTTTATGAATCTTAAAAAAAAAAACTACAAGGTGCACAAACGTCTATCCGGTGGACTTTTTAAAAGCCACACAACATTTCATTAACTATGTGCAAACACACCTAGCCTTCACCTCTGGAGGAATCCCACATCCAATTTCAACACATTCATCTTCAAAGAGAAAGCTTTTACTGAGATAATTGATGAGGGGCAACAAACGGAGTGTAAGCACTTTCATCTCACATGAAGAAAAACCCTGGTTTGAGTTTTTTCTTCAAGGTGTTGAGTTTAGTTTTCCTTTTAATGTACTGGTGACTTGTTCTGCTAAGAACAGCTCAAGTCCCTGCAACCATAAAGGCCCATTTATGATTGACATATGCATACAAATAGGCACAAAGATTTCTGTCTGTACTCTGTGTTCATTTCTGTTGCATTTTCTGTGTCCTGTGAGCATATGGACAGTGACCAATGGAGCAGTACCACCAATAATTGTGGGGGCAACGAGTGCATCTGACTGATCGAGACACGGAAAAGAGCCACCGCAGAACTTTTGGAGGACACTGTGTGTGAGTCAGTCAGAAGCCATGAGCATTTATATGACTTGCTGTCTTGTGAAGCACATGGCGACAGCGAGACATTCAGCCTCGCTCCCAGGCGCACTCTGTGACTTGTCATGAATGATGCGAGCTGCCACTGGGCAGAGCAAGCCATCAAATGACATGCTGAAATATTGAAAATGCCGGTCATCGTCAGTTTCCCTCATTGGTAATCTCGGAGAAAAGAATCCTCTGTCCTCCAAACGTGTATGCACTGGCCTTACTAACCACTGCTGCCGTTTCATTGTCCCTCTCGAAAAGTACATTTTTAAAGAATATTCAAAGGCTCCCGCAAACAGGGTGATTTTCAGCCATCTGAGTCACAATGTCATAAAAGTGTGCCATCCATTCAGATAAAATAATGGCGCTAAACATGGACAGAACTCTCACCCTTGCTAAATTGTAATGTTTAGAGAAAAATCCCACAAAAAGTATAAAGAGGGCACGGACACGGTCGTGGCTCGGAAAGAGACAAACTGTGGAAGAAAATTTTGCATAGAGAGCGTGACGCAAGTATTTGAAACCATATACTGGCATTTTACGTCAGCATTCTGGTGTTGCAGACAACTACGTCATGACATTCTGCATTTATACAGTTTTGTGTAAGCTGCCGGGATCACAGCTGCTGCTGTGTCTCAACAAACATCAGACGCAGTCCAATAATGGTTACAGGCTTACGACAGATACCTCAACCGTCCTAGAACTCTTCACAAAGCCCAACCGATTTGAGCTATGACCACAGACGGATGGAAATTACTGTGTTTGTGGGAGCCGCAACAGTTGTCATGTTTCTTGCTGTCGCCCAGTGGATGTTCACGGTACTGTAACATCCACGCAATTGTAATGGACATAGAGACACTCAGTTCAGTTCAGTTAATTTGGATGCACGGAAGAATAAAAACTGGATAAAAATATATATAAATATAAAAATAAAAACTGCATTTGAAGTGTGCATATCTATTTCCAGGCACAGTGAAAAATGAGCTACACGTTGGATGAATCGGCATTCAAAGCAGGAGGATTGGATGGATGGATAATTGATGATACGTAAATTGGACACCACTTGGTGAGTTAGTTGAGATTACAGCAGAATGTACAATGAGATACATGAAATTGAAGTTAGTTATTGGAGCAAATCTGAAAGGACATTGCAAACATTAATAAATAAGCTTTCTGTGTGATTTAGAATGAGTGCCTAATGTGGATTGATGTGATTGAGTGACTTATTATTTAATAGAAATGCAAACACAAACTAAAAGCAAAACATTTGAGCACTCACATGCTGTACAAGAAGCTATCAGTCTTTTTGAAGACTGATAAGTCATAAATTGTTTATTAATCCTGTATAGGACATTAGGTAAGACATGCTCTTAGCTGGAAAATAGATCCATTAGTGTGTAACTGCATGGGAGGTGGAGAGAGAACGAGAGAGGGAAAAAAAAACAACCTTAAAAGGTTTTTATATTGCATCAGTTAGCTTATATTTGCCGAAGCTGCTCGTTGACAGAGGCATGACAACAGCAAAACCAAACAAGACAGGTAGGTAAAACTCTCTGTACAGGGCATTCTGTAGATTCCTCCATAACCCCCCCCCACCGTTGTCCACATGACCTCAGCTCCATGTTCCTGCGGTGGCCCAGTTGCTTGATTCACCAATCTGACACAATGAAGACAGACGAGCTGGTTTGAAACGTGCTCTCCGTGGCCTGTTTTGTTCAGCCTCCCTCTCGGAGGGCCTCCTCGGACTGTCAAACACCTGCATGGGCTGCCTTCAGATGTGCCACTTTCTTGACACATGTGCACCTTGGTGTGTGAGGGCACTTTACCATATATGATTGACACTTAACTGACAGTTCTATTGTCCATTTGCTTCTCTCAGAAAAAAAAAAAAGAAGGAAATTCAATCATGAAAATTTAATCCCAATACATTTTCGCATTTTCTCAATGTAATTTAAGGATGCAACGAGGAGGAGCTGGAAGTCAATCACAGCTGAGTATGGAACAAAAGGCAAGGTATAGAGTAAAGCCTCTGATGTAGCGGGACCCTAAAATCCAAGAGCAAGTGTCCCCTGAAGAGAGGTGTCTACACTTCAGAAGAATACGTCATGAGGACAAATTGTAGGACCAGTGGATAGTGAATGAACCAAACACCAAATATATTTTTTGGAAGACACAGACTTATATTCCATTCATGATATCAAGTCATCAAGTCAGCTGCAACAGATCCGGCACTTTCTGTATGCATTCAGCAATCTTTGTTTTTGTGCAAAAAAAATAAAATAAAAAATCTGACCTCTCTCTGCCTGCACTACATCGAGAAGACGGACATTGATCTTTGTAGCATTTAGGCCAATTTAGTGTCCACTCGGCTTGAAAGTTAATGAATACCTGTCCACGTTTGGCATGTTGTCTGCTCATTTAGTCGTGTTAACAGTTAAATACCTCTCTGTGTACGCCTATTCGTCTGCTCAGTGCCGGGTAACGGCTTTTATGGGGTCCCTTCGCTAGAGGTTCTGTGGTTCTTTCATCACATTCATCCGATCTGGAGTTGCCAATTAAGTGAACCAATCGCATATGTCTTCAGTAGTGATATGTGAACTGATACAAAGGTATTGATAATTCAAATAACAAATCTGCCCCTTTCAGAATAGATTTTGTGTCAAAGATTTGTCATGAAATGGACAAAAAAAATTCAGAATAAGGCCTCATTTACCATTCTTGTGCGTTTACATGGCAACGTTTTTCCAAGCTAAAACACACAACAGGCGCAGGTAGAACATGTATATTCTACAATGAGAGGCCCAGGGCCTGCAATTAAGCCAGCTTCCTCCTACAGTAAGGCAAGAGTGCTAAACACGACACTATCATCCGGCTCTTAATACATATATAGGAGAAGCAAATTACAAGGAAAAACTACTTTGACTTGCCTGATCAATCATATTTAACTTGAATCAAGCTCCATGTGTTATTAATGCCTCAGAAAATCAACCTGTAATGTAGGCTACATAATGAATGAATGTAACTCATTGGCTTTGAGTAATGAAGTGAAGATGTACTTCACACTCCAAAGAAGTAGCAATGCACCAAGTATAGCATTTGATTCATGTGTTTGGCCTACTCCAAACCCATTGGGACTGGCTACGGAGGACCATTAGTTTTGTTGTCATTGCTAACTGCATCACGCTGGAGACTTTGCTACATAGTGAGAATATTGCTTTTCCAATTTCACTCTCTTTTAGATATATGAACTCCTGATATACAATGAGTTCATTGATTTTCACTCAAACCCTAAAATAATCCCGCAAACCTCGCAAGTAAGGACAAATTGCAATAGGACTATCAAGAGCTTTTCGTTTTCTCGCTCAGCTCTTTCTTGTGTGTCCATCAGTGGCTCATTTTGCCTACTCCATCCCATCACTTGTCAAAAGATTTTTGCTGACTGCAGTCATCTAGGTAATAACTATCATGGACCGATGCAGTTAATAATATCAAGTGGGCTTGAGAGTTCCTGCCACCTCCCCTTCTCCTCATCGACACCACACATATTGAAAATCAATACCTAAAATAATGAAAACCTATTGCCAATCCAGGTGCAGTCCTGATGGAGCAATATAAATCCACTGACCCAATGTCAAACACATCAGTGATTCCTTGTGACACCTGAAGTTTTCTTTTCCCCCCCTAAAGTTTTAACCACTTTATTTATTATTGAAGCTTGAAAACTTAAATCCTCCAAAGGTAATATCTTATATATATATATATATATATATATATATATACACCCCCCCCCCCCCCCCGTCCTTTCCTTCAGGGGGGGAAGAAAACGCCACACTGAAAAACAAAAAGTTTCAGAAATTGTCTAAGGTTTCACAAAGCATGAAAGCTGAACACAAACATGTCTTATCCGACAGGAGCACTGAAGACTTCGACTTCCTCGTCACGTAAACCAAAGTCTCACAAGCTCCTGAACAGAAAGATCTTTGTAGCAAAATATCCTGACATAAAACTGGAATAAAATCACTATCCAAGTGAAAATTAGGGATGGCAGTACTCCCTGATTGGCCTATAATAGGGATTCTATGTGCAGCAGAATAAAAAAAAAAAGAACTGATCTGTGAAAGAGGGAAGCGGGGAAGAAAAATTACAAAGCGCCTCCGAGGGCCTGTCTCATTATTATTAGTTTTCGATGAAAAACACAAGCGCTACCCAAGAGGCCGTGCCATGCGGCTGGCAGGCGTTCCCTGACATTTGAAGAGGTGTGGGATTGAGAATGGGACGACTGGGGGAGTAGCAAAACTCCAAAACTACAGCCTGAATTTAGGCAAAATTGTGGCTTAGAGAACACTTTGTCAATGCATCATGAAGTCATGACAGAGATAACCTGATCACTTAGCAAGTTTTCCTGGAATCCTCAAAGTACTGTAGCATGCAGATTTATATTTAATCATCCATTCCTCTATTTTGTATACAACCTAATGCAATCCAGAGTCACGAGGCTACAACCATCTGAAGATGGGTGCAGGGTTCACCCACCGCCACCAGGGTCAACACACAGAGAAAAAATAACCCTTAAACATGCAAACTTCACACCGACCATCAACAATCCAACATGCAGTTCCTTCTATGTTCTCCAAGAGTATGTATACGGAAATAAATCTCAGTTCTGACTCAAGAAGGTGCACAACATGCTGCAGCTACATCGGATAACCTCGAGTTTCCCCAAAGTTCACAGCAGGTATTCAAAAGTTTACAGCTGCAGTCCTAAAAAACTGTACGGTGAGAAGAGACGATGGAGTCTTGTGATATTTTGCCTGCAGACATACTTTACCAAATCCTATGGAGAAGGCAGTTGCATCAGTCTCAGGTCTACCAGTAGCGGTGCAGAGAGGAGTACAGGTGAGCAAGAATAGCCAGAAGGGTAGAAGAAGAAAACACTGTCAGGCTAACTTGTCATCTGCAAGATTTTTTTTTTTTTTTTTTTTAACCGAGACTTCAAAGTGGAGAAAAACTATTTGCCCGGACCGAGTATAAAATGTCAGTCAGCCCATTCACAAAGAAGTTAATGAGGCAGAGTAACTCCTGTACTTGCTTATTTAACAAAAAAAAAAATAATAATAACAACAGTGTGCTCCTGAAAACAGCACACCACTCCACAATGTCAGGTACTCACATCCCTGACAGGTTGTTATGAGTAGCCCTGTGCATCCAGTCAGCTTTAGCTGCATGCTAAGCAGTCCGCAGGTGTTTTGTAAGCAGATATTGTTTCATCAGAATATCAGACCAAACTAAGTGGGGAAAAACAAGAAAACGAAAACCCTCCTCGTTCCAGGTTTACCGACAGCAATCCTCTCCTTGTCGACATGTCAGTCATGTCATTATGTGTTAAAACACAACAGACTGGGGATTATTGAATGTGACTGTCAGTCAGTTTGACCAAGGCAACATTTTGCAAAGACAGGTATACATATTTTGTCGACAAGCATATAAATAACATTTAATGGAAGCATTTTTTTTTTTTTTAAATGTGTGATTTACTTAATACAAAGACCGACATCCACATATTTGAAAGCACAGGCATAAAAGAAACTAATGAATGATAACGTAATTGTTCAGTGGGTAAACAGTGCTGTTAGGTGGAAAGATTGTGCAGCAATTACTTTGAAAAGATGTAAGGCCAGAAATTTCCCACTTTTGCAATTTGGTATAATGCGCCATTTCTCTTTTTTCCCCACAGAGTCCAAGGGTCCGCAACCTGCTTTTAGAGCAGCGAAGTGTCATTATCTTCAAAATGAAATAACACAGTTCCCAGATGCATATAGTTTGCCATGTATACCCAAACTGTAGCTTGTATTAGATTGAAGTTTTGCAATTACGGACAATTGAGAATCGTATAATCAGGCTCAAAATATATGAAATGAAGTTAATGAACAATGAACCTCCTACAAATTGTGAAGTGATCTTGCCAGGTTATTCTGATGGACTTGCCTTCCCTTCTTAGAAATTGCAGCGTCTCCGTGTAAATGATGTCGAATTGGCCTGAGCATAGTAATATCTAATATTTAAACGCTTGAGTCTCCATTGTTAAAACTAAATTCAAGTATCTGCCAGTGCCTTTCTGTGGAGTTTGCATGTTCTCCCATTGTGTGTTCATGACTTTCCTCCGCATACTTTAGTTTCCTCCCACAGTCCGCGAGGCGAGATCATTATTTATTTCAGTGTAATTTAGTTTAAAGGAGACATACAGGGAGGCTAAAGAGGTGCATGTGGCTCCAGAGCACCACAGTGATAGTCCAATAAAGGCAGCTGATGTTAATCCTGTCATTTAGCACGCTGGGGGGGGGGTCAGTGAGTTCTCCTTTTGGCAGGAAAACAGTTAGATTCTGAGGGAACCACTCTGAGGTAGTAAGACTGATCTTTTTTAAATGTTTTTAACAAGAATTTTGGTGTATAACACTATCCCACAGCGGAGCGGCTGATACAGATGCCTTTGATCTCAAGTTTTACTTCAAAACTTTCAAATGTAACACTTCAAGCCATGGGCTATTGGCACACAGCAATTTCCCCAGCCAGGGGAGTCACAAACACAAGTGTCGAAGTATCCCAGATCAGATGGTAGACTAATGGCACATTCATATGTGATCCCTCTTGAAATTAATTAGTTTTCAGCAGGGAGACTCTATAGATCTGCCTCCAATATGCAAGTATAAACAAGAAAATGTGCTCAACAACATATTTAATGCAATCTTTAAACACGTTGTGGTCTGGAGAACTATCCAGAGGGAATTCCTAGGAGTTGAATCACCTTACGGAATATAACGATAGCTGAAGGTAGACTTACACACTTATTGGTTGGTAATGTTTGTACAGAAAGTCGGATGTGCCATCTCATCGGAAGATCAAAGAGCAGAAATGGATCCCACTGGTTAATAAGAAAATATAATTACATCTTCTCTGCAATTTTTCTTACAAGTAGTATGACAATGTAAAGCAGATTGGACATGACCACATTCACCTTCAGCTGGTGTGATTTGATGCAGATGACCTGGGATAAACTCCTAGATCAGAAATCTGTAAACTGTTTGACGAAGAGAGTTGTCTTGCCACTTTCTGCTTTGTTCTGTCACTTTAAAGGAAGGTTGTATAAACGGGTCCTCATCCATTGCTTGTTTTGACCTTTGTTTAATAGGTTTCAGCTATTTTTGGATCCTTTGAGCAATTTTCGCCGTTCAATTTGTTTTGACTTTTTTAGACATTCTGGCTGATTTGATATTTTCATAAATTGTCTATTTTAAGCCATTTTAGATGGATTATAAGTTGTAGTTTTTTTAGGCAATTTTAGTTATTTTATTTGGGTCCAATTATTAGAAGACAAAAATCCCTTTCAGATCAAACTTTTTTTTTTTTTAATTAATGCCTTCAGGGAGCCACTATGATGGAACAAAAGGTTGAGTTAATGTTACAAATCAGAGTTACGGATTCAAAATTCAAACTTATTTGAACAACAGATGACACTGAATTAGTTGTGGGTGGTGCTTCAATAGAGATGCTTAATGCTTTTAATGATTTAGGGATTCTCAGTATAAAATTCGGTTCACAGAAGTAGCCACTTGCCACAACTTCTTTTTTTAAGCTCCCACTTTACAGGCAAAGAAGAAACTGGGAGTTTGGCCAAAATGTACCACTTTCTGTGAGGCAAATTGCATATGTATGCATTTCAGTCTCAATGCATGACAGGTGGAAGCCATGCTTTACTTTCAAAATGCGTTTGTTGGCTTTTTTTTCTTTTGATCTGCAGCTTCCAATTGAAGTCAAAAAAAAAAAAAAAAAAAAAATCCAGACTGTACTGTAGATCAAACTGAAAGTACATCTCACCCGTCAATAGCAGTAAAACACACTCTGTCTTCCTAATGTTGAATGATGCCAATAAAACATCTCATATTGTGCTCGACATGTACCCAAGTACGTCTGTTACAGGCCTCAGCTGAGTCACGAGTGTCCTTGTTTCATACAGGAGAAAAGGGGAGACACACAAGTGACTGTCCTTCAGTCTGTCTTTATTTATCAAAATATGTCCCATTTTCTCTCTTGTCTGCCTCTATTTATGTGTTGTTTTTCCACCTTCTTCTCATGTCCTCACCTCAGAACATAATGCTGCAAACACCCACATGGAAATCTTTTGGGGTAAAGTTTTTCACAACTTATAAATCCCGCTTCCAGTGAGCATCAATCAGGTGTTTGATCAGTTATAACATTGTATTCCAGTTTATTTCACTGTATTTGCACTTGCTTGTTTTGATGCATACGTTTAGAAAGTAGGTATTCAAATAGTTAATGGCACAAATACAATTTGATCTTGACTGGGCTGAACCAGTAAAGCGGAAGCGCTATAACAATTTAACACATTTTTGTTTGTTTGGTGAAACAAAGAAGTGCAATGTATAAACAGACATTTTTATGGATAATTTTTGCAGAATCCAGTGAAATGTAAACATGTCTTCAGCATGCATGTTCTTCAAAATATAGTTTCACGCTACCAGAAGCTACTTTCATATGTTTTTCAAATTTACTTATAGTAAAGTCTCAATTGAGCAGCGCATAACCGAGCCAGAGAAACATTGCGTTTGAAAAAGCAGTCTCGCATCTGAAAACATATAACCGTCTTCTTAAAATATTGTGGAAAAAGTCCTTCAAGAATAATCCAGAAGAATTGCAAACTTTGCATGAGAAGCCAAAGAACCAACTTACGTTTTAAAACCTGCAGCCGCAACTGAGAATAACTCTTGAACAAACCCCAAAGGTGGATATCCAGTCTGTAGTAGATTTATTTTCAACATTTAGCACTGTCGTCCTGCTGGATCAGCCAACACTTACGAAGCCCTGGCTGGCAGAGAGCCACCGCGATGTTATCCGGCAGAATACCTTGATAAACCCGGGAAGTCATTCTCCCCACCGAAGATGACAAGTGGTCCGGGCCCTGAGGCGGCACAGGAGCTGCAAATCATTCCACTTCCCTTCATTGTGCTTCACCACCGAGATTATTTTGTATGCCATTTTCTTTTTAGCACCAGACATGGCCTTATGTGTTCACTTTTTTTTTTTTTGTTTAATGGTTGTCTTAAATAAATATTGTGGGACAACATTAAAGACATAGATTTTGTCCTCACAGACAATTCAGGCAGAAAATTAATACATTTATGCATTTAATCCATGTTATATCGGTATACATAAACACAGCTTTTTGTTTGTTTGTTCTGCAACATGATTTGTTAATATGTGAACATAACTTTTCTTGAAATGACTTTCCAGTATCAACTTAAAATGTTATGGACGTTACGTAACAGTAGCAGATGACGAAGAAGAAGTAAGATGAAATACAAATATAGCAACAGGATTCACTTTTGAGACTACAGCGGCGCTGCCTCTCCTCCTGAAGCAGTTCGCTTGTGTTGTGAACTGTAAATAGCAGCTGGTTAATTAAAGTCTACTGCAGGAAGAAACAAGCAGAAGTTAGTGCAGGGGTATCAAACTCATTTTAATTCAGGGGCCGCAGCAATCTTAGGTGGGCCCGACCAGTAAATTATTCCATTTCTACACAGCATTCTCTCCCGATGTCAGTTTAAATGATGCTTCAAAATACAGTAAAATGTCTAAAAGTCAAGTTTGTTGTTCCTGAAACACACTCAACTTTAAGCTTTGTTTGCTAAATCTGCTGAAGGATGAAATATCTTAAGTCTAATGTTGTGAAATAAAAAAAAGAATAAGAAAACAAAATGAAGATGCGCCATTTCTGCATGCTTTCGCAAGGTCATTTGCTTTTGAGCTTTCACTGTTTGTCAAATCAGTTTTATTCTGTTCATGTCAATTTTATTTAGGATTAGAAAGCAACAGTTAAACATTCTTTTTATCTTTTTTCTTTAACGACGAGGGTCTTGCTCAGAGATTTTATTTCGGGACCGTGGGCGAAAACGGAGCACCCGACAGAAAACCCACACACAGATGGGGAGAACATGCAAATCTGCTGGAGTTGCTTAAATTTATCTGAAGGGACACATGGTTGATCTCTGGTGCCAGAAAAGACTGTTTTGCATTCACGAGTTCTCGTCAGTCAACGCAGCAGCCATTGTAGTCACTTTTTGTTCATTCAAGTACATGGTCATGCGTTCAGGCAGACACTGTTTGTTTTGTCCCTGAAAGGAAAACACAAAATTGGTAATGACTTTAAGTATACTGAGTTCACACATGCCACCACAGACTTTCTGGGTTACACCACTGTTCAGTCAAGTTAGATTTCCCTGAAATATGACAGAGTGATTTATGTCTTCTTCTCACAGACGAGGAGACTCGCGCGGGGAATGGACAGAGGGCCCATGAACGGATGGCCGGTGGGTAAGTGGAGGGATGAGTGGGGGGGGGGGGGGGGGGGGGGGGGGAGCTGGATTGAGACTGTAAGGACGGGTGGCCAAACAAATGGCAGACTTTTCTGACTCGCTGCCAGGGGTTGGCAGACTGGCCGTGGACACTTGGAAGGACAGACTCTCTGTGTGTTGGCTTTAAGTGTGCGCCATATTGCTTTTTAAAATCAGCTTAGCAACTCAGCCTCTCAGCCATCAAAGATGTGTGTGTGTGTGTGTGTGTGTGTGTGTGTGTGTGTGTGTGTGTGTGTGTGTGTGTGTGTGTGTGTGTGTGTGTGTGTGTGTGTGTGTGTGTGTGAGATTGTGAAGTAAAACATTTATGATTTTGGCTGTAAACCCTGTGTCAGACAATCATTGGTTTCTTGTACTTTTACATCCAAATGATTGTACTTTCCTTTTATTTAAAACAGGTTGTAATGTTTCATGCTGGTCTAATGGTAGGATTTCATGTGTGCGCCGCATGCATTTGTATTAGTGACTGTTAAGAAATGCAATACAAAGTATGAATTATAGGTCTCATGAGCAGAATAATGGGATACAGCAACCTTGATTGTGAATAATTCTTCTTGAATACGAATTAATAACCATTCGCTCACTTTGAAGAAATTATTTGAAAGCTTTCCAGATGCATACTTAACAAGAACTGTGTGGAAAAATAATTTCAACATAAATGAGTTCTTCACGTGTAAACTTGGGAAAAGCCTCTAAAATATCCTATTTAATGAAAAATAACCCCAAGACGGTACTCATCTTTTCTGAATTTAACTTTAAACCTGAGCATTCAAACACACTCGTACTCAAATTCTTTTTTTTTGGGGGGGGGGGGTGGGTACTCAGTGTTTGAAAGTACCAGACACACATGCAAACGCCAGGGAATCTGTGCAACATTCGCATAAGAGACAGAAAAGTACCAATTCAAAGTGAAAATTGTCTACGGTTTGAGGATTTTCTCGCATTTTTGTGTCTCCAAGTCGTGGTGAGTTACCGCAGTGAGTGTCCTCTTTTTGCAAACACAGAAACACAGGCAACCTTAAACAGAAATATAACTTCTTGTGGAAAGTCACTCATTTGTAATTCTTTTCGTGCCGTCACAGCACGCATATTTGCCATTGCTGCCACCTCCGATGGACACCGATGTCTGCAATTTTCAAATGCAGAAAGGTCTTCAGATAAAAATTCATCTGGAGAACTTTTCTTTTTCAGAACTAAGCTGAAAGCTGCAACGCATTTCCCCAACAATGTGACACTCTCTCCTGTCTTGGCAGACTGTTGTTACTGGACCAAATCTGTGCCCTGCTGAAAGTCCTTCATGAATATGATTCCTGTTGAAGTTGCTGACTTGCTCAGATGTAGCAGCGGCTTTGAGCGCCTGGCTGCCTGCTTCCCTCTTCACTACCAAAAAAACCACCAACTGCCAACGTTTCAGCTTCACTGCTGCACTGCAGGGATTTGAATCATGCCAAAACTAGTGCTGCTAAAAATTAACACCCTTTCTGATTTAATGGAGGAGCATTATAACAGACGTGAGAAATGGTGCACATCTTTCTCTTTTTTGTGCCACGAGCAGTTATTGTCTGCAGAGCTCCGAGAGATGGGAACAGAGACAGATTGTGAAGAAATCGCTTAAGACTGATTTTTGACCTTGCACAATGTGAGTCACAGTACTGTCATGCACCTAAAAAAACCAAACAATCAAACATCAATACAAAAGAAGCATTGATACCTGTTGACTGGGTCCAGACTTGCTGGGGAATTGTATGAGACATGGATGGTGACATATTGCGACCACAGCACAAGTACAATGGATTCAAAACATCAGATAGAATAGAGTATTATAATTGAATGTATTTTTAACTCAAGAATAATTAAAAATACATACATAATAATACAAAAATTAAATCATTAAATAATCATAACATTATATATATATATAATATCCATACTTAGTTTACTTGATACTTGTGTTTACATATTCAAAACAAATATCTCAATCAATCAATAATTAAGCAAAATTATTAAAAAATACATACATAATACAAAAATACATAATTACAAAAAATAAATATATAATTTCATATTTAAAAATCTATATTCACTTATATATCTTTGTTTCCTTTTCGTAGGTAACTACAACAAAACTCATTGCTGGTGGTTAAAGTCCTTGCTGAAGGGGCCGCTGTCAGCAGTGGGATTCAAACCCCCAAACACAACCTCACTTTTCCTACCTCCAGGCCACCCCTGCAGGATCTCATAGTCACAAAATTAGAAATATCTTGGCTGTATGTCAGTCAACATGACTCGAGTGCGGGAAGCCGTCCTGCCGCGTACGTGAAAATACACACGTGCCAAGTTCCTTCGCTTAGTGACTTTGATGGGATGGCATCTCTTCATGAGAATGAATCACCATCATCAAAGCATCATCCCCGGCTCATGCCTCTTCATTTACAGGGCTGTCTATCAGGAGCACGGCAACCAAACATGCGCAAAGTCAATCGAACAGAGAGGAAAAAAAACACATGGAAGAAAAAAAACAAAAAAACCAGGGAGATGTCATGTCATGCCACCTATAAAGTATGATTGTTTCACAGAATGTGAAGACATGCATGTGAGCAAGTGAAGCGAAACTGAAATGATGAAAACATCTGCATATACAGTGTTTATTTTGCAGAAAAATGTTGTATTCCCAACGTCATTGAATGAAGTGGGGTGATCTGCTGATCGATTGTTCACATTCAAAGGGAACAGATGATCTGGAAAAGCATCATCACGCAAAAATGACTTTTCATTCAGAGAATGAATCAAGATTGATTGATAGTGCATATCTGTTCTGTCCTCAGCCTTACCAACTGTCAAATATTCAATAAATCCCTGCTTCCCATCATCTGCCAACCACAATTGTACTCAAGAGTTCAACTAGGAAATTGGAATTTGAAGCTCCAAGTGAAAGCGACAGATTATTTCAAAAATTGGTCAAAAGCTGTACAACGTTGAGTTAAAGCCACCGAATCCATAACAATGTGGGATGTGAAAAAGGATACCGGAAATTATCACCTCACTCTGCAGTTCCTTTCTGTTAGAAAGAGCTTTACAGAGAGTTTCAGTCCATTGCTCTGCTTTACTCTTCTGATTCACCTCCACTGCTCTCTTTAGTCTTGGTTTTTCTTCGACAGCAGACAGCTGGTTTCTGTAAAAAAAAAAAAAAAAGGTGGTTAACATATTGGGGAATTTAGCAGCTAAAGAGACAAACTTCCCCCAGGCTATAAGCAGAGCTAAAAAGAAAGGGTCTGTTGGATCTGGTTTCATCAAGTGGGGCAGATGCATGCCTCCAAATTAATGTTAATTAAAAAAAAAAAACTGCGGTGTGTTTTCACACGAGTGTTTGTTGTGGAAACTACAGGTAGTGAAACATATGTTGTGTTCACAGCCTGGTTCACAGCGGCGTTTGCGAATCTCACCTGTGAAAACAGAATCCAGGTTTGATAGCCTTTTTGTGTGGACATACGTGTTGCAGTGTGCAATTGTGTACAGACAATTCATCCAATAATTTCCCATATTCAGCTGTGATAGGCTCCAGTGTCATAATTCAACCACACAATATCATGAAACCTGTTTGCCAAGTTGCCATTTTTTTTGTGGATAGAATAGAAACGTTTTTTTTTTTTTTTATCCTGGGATGAATTCTTAGTACACAGAGCAGGTGAATTTGAATCATATCATTAGATCAGTGTGGTGTTGTGCTCTACAGTACTCTATTGCTTCTATGCTGATTCGACTAATGGCAGTCTGTTGCCACAAGGCCATTGTGGTCCTTTCAAAGTTCTACAACGATGAATATCGGGTTTCTGAAGAACCTCTCATAAAAATCACACAAAACCCGTTAGTGGTGTTTACATTCCAGTTCGAGATGGTGTGTCATGACACATTTGGACAGTGATTTAAGCATTTGCGATTGGGCTTTAATGGACTGTATTGGGCCCTGATAGCAAAGAGCTCTCCCAATGAGATCTAATGTTCTCATTGATGAAACACAATAAAGCAAGTATGCACGCTTGTCCTTCTCTATCTGATTTGCTTTAATAGCAAATTACCATCAGTGGCACAATTATTGCCCCTTATTTCCATCTGCAATCCATCCATACTGTATAGTCATTTTATCACGGTTAGGATTGAACAGACTATTTAAGCTAACATTGGGCCAAGGGCACACAGCAAAACAAGTCACCAGTCCATCTCTGGGCCTAACAAAGAGAAACAGATGAAACCCACATACCTGCAGGAGTTGGTGAAACCATACATGTCAAACACTTCGTGATTATTCATGATAATGTTAAAAAAAAGTTTATTAAGTGTATGTTTTTTCAGAATGAAGGAATATTTCTTTGAAATGAAACAATTGGGAACTAATTAAAAGTGTCTGCATGTAAAGGGTCTAATATTGTCAATATAGTGGGCTTCTCAGTTGGTATCAACCTGATATTTGTAACTGCTGAAAAAAAAAAAAAGGTTTTTGATACTTTGAACGGAGACATTCAACATTAAAGTCATTACTGATGAAAGCCAAATTGGAATGATGAGCCTAATTTTGCACTGTCATGGTGGTCAACCAAATAAAATTCTTAAACAATCCACTTTACAATGGATAGAAATTCAAAACTTTTATAAATTACTATTTATATATATATATATATATATATATATATATATATATATATATATATATATATATATATATATATATATATATATTTATATATATATATATATATACAATTTTGAAAAAGCATTATAGTTTCCAGATAATAAAGTGCTCTATTTTTATATGTCTTGAACGTCATGAAATCTATATTGAGAAGCAGTAATGGTCAATGACATACCATCTACACCACTAGATGTTACTGTGTGACAATAGAATGCTGCTACAAAACCCAGAAAATCCTCCACTTCTACTGTATTTTTTCTGGTGCAAGCTAAATGTCACCAAAGAGTAAAAGGTACACTCCAGAATTTGAATTTAAAATGACAAAATATACAGCAGAAAATGGAGAAAGATCAGCAAAAAGATAGTTTGGACTATCTCAGAAATCGGCACAGGGCTGGAGAAAAGCAGAGAATCTGTTGCTTTGATAAAGAAAAAGACGACGACTAATCATGGGGTAAAAGCACGACGGGCAAACATGGATGAACAAATTCACAAAGGAGTTCTCAAGCAAGTCTTGGCTACATCTGGACAAGGATATATAAACTCTTCGTGACGCATTTGACAGAATCAACTTATCCTCGGGTGTGACTTATAGCCTGGTAAATATGGTAATTGTGTGCACAGACATGGTGTATTTTGAGGACGCTGAGGCTTTCTTTGAACACTTTGTCTTGGCTGCAGTTGCAACTATCCTCAAACACTGACCTTTACATTTTGTGAGTGATGATGTGGCTTCCGAGGTATGTCGCCTTGGACGCATTTCTATGGCCAAGAAATGCACCTCTGAGCTAAACTCGCGGCGTGTGTATAATGCATGTGTTTGATGTGGCATCCACAGGGTTATTTTCTCAGAATTGACAAAAGCTCCTCTATAGTCGCTGAAGTCAATACATGTCTGCAAGCCACTACCACTTATGGCCGGTAATCTTTGGGCTGGAATGCGTTTAAAAAAAAATAAGAAATACGTGTCCATTAAAGAAGAAAAACACAACTTGTTGAATGATGCATTACTCGCTGTACCTTATGGATCTTGTCTGCCATCAGTCCTGATATTTGGATTAATACTATGGAACAATTTAGTTGTGTGAAGTGGACAGATGAGGCCGTGTTCACAATCTGTTTTTTCAGAGTCGGTGAGCAAAACACTATTGATTTCTCCACTGCAGGTGGATTAAGAAACAGGTTTGCCTTCCTCGGGAGAGCAGTGTTGGGATGACTTCAGTGTAAATATGAAATACTTGTGTGTATGTGTGTGGGCGGGTGTTTTTGTGGACAAACAGACAAAAAGATAGATTGCTAGCTATTCGTCTGGCAGTGACATTTGGCTGTTTTCTGTCTGACATTTCTGCAGTCAAACAAAACAAGGTGCAATCTGTCAAGAGCAATACAGCAGCGCATTGAGATATCCAACTAAATAAAACCAGCAAAGAAGATCTATTCTAATCCAGTTACAGATTATTTAGATTGAAATATTTTGAATTCTATTTTTTTCTCCCTTGTAAGATACTGCCAAATGGCCAATTATGTCAGTGGATGGATTATCGAATGTGAACCATTTAGTGTCAGAAGACATTTGATTGAAGCTTCTAACCACACCTAGAAGGATAGCTCTAATAGCCTTTCTGTTTCTCTAGATTTCTCTTTAACCTTTCATGTTCCATTATATTTTCCTCAATGGTGCTCATCATCTCATCTTGTATGTTTTATACTTCACTGCTTTCATATTCCCATTCCATTCAAATGCCTTGTACACTTCTGAAATATAATTCCATCCTGGCTTTTTAAATATGTCAACCTTGGATTGCCAGTGTGCGGGTAAGAGTTGGGTTTTTTCTTTCTGTGTTTGTGTGCTAAAATCCAAGAATAGTTTGTAATGGAATAAATGATTGAAGTGTAGCTTCACGGAAATGATGGATTGGAGAGTAATATTATCGGCCAAGTATTGGCTTCGTGCAGTTGTCAGCAGAAAAAGAGTTTTGTTACGAAACACATCTCTTTTCATGCCACATAGTCCACATACAGCGCTTATGACAGTACAGATAAATGATAGTTGCAGGCCTGTATTCTGCAGCCTCTCTAATGCTGTCTTATTACCCGCTTCCATCCTGGAGGAAAAGACCTCTCTTCTTTTTTTTACCTGTGATCTTCCAGCACTGACACTATCAGCTCTGTGTCTCTGCTGATGCCATGCAAAATGACAGCCCCAAGTCCTCTGTTCCACTGCCAGATAACAGTGCAGGGGGCCCATAAAGCAGAAAATACCAAATCACATTCGGTTAATACCCACAGTGGTGACAGCCTCCGTCTTAGTTCACTTGAAATTCACTGCAGCAGAAATACCAAGGGCTGCCCTACTCTAGTGGCTCTGCAAGTTTGCAAGAAAAAACCCCAAAAAACCCAACTCTTTCATTGAGTTTGCATTGGTTTGAACAAAGAAACTGCCAAAGGAAACCATCAAAGCTGCAACAAGATGCAAGGGGGTTGTATAAGAGGTGACAGCTGTATAGAAACGGTGTCTGCCGGATTCCGGATCAGGCCAGATTCCTATCTGGGCCTTGACATAAAGCAGGTTTGCTGTATATATAAGATAGTGCTTCATGTTCCCACATGAGGTTTGGAGACTAAATGGAGTCCCTTCATGTTGAAAGAAGGTTGTCAGGTTTATTTTGGGACCTGATCAAGATGCCTACTCAATACATCCCTGTGGAGATATCCTGAAATAAATGTCAGAGATTTTTAGGTCAGACTCAACTATATTCACTGCAAGAACACAATTTCTAATGATCTCTTAAGGTCAGACTCAACTATATTCGCTGTAAGATCACAATTTCTATTAATCTCTTAAGAGTGGCAACAAATTGTGGATGGCAGTCTTGACGCAGTTGTCCTGTTCTGCAAATAGATCCAGAATAGCTCTTCATTTTTCTGAACTGCTTTCACAGCGAAGGCCATCAGCACTATTGATCCCATTGAATACGATGCTACTTGTGTGAATTACTCGCACGTTTTCAGCACAACACCAAAAAGAAAGATGGTCAAAGACGGCGGTGGCAGCACAAGCCAGCACCATCTCTGGCTTTACGATCGTTGGAGTAGATGTGCAACCACAGTGTGCAGACATATGCTAAAACCATCTGCCTAAAAATAGGTTTACCCGCTGTCTTTGCAATGGCATATCAAGCTCACAGTTTGGCAGGCGATGGCCAACCGTGTTGGCATGAACGGGAGAGATCAGGGGAACATGAGGAGGACATATGTGCAGAACTGACTAGACCTGCCTATGTTGGCTTGCTCTCACAGTCTGCTTTGCAGGGAAAATGGGTGGGGAGATGAAAATGTATTCTTGACTGCCTGTGATCGCTAAAGGTTCTTGTTTACAGTAGAACTGAGATGAGACCAGTGGGCACAAGAGACTTCATGCGTAGGAGGCACACTGAGCTGATGTCTTAAGATCTGCATGTGTTGTCTGTTCCGTCTCTCACCTCATGCTTAGTAGGTGGAATTGATGGATCACCAGATTTGTCCCAGACGAACCTTTATACGGTGCCCATATTTGACACCCTTGGCTGCCTTCAGTTTGGAAAAAGGTTGAATGATGAGAAAGTAACAAGTAGCTTTTCTTTTCTCTTCCCCACAATTCTGTCTCCACAACATATGCACATGCCACATCTAAGGTGAAAGGATCTATGGTTGCTATAGTCACTGCAAAATGGTACATCTGTACTGGCAATTGAGTGAAGGTTCACTGTATGTTCAGTGATGTATTTTTTAAAATGGACATAATATACTGTACAGACAGCTATTGGTAAACTGGACCGCAGAACTTCAGAAAGAATTGTGTGATGAAATAAGGACTAAACATCCTTTGTTTGAACATAATTATGATGAAAATTGATTAATTGCAGAGAGCAAGTCCATGCTTTAAAACCCCGAGACGGTGTGTGGGATGAATGACAGTCTGAGACCTTATTTCCAATTAAACACATTGTTCCTTAAGTGACATTCAAAACCTGTAGCTTCAAATTAAATTGACACTCGTCCATCCAAACATCCATATGTGTACTTCGCTTCAGTGAAGTCAAAAAATGTTTTCTCTTTCCAGGTGGATGACCTGACCACCAAAGAATAGTTCCCTCATATATTGTTGTGACAACAATACATTGTGTTCCACAGATAAATACATGTACAATCTGCTCCCTTATAAATCACACAAACTATTTTGATATCAATGATATATGAATATTGAGTATAAGAAAGAAATGACTGATTATATTTGCACCCAAGGTCTTAATGCTCATTACTGATTTTTTTTCTGACATCCAATGTTTATTTTTTTAATGCGGTCGTTTATATTAATATATAAATGCAACCACAATCTGACACTCGTCTGAACAGTCTACAGCTATGAAACGATAGGCGAAAGAATACACTGAGTTGATCAAACTACTGCACTTTTCATAAAGTAATTAAAAAAAAGGTACATTACAATGGAAATGTATCAGAAAAATCTTGTTCTCTTATTTTTCAGGGTGTTATATTTAGTTACAGGTGACGCAGAGTTCTGCCTGAAGTCCTGAGAAACAAAAGGCAGCTGCTGGATGTGATCCACCTGACTGGGCAAGATGTGTTACTATACCAATACGTTAAATATAGATTCTCCACACATATTCAGAGTTGAGAAAACTGATGACCAACCGCTAAGTCCAAGAAAATTATGGAAAAAAATGGATTTCAAATGTCACTGAAGGTCTTTTGTGGAGCAGTGGCTGCTTCTCACATACACAAGGTTCGTGTGTGTTTGGAGTTCAGTGCCCTGTCTAAATGTGATCTTGCAAAATCAGATCATTCAGTCTGCGGTTGCATTGAAAAAGATGAGATTCTCATCCGATTTGGGACCCCAGATGAAAGCATCCTGGGATGGATTTGAAGAAAAATAAATATATAAAAATTGTAATCTTTGCTTCGACCGTCAAATATGAGCTATAAAGTACCAGTATAAAGAACCAGATCTCTATGCTACCACATGCGACGACAGTAACTGACAAATAATTGGAGATAGTGGTACAAACTGCATGTTTTCATTCACAGGCTTCAGATTTTGCGATATATTACGACTTAGATTAGGTTGGATAATCCTTTATTTGTCCCATGATAGGAATTTGTTACAGCAGCCAATAAATAAATAGAAGACTAGCAAAAGAACACAATATGAGCAATAAATAATAAGTATGTGGAAAAACAAATTTTTATTATCAGACATCGACAGTGATATTATTTGCATTTTTATAACAGGAATATATAACTTTATGCTTGCATCAATCTGTTGTTTCGAGGAGGTCATTTTCAGTTTACCAATTCCTCGCTCATGCTGCAATAATTGAAATGAAATGCTAATGCATTAATTCTCTGTGGAGTGTTGTTATATAATTGTAACATTCTTAGATTTGACTGATGATCGCTGGCTCTCTGGCTTCTGCTTTTGCAATTTGAAGGCGATTTAATGAACCAGTTGTTTTTAGTAGATCTAGTGCTTCATAGGATCCATGTGAGTGGCAGTGAGGTGATCCCAGCATGCCGCTACACATGCACATGCCACAATATATTAGTTATACGCTTGTTATTCCCAAATCAGCAGCTTGGCTTCCAAGATTTCTCATTCTTGAATTTCCCCAATCCCTCATGTTTATAAATTGCAGAGATTCAACCAGATGAATGATATCTCGAATCACTTCTCAATATTGATGCTGACTGAGTACTGTCATATTAGTATTAGTACATGTAACACGTTTGAACGACTATTAAGGATTGTCACACCCTCTCTGACTAATAGTTGAGTTGCTCTGGGGATCCGTTAACCAAAGCTATTAATACTGCTTTAAACTTGTTAAAATGTATTTTAGAATTTTAGTGAAGCAGAGCAGTCACCACAGTCATCGAGATTGAAAATGTTTGTCTCGCACCAAGTGAGAAATGTTATAAAAAAAAAGAAAGAAACGCTTATCAAATACGAGAGCTTTTAGTAAGTCACTGTAAAACACTTTATTCATTCTGCATGGGGAAATTCAGTCAAAGCAGCTTCAATTTGCACAAAGATGAGGAAAAATAACAAACCCACAATATTACGTATTAGTACAATAGGAATTTGCAGTAAAAAGACATACCTGTATTTACATAACAGATAAATGAACTAGGGAAATACATGTATAGGTTTACAACTTACAAAATTGTATTAAATACATTTGTTTTATTCAAAGTTTAAAATCTTTGTATTTTAATAAAAGTAACAGTCTTATAGCTTCCAATTGCTTTTCATCCGTTTTCCTTTAAGTCCAATCAAACACATCCACAGAACAGCATGTACAGTTTTCCCTCATTGCAACATGCAGAAATATTCAGTAATGGAACACATGTACAGGTCACTGATAATCAGATGTATGAACGCAATGCTTGCATTGTTCGCAAATAGTGTTCTGCTTGTGACCTATTACTCAGAAATTTTTCAATGAAAACTCCACAAATGCTTTCTATATAGATAAAGAGAAAAACAGAGTTCATCTGGAAATTGGCAGTTAACTCATAGCGTTCAGTCAGTGGAGTGTTTTGTTGGATCCCTTCCAGAGCTATCTCTATTTAGTTCAGGATATCACTTTCTGTGACATTACCATGTTTGTCAAGGACTTTTTCCTTTTTAATCACTTTTTATTGGCGACAAACTCTTGAATATGTATGAATAGCTGCACTGAAAGGAATGACTCACCGACAATAGGCTGTGGATTACAGTCAGTTGCTCGATTCAGTAACTGCAATATGGATGTCAAAACACACAAAGGAAATATTAGAAGAAGAAATAAACATACACTGCACAACCGAACAAGCAAACATGGACAAAGACACAAAAGCCACTGAAAATGCCGTCATCCTGACGCAAAGACGCATTCTGCAGGCTGTTTGACATTTCTGGTGCAAACCTCTGAAGACATTAATGAGTAAAATGTTAGCTCATGTTGGGCGGATGGATTTTCACACTAGGCAAATTCTGCTGGAGAGGTCTCACACAGAGACATTGTTTTAGGATTCCCACATATCAAAGGAATCCATACACATACACACACACAGAAATAAACACGCATTTAGACAACGCTTGGTTTGTTGGGAGTTGCAGGCATGGGGCTGCTGCTCTGTATTCAGTGGCTGCCTATGGTTAGGATATAACTCATTTCTGAAAGCAAAAGCCAGACGCCCCACTGTGTCTCCTATTGGCTTACTTTTTGTTTTGGTCTTTCTGCCGCTCTTCTATTGCGTTCCCTGGCTAGCTCACTTGAGGACAATCTGCCTGCATTTTCTGCAGCTGTAATGCCATTTACCCCAGGAAAGCTGACCCCCCCACTCCAAGTGCTGTGAATTTGTCATAGACTCCCTGCTATGTCTGTTCCTGCTGATAATGACAGCAGTACCTTGCTGTGGATTTTGTGCACGCTTGTTCATAACTGTACGTGGCCAAATAAATGTGTTTAATGCTAAGATTTGTAAAAATATAGGTATATATTTGTGCACAACATAACTTGATCCAAACCACATTAGTTACGCTTGTGAAGCGTTATTTTATATAAACTATATATATGTGGAATTCATTCTGTCGAAGATATTGAACCTGTACAACAGACATCACATGATAGAACGCGATATCCATATTTCATAATAGATTCAAGAGTATGGAGTCTAGACAAAGATGTGCCACAATTGGAACACAAAAAAATTAAACAAAACTCAGGCATCTTTGCATCAGTTGAGTTAAACAAAAATTCATTTTTGTCCCCAAAGCGACCCACCTTAACTATCAGGCTCCACAATGCATTTTTCAAACAATCCTTCTCAGTCGTGAAAAAAGTATGTGGCCAAGTGTGGAAAATGAGGTGAGGAAACAAACGTCACATGTGGTAAGATATCATGCTGGCTGGTAGTGCAGGAGAAAAAAAAAACCCCAAACCATACAGATTTCTATTCTGCTGTTTACTATACAGCTTGCAATTTCACAGCATCGGTGAACCATATTCTCATTAGTAGCTCTCAGACCTGCAATTCAAGAAATCTATAGGTAGATTAATTTTGAGTTTCAGGCGTGCATTTGCTATGCACAATACCATTGGATGAAATTTACATCTGGAGTCTCGAGGTCAGCATTAACATAGTGACTTCTGGAGGAGAGTACCGAGTTGTAAGTTCAGCACCCTTATGGACGCGCGGCAATGTGCTGACTAAGGTGCAGAAAAACCAATGGGAACCTTCAGAACGTGAAGCCCAGTGATGTATAATGACCAGTGCTTACCATGCATCTGATGTGAGAAAGAGCTGCAGGGCCACGCAATGTAAAACGGTCCACTCCATTAATATCGCGAGCTGTAAAGCTGTCGCTGCCACTCCATGCTCTTCCCACATAAAGCTGATTTGTGATGGCACCAATCCGCCAGCCCTCAGTCTCCCTAATGATGGCGAGATCCATCACACTCATTTAATCAGAGCTGTAAGGAAAGCAAAGAAGATGTACGAGGCCATTGTGTGCCTCAATAGGTACTTTATAAAGTCACCCTTGCACACACTCGCACGTCCTTAAAAGGAAAAAGAAAAATCTAGATGAAAATCAGTAATTTAGTGCAGTTCAAGTTGTCTCTTTTTAACACCCACTTGACAAAGAGACAGAAACAATTTCAAGTTCTTCAAACTAAATGGGAACTTCTGCTGCTCCTTGGCATTTAGACCATTTGGCACATTTTGCTTTACCTTTCTCTTTTTTCTTTATTTTTAGAAACACACTTTTATTTCTCTTATATCCACCTAAATACATTGGTTCTCAGTAATAAATATGAAAAAACAAACAAACCCCCAAACCATATGGTGTTCAATTTTAAAGACATAATTTAATGTTTTTACTTTGGTCTTGGCCTCTTAAGCCCGGGCATTTATTTTATAGTTATAATATGTTGCTTGCCACAAAAGCTACAAACAAACAAACAAACAAACACAATTGTTTCTTTTGCAAGAGGAGTTGCAGAAAAAGAAAAACAGAGAAAGGGAAAAAAAGACAGTGTTTTAATGGACGTTTTTTGTGTATACACTTTAAAAAGCCTCAACAGTTAACATCACTTCTTTACTTCTTTTCCCCCCACATCAAGCGAGGAAGGTGTGCACAGCATATGCGCACAGCAGCTGAGTGCCAGAGGGGGTAGGCTGAGGTTGCGGACTTGTGTCTCGAGAGGACCCGAGAGTTCATCGTGCAGTCAACTGTGCAGGATGGAGAAAGTCGGTGGGAAAGGGAGTGAAAGTGAGGTAAAGAAATATGGAAATAAGACTGTAATTCTCCATGACCAGATATGAATAATCTGTCATGGGACCTGTCCTTGCACTCAGACACAGTGGAGTGAGACAGATATTGAAGTAGACAGAAAAAAAAAGAAGAAGAAAAAAAGAAAAGAAAATCAAACAGCCAAAAAACAACTTCTGAGAGACAAGTGGATAAAATAAATCCAAACTCAAACTGAACAAGGCACAAGGCCATTTGTTCTTTTCAGGGCTTTTGATGCAAAAGAAAATAACACAAAAAAGTCATTTCCGTAGCTTTTTTCTTTTTCTTTTTCTTTTGTGTGCAGTCATGACCATTTCGGAGGTTTTCGCAGTGATTGGCCTTTACCTGTTCGTGGCTGCAGCCAATTCCACATCATAAGAGGCAACAACTGTGCTCTGTGTGTGTGGACAATACGTCTGCAGCTCAGCAGAAAGTTGACAATGCTATTCCAGCACTTGAAGCTATTGAACCATATCATCACTGGACACCATCAGCGGACCTGTGCGAGAGTGTGTATGTGTGGAGTTGCGCGTCAATTGATACACTTGAAAAACATAACCTGTGGGCAATATGGGGGGGGAAGAGTAGTGCTGGGGTGTTGGAAGTGTGCAGGCATCCAAACGAATAGCTGACTCCGTATTCCTCCAGGCAAAATGAGGTTACTTCTGCGGTGAGGCTGCTCAATAAACTCTGTAATGAGGTTAGGGTCATAGACAGGACTCAGCTTATCACTTTATGTATGTGTAACTGGTCGTGTGTATCTGTGTATGTCTGCAGGCTTCTTTTACCTTCATTACAGGGGCCAACATCTGTAAACACACTGACAATATGGGGTCAAGAGACGAGTTCCTTCAATGCTTACCATTGAATCTGAATGCAAAGATTCAAGTTAGGTAAGGACACGATAACGGTTAGAGTTTGATAAATAGGTACAGTTAAGGTTAAGTGTGTTACTGGTCTGAGAACATAAAACTGCATGCACACTTATTTGTGAATTGGTCGAGATGTAGTTTTCCTACCCGGCAGTGTGTTTCAATTTTGCAAGCAGAAAACAATGCAATGCAAACATACAAGTGCCTGTTAGTGGTCCTTCTTTGTTGTACAGTATATTAGTACAAGTCTACTCGGTATTTGGTGTATGTAAGAAATGTCTCTCTGTTGTTGAACTCCCATGAGCACTAATTCACGGTTCCAATTTTTTTTTTAGGTTTTCCTGTTTGAATCCATTTTCAAAAAGTGCCTATTTCAGAAATTCACAATGCCATTGTCGAAAACGTTGAAACTGTGTTGCATAAACAGTGCCCAAGTACTGTCCCTTGAAGGCATAACAAACATACATAGTGCATAAACAAACATACATTCATGAAAAATGTCCTGATAAAGGACTGAAAAGATTCCTTTGTGTGGGATCAACACTCATTGTGTGGACAGAAATATAGGTCACCACAAGAGAAGTCATAACATTATACTCTGATCACTTGCTGTAAGGTTGGAATTTTAATTTTAGTTGGGGTAAAACGAAAATCTATTAAAAGTGGTGACTGATGACCGCAAAGCAAATCAGGAGCAAATAAATGCAAGTCGAAATATTGTCACTGGCAGACATGAAATCCCACCGGTAAGCAAGCATACATCATACATGAGGTTGAGTGTGACGAAGCACAATATAAAAAAAAAGAAAAGAAGATAAAAAAACAGATAGAAGAAGAGACTGACTCTCAGATGCCTACCCTGGCTGTTTGAAAGAGCTTCGCCCAGTGGGACCACCCATGCCACCACATTAGATTTCCCAGCTTATTGCTTCAGCCAAACTCTCTTGCCTCAGGTGACTTTCCTGTATGAGGGGACGTGCGTTACACCAGTTTCCCGGAAACCTTGATGCATGTTGATCTAAGGCCAAGGCTTTAATATCAGCCTGGTAACCTCTTAAGATCCATCCTGGGTAAATTCAATTCAAACAACTTTAGCAGTGAGCATGTCAATATTGAGAATAGCCAATTCGATAATACAGGTGGGTATATCCTGTTTCACTGTCACTGATCCCCCCCCCGAGATCAGGATGACGACAACCTAATGTGTGAGCTGCATCAGCTGCCATATCATTCACTTTATAGAAGATGAGGGTTGTGCAGCTTCCTCCAACCTTTATTCAGTAATGAGGAATGTAGGTGGCGCAGACTATGAGGGAGAGAGCTGTTGTCTGCAGTTCGGGAAGAGAATAGCACATGCAGTACAAAAGCAATGCGAACGCAAAGCAACAATGTATTTAAAAAAAAAAGTACATTATTGGATTATGCTGTTATTATGTGGAGATGATTAATGAAATGCAATTCATCTTCATGTATACACACACCTGAATTCTCTATTTATTATCATTTTGTCTAAGAATGACGAATTTAGGTATGGATATTTATAACAAAAAACAAAACACAAACACAAAGCACTAAATAGCGACAGTGTTTTCCAACAGACAAAAGCAGTACATTTCATGGGGCAGCACGCTCGCCTACTCGCATTATTTTTGCGGGTAACCTTGAGCACCGCATTTACAGTGATTTAGAAAATCTAGCTTACAGGAAATGATATGGATGAACTCCTGACATTCAACAGCATGCTACAGATGGAGACGCGGCTCTGCAGGTTATTGGTGGGGCGTCAAAACAAATGAGGAAACGATGAACAAAGACAATATGACTCATCCATCATCTGCAGCCATGATACGGCCCAGCATGGGCTGGCGTACGAGAGTCTGTGCAATCTCCTTCATGCAAATTTATGTACAGCGCTGAACATGTTCAATCTGAGCTGAATCAATGCATCAGTATTTGCTGCAGCCTCAGTTTCAATATTGAGATCGGAAGAAAGTTGTTGTGTACATGGCAGTCTTTGTCGTCTATATGCGGAAGAGCTGAACTCTTAAAAAGAAAATGGTGCATATGAAAAGGGGAAAAAAAACACCATTATCCTTTTGTCATTTGCGTTTACGCTAAACAGAGAACCACAACAATGTATTGTATCAGTGATGGAGACTGTAAAAAACAAGAGCTGTCTGAACTCTGCATGGCATGATATGAGGCTGAGGGGACAGAGGAGGAGTATGAAAGGGAGAAAGACGTTTTGGTGGCAAATTAAATAGATAAGTGTTCACTCAAAACAGAGACAAAAAGAGGAAGTTGGCAGAAACTGAAGTCATTCTTAGGTCACACAAAGAGAAGAAGTACAGGATGGGAATACCAATAAAACTGTACAACTCCTGTATCATTCGTTATATAGGGACAAGATAAGTCTGATTTTATGAATGGCATTTTAAAGGAAATGGCAGACATAATGACTCTTGAGTCATGCTTTAATGGGAAAAGACTAAATGAGGTAATTGAATTCTCTGTGCTACATTTGGAATCCATCGCTTTTAATCTTGTACAGTGGCATGTCCAAACTCAAGGACAACAGTCAAGTCCTGTCAGTTTTACGGTAGTAATGATATTGGTAAATGCATCAAAATGGATGTAACACTTTTTTCAGCTAAAATAAACAGTTTTTCATTTTTCAATCATGGATTATAAAGATCACTACATAGATGTGTGGCAGATGTAGTCAATACCTCACGTCTTAATTTTGTATTGCAGATGCATGCAAGATCAATGAAGAGATGATAAATGTGAGAAACGCGTGAATGCATCGCTGTATCCGTGGGAAGTGAGAACTATTTATCAAAGTGTCGACAACAATTACAAATAAAAGACGCGTGATCAGTTGAGAAGGTGATTCCAGCGTGTATGGTACTGCCTCAAAATGCAAGTCTCATTTGATGATTTTGATAAGTAGGAAATTTAAATTGTTATCATACAGTACTTCTATTTACACCACATGGCAGTATCCAAATAAGTGATCCTATTTATTTTCTGGGTATTTTGTCAGCATATTTAATTTCTAACTTCTACATAATTTCCACATTTCAAACAGTCACCTACTCGAAGTCTAAATAAACTCGAGGATTGAACATGAAAAATTCAATATCGGATCCTATTCTTACGCATTCATTAACTAAACTGAACTACCATTACACACTGCAAGTCTTTTTTCCAATCTTCTTAACACATCAAAGGTAAACTTGTTTATTTTAAGGTCATTATAAAGTAAAGTACAAATATCTATGCTGAATTGTACATGAAGGCTCACATATGCATGCAAGAATGCAATAATTCGATGGATAGCATATGTTTTCCACTAAATAAGAAACAATCTCTCATTGTGAAAAAGTGCATTCATTTTGCGCCAAACTACCCGCGTAATATTTTGGATGACAAAAGATGAATTATTTATCTGCATTTAACCTGTGCTGTTCATGGTGAACCTTAACCGCACGTGTTAGAAACATGTTTTGCAGCCTGTAAGCCTACGTGACACCCTCAGCGATTGTACTGTTACACATTCCGCACATAAGATTAAAAAGTTCACAAAACCTTCACAAGAGGCTATCGGTATCAGCCACATTTTGCCTGAACTCTGCAGGGTCATTAAGAAGTACAAAGTCAGCATGACCATGGCCACTAAATGCTGTGTCAGGCCAGAAAAGCATTTCTTCACTCTCCGCTCTTCAAAGAATTGTTCAAGATAGTACTTCGAAGATTTATTGCACCTTGACAAACTGTGCGGAAGTTTAATTCCTAAAAGGCTCTTTTGTTTTTTTCGCTTTTTTCTTTGTCATTTGTTAAGATTGAAATAGTGTGATGCCGAATAAAAGAAATATATACGAGTGTCACCGGCTTCTTGTTTAGAATCTGCTGACTCCAGATTTATGCATCACTTTCGGAGCAAAGTGTCAAGTGAAAAATGTGTCCTCTGCGAGTCAAGAACAAAAAGGCTTTTTAAATAGTTCTTGGCTCCAAACCAGTAAAAAGTGACAGTTTTAATTTCTTTCCAGCAGTAATTAGTTAGTGACTTGCACAAATTTTAATGAGTGGTTGATGTGACCGAGAGAGCGGCATAAAAGTCAGTCTTACAACAAGCGGAAAGACAGCGGTCGTACATCACAAGAGAATACAAAAATAGGCAGGCGGTGGCGAGGACAAAGGGGAAGTTAGGTGCTTTGTTACACGGAGAGGTAACATTTTGAGGCTTTGCCAGATCAGCTCACAATTTAATGTGAATATGATGAAGCATGAACAGGCACGCGGTGACATTTTTACACGCACCCTGCTCCTCGCCGGGTGCGGCATGTCTAACGTTAGATGGGAGGTAAAAGTTGGAGTGTGCATGTGGGAAAAGCCGAGGCACACAGGGGCATCGGTGGACTCTGCAAGATCGAGTCTTGAAAATAAATGAGCTTTCGTGCGATTCTTCCTCCATCTTAACAGGCATGCATGAACACTTGGTTGTCTTTGTGAAGTTGACCATGGTATATGTGCAGAGGCAGGTTGGATTTGAAAAGGCAGACCATGCACTCTGCAAGGTTGAGGGAAAAAAAAAAAAAAAAAGGCTCACTTTGCATTGCTTATGATACAAGATGACAGAACCTGGATGGGACAAAAATGCACTTGTGCAGACCTTTGAATTCCCTCCACCAATTCCAATATGTCATGTTCACTTCCTTTTGTGCTTTCTATGAATGTCTTGGCTTACACTTCTGGTGGAAGATGGATGGAAAAAAATAATTAAATGGACAGTGCCTTGAACACTGACATCTGCTGTAATGGTGAGAAATTTCGAGCAATATGCAAGAAAGATTCTTGACATCAAGAGATACCAAGGCTTTCAACACATCCGCAAGGACCAATAATGAGAGGTTACCTCAGAGGAGACAAAAAAGTACGTCTCACACACACAACCCCCTTCCTCCAAAAAACGAAAACAAAAAACAAAACATTTTTGGGGGAATTTAGGAATTAAAATTTTTATTTTTTTTATTGCAACAGCAACAGGCAACAACCTGAAGAGGTCACCCAACATTGCGGTTCCTCTTGCAGGATCCATATTCATATAAAGCAAGGACAATTTTTTAACATTATGCAACAGTCTTATTGTTGACACAGAAAAGTGCGCGCACGCGCACACACACACACACACACACACACACACACACACACACACACACACACACACACACACACACACACACACACACACACACACACACACACACACACACACACACACACACACGCACACACACAGCACAAAGAAGAACCATAGCTCTGAGTGCTGTAAATGCTCTATAATTACCTCTGGCAAGCACTTTGTTTTTTGTCCCATTTGTCTGCTTGGAAAAAAAAAAACAAAAACAAAAAAAAAACAACCTTAAAACGCTTAATACATTTAAATGGAATTTTGAGGAACTATCTTTAAAAAGTTGCATGAAATTCAAGAAAGTGAAAAGGGAGTTACATAAATTTAAAGTCACGTACTGCAGAATCACTCCACTGCGGCTTTTTACTTTGTGCTGTATGATGTAAGAACTGTTAAAAGTAGCTGTAGTTATATAATGACATTATGATGAAATGCAGGGGTGATAGTCACCTTTCATGGCTTCAAAAAAGATCAGTTCCTTCTAACTTTTAATGACTGTACGTCCCCCACAGACCTGTACAATACACATTTAGTGATTTTTCGACTCAAATCAATGTCCTGCCTTATTATGGTGTGATAGAAGATGCAACGATGTTGAGAAGCCTATTTGTCGATCCACTTAAAAGAGTTCTGGCTCCGGTAGCAAGTGAACTAATGAGAACATCCTCTTTTTTGGCCAAACCATGTGCTTCAAGCCTCTTCTTGAGGAACCTGGGGCTTTCCTGGACCAGCTGGAATATACAGTATAATCTCTCCTGAGTCTTCTGGGCTTCCTTACAGTCAAACGTGCCCAGAATACCTCTACGGGGAGGCTTCAGGGAGAAATCCTAATCAGATGCCCCCTGCCGCCAGAGTGAGCACCATTCAACATAAAATAGCAACAGTTGCGAGAAGAGGTTAGGAGCTTAGATAGGGTATCAGAAAATCTGAGCTCTGAAGCCTATCCCTGCAAAAAAAAAAAAAAAAACTAATTTCACCGGCTTCTATCTGCTGTTTCATCCTTTGGGTCATGACCTAAATCCTACTTTTAAATCCTACGCTTCAGCTTCAGGCTCTACAGAAGGCCACAAAGTTTGCACCAAGTTAACTGTAAGCAGGACTGAATACAGTGAGAAAATTACAAAAATAAAGAACATTTGCAAAAAGACAAATGGATAATGGCCTTAATGTCCCATTTTAGCTGTAACACAGTTAAATTCCACTCAATCAATGAAGCACGAGGCCAATCTGTCGCACTAAAATCTGTAGTTCATTGTTTTATAGGGCTGAGCTAATAATCATTGTGAGCACTTACACTGACAAAAGTGACTTTTTATTTGCTGAACTGTAAATTCACAAAGGTCCAAGGTTCCAAAGGTTGCCAGAAATCACATTTTAGAGAAATGTGAAGTCATCCATGAAAACACAAATTTGCCAGTGGCTGTTTGTAAATGCCACTGGCAAATTATTTTCCAAAATAAAATAATGATTTCAATTTACGGACATAAAATGGATCAGCTGACTCTTGAGTTCGGCAAACTGACGTCATCTATAAGTGTAATTAACTACATAAAAAGGTTTCAACTCCAAGGTTCCAATCAATCATCAAGAATAGTTGATGTCGTAACACCTATAATTCTGGGAAGCACATGGAAACGACACCTCACAATTCAAAAATAAAACAACTTTGTTACTGCACTTTGACTTTTGTTTCCACGCACAAGCCCACAATAAGTTCACAATCATCATACCCAGTGTTGGAAGTGTTAAGTTGTTGGCAGGGTGTTTATGTAGCCAGGAAAGTGTCAGCAAGAAAAGTGTGGCAAATGAAACAAAGTAAGGAGGGGAAGAAAAAAACAAAACAAACAATAGACAGAGGGGCATTGTAAACAGGAAGTTATAAGACTGGAGCACACACGAGGTGAATGCAGTGAAATGATATGCATATAACTTTGCTACTCGAAGGATGGCAACAGTTTTAAGGATTTCATATATAATCCATGAAAAAGGGTGTAATGAGGAATTAAATTTATGCTGCTGGACCAATACAGTGCCGGAGGGATGACATCTTTGTTGGCCAACCCAGAAGTTACTGTCGCTGCAGTTCCCCTTGATAGATTGTTGAAGAAAATAAAGTTTGTGGTGAACAAAAATAAGCATGCTTGAATATTAATTATTCGCTTTATTCAGCAGCAAAATGTTCCGAATTAGACATCGGCCTTTGACTTCTCTCGGCTGTATTTCTGATAAAAGCACAGAAGAAAATCGATGGATGGATCATGTTATTTATGAGGAGGATCAATAGAACACAAATTTGTTTAACATGAAAGGGAACAACAGGAGGGTTAAGAAGAATTATGACATCTGCAACCTCAACGCGAACAAAATAAAGTAAAAGTCCGACACCAGGTCAGAGCTGGGCACCATCTCTCGGTGGTGGAATCCCACAGTGCAGCATGTTTTCATAGTCGCTTGCGGAAGTAGGCAAACCACGAGGGCTGTGATTTGTCTGCTCAGCTATGTCACAAAGTGCCATGAAAATCCACATGATTGCATTTAGCTGGAGAAGAGCTGTTTAATTCACACACTGCCACGGGATAGAGCAAAACATAAAATAGATCAATAGCGATCTTTGCACAAATGGAAAATCTACACTACCAATCAGTTTCATGCAGTTTATTATCAGTCTATGCCCGTAGCATTACGGTGATGAGCTACTTTGTGGCACGTCTGACTGACAGAACTTCCTGGGGTGAAGGTAATGTGTGGATCATTGGTTCCCAACCTTTTTCCTGAGAGACCAAAATTTTACCATAGTACGCCCTGACGACCCACTTCCCAACCACACCCTGTACAATTCCACAAAAATAAATAAAATTGAGGGAACCTCATAACACAAAATAAAATGACTTTATTATATTAGTGATGGTGAGTTTCTTTTCTCTGAGGAATAAATCTTTTATCTACACACCATCTCAGGGTGAACTGATGTCTCTCCAGCTTGCAGTATCAAACCTTCATTTGCAAGTTTTTCATTGTAAAAGATGCATTCAGGTCTAATGTTGTAAAACACTAACCCATCATCAAATGTTCACACTATTACACTATTTCCAGTATAATTCTCTTGAAAAGTTTACTTGGGAAACATTTTATTAAATAACCTTAGCGTTCTGAGTTATCCTTTTTTTAAGCTTGTACCTCAATGTTTCTTGTGTAATTGCAGCCGACAGCAGTCTTATATCATTGTTCCATGATCAGGCTATATTGAAGAAAAGAATAAACGTTTCACGGGGGGGTAGACGGGGGTTGTGGCAGATACAGAGAAGAAATTACACACTATGGTGTCGATAATGTTGATTGCCTTTTGTTCTGTGCTTTACCATTCCCCAGCTACAGTCGAGGTCAGACGATTGTCCACCTGTAAATATTGTTCTGCTGATGTGTTTTTTCAGTCACAATAAAGAGTTTGCTCTCCCTGGTGTGCAAGTATTGGAAAATATGCCGGTAGTTATTGAATTTATGGTGAGACTTTAGCTTTAGGAATACCATTAGATGGAAATATAATCTACATATTGATATCAATAAATCTAACTGAGCTATGAAAAGTTAAACTTAGTATATTTAATAGTGGGCTTTTTCCAAACTCTGATATGGGATATGACTGGCAGAAACTTCAGACAACAAAACCACATTGCTTTTGCCAATGGCACTTGTTTCTGCACTTGCTTCCCATCAACAGACTTCGTTTTTCAGATTGGTGCCATGTCCTTTTTCAAGGGCAGAACATCCTTGGAGCTCTGGTTACATTATCTGATCAATGATATGCATGCTGTCACTGGACCCAGATGTTGATGAAGGATTTTTTAAGAGTCAGTTTTTGTGCACAATAGACTGTTTTTACGCCATTTCTTGATAACATCTCGTGTTCTTTACTTTAACCCCAATCACTGTGTAACATAATGCCCCATAACATTATCCCAAGCTTTGTTTACATAACATTTCAAGTTAAAACGCACTGAAAGTAAAATAAAAAAAATGCATTGTTCACCTTTTGACAATGCCACATCTTGATGTTTGTTTACACCAAAATGGCAGGAATGCTAAAGAATGTGTAGTTTTCATGTAGGGCCAGGAGTGAGTGCATATTCTTTCTGTAATGGAGCCTCACACACGTGCACAGAAATAATCATATAATGCATTATATAATTAGTACATAGGCATCCATATGGAAAGACTACAAAGTTCAACCGTTATGATGGTGACAAATATAAAAGTTTCAAGTCCCAGAAGAATATGTACTGGGAATAACGACCCTCTGGAGTGACCCATTGTTGTTAATGTCCACCGAGGAATATTTGCACATGTGCAGCAGCAGCATTTCAGAAAAGTTGCATTTTAGACAGTGTACATGGAGCATTTTCAAATATTTCCACCTTGGGATTTTAAGAAGTGGCACATTCAGCAACTGCTGCTGTGTAAACAAACCCTCAAGATGCTACCAAAGTTTTTTTGGGTTTTCGCTTGAAAACATTGTGCAAACAGAGCCTTAGTGTTACACTTCATAGCAGCATGAGTGGTGGGGGGTGAAAACAAAAAGACAGATACTGCCTTCTTCAGTGGTAAAGTGGGAAAACAAAACCTTTGTTTTGCTCAACGGCAGTGCTAATTTTACAACTCAAGAACTGGCCTCTTCTCTCAGCCTCTTCACAGACAAATGAAAAACAAAAAAAACAAAACACACAGCCTCTCATTGTCCTTTTATCTCAGGTGCCACTGATTGGCTGGCCAATCAGGCAGAGCTCTGCAATCAGCTCACAGGTGATCTCAATATCCTTTCCAATGGAGTTCAGGAAGACCTAAATGTCAAACACTCCAGCAACATTCAACAACACCTTTCAAACATTTCTAATGAAAAAAATACAATCAAACATTATATTGACATTGAAGTGATGTTGAAGGGATTACAAAGCTTCTTTTCACTTGATTATCAACATTAATCCATTGAGACTGGATTAACGGCTCCATGACACGCTTTAAAAGCATACAAATGCTCGAGAATTCATCAATTTGGTCAGACCCCACAAGTGTAATGTATCTAATATAGTGAGTAAAACAAGGACACACACATGCAAACTTTACACTTTGTGGGAAATTGCATTAAAATATATACACACTTAATATATTAAGTAAGTTTGATTGAAATATGGTGCCCTATCTATAATCAGACACATTTAAATATGCAAAAATAGCAACAGCCTATTATCATATGTGGAGCCATTGAATCCTCGATGAATTAAACCACTCAAAACAAAGCTATTGTTTTCATAGCATTTATATACAGAGGGAAATTTTATGTTCCTCGGAATCTCGTCGACGGTCAGCCACAAACTCCCGAAATTTTATCTCACGATCACAGATGTCATCACAATTCTTCATCTTTGCTGTAGAACAGGCAAAAATCTCAGTTTGAACCGAATACAACTGTTTCCCTCAAGGGTATTTTATTTTGTCCCCAAATGAGCAGAAAGCCTTTATAATGTGAATATGTACACAGATTTCAACCAGCTCACCCAGCCTCTCTCATTGTCAGTCGTTTACCGTGGCAACATAAAAATATATACAACTCCACCAACTCGGCCTCCATGTATTTGCTGAGCAAATCACAGTTAATGTTCCTGATTGCACTCACCTGTCTCCTCCTGCCAATGGCAACAAAGACGTGGCATTTCATTTCCAAATTGCTTGTTGTGAATTTTTTTTAAGACCCCTTGAAATCATAAACAAGTGATATTTCATTCATGTACTGTATTCACGGCACAAATGTTGTTGACAACTTCATTGGACGTGTTTGAACTGGTATCCAAGTCTGCTCTGGTGCATTGCAATATTATCGAATACAGAATAAAAACACAGCTTTGAGTATTAGAAAGTCAAAAAAAGGAAGAGAGAGTGTGGAATTTTTATGTTTTGGCATAAAATTAATCAATCTTTATTTATATGTCACCATTTAGTCAATAAAATCCAAACCAAGTGCTGCACAAATATTGACAAAGAATTGAAAAGAAACATTCACACACACACACACACACACACACACACACACACACACACACACACACACACACACACACACACACACACACACACACACACACACACACACACACACACACACACACAAATGGGTGATTCATCAGAACAAACAAACTTATTAGATATTTTACATTATACAATATTGTTCTTGCACCTGACATGAAAGTATAACTAGTCTGGGATTTCTTGAGAGGTACAGGAGGGATAGTATAGTCCCTCCCATCCAACCTTCTTCTGGATTATCTTTACCACAAGGGGATAAAATCGATCCTCCCTGTATAGAGAACTCATATATTGTGAATCAATTAAATGTCTCTAAAGCATAGTTGTCCTCCTATCTAACATTGTGCCTATTCTATATGACGTTTCTATTCTATTTTACATAGTTTTTTTTCTTTTTGTGTTCATTCTTCAGCAATTTACTCAGTTTAAATATTCAATTCACGGTCTACTTAATATCACTGCTGTGGCCAGTGTAACAAAATACATTTTGCCAAAACCCCAAAACAAGTAGATAGTATTCTTGCCATGGGAAGTTTAGCTGTTTATTGTCATAGCAGTGCTTCTGTTTTCTCAGACACGCAGATGCTGTTGAGGCCCATGTCAATATATACCCTCCTCTGTGCTGCACTGGCACGTAACAAACTGAGCTATATGTGCAGCAATACAAGAGTTCATCCCTTGTACGCCAAAGGGCAAGCGAGAGCCCCCCATGTGTAATTTGAATAAAAGCCTGGGAGCTGAAAGCACACATTTCCACCCACCAACACCCTTCCATCACGGGCTCTCATGGGGTCTGCTTAGTTATTAGCCAGTGCTCCATATTTGTGAGGTGTCACTGGCAATAAGCAGGTTCCAGGTTACCTCTGTCTGAGTCTGTCGGGCACAATATTGGATCCACAGCTCCCACAAGGCCCCGCTGGGACCTTCTACCTGCCAGCACCATCAATTAGCGTAACGTACAATAACGTCACATGCCACGGGGAGATGGGGGACGCTGTGTAGGAGGGGCCTGGAGACACACATTACCAGGTTGTGAAAGATTTCACGTGTGCTGCACATTTCCAGCAGAAGGCTGAGGGGAGTAATGTAATTATTTCACACAGTACCACGAATAAACACACAACAAATTGAGAATTTGTTGCAATATATATAATCTTACAATCTTAAAAAAAAAAAAAAAAGCTGACGTAAGCCACACAATCTTGTCCAGAGAAAAACACAATATGTCCACCAGCGTTTTGTTTTTAGTCCATGAACATGAATGATTTCCATGAGTGTGTTGTGTTTTTTTTTCTTTTCAACTGAGATCTCAAGTGTACCGGGCTCAGTGTGCACACTCACTTTTTTGTGCAGCAGCTGGGGTTTACCAACATTTAATGGGAAAAAAAAAAAAGTGATGAGAAAATAACTTACTGTCAACATGATGTGCATGCGTGTGGCTTCTTCAGGTACTTCATTTGAGCTGAATGTGTGCATAATTTACACATAGGTGTGATTGTTGTATGTGTGTGTGTGTGTGTGTGTGTGTGTGTGTGTGTGTGTGTGTGTGTGTGTGTGTGTGTGTGTGTGTGTGTGTGTGTGTGTGTGTGTGTGTGTGTGTGTGTGTGTGTGTGGATCTCTGTCGGCTTTGCAATGTGAAGAATTGATTATCTGATGTGCCCACTGTCAAGCCAAAATCAACAAGTTTTAGTCGACACAAACTTGGATAAAGAAAGCATTAGAAGGAGTGCCTTGCATTCACAGTGAATTTAAAAACAGCATTTTGCAAAGTACTTTGACAGGAAAGCAATCAGCAGGCAAATTAAATTCATAATGGGAAGAGAGAAAATTAGAAGCAGGTATTCAAAAGATGCCATCACTTACAAGCAAAGGCTGTAAAATTGAGTTTTTAGAAAAGCTTTTGAAGGAAGGTACAGGTTTTGCTGGCCTTCACTCCACAGGCACGCTGTTCCAAAGTCAGCGGGCCCTGATGGAAAGGCATGGTCACCTTGCGTTTTCAATCTGAAACCTTTTGTGCGTTTTACTCCTACAGATGACACCTTAACTCTGATTGTTGCTTTTGAGATATTTCATAGGATTTAAGCCTTCTTTAAAATATACCGTTATCACAAACTAAATATTTAATCTCTCATAAGTTAAACACAGAGACTCACTTCATGATCAGAAGAAAGAACTTCAATTCATTGAGGCATGTTGTTAATGTGCCATGTCCGGTGTCTGTGTGGTGAAGAGGCTGACTATATGGAGTAAGCGTTGGTTTTCAGAGGGTAGGGGGTTGAAAGGCTCACAGTGGGAGGATATTATTCACAATATACATTCCATTTAGTTATAGTGGTTAATATCCATATCCTACAGCTGCCTCCCATGGTATATGAATGAATGAATGTGATTGACAGTGTAAAACCGCTTAAATGGTGGAAAAACACTTATATACTAAGTATATAAGTGTAATCACAATTAAATGCCATGATTTAACCCATGGAGTTACATTTTGTTTGGCAGAGAATAGCCTGCATGTTGTTCAGAGTCCTAAAACATATGTGAATAATTGTGTCACAATTTGCCATGTAAATGTACCTTCTTGTTCACAAGTACGCCCTCGCTTGAGTCAAAACATGTTTTCTCTGGAAGATGGATGCAAAAGTTGCTCCGAACTCAGCTGTCGCTGCAACAAATCACACTTTACCTTTATCAAACTGAACTCAGCTCAACTTTCTACCCTTTCCAAGAAAGCCGAGATCTCTCCTCCAGCATCGTTCTGCTCCTTTCTGTCGCCCTTCATGTCTGAACGCTCATTTGAAATGAATGACTCCTGCTCCCTCGCTCGCTCTCGCTCTCTCTCTCCCTCTCTCTCCCCCTCTCTCCCTCTCTCTTCCAGTGTCACTCCCGGTGTGATTGTTCGGTTACAGGGACTGTCAGTGTTGGCGGAAAAAGCTGAACCCTGGAAGAGGTTCCCAGTTTTAGCTGCATATTTGATTGTTCGAGACAGGCTGTCTCTGTTGTTCAGACGGTTCTCCCTGGTTTTCAGCAACTGGGTCAGGATGGCTTGCTCTTTCAGCTGCAGGGACTCTGAATGAACACAGGTGGAGAGCATTATCTAAAGAAAAAAAAAACCTTTCTCTGAGAGAAATAGGTCCTTTGCAGAGCAGAACTGAAGAACTGCTTTTTTTAATTCAACCTTTAGTGGTGACTAATATAAAAGTACAACTACAAAAAAAGGATAACTATATGGAAAAAGGCCACAATAACATTGAAAAAAAAACAGTGACTGTCCTCACATGTAAAGAAATAATTATATTTTTTAAAAGTTAACCATAACCTTCTGAATGCAGCAGTACGACACAGTTAGTTGTCAAGTGATCAAACTAATTAGGACAGGCAAAAATGACTAATTGAAGGCAAACTAGTAAATTATAAGGTTACAAGGTCAAGAGTGAAGCTGTGTACAATCATTTTTTTTACTAGTGTCATCTTGAAGTATTACATAACTTTATCATTACTTGTTATTTAAATCTTGACAATGATTGTTCTACATTTCCATATGAAAACCAAATGCTAACTGAAACTTCAAACTTATAATGAAATCATGTCATATGGAAACGTAACCAAATGAAAAATAGATAATGAAATTCTTGCATCCCCTTTTTCCCTACTGATTCAAAGCATGAATGGAAAATCACTGATCTACAAAACATTTACAATTCGGATCTGTGTATTTACACAGATTGAAAACAACTTTAAATCATGGGACTTTTTGTCGCGGTTGTATTCTATGATACTATGAGACAACATGCAACATGCATATATATATATATATATATATATATATATATATATATATATATATATATATACGTAGTAGAGTGTCCTATGAAACACCAAAAAATATTTGCATCAGTCCAAGACGGATGATATTCTGATTTATAAGGAAAAATGTCTGTCAGGTAGAGCAGAGCAAAACAGCCAGACTCACCATTGCCTCAGTATTTCATCAACCCATTCCTGTTCTCCACTCGCATTATTATTCTAATCAAGGTACTGACATGTCAAGAGCTTTGCCAAAACAGAAGGTGAACCCTGCAAAAAGAGTAAAAGGATCCGTATTCGTATATCTTATCACCTGAAAGCGCATCAAAACCAACCTCGGGAACATCGAGGCAGTGTGAAGAGGCCAAGGAGCAACTGCTGCTCTCAGACTAATCAGTACTGTACTGTAAGTCCTTGTTATTGTTCTACCATGCACATAACTGAAACTGCTCATGTGATAAAAGCATAAAAGACCCAGGGACGGATGGAAAATTTCTCTGAACTGTCAAGAATGAATGTAGTTTTGAGATTTTTGACTCACACATGATCCCTGATCAGGTCAGGTTGATTGTTTAAAATAAACATACTTGTCATCACAACATTGGAAACACGAATCACATAAATGATCACAAGAACTAAAACACAAAAGGTGTTCATATTATGGCATCGGTGCGGTGGTAACTCACAAAAGGAAAAATGTCAGTGAAAATGAGATTTCTCTGTTTGTACCCTTGTGATCGATCCAACGCTGGCTTATCCTCACCTCCTCTTCAACACATGTCACATGGAATAATTAGGATATTTATATCAAGGCAGAGAGGTCTCTGTGGCTTCGCTTGGGATTCCAGCTATCTATCTTAGATACCAATTTATCCTGTTCAGCTAACAAAGGGCGAAGGCAGGATTCACCCCGGCAAGGTCTCCAGTGCTTGTGATTCTATTCAAATGCAATAAAATATTAAGGATTTCCTAAAATTGTCATTGATATACGACCACACGTTATTATGGCTTTCTATTTTTAAACTGCTGGGCAGGCAAATACAGTCCTCCCCAGTGATCTGTGGGTGGGTGATGTACTTCAGTGCTTTGCCCTTTAAATTGAGGAAATTCCCACATTACAGCAAGATACAGATACACTATTAGATAAAAAAAAAAAAATATATATATATATAGTTTATACTATATACAGTACTGTACCTGTACATCATCTGAATATTTGTTAAAATTACACTCTCTGACAATATTAATATAAATGTAATATGTAATGTAATATACATTTTTTTTACCTTACCATGAATCAGATCAAAGCCACTCTTATATTTACTGTAAAACATGACTTAATCTCAGAATATGGACATTTAAATTTTTTTGAACCCCCCCCCCCCAAAAAAAAATGCAAGTCCCCATAATGCGAGGTATATATGTATACCTGAACACGCACGCACGCACGCACGCACGCACGCACGCACGCACACACACACACACACACACACACACACACACACACACACACACACACACACACACACACACACACACACACACACACACACACACACAAGGATGTGAGGACCTGTGGCTATAAATGGTAATTTGTCAAAAATCAGCAGGCTCTCATTACAAAGTCCTCTAATAGCACGGACACAATCACAGAGTGGTCATTACTCGCTGTGTTGCAAATTCAGTGACTGATCACACACAAAGGAAATAAAGAGCGCTGTCATGATTAACTGTCAAAAATACTTTTTTTTGTTGAAAGTGCTTTGCATTACATTCCTAATGTTTCTACTTGCAACATGTGGTGAAAAAAGCTAAAAAGACACTGGTTTAACTGACAGCATATGAACAACCCCCTTTCCATTTCTAATAGCAAGAATAACTGTGCCAACTAAATGGTCAGAAATACGTCTTTGCACAGTTGCACCTTGCGTCTGATCTACGATGGATGATACTCGCTGCTGTGGCCCTTGTGCCCTGTGCTTGTTCTTGTGCTGCCATGATTAGTGCCTCCATGTTGTCTGTCAGTCCAGCATTTTCTATCCATTGGTAGGCGTTCATGAAACCAGCCATTTCCTCTAACTAGCGGTGGTACATTCCATGTAAGGGCTTGTCTCTCCATTTTACCTGCTCCTCCTCATTCTCATCAGGTTTCTGCTGTATTCAGGTAGTCGCTCATCCTCTGGGGCCATCTTCCTGATCTATTCTTGGATTTTGTCTTGATTATTCTTGGATAGTGGTGGTGGATAGTAGTCTTGGCCACCCTCTCTGTCTATATATATACAGTATATATGAAGGATTCAGGCATTGTGGTTTTCATGTGAAATTGTTGGCAGTTGGCAACTGTACAGTGAATCATTCATTTTGATTTTGATGTCATGATACACTGTAAGCAAAAAGTGCCCCACAAAATAACATGTATTCAATTCAGTCATTTGATATGAAACATCCTATGTCAACAAACCGAGACAGATTTCTATTTGACGGTAAGCTGCTCCTGCCCATCCAGAGCCACAAGCTGAAGATATACGCAGGCTGTAATGCAAATCCACCCATGGGTGTTCACGGAGTGAGGCCACAACAGCACGGTGTTATCAGAGCCACTGGATACACAATATCAGATTGGGTTCAGGGATGTGATGGTAAAGCTTTATGTCACAGCTGAATGGATGCACCGGCAAAAATCAGCGTACAGCGATTTATTCAAACACAAGAATGAATGGAGACTGGTGTGTGAAGTGATTAGCTGATAGATTACCAAAGCATGACATTTTTGGTCTGCCTGAACTAATAGCATGCTTCCTTTCAGTCAGGTCGGCATGTGTCGAGCTGGGTTTCATGGCGCAACGATAATTTGTATGCTTACCCTGCTGGCATGTTAAAGAGAGACACGGGGAAAGAATGCTAATAGCAGCTATTCCTGGTTCATTTGTCAAATCTGAGGTTGATGCTTATAGCTAGGTTGCACATTCTCCTCCAAGGAGGTGAGAAAGAAGAGCAAATTCAAAAGAAGAACCACATTGATGTCACTTAATATTTCTCAGCACACCTTCTACATGTTATCACTGCTGTCTTGCCTGTATGTTAGGCTGCATATTTATTTTTATTTTTTTTTTACTGTGTCGAGTCTTTGGTGTGATAACAGCTTTATCTGTATCCTCATACATTCCTTGCAAAAACAAATCAATAAACAAAATGAAATGAAAGAAAGAAAAAAAATATGAGATCATTTACCTCAAGCACTTTTTTTTTTCCCCTGAAAGATGAGACGGAGAAATTTAATTGTTCCTCGTGGGGATATTACCAAATGTGACAACAGACACCTGGAAAATGGCCAGAAATCCAATGCTGCGTTCATAATTGAGTACCTGCAGACTTACTTTTGCACAATTTTGCATGCATAAGTGTGTTGCCACTCTGAAGTTTGCCAAAAATGCAGCACACTTTGAGCGCTGTCAGAAACTTTAAAGTGAAATGCCAAACTAAACCTTGCTGTTCACCATTTTGGCTTCAAAGTGGAAATGGAGTCATAGTTGATGTGGGACCCATTATTTCAATTTAAAGAATTCACCATCAACACTGAAAATTATTTATTTTCTTATGAAACCCATCCATCCATTAAAAAAAATTATATATTAAAAGAAAGGATTGCTCGATTGAGATATATACCCTCAATTTCTATCAGATTGCATCCTAATGTAAAAAACAAAACAAAACAGATAAAGGTGCACTAATCTGTGGAACATAGAGGCAAGCAGCGGACATGGTGGAACATAGTGTTTTAACACATTCTAACTGGATGAGGACATTGAATTACATCGGATTAATTCACTCATGTTGTCTTGTAACTTACTTGCTTTATCCTGACTGAAGTCACTGAGGTTGTCACCTTTTTCAATGGGTGAACGGCAGGATAGACCCTGAGCGGCGCCAGTCAGTCATGAGGCTAACACGGAGAGACAGACAATCACCCACGCACACATTAACACCTTTGGGCAAACAAGTTGACAATCAGGCAAAGGAGCACGTGTTGTGAATTGCGGGAGGAAGACTGGTTGTCTGAAGAAAGAACATCCAAACTCCTCAAGTCAAAGCTTGGTATAGGCCAGAATCAAACACCCAAATCTCCATGCTCTGAGGTGACACTTCTTACCAATAAGCCACTCTGTAACCACAGGACTGTCCAAAAATAGTACACCGATGTAGCATCATCTGCGCTTGATTGATGCTTTTACAAGGAGCTAAAATGGTATTTAAAACAACTTGACACCGCTCCTTAAATAAGCTGCCAATTCGACACTTTGAAGGGACTAAATAGATAGCACAGCCCCCAAGCTCAGAGTGTCAGGACAGGACTTGAATGCCGCCTGCATCTCGTGGCTCTCCAGAGATATGAACTCGGTCATTGACATCATTTGGTGTCTTTTGAACTGTGACTTGAAGAGCTAGATCACACGGCTGGCATCCTTCCTTGGTGTTGGCCCTTTAACACACACCCTTCCTATCATGACTCACAGTCCTTCAAGGCAATTAGGAGATGCACCATATTGGCCCAGCTTGGCCATACGTTGGCACTTAAAATTTGCTCAGTGACAGGTTGCATTGTGTGTCAGGATTTATAAAAAAAATAAATAAAAAAATACACATGAGAAACAACACACCAGGGGATCAGTGCAAGGATGTTGAACATCAGGAATTGAACATTCGAAGAACGGGATCGTCAGTCTCGTATTGAATGTTACCAAGCATCCTATGCAAACTAATGTCACGTCTTGATTTTTAAGCAAAATACAGAACTTAATTTTTGTTTAAATAAAACACAATTCGTAATGTGTGGATTGTTGTAGCTGCAACAAATAGTGTGTTCCGGCGGGAAGAAAAGAATACAAGATGCAAAATGTAATGTCACCACCATAATGTGTAAAGGAATATGCGCTGAGAGCAGTAAAGCAATAAAATCAACCAAGCAAGAATTGAAGGCTAAATATCTGTGAAATTATGGATCTTTCATAAATAATGATACATAGCCAATATTCTAAAATTGTGGCAAGCAAGGCACTGAAAAACAAATATTTTCTTCTTGTGGAGACTGAAGCACGAGTGTCCATAAAGTGTGACCATCATAAGTTCAAATTAAATATATTAATGTTGCTGAGATTTGAAAGAATTATCATGGAAATACTATGCTGATTTAATTACATCTAAGAAGAAGGTTAATTTCATGTGACATAAATGATCAGAGAGAGGAAAATGCATGTACGTGATATATAATGTGCATGACATGATGGACATGCATTTTTAGTTGACATTATGCATGAGTGGATCAGTCAGTCTGTTCACTCGAACCTGATCGTTATCACATATCGGAAATGATCATATAGCTCAAGTGATGACATGAACAGCATGATGCCATATGCTTCATCAGATAATGGCAGTTATCTGAATATGAAACATTGGGTTCAGAAACAGATTTCACTTTGACATGTTCATGCATGTATAGTTTTTAATCTTGGTTTATTTCATTGCCTAACATATGTGGCTCTATAAAAGAAACCATGATCTTAGGAAATGGAACCGTTATAAAGCGAGTTGAAGACAAAAAAGGAACAAACACAACGTGAAGCTGTGGAAAGTTGAGACACTTCTGGAGTGAAGAGGCAACACAATTAGTCATCATAGGCAAGACAAGGCTTGATGTGTTAAAAATAAATAACATTTGTCCCTATGCACATATGAAATTTTTTTTTATTAAATCTAGTGTTTTTGTTGACCATTGCCTTACTTACCTCACAGCAGGGGAAGGCACCTCCGGGCCTCAAGGGCAGATCTCCTGCATGTTGTAGGCCTTTCCTAGTTGCAACACACCTGATTGCAATAAGGGGCTCATTATTGGGCTTTGTTTTTACAAACTTGATGATGACGTCAACATTTCACATATCACTTTTACACATACCAGGGTTTTTGCAAAAACTGATATTTCCCCCTCTACTGAAGCCACGTTTACGCGTACCCAGTTTTCTTTAAAAAAAAAAAAAAAAAAAAAATCGGATATTTCCCAGTCTACGCGTATACAGCTGGTTCAGAGTTGCTATGAGCATGACAGACCTGTAAGGGGCAGTGTAATGAGAAGCATGAAGCCATGATAGCCAATCAGAATCCTGGACACAAACATGAAGTCACAAATTGTAACGTAAATATCAGCTTACCCCCACCCCCCCCCCTTTAGATGCAAACAGAGATACAGAGTTGATCCAGACCTCCACTGGTGAGTCGTAGCTGCATCTATGTGTACGTAAATGTACGGCCCAAATGCAGAGAAATATCACTATTTGTTCAAATAACCCAGGTATGTGTAAACGTGGCTGGAGGTGTGCTAAAGCTGGGAGACAGCCAAAACATTCATAACGTAGGCCCTTGGGGCCTGTAGGTGCCTACCCCTGCTTTACAGCGCCCGCTGGCTCACAACTGGACAAGAGTATCAGGAATGAAAAAAACAAGACTCTTTAAATGACATTATTGAGGACAATTATGCCTATTTGTGCAAAGTTTATTGGCGTCATTATTCAATCGGCAGTTGTCATCTTCCAATTCACGGGTTTGTGATTAAAACCCCTTGACCCTACGATGCATTTATCAGAGCATCATTGGGCAAGATGCTGCGAATAAAGTTGCGCCCAATGGTTCGCGAGCAACCTCCATAGTATCATGGTATGAGGTATGAGGATGTAAATTGAGGCTATTCCCATTTTTCATCGATGGATTGAATTAAAACCAACAGTTAATTGTTTAGCATGTGTCAGGTCGTTGTTTGGCTTTATATTCTGTATCTTTGCTGTTTTGAAACAAGGGGTTTTTTTTTGTTTTTTTTTTATAAAAAAATGAAAACCACATTGCTTCTCATCAGAAAGCCCAAAGCCCCCTTATCCATGGAAATATTAAGATGGTGAGTTATAAAAGAGAAGCCTAATTAAAAGCTAATGGATTTTCTCTGAGAGATTCACGAGCACAGTAGCTGTTAGATTTATTCCAATTATTTTACTTATGCCAGGGCCTGCAATTATGCAGCATTATCTTGTTCTTGGTGATAACAGCTCAGGTAGATAAAGCAAAACGTGCTTTGCTAAATCTTCCGAGAAAAATCCCGAATTATGTTGGACGTTGTCTTGGAGCTCAGCAAACTAAATGCAGTTAACTTCGATTGCACTGCAAAAATGCAACTTGAAGATGTTATCTCAAAGCCTCAGCAAATGATGCTACAGCAATGTGGATGGCCCCAGAAGACCATTTCTTGGGGTTAAAAAAAAAAAATGTCTTCATATATTTTCTGTCTGCTTGGGCAGATTTTCAATAGCCTGTTTGTCCTACAGCGTACTTTATTGTGGTTGATGTTCCAAAACAGTTGCAGTTTGTTTGACAGAAGGCTACTAAATGGTTATTGCTTTTCTTTTTTTTTTTTAATCAAATCAAAAATGTTCAGATTAGAACAGAAATATCAAACACACTCCAAGAAGCACTGAGTGCACACTGGATAAACTGAAGGATGAAACGATCGAAACAAGACATGCTCACTGAAGCGCACGCACGCGCGCACGCACACACGCGCGCACGCACACACACACGCACGCACACACACACACACGCACACACACACACACACACACACAAATCAGGGTGATCCCCATTTATAAAATGTGAATGTTTATTAAATGTTGACAAGAACATTAAAACACAGTATCAAGATTCAGCAAAACAATCTATAGTACTTCACCAAAAAAGGAAAGGAAAATTAAAACATAGTTAGTTCTGCGCTAGGAATGATGAAGCCGGAGGACCGGGCGGACGGGGGTGGGGGTGGGGGGGCTGGAGGGGCAGACGTCTGGCAAAAAAACTGCAAGAAAGGGCATGAGAGTTAAGAGTTGGACAGAGAAGAAGAGAGGGGGATTTAGGAGCTGGGGTGGGTAGGGGCTTGGCAGCAGAGGCTAAGGCAATTAAGGAGGTACACAGTCAGAAAGATAGAAGGTTTGGGGACCTGGGGGATCGATCGGAAAGTTGCTGATGGCTCATAATGAGCAGGATAACTGGGAATGATTAAACGCTCTGATTTTCACTCTTTTATCATCTCTTCCATTGGAGACTGGAGCAAACCGCAGCAGCGGAAGTGACTATAAAGGCATTCACGCAACAAAAACACAGGGAAAGGGCATTGCAAATAATACATGTGTGTACTGTTGAAGATGGAAAAAAAATAAATAAATAAAGGGGGGAGGGGGCAGAGCATTAACAGATACAGTGAGCACAATGTTGTGTTGAGGTTAACTAAGAATTTGGGAGTGGGTTCATCGGGAGGGTTTTTAGGGTACAAGCGCAGTTCAACACAGTACCAGAAGGTGGTGTCCACTCTAATGGGTTTCACAATCACGATAAGTAATAGTTCATTATAATTATGTAAATCTCTCTGTTATCAACACAAATAGCAGGGGTGGGGATGGGGAGGAAGGGGTGGGGTGGGGTGGGGCGAGGGAAAGTACATAAGCATCACATTACTTCAAAAATTCCACGGAGGGATACACTCCGCCTCCCGCTCTCGTCTGGCTCATGCACCCCGGCATGTACAAACTAAAGCATGTGCATATGTGTACACACACACACACACACATGCTCTGTCTAGCATGGAGACACAGACACACACACATTTGCATACATTCACACACACACACACGCAGCCTGGGTCGTTCTCCATCACCGACTTCGATACAATCGGATTTTAAAAACCGTCTCTGACATTATCAAACCTCGTAGTCTGTGCCACGGTACCATCTGCAAGTATTTGTAGCATGTGTCTGTGCTTTGATGAGATCTGGTGGCGGCGGTCCACCAGGACATGACGCATAGTCGTATATGTACACAGCTGAGGTGCCGCATGAACACACACACAGCGATGGCGGGGGGTGGGGGGGGGGGTGGTCCTTCTGAGCACCAGCGTTGACGGAAAAGCTCACAGCTGTTCCAGTGTCAGAGGTATTCAGCGCAACATTGCTCGGTGCTACACATTAACTCACTGTCAGCTGGGGCAACGCCCTTGAGCGCACACCGGGAGCGGGTTCCCAGTGTCACAGGACTTTCCCAAAGCCAAAGACGTCAGAAAGATCTCGGATGTCCAACAAGGCAGCCAACGTGCCAAAAAGGTTCAAAAATCCCTGTCCTCATATTGTGCCTCCGTGAAAGATTCATACTTGTGCTGTAGGGATTTGAACTGCCATGTGCTTTAGGGATAACCACATTCCTCCTCTTCACTCATATGCTCAACCTTTTGGAGCAGCGCTCGCCAATCCTACCTGTAACTGAGGAAAGCAAAAAAAAAAAAAAAAAAAAAAAAAGTTCTGCAAATACATTTCTCATCTTTTTTTTTTTTTTTATCATCCAGTGGATTTCCTTAAGTCCATGTGCTTGAGTTGTCTTTGTGTTTTAGCATAGTAAGAAACAGATTCACATGCTCTAAAAGTCATACACACTGTACAATAAAATCTACAGATATTTTAAAGCTCTTATTACATCCCCAAAAAGGTTGATTTCACCAAACTAAAAAATAAGTAGGAGACGGTGAAACTGGATTTGCACCCTTTTCCGCCCATATTTAGTTTTTCTTTATATAGATTTTTTTTCTTCATTTTCATCTCATCGCTTTTGTATTTTTTTATTTTTTTGTAAATTTGCTTTAGGCATTTTCTGACTTCGCCATGACACACTGTAGGATTTCTACTCAGAAGAAAATGACAGAGGTTGAGAGCGTCAAATGTTATTTTACATCAGCGTTCGCTTTCGAGTTTGTCCTGACAAGACGAACTGGTTCACACAAACAAAATCCCATTATAATCACCCAAAAAGGAGAAAAAAAAAATATCACAGAACAGAGGACAAACAGGTAAAGTGGGAAAAGGCGGGGAGAGGGTGGGGTAGGGGTGGGGGTAGCGGGGGGGGCTTGTTCCTCCACGGGGCTCATTCGGTGGTTTCAGCAAGTCTCCGTACGAATTCTCCAAGACCTCCTCCTGGCTAATATGTCATTTCATGTTTCAACTACATAGATAAAGAGTGTGACGGTGTGCTGGCCATGCATCGTGTTTAGTCTGTCATTGCAAAACATTGTAGTCGATCGAGACGCACTGCTGGACTGGTGACAGGAAATTGATCACGTTAGAGAACTCTGTCTGTCCGTCTCTCTGTCGTAAACACACACGCACACATTCGCGCACACGCACGCACCTACACACAGTGCTGGGTTACCATCTGTGAGTGCTGCATCAGTTGGCCGGTACTCAGCTGGCAGGCAGATCAGACAAAGTGCCCAATATGCTCCCTAATGGCCCAAGTCAGATGAATGAGATCCTCCGTCGTCTCGTTCTTTTCTCCCCTTCTCCCTGTTTTCGTCCCGTTTGCACTTCTCTCCCTCTTCTTCCGATTTCTCTCTCCCCTTTGATTCACTCTGGCCCCACGTTCCTTCCACCAATTTAACTGTTGTCACATTGTTTCCTCATTCCTCTCTCCGTTCCCCCCCCCCCCCCATCTCCTCCCTCATTATCTGAAGCCACGCACTTCTTGCCACTACCCTGCTGGGCCTAATTCTCACTGATCAAGGATGTAAATGTGACACATTGCACCGCTGCGCTGTCCCTTTGCGCAGGTGAAACTCTAGACTTCCTTTGCAGAGGGGATAATCGGGGGGGGGCGGCTAAATATCTCCTGCTCATATTTCAAGGAGGGTTTTGTCGTCTTCTATATGTGGTACAGCTCTTCCCACTAGCAGATTTGAAACCGATGGGCAGTGAGACTGAACCACAGTCTTTAGTGCCGTGTCAGCACAGACGGCGGGGGGGGGGGGGGGTCAGAGTTACATGTCAAGAGAAAATTACTGGTGTGCGATTCTGCAGGGTACGCTTGGACCACCACGTCAGACTGAGGAAAGGGCATAGCACTGTGGCTCCGGGTATGGTGCTTATCTAAAAGGGGATGATCAAAAATAAGGGCATCACAGTTACATTATTAGTACAATTTTTTTTTTTTTTTTTTTTTTTTTGAAGGAATAGGACTACAGGAAGGATTATGGCTACCAGCATGATTGAGTGATGGAGGCAGAGGAGCAAAAAAAAAAAAAAAGGGAGGAGAGAGAGACGTCACGAAGCAAGGTTCAACTAAAGTCAAAGAGGTATGTTTTAGTGAATAAACAATATCGAGACAAGTAACTCCATCTAGCTGTCAGAAATCGTGATTTGTAATGTTTCAAAAAAATCTCTTCATTTTTTCCCCCCTCTTCTTCTTCTTCTTTTTCTTTTCCAGTTTCATTTATTCTCGGGGTCGCGGGTGGGACGTATCTTTATCTCGGAGAACTTGAGGGAGTACTGCCAGCCCGTCCAGGAGGACCACTCGATGCCGTCGGCGTACGAGGTATGCTGGCCGCGCAGGTACTGCCCGTTGAGGTTGGAGGTGTGGCAGTTTCGGTACCACCACGCGCCGTGGTAGAAGGAGGCGCAGTTATTCTCCGAGTGGTCGTTATCCCGGTCCTTGGTGGTGAACTTCATCCCGTTGTGCTTCAGCAAGGAATCGCCTGAAATTCCAAACAGGTTGGATTGGGTCAATATATGTCGGCTGATAAGAAAATAGAAGGTCAAACATTTTTAGCAGTATTGTTTTATGTTTATATTCCTTTTTATTGCACACTGTTTGTTTGCTTATCATCAGGAGTTAAAAAATTAAGCCTTTATCATAAGACAACCTCACTTATCCAGCCATTTGATCAGGAAATAAATCCGCCTTAATCCGTCTGTTCTGTTACAAAAAAAAAACTGGATGAAATATTAATAGTTTGGTCACGGCAAAAAACACATCGAGTCTTTAAAATCTTTTCGATAAGATGTCTAATACTTTAACTGCATTTGTATGAAAGGAAAATATCTATTTAAGAACACCTTCATTAATAATTGGTCTTCACTTGTGTTCATATTGCTGCGTAATTGAAAAATGAAAATTCACAATAGATGACTTTAATCACTTTTTGTTTTTTTGAAATTAATTTGGCTGTTAATAAAGAAATTAACTTAATCCCAATACAAATAATTCTTCATGCTATCACAACACCACTTTTGACGATGAAGCATTGTTGATATATTATAGTCATTTATCAGCGAGTCAGTTTTCCTCAACAAAAAATAATTAGTATTTTTGAACATTGCTTATTGGATTGTAAAAGAAGACAAAAATAGCTGCCAGAATTATATATAAATATATAATTATTACATTCTGCAACATAATCATCACCACACGGCACCAGTTTAATTATTTTTGAAACGTAAATACCAGACGTAAGGAACTAACAACAATTCTCAAATTCAATATCTATAACCTGTGAGCTGGCACTTTGAATTAAGCACATATGCCTTTTGTACAGAACATTGCTCTTTTAGTAAATAACAAAGTTACAACAGCAAGAGCCAACATCACAATTTCTAAACTTACAAAAAAAAATGACCATTTACAATGTTTTAATGTCATCGATTTTGTATACAATTACAAAAAGTCTGTTTTAGCATCAGTCTTGGCACGCTCATTTCTGGAGTACACAGTAGATAACAAGCAGATCGTTGTTTTGAGTTGCTACGTTGATACTATTTGCGCTTGGCGGAATTACGTACCATTCACAAAAGCTTCTGTGGTTTCATTTAGCAACTTGTTGGAAAGTGCTTCATTTAAGACAAGTAAACAACAATAATCAATAAAGCTCTTAACAATGAGGCTCCATCATATCTTGAAGAGCTGTTAGTTCTATATCTCCCCAGAAGAACCCTTCATTCATTCACAGTGCTGGCTGAATAGGGGCTCCTGGGTTTACTAATGGGAGGCATCAGATGTGGAACCGGCTTACAGTTTCAGTGAGGGAGGCTGACGCTCTATCTTTAAGGCTAAGCTTAAGACTTGTCTGTTTAATAAAGCTAACAGTTAGGGTGGTTTCGGGACACTCTGGACCATTTTCTCATGAAGCTGCTCCGGGTTTAGGTTGCTGGAGGAGCTACACTGACCTTGTTTTTTTTCTCTCACTCTCCAAGTTGTACTAATACATGCCACTGACATTTGCCGTAGCCTGTGCTCTCTCTCTCTCTCTCTCTATCTCGCTCTCTCTCTCTCTCATCTCCTCTATATCTCCTCTTCTCCCTGCAGGATCTCTGACAGTGGAACTGGAAGTCCATCATCCTGCCCCCCACTGTCTGAAGCAAGCGGATTCATCTGCTGGATTTATGTCTGTTTGCTTGTTGTTCTCTGTCTCTGTTCTAACCTTCTTTCTCCTTCTTCCCCCTCACCCTGAAAAGACCAGCAGAAGGTCTAAACCTTTGACTCTGGTTCTGGAGGTTTCTTCCTGTTTAATGGGGTTTTTTCTTATGTTTGCTCCTGTGGATTTATTACGTTTTTCTCTGTAAAATGCCCTTGAGATTAATGTGTGTTTGGTGCAGCTATATAAATAAACTTGAATTGGTAAATAACACTTTTCCTCCGTTTAGCTTGTGCTTAGATGCTGTTTTTGGCATCTAACTACAGCCCTGTAGGCTTTATGTCGTGTAATGACTCTATCTATCTATCTATCCATCTATCCATCTATCCATCCATCCATCCATCCATCCATCCATCCATCCATCCATCCATCCGTTTTTAGTTGTTTATACAGTGCTCTATTAAACCTACTTTACTTTCTTACTGTAATACAGTAAGACATCAGTAAACAATCATTATGCATATTCACATCAAATTAACTTTGGCAATGGCAAGCAATTTTTCAACTTATCATTTCAATAAAGAGGAGGAAATGAGAAAAAAAAAACAACAACAACAACAACCTCCCCGTTCTCCAGAGTGTGTCTTGTCATTATCTAAAGCAGGAGGTCAGACCGCTTTGTCGCCAATTTATCAAAGGCTGCTGTGACCTTTTTATCTTGCTGTATTTTTAATAACACTCCCCCAATGATTTCATCAGCGTGTCCGTCACTAAATGGATGCAGAGGAGATAAAGGACATACTAAATGGGATTAATCACGCATGTTGATTTCAACCTTTTTCAGGTAGTTTTCGAAGCGACAGGAAAATATTTCACTGAGCACAATGCTAAACAGGGGGAGGCCTTTTTTTTTTTTTTTCCCCCTTGCAACCTGTGACTGTGAATATGACAATGATGTAGGACCACTGCAGGAATGCAGCGAGGCCAAGCTACACCACCTGACTGCCTTTAATCATGGTCTGGGCCGGAAAAATCAGATTCACACAATCAAATTGCTGAGCTGAAAATATCTTCCAACTATACAAAGATTCCCTCACTGGCAAATTCTCTACGTCGATAACTGGTTTTGCAAGCCACTGCCTTAAGAGGCTTAGAAGTAAAATGAAAGCAGCCTCCTTTGCGAGATACTGCGGTAGGCCCGAAAGTTTTTAAGCAAATGGATGTTCAAAGAGCTCGTAATGTTCAATAAACTCCCCATACCGTCCCTTCGCTCTTCCAGCACTTGCTTTCATTCTAAAGCGGGCCTCACACTGTGACTGGGAGTGGATAGGAGGATGAAGCTGTGAGCTGAATAGAAGACCACTCGCCATCCATCAGGTGATGGCTAAGCTAACAGCTCATCAGGGCATCAAACAGCTCTTAATTGCCCGGGATGTGGTGGCCCCACTTCTTACCCTCTCACTAGTGTCCCACTCTATTCTCCATGTGGCATCGCTATGGTAACCACTCAGTAGGAAAAAATAATTTCACAGGCATGTCAGATATTGATGTTGTGTGTTGCTCGAGCAAGAAGATTGAGGGGCGGAGAACGGGGAGGGTTAAAAATAAATATGCAACAAAGCTCTCAATGATGTCAACAGTGAGTTGAAGTGCCGGGTGGGGTGTATGGAGAGGAAGAATGAAATAAGGAGGAGAGGAAGGGGACGAGGAAAAAAAAAAACACCAACAAATAGAAGCACTTAAGGCTCATTTACAAGGCTGTCGATGTCACCTTGGTGGCTGGGGGCCAGCAGCCACGCTGGATGCCCATTAAGATCCAGCTGCTCTCAGCCCAAATGAGCACCTGTCAGCTGATTGCAAAGCCGCCACAACAGAGCAAAATACTACTAATAATAGTACTAATAAAAAACAGTCGCACCACCTCCGGGGGGATGACAAACGTCCAACAGGCAAATGAGTTCAAGGTCAGGCCTCAAGCGTCACAGGAGTTTGAGGCGACGTCATATAAGGGTGGGAAAAAAAAAAAAAAAAAAGAAGCATTTGTGCACATATTTTTTCTTTCTTTCTTTTTTTTCCTCGCTTCTGTGCCTCTCCTACCCCGTAGACACCGCCATCCTCATTTTTATTTACCTCTTCTTCTCTCGCACCTGTCCCCCTCCGTTCTTCCATCCTACTTACCCGCAGCCCTCGCTCTCGCTGCATCTCTCATATCTGTCCCCATTCTCTCCCCGTGTGCTCAAAGCAGTGGCCCCCAAAGGTCCTTTAAATTGCTTCTTCATTTCCACCGCAGGTTTTTTTCTTTTTTTTTGTTGTTTTGTTTTGTTTACGCTGCAGGTCAAGCCGTGCAATTAATTGGCAGTAATTTAATCAAGGTGACAGGTAGCTGGCTTGGATCAGATGGCTTGGGAGCAGAGATGGACACACAGGAAGTTCCTCTCTTCGCCCCCCCAAAAAAACTGTTTACATGATTTAACTGGTGGACGCACTGAGCGCACTGCAAAAATACTATCAATTTACTCGCTGCATTTGCAAATAGGTGAGATGAAAAAAAAGAAGAAGTGAGAAACAAAAATAGTGGATACTAATCAGAGTGGAAGCACAGTATATATCAAAATAGGTTCATCCACTGTTTGGTACATACCTGCATTGCCAGAATAGTCCCCCACAGTCAGCGGGTATCCATCATCATCAGGGTCCACGGAGAAGAGGCCCACTCCAAAGGTACCATACTGGGCATACGCGGTGCTATTTTCAAAGTCCTCCAAGTCGATACGCAGCTCATAGTTCCCCTGGATGGACAGCGCATGGATCTGCTTGAGCCCTGCGGGGAAAAGGAGCAAGACACAGACCAAAACAATCCATTACAAAGTGCTTCCTTTGTTCTCAGTTCACAATATAGAGCTATTTCAGAACCCTCTAAACGCTGCCCATTTTCTGGAAATAAGATGTAAAATGGTTTTGGTGCCATTTAGAGCCCCCCCCGCTGTATGTCAGTGGGATTTCTCCCCCCAAAACAAGGTTAAAATTACTTTTGAAACATGTGTAGACTGTCTACTGTTTGAGTCAATTAGGTGAGTCTTTGGAATTCATTCATCAGACAACACCAACCCGTTTCTTGACTCTGAAATGTCGCCGATTTCAAAACGAGACAAAACGTTCACGTCTTGCACGGCGGTATTGCTAATCCTTTCATATTCTCAGCTTGTCACAGCTGTTCAGAATGTTTTCAACCGGAGGAAAATGGTTGTAACCAGATGGAATAAATACATTTCAATGAACAATGCCATTTGAAAATGGTCACTTTGCGATTAATTGCTTTGATTTATTCGTGCTACGGTGAGATTTGGTATATTTATGAAGAGTATCTTGCTTTTTTGAGATTGACTCATCACAACTTCGCAATATGTGAATTGTGAATTTATACAAATATTAGAAACATGAATAGTTTACATCTACATTATTTCGACCAGTCTTTGGAGATAATACTTGTAAAAGAACTCAGAAGTTCATTAAAAAAAAAAAAAAAACTTAAAATTGTGGATGCATGGTTTGTTAGGTTTTTTGTTTTTGCATTTACTTGCTAAAAAGGTTGTTTGAGATATTATGGCAAAATAGAAAAGGTCAAGTCATTCAGAAATGAATTTGCATGCTTAAAAATTGTGCTTATCTCAGAAACCATGTTACAAATTTTGAATAACTGATAATGTTATGAAATGAACTGTGCTCTTGGATATTTCATGAAAATGCACCTGCAGGTGACTGTTCTTTGAATGCTTTCATGATTTTTTTCAAATATTTAGAATGTGTAAACTAGTTTGGAATACAAAATGCACACGAATGTGTGTGTTATTTCATTTTCTTGTAAACCATCATTCCCACATTCCCTTGTCCTTCGTGGCTGCTTGATAATAAATGTAAAGTATTAGAAATCTGGCAGTCAGATTTGAATCTACTTCATTCAAAAACATAGATGCCTATTTATGCTCTCACTGCCCGGACTATTTGACTATTTATGCTCTCTTTGCACCACCCAAGTGATCATTTTAATTTCCTTCAAGTCTATTCTAAAGCGAGAAACAGCTGCTGTGATCGCGCTGGTGTATCAAGTGAAACTCTGAGATAAAAGCTAAATAGGATAATTCCCCTGCTCTGCTGGGGGAACTGTGACCGAAAAAAATAAAATAGTAGTAGTGTTTCATGTCATCATCAGTGCAAATTTTCCATTGCACAAAAAGACATACGAATCTATGTGTGGCATGTTTTTCCAGGTAAAATTATTTCAGTAGGGATGAAAACATATCCATGCTCTTAGTTTCTCCTTTAGTGTTTGGTTCCAGCTCATTGATGTCTGTACTTGCAAAGAAGGACTACCTTGATTAAAGCTTAATTGCTTATCAAAGTATTTGTCATTGCGACAGTTTAAATGCTATTATTTCTTAATTGGTAAAAATCTCTTTACACATGCTATTTGTCAACAGAGAGAGAGAGAGAGAGAGAGAGAGAGAGAGAGAGAGAGAGAGAGAGAGAGAGAGAGAGAGAGAGAGAGAGAGAGATTTTCTCATCTACTTCTTCTCCGGATCATTACTGGTGACAAATTTAACATAAACTTGCAGTGCACATCCACCTGTGTCTGCTACTCTAGACTTTTGCATGCCATCGCCTCATCAGATACCCCGAACAGGTCTTTTAATTATTGCTAAATCCTTTAGAGAGACGGTGTAAGACAGAAAGCGCCAGAGGGAAAACAGGGTTTCCATCCCTTCTTCCTTGCCCCCTCCTGCTCTATGTGTCCCCCTGCTGTGCTGGAGTGATGGTGCTACCCAGGGCAACTTCTCCTCTCCTGGGTTGATCAAAGGCACGAGACGAATAATGTGTCAGGCAAGGCAGAAGCAGGAAGAACGGTACCTGGATCCCTCGAACACAAAATACGAGACAGGAAGGCAAACAAAAGTGAACTTCGCTTCAAGGCTGTGTTAAGCATCCTGCCCCAGTGCTTATAAATACGTGCTGTACATTTACAGTGTTTGAGTGGAGGGTGGGGGGGAAAAAAAAGAGAAGAAGAAAAGAAAGGAAATCAACTGAAAGCAGGAAGAAACTTCAAAAGACTTCTCTTGTTGGAAATGAGGGTTGGATTTAGAGCATGTAGAGCGAGCTGTAGGCAGCAATTGCTGGTTTAAGGTTTGTTTTACTGCCTGTCCTGGAACGTGACTCAGAATCACCATGAAAGCAGCTGCACCACAGGGAGGAAGGTGTTTTTATGAACCTGAACACTGTCATTTTGCCTCCTACGGCAATCATCACCCTCACAAATGAAACTCATTCTCCCTCTTAAAGCTTACAATCCTCAAACTGACTTTGCCTGATTTGAATTCCATCGATGTCGAGAATTGCACTCCGAGAGCGCCTTGTCTGAAGTAGAGGGCTAATTTGATGACAAACACAGCTGAAAGAACCCATTATTATTCAGAGACAGAAGCTCACAGTCTGGGCCCAGGCACTTAGTTTGGATTTAATATCGCCCAATGGGAGGTTGATCCCGTTCTTTCCATTTTCACAGAATATCAGCAAAATTGGACATAAATGCATTCATGTAGGCAGGTAATTTTTCCCGTTAATTGCATATAGGAATATCAATACTGATATATATATATATACATGTGTGTGTGTGTGTGTGTGTGTGTAAAAGACACCAAAAATCACCACATTTGTACACACCTCGAGAGAAAACATTGTTGGCTCATTTGCAGAAATATTTTTGTCATAGCCCTTTGAGAAAAAGTATCAATCCACACAAACCCCTAAGGGAAAAGTACCCTGCAGTGATTTGACAAACTTCAAAAGAAAGACTTAGGATGTTTCCTCTTTCAGGGAAAAGAAAAATGGGGGAAATAGAAAAATAAAACACCAGATGCAACACAACTCTATTTAAAGACTCTACAGCTTCCAACTGTATTTACATAACTTTAATTTAGGCCCTAATTAAAGCCCCAGAGAATCTCAGTGAGACTCCAATTCAGAATAATTAAAGAGGGAGACAAGTCAAATAACAATGGAGACTTCTTAGGTTTAGCTCTAAATGCTCAGGTGTAGCTCTCTGTTAATTAAATGCTATTGTTAGGTTATTTAATATGGGTTCAAATACAAGGGAGGATTTTGAGGTGTTTTGCTTCAGCACTAACATGCTGATTGCTCCATTGGGGACAGGCTAACACTTTTTTTGTATCTCGCTGATTTGCCATTTAGGGAAAGCTTGGCAGAGTAAAATAAAGAAGAAGAAGAAAAAAAGCCTGATCCTCCCACTCATTTTCAGATGGGCAATTAGGTTATGTTTTTGTTTATTCACTTTATATTATTGGTTGGTAACTTTTGATGTAGTGCCTGAAGTCAGCAGCATAAATCATGAAAATAAAACTATGCATACAGATGCAAACATGTAGTACGAGTGTCTATATATTTCCCCACAAACAACTAAAAATAAAAATGATTAGAAGGGACAGTAGCAATGAGCTAAAATAACAGGATGAACTTTTGAACAGCTGATATAATTATCAGTGCGTTCTGCCTGTACGTGCAATAGATTTCTGTGCTTAACTTCAAGGCAACTCAATGTTTGAAATTGCATGTGTGAGAGTTACAATTTATTGTCAAGCTGCCACTATGGACACAGTTGCTTTAAGTTACAACACACTAAAATTGTGAGAAAAATTGCAATTTATAAACACATTTTTACTTGGAATAACACTGAAGTGATACTTTGCACAGACTCCCGGTGAAATTTGGGTCAGAATTTGCTGAGAGTTTTCACGTTGTTTGATGATGGCGCAACATCTACTCGATAAAACCTTGGAAGTTAAGTGCATTGGACTGGTTTTAATGGACACAAACTTGTCATATGGCATTCATGCCACATCTATCACAGGGTGTGATTTGAGAAAGGGGAAGGGGGAGGTTATATTGAATGATGGGTTGAAAGGACATTAGACTAAAGATTACTTAGATCTGTGGAAGACCAATTATCCATCAGGAACCAAAAGGAACGAATAAGTACGTGTGAGGCAATGTCCAATATTTGTGCGAGTTAAGAGTTGATTATTTCTTTTCATGATGCATGTGGAGTGACACCTCCGTTTCACACTCAATCTGGTGATGTAGCTTAAATTACCACGGCCGATTAATTTTACCCCCTTGTGGTAAAAATAATGAAGCAGAAGGCGGTGTGTGTAGACTGGAGGGGGGTATATCAACTCCAGCAAACAAGCCTATGGATGTGTGAAGCAGTTGAACAATTACTGACTATATACATACAGGTCTTCTCCCCACTCCTGCTATCATTTTTTCAACATAAAGCCGATAAAAAGAAAGCTCTTGGATAAGAAGCCTATTATGGATTGAGACTGGACTGACATCTGGAAGGCTGGATTATTATGTCTCACACTTTAATTCAAGGAAACAAAACTGAGAAGGGAACAAGATAACTCAACAAAACTAATCGCTGTTTTCTAATATTTTCAGAAGTTCTTTGCAAATTCAGATCACACTTTAGTTTAGCCAAGTCCATAGGGTCTTAATGCTGAAGAAACGGAGAGATGAAATGCATTATTTTGATATGTGCCCTTGTTTCAGTCAAAGAAAACCATGTTTTTTTCCCCCCCTCGCATATACCACACTCCATGCTGTGAATCTATTTTAATAGACTTTTTATCCACACTAGATTAAAACTAAATGAAACAGGCCACAAACCCCAGGAGACGAAAACCTCACAGACACTCACCATCGAGTTACCACAGAAGCACCGAATGCTGACACCGACTTCTGCTACTTTCATACTTCAAGTAATAATATTTGCCTCATTATAAGATCCCAAATCAATGCCTATTCAGTTATATTATCACAAACTATCGTTCAGCAAATCTGGAGAAGGTGTACCGATTACTGCCATGTCCCCCGTCGTGCTCCTCATCATGTTACTCCTGAGATGCATTATCAACTGACAGCATGGGAAGAGTGGCCTTGGGGCACCAAGTGACTGAAACAAGGGCTGAATCTGAGAAAAATATGTGTTAAAAAAAGAAAAAAAAAGAAATATATATATATATTTTTTTTTATAGGTGACTAATTCCATTTGTTCTGTATTTCCGATGACGGCACTCAATGTAGCTGATGAGGGTCATTGGGGGTGGGGACTTGAACCTGCGACCTCCTGATCCCAAAGACTGCATAAACAATCGATGGATGGATGAACTTGTAAGTAGAGGCAAAATAATGATGTTTTGCTTGGCACTTTTGCATTGAGAAGATCCTCCTCTTTGACTTTTCTGGATATTTCAGTTTCTTCAAAGATACCTGTATCAGGTAATTGGTGCTCTGTTGCTAAATTATTATTGCATGTTTTATCTCTTGATCTTGATCATATTATCAGCTGATTTTCAAGCAGTGGAAAGTTGAAGATGGGATAAAAGGGTGTTTCCAGTGCATGTGTCCATACCTATATCAAGATGTCCTGTAGCTAAGGTGGTACGTGTCCTCATGATGCCCCAGCTGCTTACTGCCCAAGGAGGCCAGGGAAAGTTCAGCCGGAGCAGTATTAGATGTAATAAAAATGTTCTACTACTCCAAATTTCCTTGGCATAAAACTCACTGCCAGGGGGTAAAGATCCCAAAAAGGTAAAATATCAGCAGGGGTCCAGTGCTGACTCAAAACTTTGTAAATGTCAAGGCTGCAGGAATAAAAGGAGAATAGGGTGTTCAAAGGGCCATCTGGTGCTTCGAGGGACTTCACAACTGTATAAGCCATACATTATGTGAGATGATTCATTCCACGCATAGATCAAGCACAGAGTTTATTGTTGTTTCTTTAACGGAGGACACAGTAGACCGTTATCTGCACCTGACTTAATCTCCACAGAGCTATGGGTCATCCAGTGAAGGATTTCTCTCGACTGATCTGAAAAGTTGACTTCTGAATATTGTTGGCCATTTTCAGCTTTTAATTGTTCAAGTTTTTGCTCCATCCATCCATCATTAGTATTTATGGCATACTGTTCTCTGTGCATGTATGCGTGCGTGTGGTTTCATTACAAAAACAGCGCCAACTCATGGCCCTACATGGAAATGACATACTTTTCAGCATTTCTGCCTTTTCATTGTAAATGGACATTGCTTTCAAAATGTTGCCGTGTAAACATAAAACCTTTCAGAAAACTTAAAAACAATGTGTTTTCACTTCGACTCAACATACTAAACAGAAAACGTATTAAAGCACTTAAGCTGGTGGGGACAATCACTTTCCCTGATGTCCCTTGAGTAAATACACAAACAACCGCGTCCTTAGATGAAGTTCAAAAAGTTTGTGTTTGCAAAGAAGTTAACACGGATGGCGTTCATTCAGACTTTAGCAGCGAATGTGAGTCCTTGATGTCGAGAAAAAACAGTGTAAATGACGAAGACAAACATTTTACTGCTGTCCATCAACCAACTAAGTGGAATGGATTTAATTACTGTAAAACGTAAAGAGAAAAGACGCTTTATAAAAAGTTCAGACTGTTACCGTTCTTTCGTCTGCAAACATGTGATCCAGCACCGGATTTGATAGTCGTCTCTCTTGTTTTGTCTTTTATCTTGGTAATCACTAACTGATCCAGCGGTGCTGGCATGTGTTTGGTTAAGAAGCAAAACAACGCATGACTCGCTTTTATTTTCCCTTTTCTTTTCTGTAACAATTCCACTTCACCACAGATTTTTTAGAATATTGGTTTGTGGGAGGAATGCACTTGGGATGAGGAGGAGAGTTGAGTACTGCATGTGGGTTACAAACATGAACATTTAGCCAAATCTTGTGAGCCACTGCAAAACAGTTAATTCTGCTGCTCAGATTCCTGATTGAAGAACTATGTTAATGCAAAATCACTTTAGATATTTTGGCTGGGCATCTAATGATATAATTTATTACAGCTTTACACACAATAAAAAAATCCTGAACGGGCTGGCAAACGTCTTGCAACTTAAATCTCTGTGTTCCATAAGTGCCTTCAAATAGGCAGTGTCATCTAAAATGGAGATGAATAATACTGCAAAAATCAGCATCTCATTTTGTACAATCAATGTGTTTACTGATAAGGAATCTTATTCGGGACGAGTCTGATTGCACAGCCATGAAACAAAAACCATCACGCATTCTTACCCTTAAAAGCATCCACTATCATTATAATCATTTTATATAAAATGTCTGCCAACAACAGAGCCACAAGGCTAAAGAGCGCTGTGCCTTCCAAAGGGTGAAAAATAATCACACAAATAAAAGCCAAACATAGTCTTCATCATTCCCATTATTGTGAATATAGATTAAAAGAGTTCTGCCACACATGAGAATTGGTATTAAATTTAGAACTCATTAATACATTTGGGAGCCGACTATTGGTCTTCTTCGGTAATAAATGTATGAAAAATGACAATACAGATGATATATATCTGCAATTACCTCATTAAACTAGGTCATGGTAATCCATAACTCATTTTCACAGCTCTGAGGTTCATAGGAAAGAGGACAAATTTAGCTTGTTTAGAACATGAAGATGGCAATTTATCATTTTTATCTTTTATTCATTGTGAGGGGAGCCATGCTGTGTTCCTCTAAAAGTACAGAGAAACAAAGCTCAAGTCTTCGTGACATTGATTAAACCATTACCACCAGAGATCCTTTTTTTCCCTTTTTTTTTCTTGTTAAATGTGATTTTATAGCTAATGAGACTGACATCAATGGCTGGATTAAAAATGTAGAGGACCTCTGTGAGATGCCTCTGTGATACTGCTAAAAGGCCCAAATATTAATGATTTATTTGCTTTTATTTGAAAAGTATGTAGGGGGATGTATCGGATGCTTTTAGGGGAAGGGTTGCAGTCCTGCGCTTGCAGTCTCATCGTAACGCGTGCATCACTACGGGGCATAAAGGAAAAGAATATGAGAGAGAGAGCGAGAGAGAGAGAGCGAGAGAGAGAGAGAGATCCCTAAACCCAACAGAGAAATGATTACACTTCTCTCTGCCGTTTGTGACATTTCTCAAAGTTAATTATTCATTATGCTTTTCTCCCTCTGTTGCTGGGGGGCAGCTCCTGAGACTATTTCAGCAAAAAAAAAAAAAAAAAAAGAGAGAAAGAAAAGGAGCAGCACTCTTCTGTCTCCTCCTCCTCTTCTCCTCCTCCTCCTACCATAACTCAAACCCTCTCTCGTGTTGTCCCCCCCCCCCCCCCCCCCCCACACACACACACACACAAAACCCGCTCCCACTTGCTTAATCTTCTTGTCAAGCTGTTTTACTCCAGAGATTGTGGACTGGGAGGAGTTGTGAGGAGGACAACGGTATATTTCCATTGCTCCAAATGACAGCTCCTCAACCCACTTACTGTTTCGTGTGTGTGCATGTGTGCGCGTAAAGGTACATTGGTTGAAGGGGGTCTGCGGACACCAGTCCGATCAAAAGCTCGCCACTGTCTCCTCTTTGGCAATACAAAAGACTCTACGGCCGGGTTCATCTCGTGTCGTCAAGAGATCGGGAGCGCAGAGTGAGAAACGCAGATGGATGCGCGCTGAACTCTCCAGCTCGCGGTTCCCTCGGAGCTGGCGGTGACATTTGGCAACACAAAAAAAAAAAAAAAGTGAAAGACATTCATGATTAACTGTCACACCTCTGACATTACTACGCAAACTTTCCCCCTCGCAGCAACCGATTCAAGTCAGCCTGTTTCTCTTCACCTCACTGCAATCCTTTGATTTTTTTTATCACTTTGTAGAAGTTTGTATGTGTTTTTATAAGCCCTCGCAGCCCCTTCGCTGTCCCTCAAAACCAATTTGAAATCAATGAAATATTCTAAAATTTGATGACTGATGTTTACCTTCTTCAACGTGGCGAAAGATAAGCGATCTCAACGATATGTCGTGCGGTGAAAATGGTTTAAGGATGTTTGCTGACAGTCTGTTGAGGATCGAGGATTTCACAACTGTTGCTCCAAGCTCCAGCTGTTCATACCGCCCAAAAAAACACTCAAATTTACAATGAGCAAAGCAACACCAAACAATAGTTTGCAGATTCCTCGGGAATTAAAACACTGGACCACGTCCCATTCAAGTTGTACGTGTGTCTACTGTCTGCTCAAGTGACCTCTATTCCAGCTGTACTCAACCTTGAAGTGATTTCAGGGGATTGCCAGATGATTGGGGAGAAACCACAAAAGTAGGTAAATTGGCCTCAACAATCTGACTGCACCATCTCGATGTGTTGCTCACACGAAAGAATGTTATCTGGTGATGTGGTAGCGGGGGTGGGGGGGTTGGACAGCCTGCAGAAAATGTCAATTAAAATGTGAAAATGAGAGAAATCAGTGCAGAATGTAAAGCTTTTTACGTCACATGTACGGCTAAAAACTAAATTATGCAGATCAAATGTGCCACAGCTTCAGAGGATTATAACTTTAATGGCCATTACCAGAAAAAAATAACAAACTCAAATACACTAATGCTGAACAGGAGGACAGTGAAATCAAAACTACATAACATACAATGTTTTTTTTTTTTATGAGAAGATGCATTAATATTGAACAGAATTGAGTTTAACCTATGTCTCTGCCCTGCAGAGGAGTCCTGGATTTTTATGTTGCTATATTTTATATGTGAAAATGAGCTGTTCACCCCTGGGCTTCAGGTGGAAATGCTCGAGTGAAGCTGGTTTTTTCTTTTTCATTTTTCCTACACTGACTTTTGGATGTAGTGGTAAGCGCTCCACTTCAAAGTGAGAAGTTCTTGTGCTTGGAGTTTGCACCTTCTTCCTATAGGAGTACTTCTGGGACACTATTTTCTCCCAGGGTGGCTCGAGCATTGCCCTCTGGTGTGAATACACGAGCTTGTCTCCGTTTGCTGGAAACCTGTCCACAGAGTCCTCTGCATTCGTTCATTGTTATTGAACAGCTCTTGTGCCATTTGACCCTGAAATGGATAGAGGAGTATAGAAGATGGATGAATGGAGGAGTCATTTATTAATGGATGGATAGATGTTGGAAGAGTTATTTTCTGCTATATCATTTCCAGTATAATGTCATGATCCATCATTCGCAAATACAGGGCTGAGAAGTCCTAATCTTTGACCTACTCCCACTCACGGACAGTGAATGTAACTGAGATATGGCCTTAAATCTGGCTAACATAGTTGACGATTCTTGTAATAAGAGCAAAGTATACACACTCTTGCTCCTATCTGTTGAATTTATCCCCACCACCCCACTTTTGATTGATGGAACGCATCCATTCAAGGCCGATTTCACAATATTCAAAAGCACTTTAATAGAGAATAGTCTTCAGCCGAATAAAAATTTCACTGGTACTATTTGTTCGGCAGCAAACACACGGAGCCGTTCCCCAGGCTGAGTCTAACTTGGGAATAATAATCTTGAAAATGTTTGCTCACTTTGCCCACAGCGCCCTCATTACAGTTCTCGGGAGTCACTTGCCTCATCTTGGAAGATAGATACATTTCGCAATATATTATTAATACATATTGTTTCCTTTGAGTCTTGTGCGTTTCGGGAGCGACGAAAGCTTGCCAGAGTAGCACATTTCAGACCTCCAGCATTTTCACAGAATTCAATCCGGCGGCTTTAATGGGAGTTTTCACATGCCAGTGCAGACGGAGATGGTTCAGCATGTCTGCAGGTGTGAGGATGAATTCCTGCACATTTGATGAATGACGTATATATATGTCAATAAAAGAGGTTCTAGTTATTTTGGTGGTGTTCTCAGGAGAGTTGTAATTAAATGATAATTCTGCTGAATCTTTTACTTTCCCATGAAACACAGTTTCGTTTTCTTTTATTACTTCCTTGACTTGTGAGATTGAATTTATTTCAATAGTGTGTTATATAATTGAACTTCTCCAACACAAGGCTCCTCATGAGCTTAGACCAGGTTGTCAAACACAGGCCAACGGGTCAATACTGGGCCCACAATAGCTTCCAATCTGTTAAGCGCATTTTTTAATTTTCAAAGAAAACAGATTAAAAAAAAATCTTAAAAGATAGATGATACTGCCATGAAAGATGGCAAACAAGCAGCTGCCTCAAAGCCATGCTATCAAGGTGAGTTTGTAAAAATATGAAAAAGGTAAGGTAAGGTTTTCTTTTTTAGTCATTTGACTTTTTTTTTACTAACAAAGTATCACATGAATTGGTTTTATGTTGACATTATAGTAATGTTTTTTCTGTAGTATTTGGTTTTATGAAAATATCAACATTTTCGTCACATAAACACTGCGACACGACAAAGAAAAACTTTAAAAGTTTAAAATTTAATGGTTAATATGGCAATATTTTAATGTTGTGGCCCACTCAAGATAAAACGGGGCTATAAGTGGGCCGTGAAACAAAATGTTTCATAACTTGTTCAAATTCGGTATTTCATGAAATGATTAAAAGATAGATAAAATCAATATTAAATTGGATTTATACAATCTAGTCAAATAATAGCCCTGCAGCTTTAATAATTGATCTTTTGGATGTCAAAACTGTTTTTATGCACTACTTAGCAAACCTTTCAAACATTTAACCCATTACTATCTATCTAACTATTGAAAACATTCATCCATGACAGTTTTTGGAGATTTGGGGCTTGTGGTTGTCATTCGCTATTACCAAGCTGTTAAGTCCTCTCCGTTGACTTGGCAAAATTGTCCTATCCCGTCTCAAACAGTGATAAATAATATCCTTGTTATTCACGAGAGAAGTGATTTTGTGGCTGTTTCATGAAGCAGCTGGCGTCTCACAGATCACAACTGTCCATGTAATAATTTGGGATGTTGCACATCTCGGAACTGCCATTACAGTAGGAATAAATCCTTCAAAAATTGCGCAGAAGCACCTTAAAGTTACAAATACATTGCTGCTGTCCACGACTTCCCCACATCTCAAACCTGCTCCACTTTTGTCTGTTGCTGAAATCTTTCCCCACCAGCTGTCGCTCCCCCTCATCCGTTGCACCACATCTCCCAGTTCTCATTTGAAATGAATGAGTACTGGTTGTTTTCCTCTTGTCGCTGCTGACGAATCTCGCCGCACGACACGAAGGAGGCGACAAGTTCACTCACGCTGCTTTGAATGTGGCCTCGACGACTTAATTGCATGTTTGTAAGGTTGAGCTACTGCTAGTGAGCTTAATTTGGACCTATTTCTGCAGACCGCTGTCTGTTTTGAAAACCTCTTCATCCTCCCCGTCGAACATTTCCAACATGACAATTATTAATGAGCGGGTATATTATTTTAATGGATGAGGACAGCCAGGAGTTGGTGCAACACTCAAGATGCAGAGCTAATTGGCAGGTCACAATGATGTATAGCCTTGTGGTAGCAGCAATGAGTCTTGATTAAAATACTGTCACTTTTCCTTAACACATCTGCAACAATCCAAAAAAAAACCTTGCTTAACAATAAATAGTCCTTTAAAGACAAACACAATTGTGCACATTAAGAAAACTTAAAAATTACTGCATTTTTATGGAAGACTTGCTCCTATTAGTTCTCTTTTCATGATCAGTTTGAATCAAAAGATTTGTCTTCTGTATCAGGGGTTGCATAAGGACACATTTTCATATGCGTTGCACTTACTGAAAGATTGTCCATGCACATAAAAGAGAGCATGGAGCAGAATATGAAAATATGTTTTACATCTATCCAAGTTGAGCGTAATCGCAGATGGGAAGCATGTCACAAACGCAATAAAATCAAACAATGACAAATATCTAAATCCATCACAGGCACTTTGATGGTATAGACATTTAATAGATTAGTTGGATAAACATGATTATCACAATCAGAAATAATTATAGACCTCTATTTGCTACATTCCGAAAAATGTTAAATGATAATTCCTAATGAAACATTTTTTCCCCCACAGGACAAAGCAGATGTTGAGTCTTACATTAGAAAGGATTTGTATTAAAATCTGAACAACTTAGGTTTGAGAGCATAGGGAATGTACAATATTACTTATTAAAATGATGATCATTCCCATGGAGCCACTAAATTTGATAAAGATGTTTATTTATCAACCTCAGTTGAAATAGACCATGTTAAACATTGTAAGAATAATTTTAGTGTAATTTATAGGTCAAATTTAGTCACTAACTTCAAATAACGAAATGGAAGGAAATCACCAGAAAAGAGACGTACATTGTCTTTGTTGCTGTGCAATTTGTTCATTTGGCTCAGATTCCTCAGTGTACTTAACTTTGGAACTTATTATTTGTGTCTTTTTGAAAGCATTTCAGGAGCATAATTTGTCTGTAAGGGATCTAAATGTCATTCCATTTCAGATTTTGTTCCAAAACAGCAATGTGCCAAGGAGAAAACCTCAAAAGGCCTAACTGCAACAACCAAGTCAAATAGCTTGTTTATATTAGATTATTATTATTTTTTTTTTAGCCATTAAGAAGGAATAGGTAAGACAGCACCCGGTACTATAAATGCAAATCTGTAAAGTCATACTGATTCCAGTGTTAGCTGGTGTCACATAAGATTAATTTTTCTGACGCAAGATCGCCCCAGATAGACGTCAGTATCAAATTTCAGTTTGCTTTCAACCTCATGCCTTTGTGAAACTAAATGCTTCCAAATGCCATCCACTGGGCAAAATAAAGGAGGCGATTTTGCTCAAGTGGCAGGATTAGAGTCATAAAATCATGAGAGAGAAGAATGAGAGCCAACAACCCATCACATCTGATATCATCAGAAATTAACCTTCGGGGTGGAAAGAGTGAGCCAAGAGTGGTGAAGGGAGACACAGGGGGGGAAGGTAGAAGGAAGAGAGTGAGGCAGGTAGACAAATGCTGAGAGATTTGGCAGGCCTTCAAGGCTGTAATTCAGGGAGAAGACCACATTAATATTTAGAGGTGCTCTCAGGTAAAACAAAATGAGCCGAGCAACCCCGGCTTGACGGGAAGGACTGGCAACAGATGGCACGAGGATGCACTGGGTATGCAGCATTCCCACAGACGCCAGGCTTCAAGGTTTAACAGCAGAAGACACAATTATCCTAGAAGGTGGATAGTAAATTAAATACATTTGTCTCCGTACGTATACCTAAAGTACAACTGCGTTCCGTCTGTAAGACGGGGGAAACTCAAAAACACAAAAACAAACCCGAACAATGCCGAGCATGCATAAATACATTGGAACGCAATCCCAAAGGAGTTAAAATACCCATTGACCCCAAGAAAAAATCAGTTCTCATTAAAAATATGCTCGATAGATCTACTGTAATAAAACACTGGTATTTCATTAGCAAGATGTGGTGAGAAAAAAAAACATGTCAGTTTTAGCCGTGCATAAAATATTTTGGGATAGATTAGCATTAAATTATACACACATTACTGGGCCAAAAGAATCCTTCTGACCTTGCTGAACTCTGAGCATTTTGATTGTCCTTTAACTTCTTATGTTGCACCATTAATCCCAAGTACCCGAAGCCTTGGTAAGTGTGCTGTTTATTATTAATTAGTAAATGTTTGCATGGACAAAATTGAATATATTTATTAAATCAAGATTGATTTTTTTTTCATCTCGGCATGGTGGGATTCCTATTTTGGCTTCATCTCACTCAAAAGAAGCCACCCGCTTCACGCTTTTCCTCCCGTTGTGTAAACTGTCAGCATGTCCATTTTAATCAACCTGCTCTTCAAATGTATCGACACAGAAAATCCGGGATTTGGTAAACAGAATTCAGACAGAGCTCGGACGGGCAGATGAAAACCGTCATACATCGCTCTGATCCTTTTTGGAAGAAAGTGAAATGGATTCAGTCCGAGCAGCGAATCCAAGTAAGCAGAGCGAATGTGTGGAATGAGTGGGGGGGGGGGGGGGGGAGAAATCGTCAGAGAGGGAAACGGGGAGGGACAATGGCCATGCAGCAAGGCGTGATGAACATGGAGCAGAACAGTGAAATGCCATGAAGACTTTGATCGTAGCCACATGACACCATTATGGGTAAAGGCAAGGTCAGCGGGATGGTGTTCCTAAACCCCTCTCTGATTCCAGGGTCAGAGTAATGAGGGGCTTCGGAAGGAGAAGATTGTCCAACGGGGCCACACATTTTCAGACCCTCCAGCACTGTTTGCTTGTAATGAGGTTGCTACAAGTTCACCGCTAATTAAGCTCTGAGCATCGTTAGAATTCAATGACGATTTGAGGAGTCATGACACGCTCCTTCCAAGACTATTTACCGACAACAAACAGGCCATTTCTGGCCACTTGGCCAATGGAAAAAAAAGAATTAAAAAAACAGTGCCGTGAAAAATCCATAAATTGGGCCAAAGGAAGGGGCCTGATTGCATGAAAAGAATATAGGCTATAATAAGCTATGAATGAGCTACCGTTGCAGAAACGCTGCTAAGCTCAACTCATGAGTTAATGATGAGATAACAGGGCAAGGGTGTCAGACATATGTTTAATTCAGTGAGAGAAACATGCTTTTCACGGTTGCCATGGCCGCGCCCTTTATTTAGAGCCTTATTCACAAGGTGTCCATGCCATTGATGCAATCCTGTATAAATGTGTGCTTATAATTTAGCTCGGAATATGTTTTTTTGGCTTGCACTGCCTCTGACCGCCAATGAGAATTCACATTGAGGAGCATGGTTGTTGCTATCAAGGCTTTTTGCTCGTCGTCATTAGGAAATCTGTTCAGTCATTCCTCAATCAAATTTTCAATGTCCCATCTGTGCTCATTCAACATTACTTCACAAGCAGATTCTTGTCATAAAGTTTTAACATCTCAGTGAAGATACAATCCCCAATCCCTTAAAAAAGGCGCCGTGCAGCGTGGTCCAGACGCAAGTGCGAGTTCGTGGGAATACACCTGTACGCCGAGAGGCCCCATTGCTCTCGCCCTCATACATATCGGAATTACTGGGAGAATTGCTGCAAATTGCAGCTATCTCCACTCCAGCGCCGCAATCTGCTGTAGATGGAGTGTCTGCCAGGGTACAGCAGCACCAATCACAGACGGCAGACCCTCCTGGAGGAAGCAGAGGCAGAGCGAGAAGGCCAAGGCATCATTGTGTCAGTATTGGGCTGATTGGCAAGGCCTCAGATGACTGGCTCCCCGGACGGTCCACATCAGTGTGTCAGACTCACCGAGGGGGAATCTCACTGTTAAATAATTGATCGGATATGAATGCAGTATTGGAGGAGCTTTAACTGAAAACACTTGCATGCGTTGTAAATAATAGATTGCAGTGGATTGTAGTTTATATTTCTCTTTGTCATGTGGGATAGGGTATCATAAGAAATATCCCTTGTACATTCACACAGCTGAGTTCCCCACTAATCACAATCAGTTCCCCCGTGTTGGCTGGTCATCTGTGAAATCCTTGTATGTTCTCCTATCACATACAGTCGTGCTCTTTCATAAGGTTTCCCAGCAGAATAATCTGTCTCCATTGCCTTTTGTTCTGTAAATGCAGAACAGTCACGGAACTCGTGCTCACATTTATACATAAGGGATATTTATTTAATTAAATATAAATGTGCATATTCCTGCTAATAAATATGCATGAAGTCAGATGTCATTCTGAACTATTAAATAAATAAAAAAACATATAGCACCAAATACATTTATGTGCAGTGAGAAGTGTGAGAGCTACCTTTTTTTTTTGTATTCAATTTCAGTCTCGCTCAGACATCCAACGTCAGCATCAAACACTCAACAGTTACAAGTTGATTGAACTCCACTTTTCCAAAGAAAAGTGGAAATATTTCAACTTTAGCTACTAGATGATGGCATTGTAATCTATTCTCCGCCGAGTCAACCAAAGAAGAAGCTGTGGCAGTGGTATTGGGCTGTGAAACCAGTGATTGAATGAGAAATTTAAGGTAGATGTGTATTTTTGTTTGTTTCTTGAATCCCAAGCAAAATACGATAAATTGTACCCGTAAAGCAAAATCCAATGGCGAAAGAGATTTTTTTTTTTATGAGTGTGATGCATTGATTTGTTTGAAACTCATTCATCTCAATGAGAACATGCAAGGCCACAGCAGAGACAATGCGTAGCGTCCATACAGTACACCCACCCATGGAATCACTAGTCAATGACCTCAGACAGCCATCATTTCTCCAGCGCAGTGCATGTATTTGGAGAGCATGGTATTGTACATTCCCAAGGACTTTACTTTGTGTGGAATGAATAGTCGGAGACCAAAGAACTACATAAGCTTCATAAAGCTGCTTTCACGTGGAGCCAGTTATTATGTCAGCAATTCAATGACGCACTGTTGCTAAAACACTTTTAAGAAGTGTACACTGTCATGGTGAAGAATTAAATACAGTGTTCACAAACTGCTGCGGTTGTACTACAACGCGAAATGGGTTTTCTGCATTATAATTATCAGTGAGGACGGCTGGAGGAAGGAAATTTCCAAAGTAAGGCAGTGAAAGCCACACGAGCAGACTGTGACCATATAAAAAAGCCTCACAATACCCTAAAGAACAATTGCTTTCCTGATATTGGGGTCATCTCGAGGTGATCCCAATAAGCATTTTTTTTTTTTAAATCCCTGTCAGTTAGAATGTGGTAATTTTGCCACGAAAGATCGCTCACATATGGAATTTTATGTTGTTGCATTGTAAATAGCATGCAAATTCAGGCATTACGAGGAAATTACCATGAATACCTTATAATTCTGTAGAGTTAAGTAGATAAAATATGTTACTCAACCTGCTCAGTCAAATGAGATCATTATGTTCACAGGTTCGAAAGCTGTTTTCTTAACAACTGTGAAGTATGTGCAATAAAAGTATAGTAGGCCAGTGTAATTAATTTTGTGTAAAGTATGTGTACATAACTGATTTACCAGATGTAAAAATGACTATGCTTTGGTTTTCTGCTTCGTTTATCACCAGCTAATCCACCAGACCTGTAATGATAACACCAGAGGCTGCAGGGATTACGCTATATGAGCTACTTTAACGCATGTGCTACAACACAAACGTATTCAGGAGATAATAGTGACAAAGTTAAGTTAACCCCTGAACATCAGCTATCGAAATACCTCGAAATTTTTATCCTAGAATGTAATTCAAAAGTGTTTTAAGATTGGAAAAATGTGACTGAACGCAGCTCATTTTTCAAGTGAAGCGCCATTTGTGTGCTTCAAATTTGCCTTAACACGCCATGAAACAGTGTTGGCATGAATATACAGACGATTAATGATTTGCCAAAAAAGGTTACCGGATAACCATCTTGCAGTCGTTTTAAAAGCACGCTGATATGCTGAAACATATGCAACCTGACAACTTGTATTTTTAGAGGAGTTAAATGTCATCTGCTGTAAACAATGTGCAGGCTTCTGAATTTTGTATTGGCTTCCTCGGGCAAAACAAATCATCTTATGACGAGTTCCGCATTATAGACTAGACAAATGGAGAATTACATTGCAAGGAAAAAAAAATTAAATGTCCATAACTCTCTTGATGTGGTTATGGCGCCAATTATGTGACGCACAGGGAATGACGAGTTCTCACAGCAACGCGATAAGGAGTTTTTATGAAACGATGTAAGCAACACATGAAGATGGATGGCAATCGACTGGTGGAATAATGAGGCTATTCACTCTCTGAAGCAGGAACCGAGAGAATCAGGGGTGGACTGGGAGGTGGACAACATGGGCAACATGTGCCTGCTATGAAAAATAAAGAATGCAACATGCATATTGTGTCAGTGATGTCAGCCTCGTATGCCCATTGTGCATCCTTTGGTATCTGTTGCATAGTTATATGCACATACATGTATATGCAAATTACATGAATCAAAACACCCCCTATAACAATGTGCATTTATATAAAATTTAAATAGCATCAGAAAGTACAGTTCTCATTCCCTCTTTCAGTCAGGGGTTCAAATTGACAACATATTGGACTGTTTCTTCCTTAAACACTGCTCTCTAACTTCCTAATCACTAACAAATCCTCGCCAATGTCTGTCATCTGTTTCTTTCTTCTGGTACCCCATTGATCTCTATTCATCGTCTCACCCATCCACTCTGTCCAACTCTATTAATATCCCTGTATATTATTTTGTGCCTTCACCAGTTGTATAACAATGGACACTGGAAAACTGTGAAGCTGGTAGTTTTCCCTATCAATCAAGTATCTGTTAACCATTTGAGTTAACAGACACTCGAGTTTTCGAGTTTCTTAATCGGGAGTATCAAACTCATTTTAGTATGGGGGTTGATCTTGAGTGGACCGGACTGGTAAAATAGTGACATAATTACCTTTAAGGTTAAACGTGAAAGTTTTTCTTTGTTTGAAGGGAGAATTTACATGATGAAAATGCAGATAATTTCTCACCAAAAAAAAAAAAAAAAACTAGCAAAAATGGCTACAATCTCAACATCAAGCCAATTTTAATGACACTTTTTGAAAAATACAGTAAAATGTCAATAACACTTCTCCTATAGCTGCTGCATTATACACATTTTTACAAACTCACCCTGATCGCATGGCTTTATGGCTGATGTTAGTCTCCTTGCAATGATCTCATGGGCTCAGTGTTATTATGGCTTTTGTCTAAATCCTCATGAAAATATGATCAAACTCAAAATACAACTAATGCATATAAAGTGCCTATTTTGATGTTTATTCTTGTGGTCAGATGGTTCATCAAACACTGAAACCTTGAAAGAATTCACATTTTCAAGCTTTTTTTTTTTGCAGCGCTAAAAAAAGAAGTAGCGCATCTCCCCGAGTACAATCGATCAGCAATCCATGGCCCTCAGTCCACTAACCTGTGAGTGGCAAGACGTACTGACCCCTCACCTTGCTGCTGTCAGTGGTTTTGCTGCCAAGCTGAGAGAAGACGCTGCAACAAATGATTGCAGTGTTTGGCAGATTTTCACAGATGGACTCTCGGAGGGGTCAAAGCAATACTGCAGGAGGTTTTAGATGTGGATTTCTCCTCTCATCTGTGTCTCACAACAGATATACTTTCAGTCTAATCGGCGGACAACGAAAGGTGGAGAAGAGGTTGATATTTCTGAATAGTCCCTAACGGGATTATCAAATTTCTCTTCCCAATTCACGACCCTTAATTCTTTCCAAGCTGCAGCAAATTTCCCCTGCTTATTTCGGCTGCACAAAAATAAGTGCAGAAAAGAAAAGAAACCTCACTGAAGAAAAGCAAAATGAGCCATCGTCCTCCTGGGAATTGTGATGTTCTTTGATTTGAGTTCTCTTTGTAGATAGTCCTCTTTAGATTTTTTACACAGTGACAAGAATACAAATACAAGCTCCAGGATGTTGCATTGTGATCGAGGCAAGCTGTGGAAGAATAAATACGCGGGGAATATGTATATGCATGGGCTTGTGGAGGGAGAAAATACAAGATTAGGAGGGATGGAAAACAGGGGTAGTTACATAAGTTAACAATGCAGACTCAATTATTGCATTGCGAAATGTGAGGGTGGTATAGCAGGTAGGACAGTTTCAACTCAAAGTTCTTTTGCACATGCGTGAGTAGATGGACAATAACAACAATGGCGGCCTCCAGAATGGCTGTATCACCCATAATAGCAATCCGACTTAGTCGGCTATTGTTACGAAAGTCCATGTACTCTCATTTCTTAATGTCTATAACGTACTGTTCTATGCACACAAGCGTGTGCGGTTGCATTACAAACCCCCCCCCAAAAAAAAAACAACAAAAAAAAACAAAACAGCACCCACAGTAGTGGCCTTACAGAAAAAAAATCACAGTTTTCAAAATGTTGTTGCATAAACGCAAAGCTGTTCTGACACGAAAACACAAAAATTCTGCATTTTCATCTGAGACTCTGTCATGTACATGAGCCTAAAGAATTTGCAGTTGTAATGCCAGTTTGTGAATGTCTGCTTCTTTTCATGTCAAATCATTTATTCTGTTCTTCTTTTTGGCTTTAAGGGCAGTTTGCATCCATAAAGTTGCATTACCGCCATCTGCTGGTTTCTTATCTATCTACATCGTTTCCCACAGCTCTCGTTGTCCCTTACGACTGTTTCCCTCTCTCTCTCTGTTATTAGCAGCTTTTTCGTCCCTGATAACTGTTTCCCTTCTTCTTCACTTGGATTCAATGGCAGTTGGCATCTGTGAAGTTGCACTACTGCCATCTGCTGGTTCCAAGTAGTCCATAACATTCCCACTACAAAAAGAAAGAAAGAGAAAGAAAGAAAGAAAGAAAGAAAGAAAGAAAGAAAGAAAGAAAGAAAGAAAGAAAGAAAGAAAGAAAGAAAGAAAGAAAGAAAGAAAGAAAGAAAGAAAGACCAATGTCTAAAGGGTTCCAATCACTTATTATTGGTGGGGTTGAAATGCATGCAACATATTTAAGTGATGTGATTCTGAGGATGATTATGAATATTTAAACTCGCATGCCTATCATTAGATTGGTTTCCCCACTTTGTGTACGTGGTCGTTATGAAAGATGGACCATACATTGTTGTCTATAACATGAAACAGGCGCTTTAATGAATTTTTAACAACGGCGGATGATTTTTAAATGAATTCAGTTTTTTTCTTTATATCGAGCCACAAACAACACAGCCATCTCAGAGCAAAACTAGACCATTCCAGTTCAGCCCGCACCGGTGGCAGAAATGTGAGACGGTGTAATTTCTTTGCAGAGGTTTGGGTTATATCACCACATGAATATGATCTTTCTCATTATTTGAGGTTGTGTCCTATAATTTGCAAACACCAAGCTGTTGCTAAACTATCATCGCTTTCGTCTTCACAACATGAGACTTTGTGGACAGTAACACCCGGGAAGGGAGCTATAAAATATAAAAAAATCAGTTCGGCCATTTTCTCAACAGATATTTGTTTGTGTTTATTGGGTCCGTCATCACTATGATCCGTACATGTTGTAGAATTGACAATAAAATTGACGATGAAAAGCCGTGTGAGTTAATATTAATGAAATCTTCGTCAACAATTTAGATATACATATCGGGAACAAAAAAGATATACTTTCTTTTAATGTAGAATCTATGGGTTCAATCACAGCAGTATGTGTATGTGTGTGTGTTATGAGAGACTGTGGACAGTGTGTTCTAGCCTATCTGAAGATGAATGGGATTCCCCGCTGTGTCTGGCTCCTCTGCCTCTCTGAGCTCTGAGTAGTTCTACAGGCTGGGAGTTAATTGCCACAGACTCTGCGGTTTCACATTGATCTGAGGAACATGGGTAGGGAATCCTGCCACGGTGAAAGATACGTAAAGATAGAGAGGAGAAATATTGGGAATGAAGCGGCAGACGAAAGACAACGGGCATCCTTGGCACTTACACAGTATACCTACTGGCTTACCATGTGTGTGTGTGTGTGTGTGTGAGTGCAGATGGGCGTGGGCGTGTTTGACGCCAAATTTTTCCCTGCTTTCATTGTTACACAGAGAAGTTCTTGTAATTTCTTTTTTTTTTTAAGTGATAGTTTGCTCTAGCATATATTTTCTGTCTGCCACTATACAGTTATCTCTCTTCACTTTTTTTTTTTTTCTCCTTTTCAAGCTGACCTTTAGACGTGAAGTGGCCATCACTCACTTACAACTGATGGAGAGAGCCAAGTCTGCAAAACGCCCATCTTTAAATTATAGTCATCCGTCTACATGGCTTCTATCTGCGCTCTCAATTTTTGCGTAAATGCACACAAATATGCAGATGTCTTATTCGTTTTGACTCTCCTCCCTATAATCACACGAGCCCACAATATTCAGGGCGGGCAAAGCGCTCAATTATAGCACTTGCTTGAGACCTGGCCGTGAAAGGTGAGTTGCATGGAAAGTGGATATCGCCACTATTTTATTCCATGCAGTATATTTCGTGCGACTTTAGTGGCAGACTCTGCAAAGACTGTTCTCTCTCTTCTCGATACCAGCTGTGAGTGTATCTTTAATGAGGCAGTCAGCCGATGAATGTTAGATCACAACAAGGCGCTCATCAGATAGAGGACGGCTTCCAGGCAGAGCATTCGAGCCGTGTGGCTCTTATTACACTGTTTCCCTGCTTGCAATGATGAGGACCATCTAAAAAATATGATGATATGGCATGCTCTGGGCATCCTTAGTAAAAGAGAATCATTCAGTATTCGAAGAGGAAAATTAATCTGCTGTATGGTGGTGCTGAGGTGTTATAATAGAGAAATCACGTCAATTGTTTTGCCTTTTATACTAGACACATGATGATGAGCAAAAGTAATCACATCCAAATATGTCCGCATGCTTTGACATGATGCGCTCCATACATCTAATGCAGAAGCATTAATAAATATAGATTTATTATTCTATTTAAAGGTCAAGGAGGGGTGTTTTGGGTGTTGTTGGGAACAAAACTCTACGAGGACAATAACAAATGACAGTGCAAAAGGGGCCTCAGTAAATAATAATATGGAGGCAATAATTTGACTTTTTTACTTTGCAGCCAGGCCTAAACTGGCTTTTGGCTGCAAAGTAAGTTGGATGTCTTGTACAGAATAAAAGCCATTGCAGAGTAAAAGAGTACATATGATTTTGAGACACATTATGACTGTTATCTAGAGCACAGAAATAAAAGAGAGAGAACTGTGCACATTTAACACCAGGAAATGAGTTCAGTATGAACGTCTAGATAGGAAAACATCTTCCCAACTTAGTTTCGGTTTAGCATTTCTTTATTTTGTACCCACTCTATCTCCCACGCACTTCTTGTGCTGTATTCAGATACCTACGGTACACTGGAAATATGTTGCCACCCCCCAGAAAAAAAATGCAATCCCCAAGCCAAATTCTGATGTGGAAACAATAACACGCTGCAATCACTACTGCTCTGAAGTCTATCTTTGCAGCATCTAATTTGCATCTCTTTCTATGAGAAATGACATAAACTGTCATCAGAACAAGGACACGATCCATAACATTTTTATCCACTTTAGTTCCCGCTGCCTCAGGCGGTCGTATTGCTTTAAAAAAAGAAAAGAAAAGGGAATTTAATAAAGCTTATTTTCGGCTCACATCTCCTACAGCTGGGTTATTAAACAGCTGAGTAACTGTATTAGCATTTTTGTCTTAGATTAAAACAATCCATAAGGGCTACATGTGCTTTATTGTGCCTGATCTTTTTCAGAAGAGAACAATATTGTGACAGGGCTGACAGAATCTCCCCAGGGAAACGCTGGAGATGGTGTCTGTTAGGGTGGGCGGTAATGGTTATAAATCCATAGGGAGGAGATGAGTGTATAAAGAGCCCCCTTTCCAGACCTTTAATCGGAGGCACTGACCAGAAGGGAAGACGTAAATAATGCAAACCCATCATAAAGGGTTCTGCAAGCATGTTTCCCAGCACAAGTGTTGTACAAGCCCTGACATGGATCTTTTCCAGGCTTCCTATTGGAAAAGCATCCTTTACTTTTTTGTAGTCAAAAACAGTTATTCTCAACCCTGAAAAGATGAGATAAACTGACTTTCAGCTTTATTAATAATACTTTATGACAATTCACTCGTAAATTAGTGCATACAAAGTAAAGTTGCGATCGTAAGTTTGCTATTTGGAATCTGAGGAAGAGATTGAGGAGGGGGAAGTCAAAGCAACTACTCATCGTCTCTCTTATCACCATTGCCGCCAGCCCTTGAACAAGCCCTCTAAACCCCTGACTGCTCCCCGGGGTCAGGCCTCGCGTCAAAGAACCACTCCTCTGTAATTAGGCTCGACTATAAATAGGATGGGTCAGATGCAAAAGAATTGCTTCATCCGACTTCGGGTCACACAGTGCTGGGGACAAACCCACTTGGCTAAATAGTGTTGGGTACACGCTCTACAGGTTGCCAGTCCAACACAACAACAACAAAAGATTTAGGAAGGGAAAGGGAGGAAGGAAAAGGTCTGTTTGGCACTGGTGTTTCTAACAAGTGGAGTAAAACCTCCTCTGCAAAAGTCTACCTTACAATAGAGATTTTTTTTCTTTTTTTTTTAACAAAGCTCTGCCAGAACCTAGACAATGTCACGAAAGCCACAATGGTGTGAAAATAAAAACAGTGGCCTTGGTAGCTGATGGTAAAAGGACCAAAGCAGCAGTGATTTGGGGGAAACGCAGTAAGAGAGAACTTTTGTGGCCTCTCTTTCTCCCTCCTGTCTTTGAGGGAGTTGATGCTCCAAAGGCAAAGGTGGAAAACTGGCGGACGGTTGATGTGTAACGCAAGGGCTAATTCAAAGAGTATTTGCATACCGAAGCGGATACCGTGCTACAAAGACGACCCCATTAGATCGAGAAAACCTTGTGATGTGCTTTGGTTGAGTCAACGCCACTTTTTCAAAGAAGAGTGTGACCCGACTCGTGAATAAAACAGACATGTTATCACTGCCCCTGTGATGCAAGGTCATAGACTTTGGTGAGATTGTGGAAGATTTGAAGCAACAGAGGACTTCACACGAACCCAGTGATCTGGTGAAGATCTGTGCAGGACCCAGTTGGTCATCACGAGCCCGCGGCTCCTCTCACGGAGGGTGAGGACGAACAAGTTGGAATTTGCTGGCTGTGTCATGAGTTTTGAGTGCCCCAATTTCTTTTCCACTGCTGTGCATGTCACCCTTTTCCTAATAAAGCTGCCTCTCTTTGGGTAGTAAAACAGTTTTTTTATGGATGCACTATAAATGAGAACATATGTTTTCTATCTGCTCCTCTCCACCTAAAAATGTCACTGTGTCAGGAAGTTCAATCGGGCCAATTTTTCAACAGTGTTTACTGGAGTCGATGCATATTTCTCTTCTTTTTTTTTTTTTAAACCGGGAGAATGTGAGCGATGAGGATCCAAAAGCTGCAAGAAAAGAGCAGAAAGCATCCTTTAATACTGCATGACAGTGTGTTGCCCATGGGATGCTTAATATATTGTCTGGATTTGTGCAGTTCCTGGCTGAGCTTTACTCGGTTAAAATCCCCCGAAATAATGAGAACACAGTTTGGGTGTTTCAGCTTCATGCCGGCTATCTGGGCAGCCAACCACTGCATCGCCTCCCTCCCACAGGCTTGAGGCATGATGTAAACACCGGCTGGAATAAAGGAGAAAAACTCCCGCGGTGGATAAAATGGCTTACTGTTAATGGAAAGAGCTTGAAGGTGAGGGCAACATATTTGATTTCGCACGGTTATATCAATAAACTAACTTTCACTGATAGAAAAGCACATTTTGCCTCTCCCTCCCTAATTTCTCTGATAGACCGGCTCTGATATGCACTTCACTTCTTGGGAGGATAAAACCAAGCAGATATCAGGCAGGTCCAGGGTGCATTCTTGGCACGTTTACTTGACTCAGAATGAAAACGAGAGTGAGGATCAGCATGCTGGTTTTCTCGCCCAGTGAGCCAAGATTCATCAAGGGCATAGATGTCAGTGAACTCTGAGAAACCCAACTGGTGGATCTTCGCAAGTGCTCGAATAGCATCATCCCTGTCGGTTCCCATGCAGAGAAGCACTCCTCTGATAACTGCAGAAAACTTCCAGTGTATTCAAAACTGAAAGTGAGATTTAGAACAGTTTATAGTCTCTCAAAGGGATTTTGAAAAAATGTGAACTGCAACGTGAAGCTCGGCTTGACCTTGAAATAAAAAGACTGTAAAAAACAAAACAAAAAGAAGGGTAAATAAGCTTCTCCTACTATGTCAGTGCTGTCTTAGGAATCACTCCGATAGTCCCATTGTATTGAATATGTGTTTAAAACCGATAATCAATGGCGCGGCATGGCTTGATTGGTAGAGCGGTCAGTTTGCAGGTTCGATTCCCATCTCCACCCAAATTGCTCTGAAGGTGTATGAATGTGTGGATGAGATTAAAGATGTAAAGCGCTTTAAGACCCTCAAGCAGTTGACAAACGCTATACAAGTGTAGTCCATTTACCATATCTCTTTATTTTATGTTTTGGAGCGCTGAAGCCTAACTCAAGCCCTGTTAACATGACAACACGTCAAAATGGAAAACTTCCGTTGCATTTTAGGTGTCCGTTTACAAGACAGCGGTACTCAGAGCCAGTGAAAACGTAACTCCTTGTAAACTGCTTTCAAGAAGGAACTTTGCGAAAATGAAGGAACAGCAACATTTTTGGAAACACTGCTACAGCACATGCATAACACAACCACTCTAAACCATTCTTTGCACGCATTTGCGTGTAGTTTCATTCCAAAATCAAACAACATCAACCCATGGCCCAAGATGATAACTATCGATTTCTGCTTTTTCCATGTAAACAAAACCCTTTAAAAAAATTTTTCTGATGGGTTATTCTAAAAACGTTTTCTCTTGAAACATTGCCACGTAAAGAAGGTCTCAGTTAACTATATACAAAAGAACACACAATTACAATACTTAGGGAAATTTTGGAGCTGTGGATTAACCTGAAATGCATGTGCTGGTCTTCTGTATCTGAAAAAAACGTATGCGCTTTCTTATATCAATATCGTGATTATAAGCTACATGTTTGCTTTGCATGGTGAACACGACATATCAAAGGACTGCTCAGTTGAGTACTATTTTTAGACTTAAACGGGGAACATTTTTTTCTATATACTTTTCAATCAGAATTACATATGCATTTGTTTAGCTGTAAATTCAAAAAAAAAAATGTTTAGAAGCATAGATTAAGCTGCTTATGCTCCTCGGATTAATACAACGGAATGCTGCTTCTTTGTTATCCTTAAAATGAGGTGAGCCAAAGGAATTATTTCATTCCTTTCAATTGCTGAAAAAATCCAAATACAAGTAAGTCTCCTTTGGTTTACAGCCTTCACAGTGGACATCAAGAGACGTGGCCATAAGACCGCACTTTACTTCTTCAGCCTGCAGACCAGGTCATTGGCTGAGTGACTCAGGTGCTGTTTAACATGTTATGCGGCATTCAAGGTGCTCAAAGAAGCAACGCCGCAGGCTCCTTTTGAAGGAATAGTAAAAGGTTTCATTGAAAGGCTCGGAATGTCATGGCCACATCAGGGAATTATAATACGCCCCAAGATTCTAATCAAGATTACATTTAATAAGAAAAAAATATAATCCGTCAATGCATTGAATATCAATCAGTTTGAATATTAGGTAATCTCTTTGAATGGATTCTGACACTATGTCGCATGATCATATTGAGCGAACTCATCCATCAGAGGACTCAATTTGACCTTGCAATGTGTGAGTTTTACCAAGAAAACATCTTTTGCACTTTTTCATGAAGCGTTAATCATAATTCGTTGACTAGCAAATGAACTGTTGAGAAAAACGGAGAAAACAAGGGCTTCAAGTTAATGTCATAGTTAGTACTCTTACCTCAAAGTCTGCCAATTGTTTTGTGTGCAGTTTGCATGTCCTCCCTGTGCATGCAGGGATTTATCGAGACCCTGCAGGACTGAAGTGTAAGATGCACGCAAAACGCTCGAGGCTCCACGAACCTTACAATCTGAGAAATGACAGCAGGTCTGAAGAGAAACACGGTGGCACAGGGGGTTTCAGAGTGCACATTTTGAGAAATAAATCTCGGGTACTTAAGGAAAAAAGGTACTTGGAGAAAAATAGAGTCAAAATATGATATGTGCTTTGGCCTGGATCTTATCACTGATCGGCGCTTGTTGACAACAAAAGGGGGCCGTGAGCCAAAATGAGCTTTCCGCCCTTGCTCTAAAACATGGGTGTCAAAAACATGCTTAATGTAATAACAATAGGGGACGTTTTGTGGACATCTCACTGTGTTTTGCACCATTCAAATTGGCCTATGTTGGTATTGCAGTCATTTGTGAGAGTAATTGTTTGGATTTGAGAAAATATAAATGTTTTCATCAAGTACAATCTGCGCCACAAAAAACCCCCCCCCCAAAAAACAAACAAACAAAAAACACCTTTTGTGTACATTTAAATATGGCACTATTTTACTAGTCCTGCTCACTAATGATGATATGGGGCTTTATGTGGCCTCTGAACTAGAATGAATTTGACACTGCTGCTCCAAACTAACTTTCACATAAAGAAAATACGTGTAATTATAGATTTTTACATTCATTTTGCTCCAATAACCTTCCCAAAAACTCAAGTTAAAACCTCTAACACATTCTACACGAGAATGAACCATTGCTTCATTTCAAATAGATAGAAAAAAAAAAAGAAGATGTGAATAGGACAATGATTTCTCTATTCTTTTTCGAGTGGATTCAAGTGGCGCTTTCAATACAACCCACCGAGTTCTATTACTGCAATAGGCCATCTGGAAAAGTAGGTTAGTCTCATTGGGACTGCATTAAACTGTTTCAAGACCTATATTACAGGTAGACAAGTCCACATCAGCCTCTGCGACCAGGTGTCTAATAGATTGGATGGTGACAATGGAACTGCCTTGACCCAGTTTTAGACTCTTTATATCTCCTCCTTTGGGAGGTTATTCAGCAATATATTAGTTTTCACTATGACACATAGTACACACAAAGAATTGTCTTTTGTGTAGCCACAGGCCCAAAAAAAATAGCTACATTTCTTGCTTTAAAATGAAGATATTACAAAATTTCAAATTAAAACAAAGTAAAGAATCAAGCAAATGCAACACAAACTGATAGACTATACAAATTAGACACTGGTCGTTAAATAGTACTGTATATTGTCTTGAATCACAACTAGGAAATGAGACACTAACGGTAGATATTAAATGAACTCATTTCTGAAAATGGAGCCACTTGCAAATTAAACTTTAGGATTTGTAGGCACTTCGACCAACAGTGAAAATATATCTTTACAATTCTTTTAAACCTAGTCTATTTTCTGTGAGGTTTACACATGAATTAAAGATATGGTTAATCTTTGTGGGCTTACAGATCTCAATGTGATAATACCGCACACGCATATCAGTGAGAAAAAATGTTTGAAGCAGTGTAGGTGGCCTCTTTCAAGAAGAAAGCAAGATTAGACGCTGACCTCCTTCCTCTCCTTTTCTTTGTTTTCCACTGTGGTTGTTCTTCTCATCACAAGAGCAGGAGAACATTAAACAGAAGTCACAATTAGCAGCATGTTAAGATACTGAAAAATGAGCACGGTTTCAGAGGCAGTGGGTGGTAGCGGTGAGCAGTATTATCGGTCCAGAGGAAGTCGCTGCAATGATTTTTTTTTTCTTTCTGAGCTACAGGCAAGCAAGAATCCATTTTTCATTTTTGCCCTGAGGGTAATCGATGATGGGGGGTGACGAGACAACAGCAGAACCTGAATGAGCAAAGGTACTGTGAAAGGTTGAAAGTAGCTGGCTGCCTCATTCAAATTCAGCCTGCTAAATCCCGAGCTTTCCATATTCCCCCCATGTTTCTACGGCATACCATAGGGACATCTAGCTGGCACTCTAACCACGTTTTTTTTTTTAGTTTTTTTTTATTATGGGCTGCACTCTGTAATTGCCTCAGGTCAGCAAAGAGACCAAGATCTCCATTAATTCACGTAAACTCTGCAAACGCCATAAACTATATACAAGGATTTCTAAGGCGAGCAAGGACATAAGGGATGCAGGTGGCGAAAGGCTCGGAGCTGAGCAGACACATATCTTCAGGATCTGTAGCAAAGTCTATTTACATACTGTGAAATATGAATTACAGTGACTAATGTCTGATGGCCAGAGGAAGCCAGGTTGTACACTTAAATAGAAATAAAGGAAACAATTTGCTGAAGGCTTAAAATAATAATTTGACCTCACAATTAATAGACTAGTGGGAAAAAATATAAAAAGCACAATCTGTAGAAAAATGAAAAAAAAAATAAAATAAAATAAAAGTAGCATGTAAATCATTCCTTACCTTCAGGTGGCACTTTGCCCTGCACAGTCCCTTCACTAGTTCACTGCTCTCATTCAGACTACCCTGAAACTTTTACAAGATTTTTTTTAGGTATTTAAATGCATCTTTTAGGTTTTAAAATGGCAGTGTCAAACTCATTTTAGTTCAGGGGTCACATACAGCCCAGTTGAGTCGGCCAGATCAGTGAAATAGTGGCAGAATCACCTTTAGATTTACACTTTAAAGCTTTTTTTGAACACTTTATTTTATTTATTTATTTATATTCTGCACTTTATTTATCGAGTGCATTGTTTTATACTTGTGTGTTAACGGCATTTAAGGAGTACTGCACCCAACAATTTCGTTGGACCTGTTACAACGACAATAAAGACATTCCATTCCATTTTTTTTTCCTTTGTTGTGGCACAGACTATGCATTTTTCTAAAATCTGAGCAATCAGTTCAAAAAATTACTGCAATCTCAACATAAAGCCAGTTTTAATTACGTTAAAATAAAATGTCACAAAAAGGAACCAGATTAGCACACAAAGGTCTGCCTTTGATTGGAACTGCTGTTGCATCAACGCCTCATGTTGGTACTCGCTGCTTCTCCATTTGTCGGTTTCGGAGACGGACCATATGCTGGACTGACCCCCGCTTGCCGTCATGTGGTTCAAAGTCCAGAGACTGGAAAAGGCAGGGGGCTTGTTAAGTCTCCTGTTTGCTTAGACAGAAACACCTGCAGCACAACGTGGCCGCATCTTCAGAAAAAAGACGAAGCTGATGGCTGAAAGATTTCCAAACCACCCCCCCCCCCAAAAAAAAAACCAACCAGGATTTAAATGTTGAATTTCGAACTGCTGGTGAACAGCAAGTTTGCTCAATCTCTCAGGAATGGCACGCAGGACCAACTGTTGTTTATCTCACAATAATCACCCCAGTGCATCTGGGATGGATTTGTGGCCAACAGAAGAGCACATTAACTGGATTACCTTACTAAGAGCTGAAGGTGTAAAGCAGGTCAGCAGGAACTCCTCCTCTAAGTAACCAGCTAATCTCCGCGATGCTCGGTGGAGCAACTAAACCGCTGCTTACAAATACCGAAAAAAAAAAGTCTATTTTGCCTTAATGGCACGCATGTTTTTAAAGAGGAATCAGTCAAACAGTTATACGTTTGTTTTCATTAAAATCTGAACTGAGTCAGGTCGTCGAGTGTGTTCTAGAAAATAATTGATTTGTATTCCGCTCCCGTCATTGGAATAATTCCTGTAAATGAAACATAGCTGTGGCTTGATTGCAACAAAGTGACACGACAAGAGACACAACCCTTGACTATGTGTGAGTTTTTGTCCGTACTAATAAGCAAGCACTGCCTACAGATTCTGTCTAGAGCACTGCTTCACAAGACCGTGTGTGTGTGTGTGTGTGTGTGTGTGTGTGTGTGTGTGTGTGTGTGTGTGTGTGTGTGTGTGTGTGTGTGTGTGTGTGTTTGAGAGGGAGCTTTAATCTAGTGTGCTGATGGGAGAGTAACTCAGCTGTGGGGCGGCACGTCCCTGACCTTGACCATGACCAAGTGTGTATTTGTGTGTGTGTGTGTGTTTTTACAGAAATAGACTTCTTCAAGCTCCAGTTACTCTACCAGTCTGAACTTGAGCAAACTGTTATGAGAGGGTTTAAAGATGCACACTGACTTTACCACGGCCGGTGCTCATTAGCACTTGGCTGCACACAATCCCAATTTCTGAGAAAACAGCATTTCTGCAAATGTGCTGCTTTTTCCTAAGGATTGCTGTTTTAGTGTAACGACACTAATGCTAAATCCCACTCTCAGAAAAAAAAAAGTATAGACATTAATATTATTTGTTGCAGATGATGGTTTTGGCTCACTTCTATAGAGGTCATAAGCCAAGCTGTTTTCAACTTTACTTGACGTTGTCAGTCATTACGAGTCAGAATCTCACGAGCGCCGGAGTGCTGTCGCCATCTCGGATTCACTGTGAGAGTCAGCCACGAATTACATTGCAGTCACAGTTTGTACAGCATGTGGTGAGTAGGAGGAGTAAGTCTGAGGATTCTGGGATCAGGGATAAAAAGGGACAGCGTTTCGAAGGGTGGCTACTATAACATGTGGCTATGTTCTCTCACCTATGAAAATCCTTATTGTGAGATTCTTACCTTTTTTTCCCCTTAAAATGCTTGTTTGTGTACTATCAGGGATTGAATATAAATAGCTGGAAATAATATAGCGCTCATTCATGCTACTGTATAATAGCAATTACTCAGCTCCCACACAGATGATGATTATCTGAATGAAAGAGTTGAACTACCAGCTGGAAGAGTTTATAGTCGAAACACCTTTCAGGATTTTCCCCTTATGTTTTTCTGAATTTTCAAGCTAAAATTCTATAATGAGACATTTCTTTTCAGACTCTATCAATCTCTCTTTAAACAAAACGGACACTTTCTTGAGCTCGGAAGAGAAATTGCAAAAGTTTGGGAGGATGAAAACTGAAACATAAAAAATAAAAGGAAAAAGGAAAGAAAAATCATGCCTGGAAAAGGAATCCTGAGATTTGTCCTGCTGCTGCGCTGTGATAATGCAGTTTGACACCACCCTGTGGAGACCAGAGGTTGAGTCCAGTGTGTTATGTAAAAGTCTTATTTTGAGTAGTTTGCATATGAAAAGCAGAACATTGAATGCTACAAAAATGGAGATAAAAAAATACTGGAAAAAAGAAACGAGTTTGTTACTATTAATAGAGAACAGGTTTGAAAATGACAAATTTGGCTTTTAAAAAAAGATCATTTATCAGGATGACTTCAGTCTGTGGTTGGCACAGTCTTATTTGTATTTTTTTTTTTTAAGTAGAGGCAAGGAGTAATGTGTCCTGCTGCCAACAACAAATAAAACAGTTTTTTTGGGGGAAGAATTGTACTGTTGTATGTTTGTGATGCGACTGACAAAAAAATATTGTCATTGCATTGTTGGCTCATGTTTGTCATTCTGTTGTGCTGAACAAACAGCTCTCACAACTTGCAGCGAGATGCTTTGTCACCGTTACTGCAGCACTTTTGACTGTCACGGCAAAACAGCCATTACTGGATTCTTGATGATATGCAGGGTCAAGTGCATCTAATCTCTTCCTGGCTCTTTCCGGGTGGCTCTTTATCACCTGCCATGGTGAGGTGTTTCACTTTGTCATTGAGTATCTTTTCTTTTCCCTGCGTTTTGAGAGTGGACCTCGTGCCACTTGCGGCTGTCATGACGATGCCGAGGCGGTGACTTACAGTTTTTAAGTCATCAAAGGATTTAAGCGCTATTTGACCAGAGCTGACGTACTGTGTGAAGTCTTCTTCCCGGGCATTTACCTTGGCTGGGATTCAGAGGACCCAAACGCGCTCGTGTGAGTCATACACTGCCAAACAGGCACTCACACACACACACACGCACACACACACACACACACCTGCTCCACTTACCCAGCCAGTGTTCCCCGGTGATCTTGCCAAATCCCTCACGATAGGACTCCCATCCTCTGAAGAAGTTGACCGAGCCATCTTCCCTGCGCTGAATCACCTACACAGCCAAGACAAAGAGATCGTGGGGTCAGATAGATGGGCTTCATCTCACCCAGAGTGTTTTATCATCCTTTTTTGTGATGAGTCACTCCGAAGTCCCACGGTTGATCGCTGAGCTCATCTGGAATGAAACTAAGTGAACCCGTGAACGCCCGCTCTTTCACAAATGAATAATGCAAACACTCTTCCCACTAAAAAGGCAATTTGTCGGAAGCTAATAAAATGAATCCATTAAATCTTGACTGACTTTGAATGAAATTGCCCCAGAATCTGCATACGTAATTGAAACCCCCCCCCCCCCCCCCCCCCCCAAAAGATATTCATAAAAACGATAATCCCACATACACGCACAAAGAGAGGAGATGTCCACATTCCGCGTATCATAAAGTTCGATCAAGCCACGGTGTGTGGAGACATTATGTGGTCGGCTTTTCAAAGCAACCTTTTCAGGTTGAGAAACAGGGGAAGTATTAACAAAATACCAGCGAGAGTTTTGAGTCGTGTGTGTGTGTGAGGCCCCGCAGTACACGCGCCACCCAATGAAACACTCTATCCATTAAAAGTGCTGACATGTCAAGCATCAGGCTGAGGATGAAGGGAAATTGGAAATTTGTTCTTGGGGAGGAAATGCACGCAGATGGAAAATAGGCGAGAACTCACTGTTGGATAGACTGTTACCGCTAAAATGACAAAGGAAATTCCCTGAGACAGTTCAGTATTCAGCATGACGAACCCCTCCCCATCCACCCAACATACCACGAGGTACCAGATGGCGTCGACAGCCATGTTTGCTTTCAACATCCACACAGACAAGAGAAATCCTGCAGAGAAATAACAACAATGTTCCTTCTAATCATCTTCATCCCATGAATTGCGTTCATTAATATTGTCTTTATCATCATTACTGTATCACCATCGTCACATATTTTCAACATCATGATTTTCCTCTCATTCTCAAAGTACATATTGATTTATTTTTCTCTCTTGCTTCTCGAGAAGCTCATTATTAACCCTTCAAACCTGTCAACACATACTTAAAGTTTCAGATCAATAATGTTAAATCGGTATCTTTTATTCATTGGTGAACATGAACGTGCTGAATCTGACACATATAGAAGACAGTATACAGACATAGAGCAACTTGTAAATTCTCGAGGTGTCTGGTTATTTCTCTCTTTAGATCATGACAGCACATTTAAAATATTATGTTTCCAGATCTGCTTGCTTGCATCCATCCCCTTAGTCCCAGGAGTGAATAAACCTCAACATAAAATAAAGACAAATATATGCCAAGTCAAACATGTGGATCATCAGCACTGAGCAGACAAATAATCATTGTCATCATTTGTTAAAAATAAAATACTTTGTTTTGTTTTTTCTTTTCTTTTTGAGATATTAGATATGATTACTTAAAAAAAACCTAATTTGTACATTTGTACAAAAAGATTATAACAAATACTGATATTGAATGGGACTTACATATTTACAGAAGTCTTTCTTTTTGCAACTCCAAGTGAAAAATCTTCAATCATAGGTTAGGATGCACTGTGTCTACATTTACACCATTTTGTCTTGTGCAACCTTTTTATTCAAATGTTTGCCTCGGCTGCAGTTTTGCCCTTTTGGGATCATATCTAAATATGCATGTCTCTTTCCACATGTGCAGTCAGAAGAAGGTTGTTTCCAGTTTTATTGGGAGCTTCTGCCCCTTAAGAATGTCATGCGCTTCATAAATTTGCCAAACCAATCACCTCTTATATCTCCTTGACAGATCATTTTCTCTTTTAAGCCTCATTACAGTCCTCCTCACTTGCCCGGTCTCCACTTCACTGTTCATATACAGACAGCTCCTCCCCAATATAAATGACAGGTCTTTACAGTCAATCAACTCTGAGCTCATTTGTGCAGTAAAAAAAAAACTGTCACTTTTTTTTTTTTTTTTAACACAATGTGTTGTAAAAGCTAGTTTATTTCTCGATTCTTCAAATCTCGAAGTAGAAATTAAGCTGAAATCTGAAAATCTAACATTGGATGTTCTCCTGATGACAAACCTAATGTGCAGAAGTAAAGAGCAATAAAGTGTGAGGTCTCACTGTGAGCATACAGTTTGAACTGTGAATAATGTTATCAATCATTCATACGCAAGGTTAGAGTGGAGCTCATTTGCACATACCAAGTTTACCCAACAGCTGAAAGCACAGATGGAGTGATAGCAATTATACTGCCATTCACTTCTATTGTAAAGCCATATTGCAGGTTATGAGACAGAGTAGAGTTAATGACAGTGATGTTACACTGACGGGCTTTTCTACTCACGCGCTCCATGTGTAGTTGTGTTTTTTGCACACTTTATTTAACATAGCTTCCAATGCGAGTATCTCATCACAGTTGGATGAGGATTGTTTACGTAAAAAACTGCGATTGCCAACAATGACTATCGCATGCAACTCATTGCACTACAGCTCAGAGATGTAATCACGCATATCTCGTTACACTCAAGTAGGCGAACAATATTAGACGGGTTACAATTTAACTATGTGGTAGACATAAAGTTTAATCAGTATTTACAGGTGCCTGGATGAACACTGATCGTTCATGTATTACACTTTTCCATAACAAACACTCTGCCCACTATAAATGATGAGGTTTCATATAACCTGTTTACACCAATTAAATGTTTTCATGGCAATGCGAACTTGCATTATGCATGACCCACTGGGGATAATCACATGCTGATAATGTGATCCTTGTAATGATTAAACCAATCAAAGGACCTCGTGAAAAAGGCATGTGGCATTTGACTGTGCAAGCAATCCGCCCTCACTGCTTTACCGATGGATAGGTCAGCGGGGCACAGGAGTTTGTGAGCGAGAGGTTTTCCCAGCTGATTACTCGGGTTAACTTGTGAAATTGATATGAGCAATTGGTGCAAGAAAAAACCCAGAAAAAAAAACAACTGGCGCAATTATGACATCCTCATTTATAGCCGACTTCAGGCTGAATAAATGACAGTGATGCCACTTATTCTCCTTGAAATAACGACCTTGCCGCATACTTATCTTGCTCCCAGCTTCCTCTCAGCCCTCCTCTACCCTGGAGTCAAATTAGCTGCCATAGAGTGGAATACAAATTGATAATGGTATGCTAAATATGAGATAGCGCTTCATCCTTTACTATCTTGCACTCAGCATTTTTTTTTTTTTTTTTACACGCGCTTAGAGGACTAGGAAATTAAAAAGACCACTTGACCCAAACTAGTCTTTATGAAGATGATTTTAGATTTTTTTTTTTTAAAGATGGTAGCTCAAGCATCTAATTCTACTTTAGATGAGAGCTTTTCAAAGTATGGGGCTGCTAGCCTCCACAAGTTATATGACTTGTTATGGAAAGTCTTACCACAGACACACACATATACATATATATATATATATATAAATAATTAAACTCGTCTAAGAAGCATAAATAAAATAAAAAAAATGCTGTGTATGGATCCCAACAGGCTATAATGAGAGAAACATGAGGAAGTTCATCCAACCAAAAATTACGACTTCGTGTGGGTGAAAGTTAGAGGGACTTAAAAGAGGACCTGAGGGAAAATTGAAGCAGCACATTGTGAACGGGGGCTCATCCTCCCACGCTTTGGAAAAACCCTGATTTCGATCATTAGTGACCTTTCAGGAAAATGAATCTCTCAAATTCTCCCAGTCGTACCTGGTTTGGCTGTATACCTGCTATCGCGCAACATTTTCACATGAAAACAGAAAACTTTTGTTGCTTTGTGGGGGTCCGTTTATATGACAACAGTACAAGGAGCCCAGTGCCAACTTGTGGCCTGGCATGCTCACCGCCTTGTTTTTAGCGTTTTTGCATAAATGGATATTGTTTTCAAAACATTGCCGAGTAAATGCGAAACTTTCTTTAAACGAAAGCGCAAAAAACAATGCAACACTGTCGTGCAAATGGGACGTGAAATATTGGATAACATTATGTTCTCATGCTTGCGTCATTTCTCTGACCGAGGTACTTATGTGTCACGAGAGCAATGAACAACAAGTCATCAGTGAAAATGCCATTATAGTTTCTGCCCAATTTTAGTCAGCTTGAGTGTTAAAAGAGTGCATACATCTTGAAGCTGGTATTCGTGTCTTTAAAATAATTACTTTGAGCATCTATTTCGTCAGAAAGCCCCGAGATGGCAGAGTGACAGCAGAAGCTACCTACTCCAATGTATCGCTGCTGCAAGTGAGAGATTGGCTGGTGCTCCCATGAAGCCACCCTGCACAGTGGCAGGTGAACCAACATGTTCAGTTCATATTAGGGTTAACTCTCTTTTCTTGCTGGCCAAGTTTGTCTCCATGTCTAGCACCCTTGTAAGACTGGAGAGCTCCTCGGAGGTTTAATTGCATGTTGACCCTGACGGTCAGAATCTGTGTGTGCATGTGCGTGTGCATGTGTGTGTCCCTGCAGACAGAAAGCCTACAGAACCACCAATCATTTCTTTAAGTCTCAAGAGGGAAAAGTAGTACTCGCCTCTGGGAGGTTGAAGCTTGGGTGAAGTTTGACATCTTGTTAGGAGTGACCATGCTTCCGGTAGCACATTGCATACAGCAACAGTGTGCGTGTCAATCTCGTCCCTAAACCCTTTTAATCTCAATGTGTGGCAATGCCTGTAGGCATGCACACATTTGCATAGAGAAGCAGAAAACCCGCTCACCTCAATTCACCAGGAGATGCATGCAGAAAAAAAATCAACCACCTGTCATAAGTCTCGCGACTGCTACCATCTGATGAGAAAACTTACAAATTAGCATTTCTTTGGGGCAATGTGCAACCACATTCATCTTCAATTTTCTTCTTTTTTCTAACAAACACTTGACATGGTAAAAGCTAAGCTGGTGAAAGATAATAGAAAAAAAATAACATGCGTTGGTGTTTTATTTCTTCTTCTATTTCCATCTGTTTGTTCTAACAAAATGAACCAAAACAAAGCAAAACAGGGACATTTTGTAGCTAGAATAATAGTATTTTTAGAATAAATGAAACTAAATTCCAATCACACTTGAGAAAAAAGCCAAATTTCAGTTATTCCAACCTACACGTAGTGATGGCTGCTGCTGCTGGCAGTGGGAGTAACACTGAGACTGATTTGATATTATTTACGCAGACACGTTGTAATCCTCACTTTCTGGTTTGAGAAGGGAATGCAGCTTATAGCAACGATGCCATGACAAGCTATGCTATAAATATGCTTTGTGGAAGGTAAAAAGGATCCAGGAAGTTCGTGAAATAGGAGTATGTTTTAAATTGTGGCTGTTTCAACTTTAGTTTCATCAATATGATAATCGTTGCGTGAAACATCCCTAATCCAAACATGTTAGATACATATCTTAAATTTGCAACCATATGCTGTTTATTATGTCAAAGATAGACATTTTCCGAATTGATCTTTATGTTGCGTTTTGCTTGTTTTCAGTGTTTAGCCTCACAGAATGATGTGTTTTCCAGCTTTGCCCTCAAGAGGAACACAAGTCAGTCTCCCAGCTCACAACGTATCTGTCTATAAATGTGCATGCATGCACTTTTATGGCTGCACTGTTTACGGTGGCTCAAATGCTTCTGTTTTATGGAGCCTTGCCTGCAGTGCTCCCCCCCCCACCCCTCCCCACGCCCAACCACCTCCCCCCCCCCCCCCCACTAAACACAAACACTCTCCACTGGGATGCAGCTTAACATCCCAAACTGACAAATCCTTACACACTGTGTCTGGCTAGAGGGCTGTACCTGACATCAAAGTAGTTTCTGTCAAGGTCAGGAGCTGACTTGTTCTTAGTGGGTGTGGGGCAGACGAACACACACACACGCACGCACGCACGCACGCACGCACACACACACACACAGCAGCCATTTTATGAAGGGATTGAGCCTGGGTCCAGTGGTTCAGATACATAACAGAAACTACATAAATGTCTGAGAAGTGAGCCTGGAAATCCAGAGTGACCACAGCCCGTGTTCGTTCAGGGATGCAGGCAGCAAAGTCAATATTAATAAATAAGTGCAGCAGCCATCGATTGGCTCTTAAATATAGGAAATATCTTGGGGGGGAAAGACTGAACTACATCATTATGAAATATGTGATGGAGAGGAGGGGAAAAAAAGAAACAGAAATGTGTTACAATTTGCAGCAATAGCAAAAACACAATTTCATCATTAAAGTCAAGCATAAGAATACAACATTTGCAGCTTCACAAAATCCCCACTTTTATTTGACGCCACAGTCCAATGGTGCCAGCTATTCTTCGGTGCTCACCATCTGTACAGTAAACAAATAATTTGGGCAGAGTTATTCTTTCCTTTTCATCTTGTAGCTCATGCACACTCCGTCAGTCTTTCTTGTTGTTTTATATGTTGCAGAAGCTTCAAAACACCATCTTTCCGGGACAATATTTAACAATTAGCTTTGTTCTCTGCCAGCAGCGTGATGAAGTGTGTCTTTGATTTACTATGCTAATACGTCAAGCTTTAACAGCTCTAATAAAAGTGTGAGTGGAGAAGGGTGAAATAAATACATCCTGTATTCTTCAGTTGTAAAGTGAAAAAAAAAAAAAAATCTTTATCGCTAATGATACAACTCAATAACTGGCCTCCTCCTCTCACAGCTTCTGCAAAGACAAAATAAAACAAACACTTTCTCATTGTGCTTTTATCACTCATGGGCTTGATTTGCTGGTCAATCAAAGCTGTGACGAACTCACAGGTGATCACTATCTCCCTTCCAGAGACCTATTTGTTAAATCCTACAGCAACGTTTTCCTTTTTCATCCAAAATAAACCCAATTGCATTTTATGTACATGTCAAAGAAAACAAACAAACCCTGATTTGAACATAATATTAACATTAATATGCTGGAGAGAGCAATGTGCACCTCCATTTCACCAAGACATCAACATTTATGCAAAGAAAACTTGTCAACAGACAGAGATGGATCCATGACAGTGGCTAAAAATGTAATATCAGAAAACTTTACCTGTATAATTTCTTAAGCTCAATTTGGTGCTTTGTGAAGGTTTAGTACTTTTTAAAAGCGATTATAGGTGTCTTAGCAAATCATACAGCAAAATGCCTCCAATATCTCTTGATTTAACTAATTACATCACTTGTTTATTGCTCAATGTATGGATGATGATGATGATTAATAATAATAATAACAACAATAATCCAAATGCCTGAGCTTCTATATGCTGTTTCACTATAAATAATTAAAAGTGTATGAATACTCAGCATTCACTCTTAAATTCGATCGTTTTCTCACACTAACATGAGCTTTTGTTTTGTAACTTCACAGCAATTTAATAATTATCAAATACAATCTTGTCATGTTTACATTGGTATATTTTGGAATCTATAAAATGGAATTATTACATGCAACTTTACACATTTCATGCATTTATTCATGTGATAACAATGATGACGACGACGATGAAAATTCTATGTTTTATCATGTCCCATAGAATTTCCGAATGATAAAAAAAATAGTACGAATACATAAAAAGCTTTTCATTTCTGGTAAGATCAAAAAATAATATAGAAATATTTCTAAAAATTGTTATGAAACCAATTATTTGTCATTCATTTGAGCAATTATACATTTTCCTTAAAATAGTATAACACAATGGTTCAATAAGGTGGAATCACATTACACAAATGTATAACTAAATTTGAAGAAGGAGGTAAGAACTTGCGTTGCACCCTGTCCAATGTTGACTATATTGGAGATATAATAAAGAAATACTCGTTGTATTGAATGCTTTGTACATTATTCATTCTTTTTCAAGCAACAAAAAATCTGGGGAGCCACTTGAGAGCCACACACTCTTTTTAGTGAAGCGAGTCATAAAAAAAAAAAAAGCTCCTAAAAAGCCACAATTCCCGTCACCACCTGCTGCAGGTCCTTCCTGTTCTCCACTGTACAGCTGGAGAACCACAAAGTGACTCTAAAGCTTGCCATAAAATGACATTTGGGTATAGATTGAATCGAGAGTAAACTAACTGGAATAAATTAGTATTTTGTGTTTGATTTTATTCACAATTGACAGTAAATTGCAAACTTGTTTGCTGCCTTTTATTATCGGGAGTAAGTCCTTTTGAAGAAAAAAAAGAAATGGTATGTTCATACACTTGCTTGTACATGTGGTTGCTCAACAGTAAAATTCCAGGTGATCCATCAAGAGAGTGAATTTTCTTTTGAGCTTTAATCCTTTTATTCAGTTGGGAATGCTTTTTTTTTTTTCTGTGACAGTGCGGCTCTAAAGATGAAGTAAAGTACCGTTGGGAGGTACAGTGGTTGTTGTAACATGTTTTATCAGAAAGTGTAAGTGCACGTGTGTTTGCAAGTATTCAAAATGTAAAACTATTCACCTTTGTTGGAGGGAACTCATTGCTTCAAAAATCAGTCAAAAATGGGTATGCAGAAAATTTAACCAATTTAATCACGTGTGCTTGAGTTAAATCGGTTCAACACCAAAACACACACACACACACATGCCCAACGCACGCATCTAGTCAAATTGCCCAAGAGTGTTAACAAGCAAATCTCCAATCCTCACCGACCATCTCACCCAACACTTGCTCAAGGGCTACTGCACTGGCATGAGCACATTAAGCTCCCTGTAATCTCCGCAGTAGATGAAGGCTACTTAACAAGCTGCCTTAAGCCCTTCAGCAGGCTTTCTGTCAACTACTGGGAGCCCGCAGCGTGCACAGACGGACACCCTGACTGACAGACCAGAACACAGAAGAATCAACACAAGCACTCCAAAGCTGATTCTGGGAGATTTACAATCTGGCATGTACTGGGTGGAAAATGGGAATCGTGCCAACAGCTTGTTAGCTCCTGGCATATACGCGCTGTGAGCACACTATGTTTATATGTTTGGCAGCAGATGTCACCATTACCATTACTATACTGACTACCTGGAGATAACTTGTCAAATTTACAGAGAGCGGCGAACACATCAGCTGCAAACAAACCGAATCACGGTGGAATCAAGCAGTCGAGGAGCAGACAAGCACAGCACCAGTCGTCAACCCGACACAAAGAAGCAAAAGAAATGAAATGAAGACAATAAACAAATGAAGCCCACTTTTTGAGGCTAATAATATCAACTCCTAAACTGCTTCATGCCTGTTTTCAAAGACCGATGATGGATCAAAACAGACTGGCAGAGGAGTTGCGAACAATTTGATTACATTGTTAGGAATATTGATGATATGGTGACAAATTCAACACTGTCTGATGAAAGCGCTCATAAATCCACGGCAGTCTGCACAATTGCTATCTTCAAAGAGGACTGCAAACATCTGTTGGCGAATGCTTTATAATCCTATCAGAAAGACAGATGTGCTCTGAACAGAGCTGCAGCAAATTAGAACAGAAGCAGAAGCACAATCCACAAACATCCCCGTCTCCCTATCGCAGTGTCTTCTCCACACACATGCCAACATGATTTCAGCATTTACATATACTTAAGTGAAAAAAGATTATGCCTGCCTTTCAGCGGCAGCCTGATTTCTAAAATATCATACAAACATGAAATCTTTTTTTTTTTTTAGGTTAAAGGATTAAGAGAAACTGGGTTAACACAGGTAGATCTCGGCTAAGGCTTGTAAACAGTCTTTGAAAATCTGTGTGTGGGCAAAAACCCAGGGCAGTACAGGACTTTTAGACTTAGCATCACACTGGCAGCAGGGTGTTGTCATAAAAGAAGATAAGACGAATCTGTTTATTAAAATGTTGGACAATAAGACCAGGATTAAATATTAAAACATCCTGTAACAGTATGAGACATATGGTACGTCAAACTGGGGGATCTCTGATAAATAATCAACTGTAATGTAGGTGAATCTTATATTGTACTATGTTATTTACTATAAAATTCAATGTGATACTGTTGCAAGAGACAACATCTATGCAACACCAGACAGTTTAAGGTTTGACAATTGAAAACGTCTTTCATTAACCGATACTCAGTTTGAAATCTGTACTTTACTGTGACTATTCGCAATTGTTTGCATTTTGGATGAAAGAAAAGAAAAAAAAATTGGTCTGGTGGCCAATTTGATGAGACTTGAAAGAAGATGAAAAACCCGTACTAGAGTACATAGTGTACCTTGTAATCACGTATCAGTAAAAACACTTACGTTTAAACTCAACAACAAAATAACACTTTTTTCCACTCATGATTTTATTGGGCTGCAAGTGGCCACTGATCAAAAATGTGCTTGGCATCCCAAGTAGGAAAAAAACATTTAAAAATACACCGAGGCAATTTGTTTCATAAATAAATATAACAAGAAAAAAGCAGATCACTGCTTTTGGATAATGTTTTACATACAGGATTTTAAACGTAGATTATGCGATGGGACTTTGATATAAGTAATTTAAGCAATTTACAAAGTACAAGTCCCTTAAAATACTGTCAAATGATGACAATGTGAGCATTTCTGATTTATTCATCCCTCCTGCTGTGCTGATATTAATGTTAAACAGGGGAAATTCTTGAACTGAGATGATGTGAATGATAGGCATTGACCAATGTATGTCTTAACACATTGTTGATGATACAAAAGTCATTCAATCTATTGATCTGGCAATTTCTTTTCTAATCGGGACAATTTTGAAACCGACTTCATCCTGCGGTGCTGGAAAGTTAGCAGGTCAAGACAGTAGGCGATGCCGTGCAGGACAAATCCAATAAGGTTGTTTTTTATCAACCTGTGGAAGGTCAGGAGATCGCTGGCATTGTCAACGGAGAGTTTGCCAGAAGATAAGTGGTGGATTGGCCAAGTGACAACGTCACCCTTCGGGCTGTGGTGCTTGCAAGACAAAAAGTATAAACTAATAAATCTTGAATATAAATCCTGCAGCCTAAAAGTTTGAAAGGGTATACAGATGAGACAATAGATTGTTTATCACCTACAATGATCACACTTCTCCAAGACAAAGAGAAAAAAACAAAACAGATGTTTTTTCACAGAAACACACCTGCTTGTGATCACAAATTGAATTGTTCTATAGGTGTTACAGGAGTGATACCACTGAGTCTATTCATGTCATGTACAGGGGGGTATAAAATCGGTGAATGTTAATTATGCAGTCGTCACATAGCTGTAGAACCTTTCCTTCGCATAACCGGCATTCAGCCCTGTCTAATGGCACTAATATTTTAAAGGACACTCCTTGTGATATTGCTAACACCAGACAGCCCGTGCTCTCGTTCAGGTCCTCCCTGTCCTCACACCAGCTCGTCAGAATATGAATAATTTTCAACACAATATATAACAAACTAGTCAACATGTGCTGTAAAGTGACAATTTGAATGAAAGTTGAATTGTGTGCCATAGTTTCCAATTCCCGCAGCTGCTGAAACATCCATTCTGGATTCTTTATTTGCCTTTTATTTTATTTTTGCAAACCAATAAACTAACAGATGAAATATTGAAGAGGCGCTGCAGCAGATAGAGATATGAAAAGCCTATACAGTCCACTCTGAAATGTTCAAAAGGCACTTCGAGCCTCTAAAGGGTGGGGGGTGGGGGGTGCAACATGCACACAATCGTACATTCAATCTCAAACTTTTACATTTCAGTTCTTAGCTGAATTGAATATTTGAGAGTGATTGCAGTGCTTCTGATAAAAGCTCCATTTGATAATGCAGGGCCCTACACTGCACTCTGATATATCCACTCTCATTCATTATTTATGCCGTGGTCATTTTTAGTCCTTTCCTTTTAACAAATAAAATAGTAATAATAAAAGACATTACCCTAAGCCGTGAGGCTGCATTTAAATGGCATTTGAAATATCTCTTTGCTGAAACAGGTGGACAACTTGCCTGCGGTATTTCCCGTGCGAGGGGGGAAGCTGGAGGGGCCTGTGTGTGTACATATTTTAGTATTTGTGTCCACACACATGTAGACATGTATGTTTGTTTGATCATCTTCCACAGTTAGGAAGAACGATGTGCTATGTGAGCACTAAAGAGGCCTGCAGTGATGACAGACTTTTTCTTTTATGTCCTATCCGCCATCATCCCTCCCACCCATGTGGTTGGACAGTCCCCAGGGCGTGAGTTATGTCACGGGAGAAATACTGACCAATTCCCTCTGACAAGCATTTACATCAACCCGTACTGATGTCTCCTTTCCTCTCTCCACTCGTCTTTTCTCCAACATAAATGTGAATACAGGTGTCGAGTAGGTTCAGCTGACTCTGCTGTCGTTTCTAACTCCCAAATAAAACAAATATTGGACTTTTTTCACTGGATTGTATTAACAACGACCATTTAGATTATCGGCATTCCAATACATATTGCATGAATGTAGTAAGAATGAAAGGCGATGCGGGGAAAGTTAGAAAAACCATCAGACAGCTGCCGCCAGAGTCCTGACCAACAGGAAGAGAGTGGAGCACATTAAGGCCAGTTTACGCTGTATGGCTTGAGCCGTCTCAGACAGCCAGTTGTGGTGATATCCAGTTCTACAGTAACAGGAGTTCGCAGACAGGCAGCCTGCAGTGATCTTCTGACAATTTTCAGAAAACTGCACAGCTGCTGTCAATAGCCGGAAATGCCGCGAACGTCACAATCGAATGTCACCAGAGCTGCAACAAAACAATCGTTTGCAGACTCCCAAGAAAATAAAATGATGTTCACAGTCTCCGTCTACTTCCACGAATTTTTTTCCATAAATGAAAATGAATATGCTGAAACCACAGCTCAAGTCTTTGTCGGCATCACTCAGTGACAGTTGCAAATGACGTACGGGATGATGCAGTATTCATAGTGGTTTCCACCACCAATTAAATCCACAGCAAAATCACAGTCTGGGGAAGTCCCGTAGGGTATTAACTTCTTGAAACTCTGTAAATTGAATGTGAATTGCCTTAAAATGCTACTGTTTGCAGATGATTACCTGATAAAGTTCTTTTATGTTGATCCTTTCTCGCTATATTTATTTCATTTGTTGAGATTTCAAAACTATTAATTGTCGTTCTTTTCGTAGAAATGATCTTAACGTTCCTAAATGTTCAATGTGAATGCATTTCTTGGTTCTTTGCCTTGCGTCTGATTTATGCTTTACGAATACATTTGCAGGAAATGGATGTAAATCAATGTAAAGTCCTTCACGGTGAGGAAAGACATGGCCGTGTGTGTTTGTATATGTGTGTCTTTTCCTGTCAGTGCTTTATGAATGTCTATATGTGTGGTTTGTGTTTCCTTCCAATTATTTTAAAAGGGTTCATGTGTTTTTGTTGTACATCTCCCACTCTCTTTATTAAGCCATTATCTGCTCAGTGGCTCCTCGTTCCCCCACCTCTTTACTGATTCTCCTGCCAACTACACCCACCTCCGCTGCTCTCGGTGTCCCAATCAGCCCACCTGCAAACGCTTTCTGGAGCCGTACATAAATACAGATCTCTGTACGCTTACTGTGTCCTTCCAGCGCTCACTAGTTTGTAGTTTCAGTAACCGTGTAAGTTTCTGCCCCATACCTGTTAGTGTGCACTTGTTTTTTTTGGTGATTTTTTTGTTTGTTTTCATGACTGCCTTCTGGATCCAGACCGAGCCGTCTGCCTCTACCTTTGTTAGCCTGTTTGTGTAACAGTGCTCCGTGCTTTGAGAGGGAAGCTTTTGTTTATTTTAACCTTCTGCCTTTCGCTGTGGCACATTCGGGTCCTCTCTCCGTCCCCGTGAATATTCATAAGAGTCTCAGACTGTTACAATTACCTGCAGTGATTGCTGCTCAGTGCACCGGTGCCAGCTCAGCTCCAACGGCTACAGCCTCCGATTCCAACAGCTGATGAAATGATTGTATGTTTCAGACTAATCATCCCTATTACTATATTTTTTCCGACATCCAGTGTATCCACATTGTTACAATAGGCAGTTTCCCAATGTAAACAGCTCTCATTGGCACAAAGAGTCCTGGCACAAGCCTGTTCACTGACACTAAACTCTCACTACTATATGAGATATTCCCATTTTCGCAAATCCTCTAATAACTATGCAACTGTATTGTAAAAAAAAAAAAAAAAAAAACCCTCATTACTGTAGAAGCCTACTATTGTTCCCTTGCTGGTTGCACTATTGATCGTTGACTGGACTTTGATGCATATTGTCATTTCCTTTTTATGAACCTTGAGGAAGCAACTCAATTTATTCTGCACAAAATGAGCCTCCGGAGTGATTCAGAGAATGGGTAACTGACAGGAAAAGTCTCTATTTGCTTTATAATTCACTACATGCAAGGTGCAAATATGAAGAGGATTTTTTTGGATGAAAGTTAGAATAAAAAATTATAATCATCTTAGAATACAACACTTTAGAACTCCCATGGTTTGTTATGCATTATTATAACAAATGTAATCCTGTAACACAGGGAAAACAAAAAAAGCTAATACGATACCCCAGCTAGCACTCATCAACAAATGTCAATTATTGTAGATAAATCATCTGTTCACAAGATCCTCTGAAAAATGCTGGAAGTCTGGCACCAAACCAAATTTTACTAGTTGGCATGAAGCAAACAGTGGGCGATGAGAGTCTGGAGAAACTAATGTGAGCTTCACTTTGAAAGCTGACAGCTCAGCTTAGATTTTAGCATACAATTAGTTAATGTCTGTTGTTTGGTCTGCTGGAGGAGTAGCTTAAATCACAATGAGTTGGGGGATAAGGGGGAGGATGCAGCAAACAGCAGGGGGTAGATCCCCCACCCCCCTCCCAACTAATGTCTACTCTGAATGCCTGAGTCTGAGTTTCTTTTTCATTTGATAAAAACTGCTCTCTTTTGCAATAGTCACAGGTGAGGCCATGGTTCTTCCTGTGCTACCACACATGAAATAAAATCTTCCCAGCGGTCTCTCGTGATTATATACTGCACTGAACAATAAGACATAAGAAATGACATACGGAGGAAAAAAAAAAGAAAAATTGTAAAGGTCATCATTGACTGGCAGTACAGTTGTCCTGACGGATATCTGTGTATGGAGAGACTTACGACAGCTCCATTATTTCCAAGTCCCCCTCAGGGACACCATCTTTTAATGCAAATATGTCTGAACAGAAGGATGTTTTTGTAAGACACATCTGAGGGAGGAAGGAAATAAGAACAAGATCTTCACCTACTGTCTCTTTTAATCTCTCTATCTCACTTCCACACTCTTCATATCAGATTGTGATGTTTTTCTTCAAGCCCTCTCTATTCACTGTCTCGTCTGGGGTTCCGGTTTCTCTTTATGTTTCCTCCCGCTTCCAAGTAACCTGCTCATCTCCTCGTCTGTCTGCAGCAGCGTCTGCCTCGCTGCTATGGTATGTCAAAGTATGCTAATGGTGTGGCAGCATATGGCTCATTCCTTATTTAAGCTCAGCCGTTAGACAGTAAGCCACTCAACTCACCGAGCTTCCTGTCTCCCGACCTGCCCCTGTTGGATCACACTACACTGATCTCTTAATGAGGCTCAAGCGTTATCACAATCAGCTCAACACACCATGCGGGATCAGTGACTGCTGTATTATCGCTTCAATCTCAGCTGCGAGGTAAATGCCATCAACAGGGCAACATGCAAACTTTAAACCCGATGCAAGCTTTTCAAAAAGAGGCCGACATGAAAAGCAAGTTATTTCCGTAGAGTTCCATTCACTTTGCCCGAAACAGTAATGCACACACACACACGCACGCACGCACACACGCACGCACGCACGCACGCACGCACGCACGCACACATTTACCCACTGACAGGCTGCTATGTAGCTCTATTCCATCATGCTGTGCTAAGCACTCTGTCACTCTGACAGTCTCGCTTTATTTGATGATCGGAGGCTGCGACCTTGCCTATCTCACACAGTTAGTCAACGATTTACAAGTACACACATACACACACACAATGTACTGCCCTGCCAATTAGACAGTAACTTGAGTTGCACTTTGATGTGCGATGTGTTTGTAGTGGAAGTACAAAGTGAAAGACACGTGTATTTCACCTTTAAAGGGAACTTATGTAAGCTATATTCAGTTAGCTTTCTCTTTTTTATCCTGTTCATTAGGCTTGTACATGTATTAATACATTATTATCATCAATATGTGAGCTGTACTAGTATAAGTGTAGTATATAAAATCATATCACCTATTTGCAGCCAAATATCTCAAGTTACATTTATGTTTATTGAAAATGAAAAAAAACCAAACTGCACACGTTCTTAGCATTTTCACACTTTGAAAGAGAATAGGTTAAAATGTCCATCATAGTACGGTCAACAATGCAGCGGCAAGCCCTGTAAACTTTCCAATTGATTAAAGTAAAATTGTTTATTAACTCTACAGATTTTGTCACGGATAATTTTTACATTATCTTTTCTATGAGGAGCTGTTTTGGTTGTCCTGAGGATTGTTACAGTACCATTCAGAACAAGGTGTGTGTGTGTGTGTGTGTGTGTGTGTTAATGAGTGCACAAGGGTGCATGCATGTATGCGTGCATGCGTGCTCCGCTATTTCTGACATTGTGAGGACTTAAGTCAATTTATGTACATTTGGGGACATCTTCCGAACTGGGACACTAAGGCCTTGTTCACCCAACAACATTCTCAAGTGAAAAAGCAAAAACATTTTTTTAGTGATTTGGGTAGCTACTTAAACGGCGATGGTTGCTCAGAGCCACTGAAAATGTACCTTTTTGAAAACGGGTCCCAAGGTGAAGGTTTATGAAGATGCTCAGACTCCCTCTCCGTATAATGGGGCAAAACACACCATTTTCAAACATTCCAACTGTACATGTGCTCCGCTATGGGGGCATTATTGTCGCAAAACTATCTGTCAATGCGTATGGAGAGGAGCATGTGAGACTGCTTTCAGCGCAGTAAAACCCTCCCTTTACAACTTTGAATCCTGTCATGACAGAACTGTAGCAAAAGTCACGTGTGAAATAAACAGGCAATGGTGAAACTGCTCAAATCGTAACTGATGAGTTGTCTGTATTTTCAGGATTTTAAGCTGAATACATGCTTTTCAATTACAAATATTTTTGTACGCATTGACAAATCCTTTCACACGTGCACATTTTAATACAGATGAGCAGATTTTTTTTTACACATTTAAATAGCTAATTATATACAGACAAATTACGAGACAACTTTGGCAGATTCAGGGTCACATTGACAAATTCTTTTACACACTGACGACTCAGGCAGACAGATTGAAATACAGACAGACAACTCTCCATATGCTTTGACAAATAGTTTTGCTACAATAATGCCCCCATACTCAGCACAATAGTACAGTGGAGGCCTCCAGAGTGGCATGAATCCCAGTATGTAATCGCCAACAGCACTCAGGATTGGCTGTACATTTAAAAAAAAAACTTACGTTTTTTTGCGTTTTCTGCAATTTCCGTGCAAACCAACATTCTTTTTAACACCTTGTCATGCAAGTGCAAAACCTTTCTTGGACCATTCTCATGTAAACAGGTCCTCAAAAAAGATCACCTCTTAATATAAGCTAGTACTATCACCTTATAGGTAGAACGTCCCTCATTCTATGAAGAGTATTTTTCTTTGCCTTGTGAGAGACTGACAACCTCTCCTGGGTGTTTCCTGTGAACTGGGATTAACCTCAGCGCACCGTAGATGACTTGGTGTTAATCATGAGTGGGCGGACAGATGGATATTTTAAGTTTTGAGTAAAGATTGGGTACTAGAAACAGTTCTGGTTTTCAGGAAATGAATACAGATGTATTTAATGCCCCTCAAGTCAGGGAGACTCAACTGCTTGTGTATGCAGGCGCACAGAAAAATATATCTGAACTACACTTCCAAATATAACTTCAAACAGCTCCATGTCAATGTTTGTTCACCTCGCCATCTTTCATTCCCAAAAGACACAGCGCTTCCAGTATACAGTCTCACTTTAAACACTGTTGTTTACTTTAGAAAGGCCAGGCGAGTGACAGATGTTTGATCGGGGGGGGGGGCACATGTTTAGAGAAACTAAACGCCTATTTTCACTGTTTCCTTTTTAGCAGATAAAACCCTTAAATAACAAGATTGCACAAAGACACAGCATTGCACGATTTACAACCCCCAAAATATAAACTGGTCAGGAATGTTGTCAGATATAACAGAAACACAGTGAGTTTGATGCACAGTGACAAATTGGTTTGCATAAATAAAAGTGGAACTGGATTTCCAATTCTATGCAAGCCATCTTTGTATCTGTGAAAAAAAGATCTCAGCATGAACAGACAAATTAGATTACTGTTGGTTTTGAATCTTCACCCCTGCTATAATTGCACCATTTACCTCCCCCGTTCAACAAAATAAACCACAATGTCTCTCAGTGATGTTTTCGTGGCTTTCATTGTCACCGCTCATCTTTATTCTCCCGGAAAAGTACCTGTTGACGTCCTCACTTGACATGCAACTAATTAGGATTCTGTTTTCTAAATGACACAAAATAATAGTACAACACTTTCAAACGGGTCCAAGTGAAATTTGCATGTAAGATCTCCTCGCTTTTGTGTGATGCTTCTTTGATGAGATGGTTTCGAACTGATGCTTTGCGTTCCTAAGGCAGTACACGGTGCATTCACAGACGGCGTGCAGCTCTGACTTGAATGGAAGTAATGTGGCAGATAGACAAATTCATGCTCAGTGAATCATTCTTATTTTAGAAGAGACTAAGTACGAAAGAAAAAAAAGAAACGACGAGTAAAAGCAGAAAGGGTGAAAGGGCCTTCAATTCTCTCCCATTTCTCTGTTTTTATTTTGATTATAACCCTCGCATAAGTGTAGCAACAGAGGGAATCTTTTTACTTTGGGGAGCTATGCATGCAGCTTAAGAGCTTTGTGTGTTCACGTATTGCAATATGTGTGCATGTGTGTGTGTGTGTGTGTGTGTGTAACTGTGTCTGACTCACTGTCCAGCCTCCTCCGTCTGTGGTCATGTCACAGTAGACCTGAAAGCCTGCGGGGTGGTGGATTGGAAATACAGAGTAGATGCCGTCTTCTCTCTGACCACTGGCGTACAGATCACCGCAGTCACGGGGACGAGAGCCTGGGGAAAGGTTAAAGTGGGGAAGAGGCATTAAATAAATTAAGCCCAGTATGGGTTGCAAAAGCAAAACAGGGCACTGTGGCCTTTGTTTAGCGGGCCACTAAAAACGCATATTCAATCCAGCAAACATGAACAGTCAAAAATAACATAAAAGATTACTCCGTTTTTTTTTTTCTTCCATTTTTTTCAAAAGAATATTGATTTTTGTAAAGCATAGAACAGCAATGAGAACCCATTGCAATGGATTAAGTAATGACATAAAACGAGCAAGTAAGGAGATGAATGATGGATTCGTATTAACAGAGTGATAAAAACACAGAAAACAAGAAGGTTTAAGTAAAGATAGACAAAGCACATGACAATGTAATAGTGAGAATACATACAACACAGACAAAAAGAGTTGGGACACTAAATGTATCTACATACTGTTCCTAGCAGGCTGAAAACTTTATTACCTGCCACCCTGTGCAAAGTGGATTTCATAAAGTAGGGTATGACAGTAACTTTGACTGCACATTGCCGCCATGCTGAATCAGAGTTGGCAGCAGCTTCGGCGTACATCACTTTCCAAGGCTAACAACGTTATTTTCCACATCATCTACGTAAACCATCGGTGCTCCTCGGCAGTAAATAAATGAGGCAAACAAAGAATTAAGCCGTGGTTCCAGTGGCATTTATGTGCAGGGAAACAGGAGAGAAGTTAACAGAGAACATGGTTCAGCAATTTATCTCTGTGAGAATCAGTAAACCAGGGGTCGGCATATTCTTTTTTTAATGTGGAATGTGAAATTCTTGTCAATGAGTGCGCCAGGTTCACCAGCATTCTCAAACTAAATGAAATTAAAGTGTGACGAGAAATACCAAAAAAAATCATTTACGACACACCTTGAATTTTTTTTTTCATATACAAAGGTCACAATCAGACATATTTTAAAGGACATTTTCCTGTTATTCATATTATGGGCTAGTAAAATAAGCACAAACCCATTTATTCATTTCAATTATTAATTTGCTCCAGACATGACAAAAATATATGAAATACAGATACATAAGAAAAGAAAAAAATACACTAATATGAATGATACAATGCAGTACATACATGCATACATACTTTATGAAAAATACATATACACAAAAATAAATCTATATCCAATACACCTAGAAATACATTGTTATATACATGCACATAGAAACACACATCTAGTTTAACATTTCTAAAAAATCGGTCGGAAGAATAAACATTTCTTCCAAAGCTTTAGTTATTTATAATATGTTCATATTCTAAAACATATTGCATTGAGAGGGGAAATAAACAGGGATAACAGTGCATCACATTTCAAAACCATGTTTCGACCAAGAGCAAGTTAAATGCGTTACTCTTTAAAACATTTTTTTTTAAAGAAACAGTAAAAACTGGAGGGAAAAAAAGTGATTTCCAAGCACTACTTTCAGTTAATTATGCACTCTAAGCTGCATCAAAACCATATTACATGTGAAACATCCATGTTAACATATTTAAACACCAACACTTTCATAGTATAAAAGTGTTGCGATACAGTTTTGTTTAGATTTTTTTGCTTTAATGGAAGAAAAAATGTATCGGTCCTCTTGGTGCGACTGTGAATAGCTGGTTCAGTTTCTGATGACTCATTGTCAGCAAAAAACCTTTGCCATTGTACCAATATTTACGCTGCGTCGTTTGAACTGTGGGTTTTGAACTGTGGGTAACTGGAGGCTACGTTTTCCCCGCTGCAAGCCATTGTTTTGGTCCAGTGCTTTGATCGTAAGCAAAAGTAGCGTCTGATGCTGGTGAGATGGCAGTCCTGAAATATCTGGCAATGTTGAGAGATTATTCCAGGTTGTTTGTCGTTGCGCGACATTTGTCAAGGTTGTCCACAAAACCTTCTCACTATACACCACAACCCCATTCTGAGGTATCACCACCACTGCCCGTTTTTTTTTTTGTTTTTTTTTAATCGCGGCAGAACTCGAGACGTCTGGTAGAGACGTGACAGTGACAGAGTTTGTGAGCTACAGCGGCTGCAGAGCGGAAGCACCCTTGTCTGTGACTGAGCCACTCACATTACACAAGGGATACAAAATCTATTCCCCGGGAAGCAGAAGAGAAACTCTGTGATGAGGGCAATGTCATAGATTATGCATGTCAGCTTTTGCCGGGTCAAACCCCTGAATTTATACCAGCCAAGAGAGTGCTCAGAAAGGCCATGCAATATTTTTTTTTTTTTTTTTTTTTTTTTTAAGTGCCGACATGATACGAAATGTTTGCTCTCCCCGAAGCTTTTTTTTTTTTTTTTTCTCCATTTCTCCATGCGAGCCTCGTCTAATAGGCGCCGACTTTCATCATCGTCACACATAAATGGTAAAATTTCGCTCTTCTTCTTTTCATTGCAGGAAACTGAAGTTCCCTAGGTTCCATGGGACATCAAAAAAAAAAAGGCACTATCATCATTATTTAGGAATTTGGGCTTCTTTAACAAGGGCTTTCAAAGTTTTTCATTTTAATGATCCCTTACAGCAGAGAAATTCTTCTTCCAAGGACACCCCCCTTTATTAGTCGCCCTAATGCTCCAGGTCCAGTTTCGCTTTAGCCTGTTTTAAACGCGAACACTGCAAGCATTAAACATGTTGGCACTCAATGAAAGTAATGTGTAGGTGTTTCTTTTTTCTTTTTCACTTTCTCCCAGGCGGCTTTACTTGCATATGCATAAGCAAAATCTATGTTTGCCTGTAGAAATAGGGTTTTTTACTAAGGTGGGATGAGGATAATGCAAGCAGAAAAAACGAGCCCCGCTTCATAAAATGCCAAAGGATCATTAAATCTTATTTTTCCAAACGTCTGAGAAATTGGCATTTGAAAAAGATTTTACTACCTAACAGGTCACAGCTAACCCCCCACAAAAGAGCTTTTATTGATGATATGTGGAGTTTGATCTTCTCGTCTTTGCGGGAATTTACACACAGGATCATCAATTCAGGATATTGCAAAATGCCTTATCCAGCTAGTTGATTGTGGATTTTGAGAGCTACTTCAGAACAATGGTTTTCAAATGCATACACGCTGCACGTCCCCCTGCCATGTACCGATGTTTGTCTGAATTCATCACGTTTTCACATAATGAGACATTATCATTTACCGCTTTTGGGATCAATAAACGATGGACAGCATGACTCTTCTTGTTCTTTTCTCAGCTACTTAGATCAAAAATGTATTGTAAATATCTCTATATGTCGTCAGTAACTGCCTCAATTATGGTTTATCATTAAAAGTTACTCAATATTCTCATCACAGCGACAATGACATTTCAGACCGACTATCCTTCACACAGTTTGCCATTTTATTTACTTGTAATTCCTTCTCCCCCCCCCCTGTTTTTGAATGCAATTCTTTTTTTTCTGTGTTTGAAAACTTCAAGCATTAATTGTCTACGTTTTCCAATTTCTTTAGGTCAAGGTATTTTCAAGATGACTATTGAATATGTATTTGCTGCACTAAAGTAGTTTTCTTTGACCCTAAAAATAATATCAGAGAAGTTGACTTTCTCAAATCAACTTTGAAGTCAAATACAAACTTTATCATCTTATCAGAGTGGGTTTCAGTAAAACTTTTAAAATGCCCAACACATGAGGTGGATTTTGTGTCTATATCAAAGAATACCACAACAATATCAAATATGATTTAAGGAATCAGTTTTAACTTGTCTTTAGTTCACTTACTTTTCATTCAGAAACAAAAATCTACTCAAGACGAGTTACCAATAGTCAATAAGCAATTTTTTTCTTTGGCTTTATGTTTTATTTCAATTGATTTCATTATACAACAAAGTCATTTTTTTTCTATGTGTTTATTCTCAGTTGCAGTGAGAACCAACTGTGTCTTGAAATAAATATGGAAGAGCACCGGTGCCTCCGTACAGCCAAACCGAGCGGTCCACAAGCCTGGAAAAGTAGGACTTCAACGGTGGTTTCATCCACCTCAGAGTCCCTGCTGCAGCGGAAACAGAGAAAGGGCTTCGCTGCTGTCAGGTTCGGATTCAAATAACTTTGAAAATCTAATATGCTCTTTTGGGAATCCAAAGCAAACAGTAGAGAGATGAGTTCTTCAAATATTCCCAGGCGCAGTGGGAGAGACAGCCAGTCAAAGACAATCATGGAAGTGTTCGCATCCAAGTGCCTTGTTCTTAAACATATATCCACAAAGCTATGTACAAATGGAGTAGTGTGTGCGCATATAGGTTTATCCTTATTTAGCTTTGCGTTAGTGTGACCAGTGAATGGATTTGATTGTCAGCACCTGGTATAATGTAGAACTACAATTAAATGTGTGCAGTAGCTTATATTCAAAGTGAACTATCAGGGAAAAAGTGTGACATGCATCCATGTATCAAATCTGTTCAGTGGTTTCCTGACTGATTTACGCTTCAGCTTAAATTCTCACTCTGCCTTACATTATTCAACTAAGGACATGTTTATATCGCTGAATTTTCTCACCATTCATCTCCTGCCCCGCCTCTTCGGTTCAATAACCTCAATTTGCTCTCAGGTCCACTCGCACATCCAAAGACCTGTGATGATTGAGCCTCAGACTCACTAAAACAGGCTAAAGACTCAATCAGGTGAACTATAATTTTGAGGTCTGCAGCTATTTAACGAGCAGTAACTTTTTATATTGTTATTGATTTTTTGTTTTTTGTTATGTTTTGTCCTTATATTTACTTACATGAATTGTGTGAAATGCACTTTGTAATTCACGTCTTTCAAATGTTCTATGCAAATAAATGTCATCTTTCTTCTATACATTCATTCTATACAAGGTGGATGCATGTGGCCATGCTTCTTCTGTATGTTAAGTAGTTTGGATAAGAGAAAAAAGGATGATAATTAGCTTCAGTCTATCATATGTGTTATGATAGACTATCATATGTGTTTCTCTCCTTTTCTTTTTTTTCTTCTAAAAAGCAAAAGCTCAAATTGCAGCAGAAAGACTGAGGTCTAGAATATGCATTAACAAGTTCATGCACGCACACACACACACACACACACACACACACACACACACACACACACACACACACACACACACACACACACACACACACACACACACACACACACACACACACACACACACACACACACACACACACACACACACACACACACACACACACACACACACACATCTAAATATATAAAGTCCCCTAACTTAAGCACCAGAATAAGAAACAAAAACAAAAATAGTCCACAGAAACCACGAAGGGTGAAATCTGCATGTAAAAGAGCAATTTTATTTTAGTTTTGTATTTCTTTGTAATCTTGTGCACAAAAATATCCCCTCCAAGATTCTGTCCCCACTTCTCGGCATGCTTTAGTGAGACTGTATTTTATGTTGGGGTCAGATCAGGACTTCCAATAATGAGTTGGGTCCCAGAATCGATTGCGGAGGACTTGCAGGGTAACAGATCAGGTTGTGTTGACCGCCGTCCTTGCGGAGAGGATCCATTCAGCAGGAGACTGCTCTGGAGATCTCAGATGACCCTACCATTGTATAAACATTCACAAACATGTGATATGGGTGGCTACTGACTAAATTCACCACGCTGTGAGGAAAATAGTACATTGGGCTTGTACTCGTCTCAAAAACCACAGTTCTAAAGGAAGCTGATTGTGGATAAAAATAGTGGCAATTTTTCGGGATCAGTAGGAGTCACTTCTACAGTGAGCTTGTCAGAGGGCAAGAAATGAGAGAGAAAAAGACGAAAAGCACTAAACCAATCCTTCTGACATGATAGACAAAAAAAAAAAAATGTTTGCGTTCTGAGTTTGTGCTTTTCGAGTTTTCTTAGAAACGTCTGCAAAGACTTGATGGAGATCAAAACTCTTATTGGTGACTGCTGTGAAACCCCAGATTATTTTATTGTGGCACTCGGGAGTCTGTGGGACGAAACCTTATGAAGTGACAGTTCCAACAAAACCCTTTATTGAGATAGCGATGGGTATTTAAAGGACAGGTTTGTATGTGAAGTTGAAGCAAGGAGGCCAGAGTTTGGGAACACTATTATAGTGTTCTTGAGAAAACAATGCATTACCTAAACATGAAATAGCAAGTATGCTGTTGTAATTTATAGTGAGTCATTGTCTGCTTGTTTTTTTGCTTGATTTGTTTTTGTATTAATTGGTTGATAACGTTATGGAGAGTACAATTCTGAGCTAGAAGACAAAAATCATCAACCCATCCCTCTACTCTGTATATGTGTATATATAAATGACAATAAAGATAAAGTCCATCAGATCTGTGCAGGGACACTCCTAAATAGGCAGAGACACAAAACTAGATTGATAGTCATGGGCGATGGTGGAGGTAGGAACAGATTCTCAGCAAAGGTACTTTCACACTCTTCCCTTTTTGCAATTAGGTGTCTAAAGACATAAACCTCCATCCACAGTGCTGAACCCTTGAGCGTGTTGCTCAATTAGTCTGAAAACTATACGGCTTTCCTCCTTATAACCACATAGCTTCAGGATATCCATGATTAAAACAAGTCACTGTGAGGCATTGTGTGACTATTTACATGAAACATGGCAGAATTTCAAGTGGAAATAAATTATAAATCAAATAACACACACGGAGAGAGAGAGAGGGGGGGGGGAGACGTTCCCTGTGGGCTCAGCATTATTCTAATTTCAAAATAGTTATCAGACTGACTGGGGAACAGATTCCTGTAGATATAATTTAATTATTAATATCTATATAGACAAGGCAAAAGCTACAAATTGAGCCACGCAGAGGTAGATGTCTGAGAATAGGAGGAAAACAAGGGTTTAAGCCATTGTTGCATACTGTATTCTATAGGTATATGAAGGGACGAAGGTGACATATTAAGTGAAGTATATCAGCTCTGAGGCTAGTCAGTCTTTTTTTTTTTTCTTTGGGGGAAAATAATTTAAATCCGAGTGTGAACAAAAGGCCTTGAGATTTTTTGGCAAAGTCAAGTCCACAGAGAGTCTTATTGTTAAAAAACAAATGTTGATTTTGTTACAGGGAGCCGCTTCTTTCTCCAGGCTCTCTTCCCTCACTGGCAACTCACAGAAAAATATACAGCGAGGAATTATTTCACAGTGCTTACAACAAATGATAGATGAAGTAAACAAGAATAAATCTGCTCTCCCATATTATATTGCATCAGTGTCACAATGCCTCGAAAATTCCAGCCATCAACACAAACCTAATTCCATAGTAAAGTGTGTTTTCTTTGTATGATGACTAATGAAAAAAACTACATATTTCAATAAGCCTGTGTCCCCCAAAACACTTTTTTTTTTTTTTTTTAAATCTCAATAATTTATGTACATTTTTATTTTGTTACAAACCTTAGGACTTTAAACTAACTCATTCAAAAACAGCTATTAAAATAGATTTTTTTTTCTCAGTAGTTTAAATAAACATACAGGAGATTCACACTGAGAAAAAATAACATGCTGTGTTAACAACAATAATGCACTAAAACACTTGACTGAACGCAACATGTGTGACAAAGACACCCTCGTTCAAAAATAGTCACAAGAAGATCAAGTCTGATGTGTTTGAGACGGCAGCTCTCAACAACTCCAACTGAATTCAAATTGAATTAGATCTCAAGAGCATGTAATACTTTTCACCTAGAAGAAACTTTAATCTTGGGAATTTAGGACCGAAACAATTAAAGTAAGGAGGAACAACATGAGAAAATGATCATCCCATTTACTACAGGGCCAAATTGTGACTGATTACTGTACATCTCGCATAGTTTACAAAGGCCATGGCCTGATTTTAATCAACATGTGGGTACTAGATATTTTTTACCTTGTGAAAATCAGTAATGCTGTAAATTGGAGCTGAATCAGTTGATACCTGGTTCAAATTTGCTTGAAATGACCATCACCCTAGTCTTACCTGTGAGCTCAATGATTTATAAATTTATGGAAATTTATGGTAAAACTATAGGGACTGGGCTACAAAGGGCTCACGGGCCACCAGTGTACCAAAGGTTTGTGGGTTAAAAAGTATGTGAAATTTTAAATTAGTGCCGATCCCGATGAGGTCACTACCTTACCAATGGCAGGATATTTTGTGTGTCTCTAAGACCTTGAGAGCTACTTTATGTTGGTTGAAGTATTACACTTCAGGTGGGAACACTCATGCCGAACAGGCCAAATGGTAGACACCAGATGAAGAGTGATCCCCTGACCCTTCGGGTTGACGGTTTGGGTGGTGAGCTAATAAACCACTCCTGTAAAATGTGTGTATTATAGAAATGAAAATGGCAGAAGTGCAAGGCGTTAATGAGTCAATGTAAGAGGCAAAGAATGATGGTTAAACCGCAGATGAAACCGCTGTTGCCAGAGGCACATGTGAAGATTGCTGAGCAGAACGTCAGGACATAAGGAAAAGTCGTACCATCTATTGAACTTGTTTGCTTTCAAATGCATATATCACCACTACTTTGGTTCCAACTCCAACCTCATAAAAGTTGATGGCATTTCCATCCCTATGGACAGCTCCACTGTTTCCTCTGCCTTTGAGGTTGAGAGTGTGTATCATTGACAATACTGCTCGATCTGGATAGTTCTACCTTCACAACATCAACCACGTTGGTCCCTCCATCTCAGCCCACAGAACAGAAAAACTGGTCCACGTCACCTCTAGTTTCAACAATTGTAATCAATTATCCTTGATTTTACTCTCAAATCCAGTCCATGCTGCCGCCAGGACACCATCCATCCATCACAAAACTGCCTGTCCTCTAAAAACTGCACTTCCAATTCAACATTGCATGCACCTGAATTTTTTTTAATTTTTTTTTTTAATTCCCAAGGCCATCTATAACCTCTGTCCTACATACCTCACCGAAGTCCTCCACCACAGGAACTCACCCTGCTAGACTCCCAGGGCTCTGGCTCCTCTCTCAACCTGCTCTGAACACCACAGGGTCTGGAGCTGTCAGCAGTTCGACCCCCCACAACTACAACTCGCTCCCACTCGACATTCAAAACACTCGAACCCTGGAAACCTTTAAATGCCTCCTCAAATCCTTCATTTTTATCTTTTTCCAAAACAGGCTCATGCTAAAATGCTGTAGATCTGCTGCAGGTAATTTTTTTTTTTTTTTTTATTAAATGCTGCTGATTTTCCCATCTAGTTTTTATTCATTAAGCATATTTCCTGAACCAAAGTGTCTTGAAAGGTGCCTGTGAATAAAATGTATTATTACTGCTATCACTACCACATTGTACATAATACTGTGTCGGGCGTTTGCATTGTTTGATTGTGTCCATATCTACCACGTTTCAAAAGGAGGCTCAATTCTGCTCAGTCCTTTGGTGAGAAGCTGCTGTTAATGTGCTGAGAAGGATTTCCTCACTAATTTCATTTTCAGAGATTCACGATAAGGTTTTGTCTCCTTCGGTTTCTTTTTCTTTGGTTGCCAACTTCTCTTAATTTCTACTGGTCTCGTTGTTTTCCTCACAGTGTAGACTTTGTGACAGAGCAACTCCAGCATTCAGGTCGACTTGTTACATCATGTCCGATAGGCTGCACAGAGGTATCGTGGTTAGCACTCTTTGCCTCATAGGATTGTGTGCATTTCCTTAGTGTGGTTTTGTCAGTTTCTCCATGCAACCCCCCCCCAAAAAAAAAAAATCATTATTAATTAAATGCATTAGTGACTCTAAATTGCCCAAAATGTTTGTGTCCGTCTGTCTTATAAGAGACTGGTGGCTTGCCAGAGCTGTACCCCTATTGTCAACCAGTCAGATGGGATCGAATACAGCACCCCGTGACCAAGATATGGATAAATTGAAATAGAACGTTCTCAACAAACACATCAAACTCCAACTTATTACATTATTCAAGAATTTAACCTTCCTATACAAGCAGTGACCCTCATTTCTCCCTCTCGAGGACATTTACCTACATATGTGGATAAATCAAATCCTCACAGTAACATTAAATGATATTTTTATCATTACACTGGAGTTATGTGATTAAATATAAAAAAACTGACCAAAATCCCACATTTCTATCTATTTCTACTCTAGGAAATCAACAAATGCACTTTCCTCCCCCTAAAGAATTGCATTTACATTGTTAAATACGGCAAAACAATGTGTTATTTACATAAACTTAAACAAAATATGACATTTTAGATGTACTTTTACACTCACTTTGCTATTCTTAGTTGATCGTTGTCACGCAAACCAAAGGGACCAATTCCGTTTGGGGTTATTTGGCATCTTTGTGAATCCATCCATTCATATTTTTCTTTTCTAATTTTTCAGATGATCTTTCACATTGTGAAAATAAGGACAGCATTAATTATTTCAGAACCCAGAAGGCTAAAAACGCCAGAGAAGACCATACATTAAAACAAGGCTTGAAGAAATGATTCCACGGCTGAGCTTAAACACCTACTGTGAGATAACAATCCCACTAAGATCTAAGGGATAATTTCAGCATTAACTGGTTTATAATTTATTGCCACTTGAATTTCTACTCTGTTGCAAGAAAGTGTTTACTGATTGCTTCAAAAAATCTGGTTAAGGGAGAGAAAGTCTCAAAGGCATCATGAGGCATAAACTGTGTGGAGTCAAACGACTGGCTTGCTGCTCCAAGTGTTCAGCACCACGGACAGCGCTTCAGCCAGTTCTGTCGTCGAAACATCACTCTGCTCCTCTCCAGCCGCTTTACTGGGAACACGTCGACAACCCAACGTGATCCAGGACAGCAGCGCTGCCATAAATCCTGCCATTACGAAACCCATAATGTTGAGTTTTCCTCGAGATTAATAGTACTAACGTATTCATACTTTTAACTCTCAGTATAATTTCGGCTTTCTCAACATCAAGGCACCAAAAAAAAAAGCCTTGAAAAAGAGCATATGGGCAGATTAAAACCACTCCGACGATATCATGGAAATCTGAACATTATTACCTTTGTCGAGGAAGAATTTATAGCAAAGCTGGTGTACTGGATTGTGACAGATTACACCAAAGTATGAGCTGAGTTTAATTTATGGATTTGTTGATTTTGGTAGAGTTTTCAGCTTTGTCCTAAATAGTATCATAATAGTATATAAATAGTTATTATTAGTAGTAGTAGTAGTAGTAGTAGTATTTTTATTATTACTATTATTATTATTACGACTACTAGTATAAAAGCTGCAGTAGTAATAACAGTAGTTGAATAGTAAAATAATGTGAAAAATGAGTTATAACAGTAAATCCATGAGTACTTTAATAGGGGTAATAGGAGTAGTACTCGTATAAGTAGTATCTGTAGTTGTAGTAGCAGGAATAGGAGCACTATCATAGTAGTAGTAACAGTAACAGTACAAGAACTGGTAGCAGTATCTGTTGCAGAAGCATTTGAAGTAGTGTTGATGGTAATTGAAGTAATAGCAGTCGCAGGTGCGTGGCAGTAGATCAGAGTCGTACGAGCATTATTAATAAAAGTTACTGGAATAGTGGTAAATGTAATGATGGCAGCGACAGTAATAATTAGCAACAGTCATGAATGGAGTAGTTCAGTAGCACTAATAGTAGTAATGTATTAGGAGTACTCACAGTATTAAAAGTAATCATAATGGCTTTGGTATTAATAGTGAGAATAACAGCAGCAGCAGATGTCGCCATAGTTTGTTATGATGTTAATCTTACGACAAATGCTCCCACCAAACGTGCCACACAACAGAGTGAACATCCATTCGTACATGTCACAAAGCCTCGTGTTTACAGATTCATGAGGTTACTCAAGTCTCTGCGACTCACACCCACACACTAAATCGCACTACATTATTGTATGGCGTATGTTAAACACAAGAGGCCTTCACTCTGCTCCTTGGCTACCTATGCGAAGCAAATCCAACATGGGGAAAAATGCCATGGGGTATACTGTGCCTGCTTAAAAGCCTTCCAATGGGATGGTGCCTGAGGCCCTTCTCTGTCTCTCAGCAACACAGTCCAGTGGACATGCAAGTCATCTCTCATGTGCAGTACGGAAAAAAAAAAAAAGAAAGAAAAAAAAATTCCACATCCCTACCAAGGCCACTGGATAATGTGGATGAGCTGTAGCCTGGAGAAACATACTGATATTGCCAGGAGAGGCTTGGGCTGAATGAATATGTGGCAAGATGGATGACAGACGGACCACACTGAAATCTAATTTTACACAATAGTGCGATAGGAATAACAGGAGAATCAGGAAATAAGAGCAGGGCAGAATAGCGAAAGGTCACACATAAAGGTAGACCGTGATGTATACATTGCGCGCACATGGAGACGGGAGGGACGGACGGGATATCTGACAAATCTGCGGGGAGAGAAAAAATAAAAAAAATCCTGCTCGACAGGTACATACAGCCAAAGCGTTTCACGTTTTTATCTTACCGTTGGAGCAGCCCTTGAAGCGCGCCCCTCTGACTGGTGCCCTTTGTAAGTCGGCCTTCACGCGTGCTTTCAGCCCCACGTTCTCCTTCTGCATGGCATTAAGAGCGTCGCTGACCGAGTTCACCACCTTCACCATGTTGATCTGGCTGTCTGACAGCAGCTGCAACACACACACACACACACACACACACACACACACAATGGAAGAGAGGAACACACATTTTCACATCTCCTGAATTTGCAATTGTTCTTGCTTGAGTGAATACAAACTGTAAAGACTTTAAAACACTTCCCACCCTTCTCCGAGAATGTAATTTATATCTTCTATCTTCCAATAATTATTACTTTTATAGATTTGGACAGTTAAGCTGAAATGTGAACCTAAAGATGTTTAAGATTTACATAATATCAAAGCGATTTTCAGACTCTTTCTATTTGGCTACAAATATGGAAATCATTTACGTTCCGGTAAAATATATGAAGATTAAAATGCTATTAAATTTGCAGGAAATGATCCACAGGCTGAATAACATTTGGAGGGTAATCACAAATGCACAGACACTTCATCTGGTCAAACAGACTGATCAGCCATAACATTGAAACCACAGAAAAATGAAGTGAATGATAGTATTTATCCTTCTACCTTGGCACCTGTGAGTATGGGAGATATATGAGGCAGTGATGTGATCCCCCTCATACTAAAAATATTAGAAGTGGGGAAAAATGTACAATTGTAAGGATTTCAGCAAGTTTAACAAATGCCAAAGATGGTAGACTCAGAGTTAATAAGTGTGTGTGTGTGGGGTTCCCAAGTGGTCAGCATCTATCAAAAATGACCCCGACGAGGTGAAGTAGTGAACAGGTGACCAAGCTATAGGCGCTTTAAGGCTTGAATGCACATGATCCCGAGAAGGCCCAATCTCACAACTGACTGAAAGATTATCTGCCATCATCTTGGGGTGAGATACAACAGCACGCCTTCAGAAGTCTGGTGGAGTCCATGTGGAACTGCAAAAACCCTGCAATAGGCTCCCACAGCTCAGTTGAGGTTCAGATAGAAAAGATAAATAGATCTTACACCTACATAAGACATCACAGGAGTATTAAAATTAGGGTTTTTGCTTGCGTTAGACTATTAACACAGAAAGATCTGCTGACATGTTCGCAGTCACCATGGCGATTTTATCAATATCAGAGATGTACAGCAAATCAATCTGAATTTGATTAGATGATTGGTCACAGAGTCAAAGTTTGAGGCACGACACAGAAAACAATCATAGGCTATGAGATTTTCCATTTCCTACACGCTCTTTACTGTATGACACTACTGTGCAAGACTTTTAATTTTTTTCCAATTAGTGGCCCCGGTTTTCTTTGTGGCTTTAGGGTGGTGAGACGAGGCAATTAATCGTGGATGATTTCATTGAAGCAACTTAAATGTATGATTTTCATTGAAGGCATCAACAAGTGCGGCTTTGTGCCCCTGTGATAATAATGGGATTAAAAAAAAAGAGATGAGGAACAAAACCTAAAAAAAAAAAAAAAAGACTAAAAGTTGTCCCAAGGGACAAGGGACTAAAACTGTTTATCTAACTTGTAAAATTGAGCCTTATGCAAATTCTACAAAATGTATAGTTAATGGACTATAAGATTCAGTATAATATAACAACTGGTACAGTCTGGCCCTTTGGGGACCTTTAGAAAAGCAGAGGTGCAGAGAGTGCCCTGTGCTGCAAAGACACCACATGGTTGCCTGTTCCATAATGCACTTTGGTGAATGCTGTGAAATACAAAGAGCCCTGTGGGAAGGCTCTTGATGAATGTGTGTGCTGGGGCTAGCTGCGAGCGGGGGTAACCTCTCTGGTCTGCTCTGGTCACTCTCCTTCCTGCAGCCCTTAATGTGCCGTTCATTACCGAAAGGTCATTTTCACATACTGCTCTAGTTGGCCGCTGCCTATAGCCAACCAGGTGTTGAGCCCCCATTTGCACACACACATGCACACGCATGCATGCACGCACACGCACACACACACACACAGTATTTCTGCATGTCTGCAGTGCTATTTTCAGGTGTTAAAAGTGCATTAGGCAGAAGCCCCAGTGGCTATACTGTGGCCTCAATAACTATGCAACACCTCTAAGCCACAGAAGGCTATGCTTAAGTTATAATTTTTTTATATTTGTAATTCAATCCAGAAACACAGGCACAAAAAAAAAAAAAACGACACGTGTGCGTAATGACCTCATGCAGATCCAGAGCAAAACTCTCACATATGGATGCATACATTACAGAGACGGCCCACTGTGCGTGGCAGCCTGGTAGGCTACAAGCAGCTATTTAAAATAATCAACATCATCAAAAAAAAAACATTTCTTTCCTCTGCTTTTCATGTCAGCAATATTTCAATGTGATTTCAAGAGGCATAGGCATTAGGTAATTACTGTTTGTTTAAATTTGTGCTTTGAAACGGGGGGGGCCTTTCCAGAAACAGAGGAGTGTCTATGGCTAAGCCTTGAGTGACACGTCAATTAGGATCATGATGTAATTAGCTCTCATTAGGACGCCATTGCATTGGCATACGGAATCGGTTACGCCACAGCGTTCAACACGAGGAGCCTCGTCGGTGTGAGTCATGCCTTTCGAATGCAGTGAAATCTGGGTGCTCTCTTGCACATCTGCGGCAGACGCACGAGGGGAATTTACACTCAGATTTTCTCTACATAATTCACACGCCGACGTGCACTTAAAAGTCGGCCTTGTGTTGTTACTGTGCCATCCAATTTATTTTCCAATTTTGTAACTTAGCTGCGTCGCACGTGAGCGAATTATCTAGTGGCGCACGCGTCGGGGGCGAGCTTTCCGTGGCCTGAATCGGGAACTTTGGGGAGGCTCGTTCCCTGTGAGGGTAGAAGTCACGCAACACAGCGTTGATGCAAAGCCGAAAAAGGAAAGTATGAAACGTCGTCCAGTCGCCATCTGTCTGATACGACATCTTCCCATCACAGAGAGTCGCTGTCCAGCCGGCTGCAGCCTCGGAGGGCAAGTCGCGCTCGTTTTCCTCTTGCAGTCCCCGCAAATTGAAAAATAATTGAAACCTTCAGACGTATTTGTCCTTTTCCATTTCAATTATGAAGAAAAATACCCAGTAGATTTGAAATGTTTGAAGAATACTTCACAGCACTGAACTTTTCAGTACTTCAACAAACTGCACAGCTACCAAAACACACCCAAACTCTTCAACTATTTAGTGATACTTTCTTCATAATTATATTGAGTTTGGCTCCGTGATATTCTTGGTGGAGCTGAAAAACAAGGTGATTAATGCATCGTTTTAATAATTCATTAGTACACATTTTTTTCCACACATAATTTATTGTTTTTAATTATTTTTCAACCACCAGAGGAATACCAGGGGCCAGTAGCATTATATTAGAGCTCAAAACAACAACATGAAGAAATACTGCAGGAGCAATATTGTATATATAATTAAAAAGCACAACATGTAAAGTAGATATATGTGTTATATGAGTATTTCTATGTGTATGTATAGAAGCATTTTATTTATTATTTAAGAGTTGTTTTTTTCTGTTTTTGTGTGTGTTCTGCCACTTGTGGAAAAAAAGTTATTGAAAAAAGATTACAAATACTGATCTTACTCAAGTTTGATAGTAATTTTGAGTACTCATATGGAGTTTAACTCGTACTTTCTAATTTGCAATTTACACCATTGAATCTACAGGAATTTATTTGCAAACCTTTTGATTTGCATTTCATTTAATGGAAATTTCTGCTTAAGATTTTAAAGCTTAAGATTCACATTTGCTTCATAAACATATAGCAACATGTATTTTTACTATAATCAATGGCTTATTTGGATCATTTCTGTTGCACTTAGATATTTCATAGGTGTATAGATATTAATATTAACCATTGTGATTGAAATTCAGGCACTGGAACAGAAGCTGTACTTGAGTATCCAGAAATCTATCCACCCTATGGAGATATATATTGTATTTGGTAGATCATCAACAATCTACAACCATATTTATTTGAACATCTGAAAAACATTTAACCGTGCCAACTGTGTTACATATTCATGTCATACAGATATGTTGTAATATAACTGTGTCAAAAGTGTCACGTCATTTGCTTGAACGGTAAAAGACGGCACCTATATTCCATCTGTCCATTCATTCATCTTTTTTACAACTTCATACACGTTGTGGATGGCTGGAAAGTGATCCCAGCGAGGTGCGTCCTGGACAGGTCAACAGGGCAAACACAGAGAAAAGACACTCTCCAGGGAATTTGTAGCCGCCAATTAACCTCAAACACATGTTTTTGGACCGTGGCAGAAATCGGGAGAGCCGGGAGTAAATTAAACCAGACTTGAACCAGGGGCAAGAGTGCTGACCGCCATACTCCCCCGCATCGACTTTTCTGTACGACGCCAAGATAGGCTATATGGTTCACAAAATGGAGAGTTTACATTTTCTCAATTTTTCCACCCACATATTATGTCAAAGTAAGTCAACTGTGATGGAATTGATTATGTGTACTTGTTTGATTTGATCCGTCGAGTCAAAGCAGCGCACAAACGCTAGGTCGACCTCTCTCTTGCTTACTGCATCCATTTGATTAAACAGGCGCCGATCCTAGACATACGAGATCCCTCCGAAGCAAAGAAACCATGAATAAAAGATTAGCCCCGATGATGGGCAGGGGCTCTGTACAAAGGGGAATGTTTTTCACTGCAAATCGTATCGCACATAGACTTTCTTGGTCCTTGATCAGCCTTTTGATTTGGCCCATGTGCAGCTCGGTGTAGGAGTGGGAGTGGAAAAAGTCCAGCTGTGCAATTAAATGGTAATTAATGAAATAAAGCAGTCTAATGGCCCTTTAATGTTTCTTTGCTATATTGGCCCTTTGTCTCATTTGAGTACTAGTACCCCCACACATGCACCGATAGGCACTGTGCTCCACTTCTCCCTCACAATTTCTTGTCACAGCATTCACACAGAGCATTAATATTGTATAATCTCATGGTACAATTGCAATTTTCTTGACATAATAACCGGATATTAAGCAAAAGTCATAATTTTGCAACTTTATACTGATGAGTTCTTACAGAAATAAGAATGTACATTGAAAATTGTTAATACCCTTGTGGTGAAAAGTATTTGTTTGTTACAGCATATCTACATTTTAATTGTTCTAATAAAAGTGGTGTGGACTCTCAGAAATGCTAATGTTTATTTTGTTGTTCCTTTGAACTGGCAAGCTTGTATCTTTGAAGTTGCTTGTTTGCTTAATTCAATTAGGTTTCCATATTCTGTGTGACTTTTATTCTTATCCAGTCTCGCAGAGAGTACGTCATTGTTTGTATCACTTTCGGAGACGGGCCACTGCAACGAGCATAATTTCAGTTTCACAAACACTCAAAGGAGTTGTGACGACCAGAATTAGAATCTTGAGGCAATATGGTTTTTCTATTCTACAGTAGCAGCAGTTCACCCCTCGATCCCTCGAGCAGAGGTTGCAGATGTCACTTGTCCAAATCATTAATATTCCACAAGCACGTAATTCAGTTTAAACTGTGACCTGCGGTTCAAGGAAATCGGTAAGTCATGCTCTCTCCTGCAGTTTTTTTCCCCCCATTTTTTTTTAACATCCTTTTTGCAGTCATACCTTGTGCAAAAAGTGTTACAATGTATTTGCGAGGTGCACTTCAGCTCTGGAGACGCAAGCACTTTTAGTTTCAAAAGCGTCGCATGATTACAAGTCACAATTGCCTATGCAGAAGGCGCCGTCTCCGCTGGACCCTGAAATATGTTGAGGACTTTTAATGCAATTCATACCACTGACAGGTTTGAAGTTAATACCAAGTAAGATTGATGTCGAAAGCAACCCGGGAGCTACACACTGCAACAAGAACAGTTCATGAGATCTTTAGATTCATGCGGTGGGGGGTTCTTTGAGACTTTATATTAAAAGCGTAGGTTAAAATTACATAATACCTGAAATCATGACCATGTACATCATAAACGTCATTTTTTTAAAGATTTTTTTGCATTGAGTTATGTTGCCTCACGCAGTCAAGGTAACTGTCAGCAAGTCTCATCTAGTCTTTTGATGTATTTACACTGGTTGTACAAATCTTATTACTTTTACTAATGTGTTTTCAGTTTTTTATTCTTCCTCTTGTTAAGCAGCTTGAGATGTCGTTTTTGTTTATAAAGGGTGCTATACAAATAAAATGTATTAAATTCAATTAATTGCTTTTTAGAAGGCGGCGAGCTTTTAGAATCTCTACACTTGCAAGGTAAGAACAGAAAACAGTGGCTTTTGTGCACAGACGCTTTCTGACGACACTAAGACAATTTTATAGCATGAACATTACACTAGTGAAGATACAAAATCACCCATTACATGGAAGATATAGAAGCATCACTGGTAATGTGATGGGAAGAATAACAGATTATATAGTGAAGCTTCACTGTAATGCCACTACCTTTGGCAGCAATGCACCATTAACTGAAGATGATTATGAAATAACAGTGTAAATGACTGAAGTTTCTGTGAGCTCATTATTCTGATAGCTTTAGCATTAGTGGAGGTTTGGATGGATGGATGGATGGATGGATGCCCTAAACTAAACATTAGCCCACTATACTATGAGCTGTCTGCTGCTGTCTGCCTGTTGAGAGTGTTTCTTGGCCGTTTCTTGCTGCTGCTGCTTCTTGTTGTCACTTATTCACTCATTAATTCCTCCCTTTCAAGAGCAGGTGCTATCCTCTCCATGACTGTGGTGTCCCCTACGTAGGAGTGCATGCAGTTATAAATACAAAATGTTTATTATGACCGATTACCGCTAATGGACAAAAATAACGCGTGTCACCATTTTACTTCCAACTAACATATAATTTATTTAGACTTGCCTATAGGGAGATGATAGCCCAGCTAATGTGTTATAATAATACAACTATTATGTCATTTCTAATAGAATTAAAAGTGAGGCACAAACTATTTTAACTTTATTCAGGTACAAATCCATTGTAATTTGCCCAACAATTGTCTTGGACAGCACAGTGTTGGTTAGGAAATTACAGTTATTGGTTAGTTAGTCTGAGCGTATCAAGCTGCTCATGCATCACAAGTCATGTGAGTAATGAAGAATCAAAATATTATTTACAGTTGGACATATTTCATGTTGCTTTCAGGATGACTGAGTTGGTTCAGAATTAATGAGGTGATTCTTCTCCAGGAAAACCGGAGAGTTTGTTTTGCAAAGTAACAAATATTAATACTCGGGATAATATTCATTGGTTCTTCTGTCTCACAAAAAAACACAAAAACTATTTAACTCGGGCTTTAAAACCAGGTCCTTTTTTGTGTGAACTTTGCATGTTGTCCCTGTGATTTAGTGTTTTTTCTTCCCCAGCGTACCAAGACATGCTTGTTAGTTTCACTGACGACTCTAAATCGCTCTAAGGGATGATGTGTTGGCCCCGAGCTGATGCATTCAGAGTAGATCCTGTTTTACCCAGTTTCACACAATATGTTTGGTTTTTTTTTAAAACAGACTCATAATTAGTCTCTTTTTTTTACAAATTACAAAATACAAAAACAGTGGTGTACGTTTAACAGTGCAGTTGATTAAGGTTATTGGTTATTTGATTGAAAAGTAATGGTTCAGCTGGGTTTGCCTCCGGTCCCATTGTGACTCTTGGTTGGACAAAAATGGGTATAAAAGATGGATGGATCGTTTCTTCTAGCACTTGTGGATCTACGCAGATTGAATCCCACAGGGTCCTGTTTTGGGGTCCCTGATATTAATGGTTGAATGAATACAAGCGGTCCAAAAATAATAAGCAAATAATAGCCTCTAAATTGAATTTACATTTGTAAATGTAGCTGCGTTATGCATTTGTCATTAGAATTGTTCATCTGAAGTCATGTTTAAACAGTAAAATGAAAGAAATAGATGCGGAGAGGAAAGCAAACTGAAGTGAAAACAAAACCGCCCGTACTATTCTGACAGAGAGCAACGTGCTACGCCATGTCTGCCTCTCATCATTTAAATGTATTGCCTCATCCCTGTATTTGACCAGTTTTTCTTTCCCATCAGTATGATTTATTTGAATGCAAATACGTGGGCTTTGGTGTACCTTTTCTATTTGAGGCTTGCAAGCGCTCACTGTGAAAAATGAATATTTTAGTTTTTTAATAATGAAAACAGATTGCTCCTAAAACCCACTGCAAAGAGATTCTTCTGCAACATCACCTCGGGGGGATGTGGAAAGGTTTCTCCTGCTGTAGCACGGCGAAAGTGTTCTTCGGGGGGGGTTGGGGTGCACACAGAGCCATTACTAACACTCGCACAGTCAGCTTTGTGTCATCATATAAATCAGAAGTCCTGGCCACAGGTGGGCCATAGATCGCACAGTCACACCATGGTGTCAAGCAGAAACAGCGGATGTGCACACCAAATGCCTCGCCTCCAAAGAGGAAATCAATCACCTGGAGTAACCGTGCAGCTAGTACCAACCTCCACTTAGCCTCGCTGCCCACTGCACTGTGCCACCTACACCGCAAATTAGCAGTAGTGAAAGGGAATGGACCTCTTTCTGCCTTCACTCTGCAAACAAACAGCACCCCTCAGCAGATCCAACCAAGCAGTTTTTGAGTGATTTCTAAACAATGTTGAACCACGAGCCACAGAGGTCTGGCTTAAAGAAAAGACTGGCAGAAGCAAAATGCATTCAGTTGTTTGAGCCGTATGGCTGGCAGCTATGAAATCTATTTACTGTGGAGAAGAGAGGCTGAGGCTGATGGGCCAAAATTAAAAGAGCATGTGGTGTGAAGATTTTCCACGCACATTTAGGAAATGTATCATCAATAAATCAATGTGGACAGTGCGAAACTGAAGGGGGTCTAATTATGTTTTCATCCAATGTAGAGGCTGACTTACACATCTGGGGAAACATTATGTTATCTTACCGATTTAATGGGAAAGTTGTTCCGTTTCTAGAATGATGATGGGCATTTCTTCCCCTGTGACCTCATCTTCAAACACTAGACTGAGTGAGTTATACTCAGTGGAACATGAGCCCTATTTACACTTTAATTTAGCCGTTACCGGGCTTGTGAAGTGTGAAAAGAAACTGATGGAGTCAAGTTGGCATTGGATTAGGGAAGTTTTTTTGTTTTTTTTTCCCAATTGAATGTCAGGAAATGGAAGAAACTAAGTAGGATCAGCAGAAAATCCCCAAGTTCATTGAGCTGTGACACATCTTAAGGTGGGTTCACGATCAATATATATCGATAGCTGCTTCACAATCCAGTCCCTGAGCACTACTGTACAGTACTTAAAGTCATGACTTCACTGGCGAATCCTTGGTTTCTCCTTGGCTTATGACTCATATGATAAGTAACTAAGTGACTGACTGTTTTTGAGAAAACAATCTCTTGAACATACGTTCACACTCGATTTACTTGCATTCATACCTTGAATTGCAGTTATTTGAATGACGTCGAAAAACTAAAATAACGAAAACAGAGAAACTAAAAAAAAAAAGTTAATTTTTATTCCAAACTTTTTGGTACTATTCATTTCCATATGTGAATGAAATTGAAAAACTGCAAAAAAGATGTATAATACACACATTGTCAGAATTTCTTCAAGAAACACATCTATAAAATATAAATGTTATAGCTATCCTTGAATTAATTTTGATCGGGCTAGGTCTTATTGGTGGATGGGTGGACCGTAGGTTAAACTTTTGAATGGGATCTGGATCTTGGTGTTCGTGGATTGTTAGGTGGTGGTTTGCTGTCGGTTGGTGTTAACTGGTGGCTGGGTGGTTGGATGACAATCGGTTGGTTTGGGGACGAGAGGTGCGACTGGTTGGTGAGTGATTTGGGTGCGTTTGTAGTTAGATGAGTGGTTACCTGGGAAGTTGTCAGTTTGGGAGTGACTTGTTGGTGTGTGGTTTGGTGTCTTGGTAATTAAGTGGGTAGTAGGTAGTAGGTGGATGGGTATATGGGATTTGGTTGGTTGGTTGGTTGGTTGGTGGGCTCTCTTTGGCTGTGGGACAGTTGGTTTGGTTGTGGTTGATTGAATTTTAAATGTCCGGCAGGATGGTTTTACAGTAAATGACCATGAGAAGTCAGGTATCACATAGTGACTTTGGTACCAGCACTGCCAATGGCCCGTTTGTCCCTTTAACTGTGTTTTCATGTTTGAACCTCTTGAGAGGTTCAGTTTCTGAACTGCAGAAACTAAAAAAAATCAAACATAATATAAAGATACATCTAAATACATATTAAAATACTGGATTTTACATTTCTTACATTACTTTTCTGAGGGTTGTAGTGTGGTGTTTTAGTTTTTTGGATTTTTTTTTTGTTAGGCATACGTCTGTTTCTCACCTGTATGAGGCGTCCTTGTTCCGTCTGTAGTGTGGTCAGGTCTTGCCCCAGACTGCCCTGCCCCCTCCGCAGAGACTCGAAGTCCATTTTTAGTTGTCCCGCATGAGCCGACAGCTTGGCCACCTCTTCGGCGAGGTTGACGAGCAGAGCCCGATCCTGGCCTTTCACCGACTTCAGGTCAGAGTCGTGGTCGGTTAGTGAATGGAGCAGTGAGGTCTGCACACCCTCCAAACGCAAAAAGTTACTGTTGTAGTCGGGACAATTGGGGTCAATGAAGATGTTGATACGGGAGCCATCGCCCCTCTCAACTGTGACCAGGGCGTTGGCTTCATCCTGATTGGTGGAAATGTGGGGCAGGCCATCGGACATAGGTGGGGCCTGGTAGTGGTTCATAAAAAGGATGGTGCCCGTTACTGTGACAGCCAGCAAGACAGCCACGAAGAGCAGGATGGTGCAGAGAAGGTAGCTACAGCTCATCCTCTGTAAGAGAAACAAAAGGAGGAGGGTGGGGGTGGGCATAGGACAGAAAGTATGCATTAGGATCACAACTGATACAATACAAAATACTGTATGAAAACACCTGCCTTATTCAAAAAGAAATGACTTTCATCCATCATTGGAGGAGAAGCCAGTTGAAATCCACAGTGCTAAGTGATATAACCACATTCGCAGCTGTCGAAATGTAGTTCTGAATGATTTATGGAAGAACAGAATGCAGATTCCTTCAACTGTCTGCAGTATTGAAAGTCAAACTTTTCAAAAACAAAGGAAGAGACCATGTCTGTCCAAACAGCAGATCATCAGAGTAGTAGCAGTGTACTGTAGAGGAGAATGCAAGCTTAAGACATGTCTGCGAGAGACATTGTCAAAGACTCGAGCCTCTGTCTTTCCATTTCTGAGACAGGAAGGAAAACAATAAAACCCTGAAAAACATAGTCCCCTGTAAGAGAAGGTTAAATGATTCAGACAGCCTATCGGATGTAAATGAATGAGCAGAGTGCAGAATCCTCTTAGAGGAAAAAGCCAGAACTTTACCGGTAACACAGTCTCCATTAACTGGGCTATAAAAGGTTTCTATGATGGCCCTTTAGGATTCAGCACCATTTTTCCATGCAGGTCAGGAAAACTAGTGACGGATAACAGAGAGTAATATGGCCCACCTATACATCATCATAAAGGCCGAGCTCCCCCATACAGTCCCCCAAATGAATCAGTAACCGATCTTAAATATTTTTTTGTGTGCATCTACATCAGAAAACGTTCTCTGCATGAGAACATGTGGGCTGATGCATGTGCCTATGTGTTTGTTTTCTGTTTGTATGTGCGAGTGAGAGCGAGGACATTAATATGTAAATTGGCTCCACAAGCACAGCGAAGCACACCGACAGACAGCTAATGGTCTGCTTTACGACAGAGGTTTATAGCTCCTTTAATGTGAGGAAAATCAATTGTGCCATGCAGGAAGTACTCCCATCAACTTTGTTTACCCTCTATCTTTGGGTAGATCAAATAAAAGTTGTCCCTGCCTAGAATATCTGGGTCTGTGCATAGGATACCACATATGGGACTCATAGGAGTCCCAATTATAGGCCCACACAATGTTAGTCTGTTGACACAAAACAGCTTCAATCAGAGATGTGAGTGTTGCACTGCACAATGGCCTCAGTTGTAGCTCTCCTCAGTCCAATCAGGAAGTCAGGATAATGCCCACCAAAGAGTTCTTATGGGGCCCAAGGATGGTTTTCTTCTTCGAGCCATGTTTATACCCTTACGGGTTCTATTACAGCACACGTGGGAGCCTGTGGAGACGGTGAGTAACTTTTGACGAGACCCTGCTGATGCCTCGCCTTTTCCTATCTGTTTTACCAACAAAAATAATAATTTTTTTATACTTTAGTAATTTTAGGAAGCGACAAGCCAACAAATATGGCTGCTTTGATAATACAATTTACATTTCACTAATTAATTCACTGTACTATTTAAATACAAGGAAAAAAGAATTTAGAGGAATTTGTTGAGTGAAATAATCAAATTCATGCATTGTTGTTATTTTTCCCAAAGCACTTCGCTGAGCCTGTTTTCCATGCTCTGTATGAATGCGAGCTGCAAAAATGCCCAGGGGCTCCATTTGTCCAAATGGATCGGTACACACACGTGTAAATGGGCACATGCACACACAAACATACACTGGGCTAAACAGAGTGACACTAAATACACACTCATGGCATTTAGATGGTTATGGCATATGCACGTGTAATTTGAAAACAGCCTGTTCTGCCAAATACTTACAACAAGCAGGCAGGCGCATGCACATACTGCACATGGAAAAACTGGAGCACTGCTCTGTCAGAACCTCCCCACTGCTCCCTGTTTTTTTTTTTTTTTTTTCTTCACCCAAATACATCATCACAGAAAGGAGCTCCGGCGGGGTATTGCTGCGCAGCACATTTTTTTGGTCATTCCCGCACTAACTCAACATGTAGACCCCGACTGCACTGTGAAATCTTACCATGCATGTCAAGTAGTGCTCCTTTTTTCCCCCATGTGTAAGAGTATAGGTACAGCTCAGTGAGTTTGAATATACGACTGTGCCTGGATGTGTGTGTGCGTGTGTGTGTGTGTCTGTGTGTGTGTGGCTGGTTGTCTTTGCTGTGCATAGTGTGTCTAATAGCCTCACAGTGCTGAATGGCAGCAATGTAACATTGCAGCTGTTCCCCCTGAGCTCTGTCACCAGTGGGCCAAGACATCAGTGGGAGCCATCAGTGGCACTGCACTAAATATTCATTGCTAGCAAACCGGCTGTTAACTTAACATTGACAAGATATACAATGGGTCCCGTTATGCTGGCAGAGAGACTCACACAGAGGTGCTGTACGTTTACAGAGCAGTCGAGGTTTTAAGCTTACAATACTCATCCATCATCAAAAGACTGGAGAAGCTGGGCAAATACTAATGCACTTCTAATCTAGCCTGCACTGGAGGTAGCTAAAGCATTAATATAGTAAATATCAGTTGAAATTCTGTGCATTTTTTGAAGTGCAGATTTTCTCAATATATCTCAGTGGGTTTAAAAATTCAAGAGAAACTTCACAAAGCGACCTCGACTGCATAAATGTAGAAACACAAAAAAGTGAAAACTCACCTTCTGCTTTATGAGCAACTCATTCAAAATGAACAAAAAGTAAAGGTTGACTTAAACCCATTCCTGAATATAAGTTGAACTAGGGATGGGACTAATCCGATCCAGTATCTGTATCAGGTTCCGATCCCAATATAATTCACGGATTGGAAATTTCCGATCTCACCTGCGGAGATTTCCGATCTATGAAGCCTCATCTGTGACTTAATGTTGCTGAAATGACTCCACAAGTGTTTCCCTGCCAGCTGCTCTGCTTGCTGGCTGCAAAATCTCCTGAATGGAGGTGGGTCTCAATGAAACGTGCCGTAATGAGTCAAGAAATCCATTACACAGTTTGCAGCCAGCTAGCAGGTTAGTGTAGTAGCATTGTGCTATTCAACCTTTCATGACATACATTTCATACTTGCCTGTAGAGAGGAGTTTATGACAGTCTCATATAAAATCAACAATAAAGATAATAATAATATTTAAACAAACAACTGGTATTGGAATAGCATCAGTATCTGCAGCTATCCAAATTCAGGTATAGGGATTGGAACGGAAGCTAAGAAACGTGGATCGGTGCATCGCTAAGCTGAACCAGCAGTTGTCTGTTTGAAGTATTTTGAGTCAACCCATCATCCACTAACATGTCCTCCTCCTCCAGCCTTTTCTGTTGTGTGTTTTTTTTTTTACTTCAGCCACTTTTGGTGCTATATAAGTTTTTGTGACATTTGCTGAAATGAGTAATGCTTCATGACAACTAGAGGTCACTTAGGAATCAAATGTAAATCTGGGTCATGACAGTCTGATGACACAATCGGCTTGTACGGAGGGGCAATTTTAATAGGGAAAAAAAACAGGTAATCGTTTTATTCATAAACACAATTTTAACAGTGAGGGTACAGAAAGCCACTTGCAGGAAAAGGCACGATAATAAAACAATATGACGCTGCTGGCACAGAAACAGGCGAAGCGCAATCTACTACACTTTGTCTGAGGTCAAACTGACACATAGTCAGACAATGAAATGAAAAGAAAGAGCCGGGAGAGGAGGTTTTCGAAAGCCCTATTTGTTTGATGGTCAGTGGAAAAACTAATGCAACAGCAATCTACCTCATATCCCAACTGAATACATGATCTCTCAACCCAGCTCAGGAGTTGCAGTGGGGTAATGACACCGACAATGGGTTGTAAGCAGCCTCTTAACACAGCTTTTTTGTAAATGAGTCTCTCAATCTCACAGCAGGCGCCCACTTTGTAATTAGTGGCTGGCTTTCAGATCCTCTCCTGTCTCTACTCATGCCACTCCGTGGGATTTGGGAGGACAACAGGGGAATTCTGATGGATAGATAAAAAAAGGAGCGGTAGAGAATCAGAGAGAATTCCTCTCCATGGAAATGATGTTGTCCTCCCACACAGGAGCACTGGCAGGCGGTTCTTGGACGAAAAGGCTTTGTGTGCTCATTAGATAAGCAGGAAATCAGCAGAACTCTTACAAGATCCCTTTCTCTCTCTTTACTAAAAACACAAATAGACAAACAGATTGATTGGTGCGCGCACAAAAAAAAGTCATGTTAACGCTGCTCTTGGCTAATGCAACCAGAAAGGCATGAACATAACTGAATATGACTGAAAGTTGAATATATATATATATATATATATATATATGTGTGTGTGTAATTCTGTCGTCAATGCACCCATGCAATCAAGCTCCTTCTGGTGAAGCCACAATCACGTCGCTCACTTTGTGGAGTCTGCGGGGCCTAATCCATCTAATTCTGTGCGTCTGGGTGCTCGAGACGAGTTTGTGCCACTGTCACTGCTCAGTGGCAAAATGTAAAGTGTAATGTGCAATAATCCTCCGCACCGCTATTACCAAGGCAGCCAGAAAGCGGATTGTGATGAGAATCATTGTCAGTGATTCTTAATCTCCCCCTGCAGGTGAGCTTGTCATTTTTCATTGTGTGACCCTGTTTTTTGGGGGGGGTTTCTTACTAAGGAGAAGGAGTACAAATGTACACAACAAATAATATGGATATGAATACAGTATGGATCCGAACAATAAAGGGTTTGATGTACATGAATGTGTGTTTTATTAGTTTAAATGGAGCTCATAAAGCACATGATTCACTCACTTGTTCAATGTTCAGGCTGTAAATTACATAAAAGTAAAGTTTATGAAAAAAAAAGTGCACATTAAAGCCAAAACTGTAAATAATTAACTGACAATATATATCATAAATATTATTTGATCAAGATACAGTAAATGTTGTGCTGATCATTTTCTTAGATAATGGATCAAATGTATTGGACTTGAACTGAAGTAATTTAAAGGTATCACCTTGATCTCTGTAAAATATATATATATTTTTTTTTTATATATATATTCTGCCATTTTAACAAGGGTACATTCAGTTAAACGGAATATGTCTCTCTCATCTTGCCAGTAATGGGTTCATGCTTAAACATTCACAATTGCATCTAACGAGTCACATTTGTGTTGTTTGATTAGTGCAGCGAGGAGAAACTTTCAAAGAGATCAAGAGCTTCTATGTGAATATTGCATGTTCTCCATGTGTGCACGGGTCTTGTCTCAGAGGTGTGTGTGTGTGTGTGTGTGTGCGTGTCTGGTCCGCGATGCTCTGGTGTCCTGACCGCGGTGTACCCCACCTACGCCTCTTATTCAACTGGGCTCGGCTCCAGCATCCAGTGACCCGGAACGGGACGAAAAGGTATGTGAAATGGATGAACGTCTGTGTTTTCCCTGAATGAGCATGTAGACGTACGTCGGAGCGACAGGGCCTTACCTTGGCCGGGGTCTCCCTGGCTGTTTCTGAGTCTGACCAGCGATGTTTGAGTTGGGAGGAGCTGGGCACACATTCACAGAACGTCTGCATGGGACAAACAGACAGGGCCACCAGTGTTGGCGTTTGTTCAAGTCACATGTGCAACCAAGCATGCAAGCACATGCGCACAAACTGGCATGTACACATGCACAAAATCACACACAAAAAGGGTGGGGGGGGTATCTTTCGGATTTGCATTTGAATCACAGCACTGCGCACAGCTTTCAAACCAGACGCTCAAATCTAAAATAAAATCGATGTTAGCAGATAAATGGTGCTCGAGCTGATAAACTACAACCACCTACACAGAAAATTGCACAGTGACATAGAAAGATTTGAAGAGGCACTTGTACATCTCAAAGGTATCACTGAATTCAATCGTTTACGACAGGCTCGGTGCATCTTTTCCAGTGATGGCTTTGCAAATCCCCATCAAACAGAGTTTCCTCTTACTTCAAATAAAATAACAAACACAGAAAAGGGACATTTAATTGAGCGTGAGCAGGGTCTGCTGTGTGTACGCCAGCGAGAATTCACACATGCAGGTGAAGGTAGGTGTTTGTATACAATATCTGAACATTAAGTGCTTGAGTACATGTACGTATTTGCACTCACATGTGCATTAATCTGCTTTTATCTCCACAGGAGCACCAACTACTCGCGGAGTAATTATGAAAGCAGGAGCTTTCAAGCTGCTCCAGAAAAGCACGCAGTTCCGTGACCTTAAACACTGCTGCTCCCACTGTGGAACTGCTCAATTAGCCTGAGACAATAACACCAACACAAGGGCGCGCACACACACACACACACACACACACACACACACACACACACACACACACACACACACACACACACACACACACACACACACACACACACACACACACACACACACACACACACACACACACACACACACACACACACACACACACACACACACACTTGAAAATGGATGCAATACACATTTTCCAATTAATGTATCCATATATGATCTCCATCCATCCATGTGTGGCGTCATGTGGCTGCCTACGTGAATGTATGTGACTGCGACTAAATATGCACTTTACACTTGTTATGTGACAGTGTGTGTTTTATCGTCAGCAGGAGTGTAACAGGATTACTTTAAAGCCCGCCTTAGTTCTCAAACACTAAGGGGCAGAAAAAGACAAAAACAAGCTTTGGCAGTGGTGAAGACTGGCTTGGCAGAGGTGTTTGCAAACAACTGCCTTCTTACACCCCCATCAGACAGGCTATGTTTATGTCAAACTGACATGATGCGACTCTAATGTTCACTCTGCTTCTTTTCCACCATTTTTTTTGCCTCTGTTTTGATCCTCTACCAATCTCTAGAACCGGGGTGAATGTAATGGCTTTGAGGGCTCCACAGGTTATAGTAAAAGTTAAATGAAGTCTCCCACATAGACTACCAAATGTAAAATAATTTTAGTTCATTTGATGCATTTCTCTCTCCAAGCTTTTGTTGATTGAAGTTTTTCTTTGGTTTTCTTTTCTTTGGGGAGCTGTTTTGAATGACTTCCTAATGTTCTTCTGTCAGAATAAATGCCCCTTTGGTTACATCATTCTATCCAACATCTGTTTCTTAAGTGTAAATAGCTGTGGCTTATGTGGTGCAAAACAAGAGCAACACTATTTCAGCATTGTCATTGGGCTATTTCTTCTTGTGGAAATCAGCTGCATACTGTAGGATAATAAGTTCAACTTTAAACTGTTTAACTATGTTATCTAACTGTAAAATGATGCCTAAAAGGCTCCATATAGGTGCATTCCACAACTTCCAACAGCTATAAGTGACAACTTACATAAATACTTTTATTTCAATGTTTCAACAAGAAAAAATTATACATTGCTAACCAGTAGTCACAAAGATAAAAATATCGATTTAAGCCTCCATTTAAACATCTAAGTTCAAGTACGATCAAGCAGACTAAGGCATGACAACACAATACTTCTATATGTTACTTAATGGAAAATTGCGTAAATATCAAATAATATAAAACATGGACAACAGGAAGCATCAAGAGAGTTTACAACTGTTCAACTTTTAAAAAGAGAGGAGATTAGATGAATCACTGACTCTGACCTTCGACTGTTTCAAATGCTGAGCATATTACCGCAAGGCTTTCTTTCGATTTCGCATTGCCAAAGATGGAAAGATTCACTGTAACCTTCATATTCGACTGCCAAACTCTCATCAGTCCATCATTCAGGGAGAGTAAATACAAGCAAGAATGTGCATGCAAAAATAGATAAACGTCTTGCAAGGTGTTTGAGACATATTTTGCTGTTTGTAATTGAATGGACCAACAATCTACAGAAAATCTGGGTTTTCCAGTCGCTGATCCGCTGGGTTTAAAAACATTGCTGTGTGAAAGTGCCAATTTAGTTCAACTGGAGAGCTGCAGTAATAATATATATATATTTTTTTTTTTTTTTTTTTTTGGTTTTTGAGATATTGCATTTCCAAAAATGAACTTCACCTAAAATCGGAAGAACTTCAGTTTATCATTTAGCAAGAGTAAATATGAGATTCAAGTTTGAAACAGATTCCACAAGACGAAATCCAAGCCAAGTGGTTTCAAAGAAAGAGACAACCACAAAACATGGGATTCTCAGTCTCAAATGCATGGCGGCTTCAGCTGCGTTTGAATATTCATCCCATTTGATGTTAAATTAAAAAAAATACCACCCATGGCTATTAACAAAGAGAAGCATATGTTACCTTCAAAACAGTGTGAGAACACAGTGATCCTGACCTTTGAGTGCCGGCCGGTGCTGAGCATGTTTCTCCGGGGCTTTCTTGAGATATTGCTTTTCCCAAATAAGAAGTACACCAAAGGTCATTGTGACTTTGACCTTTGGACACCAAAAACTCATTAGCTTACCATTTATCTCCAGCAAAACATTGCAACTTGCACTTGTGGCTACTGTGTAGGCTGAAAGAATTCAAAGTCAATCCAAGAGTTGACCCATGACCCCACGTGTGGCATCTCAGATATAAATCCTCAGCATGCACCCCCCCACCCCCCCCCAAAAAAAAAAAAGAAAAACATTAGATACCCAGCCTGTAGCTACGGCCTATGAAAACATTTCAACTGCAGACATGTGAATGTGCTTATTGGTATGTGTGCATGGAGGCATCTGCGTGGTCGTGCTTGCCTTTGTGTTCATGTCGTCAGTGAACTGCTGCATATGCAGCTCACACAGTCATTGTTATGATGGCTGACCAATAGTTCACCCCGCTTTGCTCTAAGCGTTTTCTTGTAATATGTAAGACAGCGAGAAAAGAATAAAAGAAGGCGGCAAGAGAGATAGAGAGAGAGCGAGAAAAGAGTTAAGTTGCGGTGGGTGTGTAGGTGGGTGGCTGGGTGGGGGAACGAGGGAGATTTGAGAGAGGTGTGCTGAATTATAATGAGCAGCCTTAGGGTCAGCGATTGAAATCTGTGTCTGTTCTGCCTAAAACATTGCAGCTGTCTGTGCTTGCAGTACACAGACGAGCTTCAGAGCTACATCGCTAAATAAACACAGACTCCACAGTAGTGTGGCTAAACAAACTAACAAGTAAGCTACACGGTAAAACAAACTGAAGTGAATGTGTACGTCTTAGATGCCTGGTATTGAGAATTCCTGCATGGCTTTTTATGCAGGCACATAAATAGGCACAAACAAAGATTGGGCCAGAAACCATCCTGCTTTATTGCGAGAGAGAGACTGAGAGAGAGAGAGAAATACATGTGAACGTAGACACACAGAACAAAGGTTGCATGTTGCAGCTGCAGCCCACTCAGATTCCTCACACTCGTGCCTTCCCATTACACAGAGCAGCATGTATCAGAGCTTTAGTTTGTTCATCCACCCTGCCAGGTAATGCTCACGTTGGGGTTCTTTGCAGCCGGTGCACACAAACATGCACGCATGCACTGCAGTGACACACCAATATCTGTGGGGCTTCTTGTTGGCAGTGGGCCCGGAGTGGGCATGACTGCTTGGCAGTGTTTGTCTAGTCCTAATCTGACTCCACAAACTCCACCAGCGGAGAGGATTTACACCTAATAGAATATTTGGTCTTTTTATTGCTTGGACCTTACAAGCAAAATCCTATCTGATGAGGCACGTCTGAGAAGACAGGAAGGGCTCAGACTTATCCTGGGTGTGACCGAACGTGGACGTGCACACTTTTTGAATGAGCGTACAATGTGTGTGCAGGCCAGCATGTGTGGACATAAATCTTTTAGCCAAGAATCCCCGGACTATTTGAGAATATATCGGCTCTTTCAATGTGTTGTTCTTCCCATGTAATGCCTCAATTTGCTGAATACCTTATGTGAGTGCATGAGACTCACAGAAGGTGTGTTTAAGACCGCTGCTCACTAAGCTGATGGAGTGGAAGAGGCTTTGCATACATTCACAGGTGGGCTTACTAATCATTTAATGGAACATGCAGACTGCTCAGCGAGGGGATTCAGACTGGCACGGCGATGGACAAAGAGAAGAAAGAGGAAAAATAAAAAAGTAAAAGGATATGAGTCCAGCAGGTGCAGCCACTCTTGCACAGTTCATCAGTATTTCATCTAAGAGATTAGGCCTGCATTCACAAGAAAACACAGGGTTAACAGTGAATAGATGAACTCATGAATAAATTAAGGTTGTTGTGACATTCTTCCAAAAATAAATGCTGAGGATTTCCAGGATGCCATTAGAAATTAAGCGGCTGTTCGAATAAATGGAGAATCGTGTTTAAATTAGCAATCATTTCTAAGAACTTTTTTTCGCCTAACCTACATTTGCATTGCTTCACTATTACTCAGTACAGGCATTTTAAATAATTGTTCTCTGAGCTGGCAAGGTGCTTTACATTAAACAGTGATAATTCACAGACAGTCCAATCACTTTGGAATAATATAGCGGCACAAAAAAAAAAGCAAAACAATGGTCCAAATCTGTGATTGCTTCAGGAGTATATAGCCAACAGCAAAGTGAGTGCAAGCAAACATCTGTCAACCGATACTGACTCTAAAGAATGCTCTAATAGGTAATACCACAAACTGTATATTAAGACGTATATATTGACATAGAGACTGTGATGGGGACTGGAAGTGAAATAAAAGCATCCACCCACAGAGGAGGTAATACAAGTCTTTACATCATACGACCGACATTTCCTGTACGCTCAGTTTTCCTGTTACTACTCATATACCAAAATTAGGGGCATGTGCTTGTCTTAGACTTCCGTTTCCCATTTCTCATCATGCAATATGTAGGCAGGTGCAATACTTTTTGATGCATCTACTCATGTAGTTTTGTTATATTGGACAGTACTGATGAGAATTTGCCAAAAATGCTCCAATCGCAAATATATTCCATGGAAGATTGCTCCATTAAAAGAAAAAGAACAAAGAAATCTACTTCATGTGATTTGGAAAGTTCGATGCTGCCATGACCATCTGCCTATCATTAATTGATAATTTAAGATTTTTTTTGACTTGACACCAGCTGCAACTTCGTCATTTTCCAGTATTCCAGCTAAGCTGCAAACTGTTCAGCAAGTGTTTCCAAAGTTGCACCCTCAACTATAGTTTCACAAACACTTGGATCAGAGATGTAAGCGTGTGAACGCGTCATTGGTCACCGCGACTAATGTTCATCTGGGTGTCTTCACTTCGTCAATCCTTCTAATTACCAATGTTGGCCAGGCTATTTTAAAAATGTGTTTCAGTAATGTCAACCTCACCTCACCTGCCTGCTGGCTGCAAGCTCAAACACATTGGGATATTGGCCCAAAACATCCACCTGCAACCCAATTAACAAATATGTTGCAAGAAAGTATTAGCGTATTGGTGATTGGGAATGTTTATAATTACATTTCTTTGTGCAATTAAAAAAAAAGCAACGCTCATCTATCTTCATAATAGTCTTCAAGCTTTTGTAAAGTCCACTCTTTCTCTTTAGGAACGTTTTCAGTACTTAGAGTGAAGGTTTATGTGTGACATATCTATCCATAATGACCGAGCCAGCAGCCAACACTGATGTTACAAGCAAAACACTGCAGCAACGAAACAATTTTATCCACCTTAAAAAATCAATATCGAAGTCAAAAAAATCAATATAAGCTAAGTTTATGTCTACATTTACAATATAGTCACAACTTTGTTGTCAGACAACATTTCTTGGCTGGATATCAGAGTTAAATAAGCTGAATCTTAGTCTCTCACACTCACCAGACTCCATGTGTGGAATCAGTCAATTTAACTTGCTAAATAAACACAGGGGCAGATGCTTTACTGCTGCCTGGTGGTGTTCAGATCAATATGGAAATATCAATACTTCCGATAACAAATGTGTCCTTTTTAGGATCGATTCATGTGTTCAGCGATCAATATTTACGCTCTACATATTAATTTAAAGTAAACATGCCTGTTTCAGCTGCTGGAAACTATTTTTGTTTGTTGTAAAAATGGGAACTCTGATTAAATACATCCTTAATGCAGTGGAAATCAAATTTCCGAGCATTTGCAAACACAATAGTATTGTATAGGTAAAAGCAGATGAGCTGAAGGAAAAACACTAGGTTTGTTTAATAAGTGAACCTGATGTACAGTATGTGCATCCAGTTTTGTACTTTCATTGTTTTCTTGCTTTGATGCTTTGCAGAAGTCAAAGTCAAAGGTCAACGGAGAGACCGAAAGAAGGCAGTCTTGCCTGGCCTTATGAGGAAGTAAAAGAGCTCTGCAATCCACGCAGGAATACACACAGCGAATCATTATAACTAGTTTGACCCCAATCCCTCCTCCTGAGAGAGAGGAAAATACTTTTTTTTTTTTTTTAATTGCTTTATTGTCATAGGGAAGTCTCAACATTTTAGTGTGCCTGTGTACAGTATGTCCTGAAATCTATGTATTTCAGCTCTTTGTAGCTCTAGGTCTGAGATCTGTGTAATGGTGACGTAGTCCTACTAAAAATAATAAATGTTCAAAGTTACCTTGGAAATCTACAGTACAGTAACTGACTATTTAGTTTTTCTCCTTAAAATTGCACACAAAAATTTGGACATTCTCCTTCTGTTTTCTGATGTTTCACTATGGCAATGATTCAAAGTTATAATTAAGAGACAAAGTAGGCGACGATGCCAGTTATCCAGATTGAGACTGCAGAAGTTGCCAAATATAATACTGATGAAGTTAAATCAATGCCAAAAGTTGTGCCAAAATGAAAGTTTTAAATGTAATTCATTGTGTTTTATATAGTTACAGTATATGAAGTCGAGATGGTGGTAGTTCAAATATTGGCTGGGCCAGTATATGGATGGATGGATGGATGGATGGATGGATGGATGGATGGATGGATGGATGGATATCAACAGCAACTCAAAGTATTTAGGCATAGTCTAAAGGCAGGAGTCTTTTATGAACATGGTATTGTTATTGAGTTGAGCAGCAAGTTACGTGATCTATCATAAAGTGAATGCATCCATTTTGTTTTGCTTTTTGAACTTCAGTACATTTCACAACTTGTATTACTTCACCTCGACCTAGGCAACAAAGCAGAATTGGTATATCAATTTTTAATAAGCACTTCTTTTTCCATTGCTTTATACCTGTACTTCAACTTAAGTAACTTAGACGTCACGTTCAAACTGTGTTCCATGAAGGCAATATACATGACAACACTAAAGTGGCATTAAAAAGCTGGGGAAAAGATTGTGTGATTATTTTACCAGATGCAATATTGATGGTTATTTAATGAAAAATACCACTTATGTGCTCGGATTTGTTAAGCGCTGTGAAAATGAGTCATCCTGTCACACTGACATCGGCATCCTTGTCATTGATCTCAAAGACGCTGTGCACTCACAGTCACACATCTCCGTCCAGCTGCACATAAAATCATCACTGAGTAGGAAGTCCTGATTAAAAACAAGTGAAACCTGCCAAAGGCAGCACACTCCTTAGACTTGCAATGCACATGGCATTACAACTGATCCTTTAAGCTCTGTGGCAAGTTATTCACAAGCATACGACCGATATAATGCAATGCATCTTCAAACTGTGCTTGTTTCCAAACTGTTTTAACCAAAATGGATTTGCTTTGACTCGTTGTATTATTGTCAACCAAGTAGCACATCTCGTTCAACAAAACATGTTTTGCTACGTGAACAAATTGTTTTGTATCACATGCTTTCAAATTCAATTTATTTTTATAATACAGCTTAACATGTTTAGTTCTTACCACGTGTGAAGCCTGGTACAGAGTAATGCAAAGGGTTTTCTGTTTAATTTTCGAGTGAGGTCAAAGGGTTAATACTGCGAACCCCAGTTTGCAAGAATGAGATGAAAGGACCCAACAGTATTGAGCAGTTTCTTGTAAATCTGATGACAAATACGTTCACCCACTATAGCAGGGATGTCAACCACATTTTAGTTCGGGGGCCACAATTCATCTTGAGTGGGCAGTGCCGGTAAAATAGTGCCACAATAACCCACAAAAATTTTATTTAAAGTTTTCCTTTTTTAAGTTTTACGTTTTTTGGAAGTTTTAACAATACGTTCTGGTGCAAAAAAAACAGGCATATGTCCAAAAAAAGGTATCCTATAGCTGTTGCATTATGTATGATTTTACAAAGTCACCCTGGCAGCATAGCTTTGAGGCTAATGCTAGTTTGCATCTTTTTTGCAACAAGGTAGCGTTCTTTCATGACTGCATCACATATCTCAGCTCGGCTTATTGTGCTGTGGACACGACGCTTAGGAAATTCGCTTAAAAAAGAAAATCAATGTTTTCTGACAATTTCTTCCAGTTTGGTGGTTTTTGGCTCGATTGGAGTGTCTTACAGGCCAATTTTGGGGATTAGTTTTAGTACCAAGAATGAACTAACCTGTAAACTGATTACATGCAAGTTCATTCAAAGAACACGCGACTCAAGTGTGTTGTCTCCCATAAGACCTTGATGCAGACTTATTAAAGCTATTATTAAAGATTGCGTCACCTTTTCATAAAGCCCTTTCACGTTTCCACTGTGACAACAAAACACTGCAGTATACTGGCAGGTATGGAAGCTAAACTCAAGGACATTTGTTTCAAATAAGAGGATTAACACTTAAATTCTGCACCGACATTCCATATTTACACACTTTATCCACCATAATATTTAACTTGCCTTTGCCGGTGAATGAAGACAACACTACAAAAGAATGTCTGAGCCCTCACTCGTTACACAGAATACTTGTTGCCACACAGGACCACAGACAAAATATTTTAACCTTCAACATATCCTTCATGAAATAAAAAATACAATTATAATTAAAAAAAAATAAAAAATCAGGGACAAAGATAGTTACATTGACTGCTGAATTCGATAAGAGAGTTGTTTACTTTGCCACCGTCTATATTCTGTTCTGCAGACCTCAGAGATTTGGGGATATTTTAGAGGACACTGCAAGGGAGGATGTGATGGCCAGCATATCAGCTTTTACAGACTTCAAAGGGGACTATTCCCTGTATGGCTAATGCCTGACAACATTTTGGGACTCCTTGGAAAGTGGCACAAAAATAATGATTATAACAGGCGCCCTGGCTGTTTGGTAACAATACAAATTATATAAAGTAATACGAGGCGTAATCACGCTACTCACTTTTTTCTCGCCTTCAGCCTAAATCATATTTGTTCTTACTGTTCAGGAGGTTTTTGGCCAAGTAGAGTGAAAAAGCATAAAAAAACAATATAAATAGGGACAGGCTGTCCAAAAGTGTTTTCATTAGCTTCTGCTTCAGAATTTTGTTTTGCAGCTGATTAGTTGGATCTGCTTGGGGATTAGTGATTTCCAACAAAACAAAATACGCTTAACACACCTTATCAAACTGCCCTTCAGCTAAAAGGAAACAAACACATTTGAACACGTCAGCATCCGAGAATTTAGACAGCCAAGACATGCAAGCTGCAGTGACATGGATTAGGATGACACTCGGCGATGGATATTTTGCCTCTAACGCAAATGGAGTACTTTTTTAGTAGGTATAGTCATACCAGAATTAGGTATCAGCATCCATACTACACAGGGTACTCATAACAGATCCCCGATACAACCTGGTGAGTATTACATGATGTCATCCTTCAATGACGTCAGCAGCAGGTAGGCCAGAGACGAGGAGCAATGTTCGTGGTTTGGAGATTCTTTAATATTATGCAAGACAAAGGTTAGACTGATCTTATATTATGTTCTGCCAAAATATCAAGAGTATTTGAAAGCCAGTTCATACGACACCAGCAACTGAGTCATTTGGACCAGCAGAATTGGCCCGATGTCACTTATTATTTGAACTACATGCCACATGTACCACTTCCAGGGCTCACACAGCAGCGATACTAAATGCTAAACATGATTAAAGTACAACTGACACTTATTAATAGCGAGCTGGACCACGTGGCGGCCACAAAAAGTTCAGCCCCTCGGTCTACAGGCGAGGGCAGTGCGTTGCGTCTATCTATGCATTCTGTAGATGCGGTAGTATGCAACAGTCAAGACTACTACATAAGAGGCTAAAACTTAGTACTCTTACTTGTACTCATCCTTTGAATTAGTTTTTAGGTAATTTTTTTGGTTTAATAATATGCAAAAGATAAGACCTGTGCAGGATCCTGCACAATATGCATCTACAATTAATTAATTAGAAAAACACATGCATTGTGACATCTTTTTTTTTTCGCTCTGCACACAGTGTTTAAGTGCAAATTTTGTCCTTGTGTAACAGTACTTCACCAACCGTGTAAACTCGGGAAACACAATCGGCTGCATCAGCTGAAACAAATGCATGTAAACAGTGAGAGAAATGCTCTTCACCTTCAAAATAAGACAGCATGCAGAGGAAGAGGAGGGAAGGGAGGCCTGTAGGAGACAGGGGAGGGGGGTTTAGTTCAATCCTCAGAGACAAATCACCCGCTCTACCCTCCACTGCTTGTCCTTGGAGCGCACACTGCAATCGGCCACACGCGGCGAGCGAGTCTGTCACCCATCGTCCCTGAGACATACCAACACATTCGAATGCAAAAACACATCGCAGCAGACGCTATTATAAAGCACACAATCACTGTGAGGTCAGAACGGCTTCTTCGCAGGCATGAAGTCAAACGGCCAGATTGAAAGAGGGCGTTCAGTTTCAGGAGGCTCGTAATGCTCCATCGGATCTCACATGACACGCAGGACCTGCAACTGTGAGTGTTTCAGTTCTCTAATCTGAGGTAGTTAGATTGTTAGTGTGTGAACAAGGCATGTAGAGATTATTAAACCTTTATAGGACACATCCAGACCAATAACTGGAAGGAAGGTGGGATAGCACAATGGATAGGCAGTTAGGTGGACAGATAGAATTACTGATGGATGGATGGCTAGATAGATGGATATACAGTCCACTGTGGGTGACTCCATAGATATCTATCTCCATTTTTCGGACGTTTTTATAGACCTTCGTACTGGCTTGGTTTGATTCAAGTTCTAGTAATGCCTTGATGGTTTAAGACCCATTGAGGCACTGAATGAAAAATCGAGCTGTACAAATAAACCTGACTTGAAAATTAAACTTCAATATTTATGATGTCAGTTGAGTAAAGGGGGGGATTTCAGCATAACTGCATAAAATGTCCAAAAACATAACATCCTGGAGCATTGCCACACACACATTTAGCAGGGTAATATTCTAATGGGGTTTATAAATGTGAAAACAGCACTTTGGTACCATCAAAACATTCTTATTGCTCTGTGAGTGTCCTCAAGAACAGAATGGCCACCTTGCCGATTCGACGTCAACACATACAAACACACACAAGGAGATTCCTTTGTGGAGGGAACTCATTCTTCCCACAAAATAGTGAGGAGATAATTATGATGTTACTCGCTTTATCTTTGTCTGAAATAATCAAAATGATTCTCATCAAGGACTCGTCGCATCTTCACTTCACAGGCTCACATGTCTCTCTACTTCTCTTTCCAGCCTCACTTCAATTTCTCCTTTTGAAATAGCAGGGCACTTACTGTCATGATTGCAGTTGGGTGCACGCGAAGTGCACAATCATACAAGATTCACATGTACCCAGACACACAAACACATTCACACACGTCCCAATGCTTCGTATACAAAACACCGGCCGTAATGCGTCCCCTGCAGACAAAAAACAAAAAACAGAGTCTCATTCTGCCACATGTCATGAGGGCTGCATGTTTTTTTGGTGTGGTTTTTTTTGTGTTTGACAGTATCTTTGGTCTTTAAGTTGTTTTTTTTTGTTTTTTTTCTGTATTTGTGTAGACAGGCAACAAAGTTGGATTGCTATTATAGGTGATTCTCAACTACCGAGTCCCAGGAGAATATGGACTGGGAGTCACGGCACTCTGTAATCACCATTGTTGTTATTGTCCATCAAGTCATGCATGAGCAGAAGAATTATTTACTATGCCGTGTTGCATGTGAGTGCTAGCAGCGCTTCCTTCATCTACACGGAGACAGAAACCATGTGTTTTCAGAAAGTTGTGTTTTCCCCCGTTGACACGACAACGGAGTCGGAGAATTTTCAAAAAGTTCCACCTTGGGACCCAAACACCAAAAAAAGCTGAAAACGTTTTGGTGTGAATGGGGCTTTTAAACAGACAAAACTGGGTCTGCAGTTCCCACCAGCACTGTTTCAGAAGCAGTTTTCTTTTTTTGTTATTTTTCCTTGATTATTGACTTCTGGCTTTCTGCCACCAGGCATGATGTAAAAGTTGAACTCACAAAGTTGAACGCAATCGATTTGTTCGTTTTCGAGCATGAATGCACAGGCCATGGAAAGTCATGATATTGTGATATATTGTGCCATTGCGCAGGTTGTCACGTTTGTCATTTTTGTTGTTTTACATTCTAAGGATGTGATAATTGCCCCCATATGTCAGTGATCAAAGCGGGGCAACACACGCCTCTAATTTTAAACATCTAACCCCCTCCCCCATTACCACTACTACCACCACCATCTTCACATGCAGACATGCCAGTATAAGGCAAGATGAATCTCCACCCCAAAGCCTTGCCACTTTGACGGCAGTGTGATAAGAAGGTCGACACTTCTTCTAACAGGCAAAAATGAAGAGCTGCCTCTCCCTAATGTGTACATTTGCATAGATCGCTATGTGCGCACCATGCAGGCACTCATAAATAATACATGCATGTTATGGATACCGGTGTCTCTGCTTCATGGTAGAGCTACCTTGCGGAATAACTTATGGTTGGAGCTCAAGTAAGCACTTCGGCTTGTGTGTGTGTGTGTGTACGAGTCTCAATCTGTCCCTCTGTGTCCATTAATCTTTTTGTATATGTCGGCATCTCCGTTTGTACTCAGCGGGGGGGGGGGGGTGTACCCTACTTCTTGACAATTTGACCTTGGAAAAGAGATCATATTTTGATGCCGATGGGGCGAGACAAATGTGGTGTTTCCTCCTTTCCTCAAACAGATTGTGTGTACGTGGGGGTCGGTTTGACAGTGTGCGCTTGCCGCTTCGTTCATGTGGGAAGGCTGTGCCGCTTTTGCGGCAGTGTGTTTGCACGTGCACACGTGTGCCACTACGTGAGCAAAAGATGTGTTGGCTGAGTGCTTTCGGGTGGCAAGTGCTACATGTTCACTCTCTCCCTGAGGGGAGGTTGTGCTGCAGTGGATATTGGTCTTCTAAGGTCATGGGTATATGAACTCAACTTTTCTATCCATAAATCCAAGTTGTGCTATCACAAATGAACAAATCATTCCCTGAACCTATCAAGTGCTATACCTCACCTTTATGTGTTTTCTATGTTGGAAAGAAATGATGCACCGAAATGGAACATGCAGATAAATATAGAAAATCAGAAATGTGTAGTCTCTCACCGCACAGTGGTGTAAGAAGATTACATCCGGATTTTAACCATTAAGGTATTTTATACCATTCAAGTTCTAAACCTAACACTTGACATTTTCTCCTCAAAAGTAAATGTGAGGATATTGCTTTTGACTACAGCCTAGTAAACCATCAAAAAGATACTCTGGATGCCAACAGTATAGTGCCACTACTGGCACTACTCATAAATACAAAAGCAATTTTCTCAATAGGGCATTCAGCATAATAGGAGCATTCTAAATTTCTGAGCACAACAACCCTTCAGAAGCTGTGGGCAATGAGAGGAGCACATACAGTAGATAGGGATATGCATGCATCATGAAGGAGCCTCTTGATGTAGAGTGTGTGTGTGTGTGTGTGTGTGTGTGTGTGTGTGTGTGTGTGTGTGTGTGTGTGTGTGGGGGGGGGGGGGGGGGGGGGGGGGGGTGATTGCTAGCTTTTTTCAAGGGGTAGTATCACTCACAGGGAACTGTTTACGCAATAGTGTGATGTGTTGAGAATGGCACAGTTTTCAGTCCCAATGAGAGCAGACATTTAGTGTTGGAGTTACGAGGAGGCGACACAGGCAAATGTTAAAAGGCAGCTGGGAGAGCAGATCAAAATTGAAAATTAGCATCTGTAAGTAGCAACAAATAAAACATCTCCGGGATGTACCTTTTCTACCAGTCCAAACCAGGGCAAACGTGGATAGACGGACACATGCACTTTAATGGGGCTAATCACCCAGAAACCCGAGGTAAATATAACCTGCGTACTAAGAGAACATGAAAACTCCATGCAGAAAGGACTACAAGCCAAACAAGGACTCCACCAGGGAATTGCCCAACTGTTGGTCGAGACTACTCATCAATGCATTTCCGGGTGGTCTCGTTTACGCAACAACATTTTCAACTAAAAACACAAGACTGTTTTGGGTGTCCGTTTACACGACTACGGTGTTTGGAACATTTTGAAAAAAAAATTTGAAAACACATGTACACACACACACACACACACACACACACACACACACACACACACACACACACACACACACACACACACACACACACACACACACACACACACACACACACACACACACACACACACACACACACACACACACACACACACACACACACATCCCCCCCCCCCACAAACTATGCAAATACTAAAAAAAAAAACCTTTTCACAAACTTAAAATAAACATACCTTCGAGATTATCTGTCAATGTGATATGTGTAGTGATTAAGTGTTTTTTGTTTAAATGTCCCCTCTCTTAAAGCTTCTTATTTCCTCAAGGAGGTTTGAAACTACACTGCAACCTAATGCTATTACATTATTCAGAAAGTATGCTGAACTTTAATACAGCAGATTTTTTTTTTCTTTAAAGTGACGGGGGAAAATGCTGAAGGACATTTTGAAAAGCGGTGAAATTAACAGTTGTTGAAGGCAATGTTAATGCAATCCAAATTGCAACTTAAAGCAATAAAACTTCATACTATGCTAACCCTATTGTCCAAATAAGAAAAGAACTGTGATAGCTTTAGCTGGTGGGAGTACAAGAGGAAGTGCAGGAGACACATGTAAAATGGAGGCAGACTTTATTTTGAGAGCTAAGACCTAAAGCCACCAGGCTGAATCCTTTGGACTCGGGAGCCAGTGGATATGAAAGCAGAAGCGGTGGCTTGCACTCTGGCTGCTTCTGAAAAGAACTGCCACAACTGTCTTTTTTTTTCTTCATCTTCTTCTTCTTCCCGTGAATTAAATAAGGCTATGTCAAAAAAATAAAACCAAACACTCACATGAAGGCAAGGACTAAATCAAAGTAGAGTGACTGCATAACTGGACCAATTGAGTGCTGTTCGCTTGTGCTAAACATCAGTCATGCTCAGGAAATACCAGACAAGTTATTCTCTGTATTTACTGAACCAGAACTATGAAATAACTCACCTGGTGTCTGGCAGGTTGGTAATACTGGCTTGTCACGAGGTGTAGTTACATGAGAAAGAGGCGTGAAAAACACGCCTATATCCAGGTATGTAAATTGCTTCGCGTGATAGCGGTGCAGGCCCCTCCCTCTCATCTGCATGTCAACACTTCTACCTGAATCATTTTTAACAGTAGAAGGGGATAAAAAGCATCCCCCCCCCTCTGCATAATGATTCAATGGGTTTTCACACCAGCTCATTTTAGATCATTGAGTTTTTACAAGTATGGTATAATCAGATGTTTCTGTTAGTAAAGATCAAGAAACATAAGCCTCACGGCCAGGCTGAAGATCTTGGATAGAACCATCAAATGTGTCCTATTCTACGGTGCCGAGACCTGGAAGTAGCCAAAATCCTCACAGACACTGAGTGTCGAGGTGATTGTCAACTGGTGCATGCGGACCATCTTTCAGATTCCATGGTCTTGCATATCTATGGGAGATTACCACCCAAGAAAGAATGGTGCACCAAATACACAGTCGGGAGTGGAGGTCGAAAGAGATGTGGTTCAGATGTCACAGCAGGAAAGTGGTTATGAAACCAGGTGGTGGGGCCTTCAATACCAAAGTGGTGAAAAAAAATCGGTGGGAGTGTAAACCAAACAAAGTACAGTATGACAATTAACAGTGTGGTCCGCACCAAAAGTGCCTCCTCAAACAAACTAACGAGTATGAAAACATAAACTGTAGTTCATCAGCAGTGTGGATCAAAAAGATGTCAATTAAAACCGAGCTGTCCTCAATTTAGAGTGTAACTCCCTTCAAAAAATGTTAATGTACACCAAGTATTACATTTTTGTTGAATGTCACAAATGTAGTTAACGGTTAGTGTAATAGCAAGTCGACCTGGTCTTCCCTGCATTGAGCGTCGCTCTCTGCGTGCATGTGTGTTTTTTCATGACAAAAAGTAGTTTTTCCAGCCCTTTCCATGTGAGTGGACATCATTTTCAAAATGTTTTTGTGCAGATGCAAAACTTTTCTGTAATGAATAACGCGAAAACTATGCTTTTTCACTTGAAACGTTATGTAAATGGGGCCTAAGTCTCAGCAACGTTCATTATAATCTTAAATCTCATTTCGTCTTCTTTGAACAATCCCAATTTCTTTTTCTAATAAAAACTGACGTGTACATTTTTTGTTTTTAATGGAATTAACATTGTCTTTACCCTTCTCTTATTACTGTGTTTTCTGGTTTCCTTTCATCCCAAATTGAGCTTTCATCACTGATCGCACCCTGCTTATATCTAATTGTTCATCCACAGAAGAACAGCACAAGCTTAGCAGCTTTTATCTCTGGTGATGCACATGGCTGAGTAACGTCACTAATGGAAAATCAATGTGCCACCAAACTTTTTTTTTTCTTTTTTTCGGTACCGCATTACTTTCATTAGGACCAATTAATCAACACATGCAAATCTGCTGAGCCTGCCAGCTCTACATGAGTGACGATGCAACAATAAGTGATGATGGCGAACGTGTTTGTGTGATCCCCCCCATTAGAAAATGCAAAAACCTCAAAACAGAGACACACGGGGAGTTAATTAATGCAGCTCTCCACTGACAATTTCTCTGGAGTTACCAGATTAAACCACTTCATTAGTGTCTAGAGAGACAACAGACAGGCAATGAGAAAGGCAGCGCTCAGGGAGAGGGGGGGAAAGGGAGATGGAGAAAGAGTCAGAGCCCGCTTTGTTAGTGTGTGAAAGAGCCACTTTCAAGACAGTAATTATGATGCAGAAAGAGTGTAATTTTTTTTTTCCCCCTGCAGAATGCCAGAGGGCTCCAGAAGTGCCTTCTAATAGTGATGGGTGACAATCTAATAGACCGCAGATATGAGTCGCGCACCAGCCTTAATTGGTGTTTAAACTTAAGCAGCTTGTCTGAACACATCCAGGCTCTTCCCTAAATGTGTCAGCTGTGCCTCCACCTTGTGATCCTCTTCTGCCATGAAACGACACATTTGATCAGTAAAGAGCAGTGTCACCGTGCATCTCATGCAATCTGACAGCTTGCAGTAATAAGCCCGAGGTGCCGTGAGTGTTGTAAAGGCTGATTAAGCCACTGTCACAGTTCACACTTCCCCAGAGATCCTCAAACTAAATACTAAAGTCACAATGAGCTGCAAGAGACTGGATTTGAATAGAAATTGCCACGGGTGACTTGAGAGATTTGTGTAGCAGATGCTCCCGTATGTGAACACTATGGCAGAAAGTTGGAAAAAGAAAGGAGTAAAACTCTTGAGTTGTTTAAGGTTGTCTATATTAATTACAGTGGTTTTGGCCTTTTCTGCTTTTCAGGTGAACAGCACAGGAGGGCATCTCACTCCAAATGACTTTTTCTCACATGGACTGAAGTGACAAAATAAATCTGCACTCGTGGATGAACCACTTTGCACCTTGTTGCTGCTTTTGGCAGCGTACGAGCGCGAACATGGCTGATGGGAAATGAAGCATTCTCTGTATAACTCTTATGGGAATGCTGCAGCGATGAGTTAAAATGCCTAGACTCCTAATGGAAGCGCTGGTCGTGAGAACAAACCACAAAAGTTTCTTTCCCTTATTTATTTATTTCTCTCCCTGAGTGTCTGTCAGCTCACATTTTGCACTCTCTCTTCACACATTCATTTCCTTTTCTCACTCCTCGGCTGAAAAGTCAATCCGAGGATCTTAGTAGTCTGATTGAAACCATAAATCCCTTTTTATTCATTTCCAGATTTTCATTTTGTAAGATCTCTTATTAAAAAAGAAAAAGAGAACAACGAAGGGGCTACTGAAAGCTCAATGCGCGGAGTGTGGGGTGACATTTAAAATGAGCCACAGCATCAAAATGGTGTAGCTAGTATAGCATCAGATCTCAAAGAAAAAAGAAAAAAAAAAATTAAAGTGCGGGCTGGGCGGCTGCGTTTTCGTGTGACAAATGCGACTAGTGAGTTGAACTTTATCCTAATAAACGGTGTGGGAGGTTGCTACCAACCCAAAGCTCTGATCAGCGTTTGACCCCTGGCCCTGCTCACAGCCAACTCTTAATTGTGACAAGGCACATATGGCGGATAATTATTCTGAATAATCTGTTGCCATGGTGACGACTGACCCTGACAGCCATTGATGCACCCTCTTGATGTCCGGCTCTGTGGTTGGAGGCGGTTTCCCCTCTTTGCCCTCCTAAAGTGCTGGGGATTAGAGATGTACATTATCACTTTAATCTCCTCTTTAACCCCTTCCATCAGCCTGGCATCCCCCCATGGAGAGCGAGAAAGAAAAAGAGAGAGAGAGAGAGACAGAGAGAGAGGCCCACGGCCACTCAAGAGCATATGGCCACAAACAGACGTATGCCTCCTTGCTCATATATTTCATGAGAGCCTCAATATAAACATCCAATTTCATTCTCCCCATAGTGCTGTCCTATCTCAGTAATCCACTTCAATCCTCATCTCCATCAGCTCCCTTCGGTGTTTGTAAGTGTATGCATGCGATATAAATACACCGCGCTGCTATTGAGCTCTTACTTAGCCTCTCCCTCAGACAGTCGTCTTTTTTACAAAATGGATAAACAAGCCTCCCGCTCTCGAAGGTGTACAACACGGCAAACAAAACTTTCTCGAGAGGCATTCCTCCAGATCCGCCCCCCCCCCTTCCCTCTCTCCCCTCTCAGCTGAGTGAGCATGAAATGTGAAATCACGCTGACTCATAATTGAGAAGCACCTGCAAGATAATTTGTTTTCAGTTAAAAAAAAAAAAAAAATAGACAAAAAATGCCGAGATTGAATGTGACTCAAATGAGTAACAGCAGTCAAAAAGCCATGGCAGAACGTATTAGGTAAAGATTATGAGCTTGAAATAGGAATCATTTTGTGTATAACACAGGGAAATATAAATTACGATTCCAGCAGCTATCGCCTCATGTATCAGGGGCTCAGTCAAGAACTCAGTGTTGTCCTCAGTGCTTATTTTAGATGATAATTATTCCGTCAATTATTTACTTGGCCTGGTTGATTGTTTGTTGAGCTTTTAAATGTCAGAAAATCGAGAAACCTGTTAGCAAGTGTCTCCCAACAACATGGAAAGCAGCCTGAAACACCTCGTAATATACTTTGTGAGAAACAAGCAATTGCATCACTCATTTCCTCAGTAAACATTGCTGAACTAAATTTTATGAATACAAATCAAAAGGACAAAATAAACCCTAACCCATCAGATGCAATACTCGCAGGCTATATATGAAAAATCTTTAACTACATGTCATTCATGCCTATGAACTACAAAGCCACCAAATAAATTAATGCACGTTGAAATCACAGAAAGTCAATGAAATATTTAAAAGAATAATATTTAGAGTCAACCGCCTGGAGAGGTTGTATTTAGGCCCCATTTAAACAACGTTTTAAGTGTCATTTTAGAAACGTTTCGGGTTTACGCAGCAAAGTTTGGAAAATGATGTCAATTTCCAAAAAAACGATGTAAATACCATGCAACATCAGGAGTTGATACTTTTAAAATTAAACCACACACATGCACGCGGAGAACAATACACTATAAACATTAATTAACAATGGTGAATACACAGACATTTGCATGGGCAGACAACCAAGTTGGATTGCTGTTGCTGGCTACTCAACGATAAAACTACCATACTACTAACTATTAAGTCCCAGCAGAAAATGGACTGGAGGTCATGACACTCTGGTTACCGCCATTGTTGTTATTGTCAATTTACTCGTACATATGCAGAACAACTATTTCAAGGACTCACGAATTGGTTTTATTGACATACCATTACACGTTTTTAAATGTCATGATACGCAAATCTGTTCCCAAGGCCTGGTCAACTAATGAAATAAAACAAAATAAAATAGAAGTGAAATGTAAAATAGAATAGAAATGTAATATAAAATTGGCACAATGTGTATTTACTACTACAGTGGTGCACATGCACAGCAGCAGCATTTCAGAAAAGTTGGCTTTTTCACTCATTTCCATGGAGACGGATTTGGAACATTTTCAAGAAATTCCACCTCGGAAGCCGCTTTCAAAAAGGTTGGACTTTTTTTACAAAGTTTTTACTCGAAAATGTGTAAACAGGGCCTTAATTTGACGCATTCTGCCAGATTTACTTGAAGAAAAAAAGAATATTTCTCAAAATAATGAGATGAGCACATATCATCGTCCTCCATGGTGAGAAGAAATGACTCAACAGATTTTTATTCTAACTAGATATTAATAAACTGTAACTTCCATTCCTCGGTGCAACAGGTGCAGCAAATGCAGGCTGTAAATGAAACCTCTAAAAGCCTCCAACAGGACGCTCCAATTGCGAGTAACAGCAAGATCTTTTTATTATTATCATAATTATTATTATTACAAACATATTCAAATTTTTCTAATAAATAATGTGTTCAGTCATTTGCATGAGTTTCTCCAAAGTCGAAACCCCCACTCCAATGTATTTGTGCGTTATTGAGAAATTTCTCCCGGTGCAGGGTGTGGTAGATTTCACCACGGAGATAAAGAATCCATCACAATCACATCCTGAGTAAATATAGATTTTTTTTTATTTTTTTTTTAAAGGAAAATAGATGTGTCTTATCCTGGACAGTGAAGTTAAAAAATGCATAAATCCTGGAGAACGCTTGTCTGCAGCTTTGTCAGGTTAGTTTTATTGATGACGTCTGGTGGGACTCGGCACCGCTACCGTCCCTCTGACCCCTGACCCATCCCACCGCAGGCTGACAGCAGCTGTCATGCCCTGCGTATCGGAAAAACCAGCGCGTGCAGCAAACACATCTCAGCCCTCTGAAATATAAAAACACGCTGTCATCCGTTTCTCGCTGGCTGACGAGTGACAGCGTCTGAGCCCCCCCCTCCCCGAGGTGAGCCACGTCAGCCTATCGTGCCAAGGGTCAGCCGCCAGAAATCCCTCCGCCTCGCTCTCGGCTGGCTCCTCCTCCTACTCCTCACCTCTCATCCCAAACTCGTCTTTGACCCACCCCCCCCCGAATCCCGAATCTCTCTCTCCTGCAGCCTCTCCCCTTGACCACGACGTCCCGTTGTGCTAAAGAGTTTCACTCTTCATCTTCAACACATTTGCAATAAATCAATGTGAGCTGAGGGGCTGTAGAAATAGTGTGAGTCTGATTGATTTCTTATGTTAGCACTTTATAGAAGCCTGTGAGGAGCCTGCCAGATTCCATTCCCCAAGTGAGGAAGGCTGTAGGAGAGAGAAAATAAGTCTAATGTGTGCCGGGGATTAAAGAAAGACACTGTATGGACCAGAACAAAGCCGGAGAGCAATTTTCCAGACTTGTCAGTGATTATGCGACAATTACCGTTTCCGTCTCGTCCCAAACTCGATGTAAAAAAAAAAAAAGAAGAAAGTCACATATATTCTTAACTTTTCGTCTTTTCTCTACAAGTCCCCCCTTTTCTTGCAAAATCGTTGGACTCCTTTGTCAAATGAATTATTTCACTCTCTCGGCGGTCCATCTCAATCTTTTTCAAACTCCTTCCATTAGTCACGGCATTCAAAGGGAGGATTTGACTAAAGGTTGCAGACAAATGGCTGAGACTGTGTGCAGCGCTGACAGGCTTTAAAAAGGGCTTTTACAATGCAAGACGACGACGACAGGAAGAAGACAGAACTGATCACCTGGAGACTCAGCCAGAAAACCACCCACTCAATACCGTGCCCACTCAAGTAAAAGAGAAAATAAACATGAGCAGAATTATGTAAAACTCAAACTCCATTCAGCCATTCTCTAAGAACTAATGGTTTTCAAAGCGTGGAGCAGGGAAAGTCCTCTAAACAACATTCTCTTCTCCTAAGGAAAAATTCTAAAATCCATGAAAAATTAGGATTACTGAAATGTATATTTCATAAAAAACTTTTTTTAGCATTCATTATGAGCATAATGGAGGCTAATTCTAATTTAATAATTGAAACAGTTGCAGACTATCTATAAAGATATGAGAAGTTAAAAGTTTATATAACATTACAACATTTGGAAAATTCACACACAACTGTGTAAAATGTCATTGTGATATTTAAACTAAAATGGTCTAAATCCAAATATGTGTATATCTAAATGTATAAAAAGAGCACAAGAGATCGTATGCTAGGTTTTAGAGGATGTAATATGGAGTTATAATCTATATACATTTTCTTCATGAACTTGGTGCAGAACTATGAGTGGAACAGTTACAACGGTTACGGCCTATGTATGAAGACTTACGAGATTTCTCAAATTAACAGCATCTAACTAGCATGAGCACATTCTATCAGTTATGGAGTCACAATACAATATTCACTTGAATTGTATTTTCATTGGTTCTGTTTCAGAGCACTTGCATAAAACACAAGTTGGTAGTTTGTAAGGAGTATAGTAATTTTGGATAAAATGTTTAAGCAACAATAAAACCCTGCACTATGTCATTCAAACCAAAGCCTGATAACTGTTCAGTGTTTGTTTATTAATGTGTATTAACAAGATTTGCAGTTTGCCGCGTTTGTCTATTGTACTCACTGTTTCCATGAACTGCAAGAGGAAATGACTTGTATTTTTATACATACAGTGAACTAATTCTCATTATTTTATGAGTATATATTCAGTATTTGGTCATCTATAATCACTGCATTTTCAATTAGTCATTGCTTTTACTTCCATGACCAAACTACAGTCTGATTTGTTTACAGAAATGATACAGTTGTCAAGTTGGGGCCACGAGTGGGTGCTGTTGTTTGTTTTTGTAATGAAACGCAACTGAAGGGTTACTTATTTATTTTCAAATGTTGTCATTCTGCTTCCTTCTGAAGATGGGGATTGCTCGCCCTTGTAAACCCTGAGTATTTAGATCCTACTGTGTGATGCAAGTAATTCAGACAAGTCAGTGTCAGAACAGACACCCTGCTGAAAATCATCAGTGTAATTCTAGATTGCATATATATATATAGACACAGCAACACCAAAAAGGTATTTGTTTGAATATCGAGTTGATGTATATCAAGCTGCAGACTACAAATAGTGCCTGTGCAATAGTGACTTGGCAGTTTTGTGAAGGAGTTGATGTCTCACCGACTCTGGGGGAATGTCATGACATATATCTTTATAAACGGCAGGTGATGTGAGCAACTTATCAGACTGATGCTAGTATTTCGTATGAAGTGCCACAGGGCCAAAATGAAAAAGAAAAAAGAAAAAAACCCCAGACATAAGTATGCAAGCTCAAATTGTTTTATTGTATCATTGTATTTAATGTATAGTATCAGGAGGACAATAGGAACTGACATTCATACCCTGTTAAAGACCGTATCTGTATATTCTTCACTTAAAATATATATTTTTTGCAGAAAACATATTCAACAATCGCTATCAAATTCCAGACGTTTGCATTTTTATGTGGTTGCCATATTTTTTTTTTTCTATAATGTACAACATTAACTGAAGAGCAAGTGCATGCAAATGTATCTTGTTTTATGTATCGGTTTGCAAAGAGGTGTCTACGGCGTATGAGTGAGTGTTTCTCTGAGGAATATGTCCCGTTCTCCATGCTGCCAACTTCCACCACATCAGCAGAAACTATACTGGTCTGCAGTACTCAACATTTCCATATCCAATCTCATTCAGGCTAAGGTATTGCAGCGAGGTGCAGAATTTCACCAGAGGAAGCAAGACAACCCAGCTATAGTAAAGCTCGTCTGCCACCATGGAGTAGGGTGGGGGTGGGGGTGGGGGGTCAGAAGCTCTTCTGAAATGAGATGGGAGATGAAACATGTCGAGAGCATGTTTTCTTTTTTTAGTAAATGGCACAAGACAAGTTAGATAATGTATGGCAGAGCCACTTCAGATGTTTTCTTTTTTTTTTTCTTTTTAATGAATTAAGATGATGAAACATTGCCATCCAAGATATATCAAATCCAGCTGCGTATGGAGACATTTCTCTTTTTTATTTTCCAGTGACAATCATTCACCTATATATTTGGAATCGTTTAATCTATGAATCATTTAACGGGAGGGTTTTCGGAATAACAACAAGCCATGGGAGTGAGGCCTGCAATCCTCATTTATTCAAATGTGCCACTTTCCCCCAGCACATCTGAATAATGGCACACAGTCTGCCAGATTGAATTTTTGATGATGAATAAATAATGGATGTTAGTGGATAAGTCTGTTAATATATTAGCCATGAGTTTGTCATAACTGTTTAATAGGATTGGAGCGATAAATACATCTCTGCATTGCTCCTCTGTCTGTCTGAGTTCTGCATATCTTTTACGAATTGTTTTCATTTTCATCTCCCTGCTATTGCCCCTTACTTATTTGTCAACCTCGTGTCAATTGTAGATCTTTCTCCGGGTTTTCGTCTCATTTTCATCAGACGTAAAAACAAATATATTTTTGTTTGTTTTGAGAAGAGAGTACTTTCGAAGATAAACCATATCATAACAAATGTTTGGGATTTGTATTTGTTTTAGGGTGGCATGGTGGAAAGGTGATTTGCACTCTCATATCACGGCAATAATAGCTACAGTTCAGGTTTCTGTGAAAAACAGGTGTCACACACATTTGAATTCAGGTGCCACATGCAGTCCAATATCATTTTGTGTGGACCGAACTGGTAAAATAGAACCAAAATAACTTAACAAAATTAAACTTTACAGATTTTCTTTGTTGTGGCGCACAGTATGCATAAACAAAATGTCTGTATTTATGTAAAAAGCAAACAATTACTCCCAAAAATTGATTGTAATCTCAACAGAAAGCCAATTTTAGTGAGACATTCTAATGCAAAATGTGTCGTTTCTGTTATTCTTAAGAAATTTGTTTACAATAATCAATGTTTTCAAGCACATTTTCACAATTTGGTGGTTTGATTGGATTGGAGGATCTTGCAGGTCTGTTTTGGCCCACGGGCCTTATGTTTGGTACTCCGGTTTCTTCCCAAAGTCCAAATACGTGCATCCAGTGAAAATCAGCGAGTTCAAAATGTCCCTGTGATTGGCTGGCGACATGCCTAAATTGGATTTACTTCGCATGCAAGATCTAATTCAATCCCATTTAATATCATCATATGAAAGCAAAGTTTCTGTGCCTGAACCTCTGACTAAATCGGTTACAAATAACGAATGTGGCAAGGATCAGGAATCCTAGTTAACAGGAACAACATTGCATTCTCAGCTCCCGTGCTTGGAGTCAATTAATGTCGCTATTAACCTCAAGACATCTGATGGTGCATGGCCCATAATGACGCCATTATGTTTCCTCCGTTAGCCGAAGCAGGTCATCAGCAGGTTGAATATACAAAGCCAGTTTGCCATGGAAGCGAATCTATTTGACTGAGAGGAGAGAATCAATTTCTTTTTTTTTTTTGGAGCGCATAAAAAGTAAAAGAGAGTCACAGAGCAGAGCAGCTCAGTCACACGTGCTCTGCCAGTTTAAGAGAAGATGAAAAAGATGGCCCGTACAGTAGCACTCAAACAGATGCCACACTTTAGCATCACTTTTTTTTTTCCTATCTTGAAAAGGATAAGGCACACAGCCAGGACACTCTTCCATATTCAGACAGTTTTCAATGTGACTGTGTGTTGAAACTGAATTAAAACTCAGTCCTATGATGTTGTTCTGCTCCAGATCCTGTGGCCAGAGTAGATTGATTGCTTGATTAAACTCATCCATTCATGATAAATAATTTACTGATTTTTGTAGAGTTTAATTAATTCCCTTATTGTTTACTGCTTGGGCTGCATTCTTAGTTAAAAAATAAAAAAAAGCGCTCATGTGTATGTGATTTATATTGTGCATATTGTGCATGCATGCATGAGTATTTTATGAGTGCTGATTAATGTTGAGCCCAGGGAACGAACAAAAAAACTAAAAAGCTTCCATTACAGTTTACCTTAAAAGCAGAACCCCCCCAATCTCACCTCTCTGTTTGATCAACTCTTCAGCGTCACATGAACAGAGCTCTTTAACACTTAGATTAAGATCGCCGGGAGGAAATTGGACACTTCTCACCACAGATATGGAGATAGACCCCGATCCGTCAGTGGAATGGACCCAGCTCGTTGTCCATCAAAATGACTGAACTCTCCAACGCATGCACGCACTCTGTCTCACTCATCCCTCCCTCCCTCCCTCCCTCCACCACTCTGCCTCATTTCCAGCCCACTCTTTTCCTTCCCATCTGCACACCTCTCATCTGCCTCTCACAGGTGATTTCCAATGCATTTTTAATGATGATTTAGCTGGGAGGTGAATGATAAATTGCCCGATAGCCGTGTTAGTCTTCTGAGGTAAAATTTTTTATTTTCCATTCTTTCAGATCTTTTTTTTTTCCTCTTCACCTTCATGGTTCTAGAAAAAGCACACACACACACACACACAAACATGCAGGAGGGGGCTGAGCCATGCAGACAGAAATCTAATGCCTCATCCTGCCTGGTTTCCCTTTCTCCCTCACTCTCTGCCTCACACTTTTAGCTCTTCTGCAGCGAAACCCTGCCCATCAGGTCAGCTTGCTGACACATCTGTCAATACATGCTCTGGGAGGTAGAGTATAACCTTGCCCTGTGGTGCCATCCTAATGCTCCCTACTCGGCTTTGCTGTGTTCCCATCTATTCAAAGAAGTCACCATTTGGCTCGCCCACACATTTAAGGACGTGTGTGTGCAAAAGTCACATGTGATTTTACCCAAATGGACACACACACAAGCTCAGACTGAACCTAAAGCATAAGCAGTGTACAAAACCAACACAATCACCAGAACCACGACTCAATTAAGTACAATTACTTTCTATTGCAGCTGTTGTTCTGGATGCAAGTGAGCCCTCGGTGATGCTTTGGGGCATCTGTGATGAGCCTTGTAACCGATCCAAGAGTCGACTGCGGAAAAAGACCGCCTTTCCTCCAAAGCGCTGTGTGGTATATCTGATAACAGTCTTTTTGTTGGAGGTATGTGGGATTTCAAGCAGCTGGAATACATCTGCGTCATCGTACGAAGGTACATGTGCCCCCAGCGAGCCTGCTGTCTGCTCGACGCTGATCTGGGACCTTCTGTGATTCATACTCTCCAGCCCTCACACGTCCTTTTATACGCTACTCTGGGTTACACTGTTGTTTCCATACTCTGCCTCCGATCTTTATTGTGCTTCTTTTATCAAGTACTGCGTTGATTCTTGTTCCCATGCTCCCATCCAGACTGCCCGTTTTTCTCAGGCCTCGTTTACACCTTACTCCACCAGAAATCTGATATTGAAATGTCCTGTCCATGAACGTCAGGAAGAGATATGGAAAAGGAGACAATGAGAGGGGGTAAAAAATAAAAAATAAAAAAAGAAATGACACAAGGGTTAGATAACAAAGGCAAATAGAGGATGAGCAGCAAGGCCAAAAGCACATAAAGGACAGCTGCTGCCGTGCATCAGAGGAGTAAAGCCCTTGGTTTAAACAGCTACATATGTACAGTATGTTGGACAAAATGGATTTGCGGTAGAAACCTAAACAAAACAGCTCGCTACTCCATTAAAGGCACTAAATCACTTTGTATGAAAAAAAAAGCTCTTCTCACTTATGTAACAACTTGACAGTAATGGCTCGTTACCACTTTGATCCACCAACACACAGACTCCTCTCACACATTCATACCTTCAATCTAACAATAGGCCCACACTCCAGTGAACCACTTAGGTTTTGATCCTGCAATTCAACAATACCAAAGCGATGGGTTTCAACTAGACAAAGCGCATATAGGATGCGGCCAAAGCTAGAATGGAAAATGCTATTGTAATGACAAAAGGCATCAAAAGAGAGGGGGTGATTAGGAAAGCATTTTGTGTGTGAGGAGATGTGCCCACTGCAAGATGAAAAACACAGTGAAAACATTAAGGCTTTGAGATGCATTGTAGCACACACCGATTTAAAGGCGGTGCTGTTCGGAGGAGCAGTGCCAAAGTGAAATCTGTGACACTGAGGGATTGTTTTTTTTGGGGGGGGGGATTTTGATTAATGGAATAATTTCAATGTACTCTCGCCTCTACTTCATACTGCTTTTAAAAGGAACAATGGAAATATAGTCGTGCAAACACACCATAGAAACATGTACAGAGCCACAGAGACAATGACTAAGTTACTGGTTACTCTCGTAGTTACCACAGTAAAAGGAGAATGTGTGTATCCCAGCATGTATTTTTTTTTTTCTTGTAATCTTTGCAATTGAATACCATTGAAATGTCAAGTGCAATTTAGATTAAAGATTTCATTCTTATGAAACTGCCTGTTTGAGAATGGGACGTTTTGACTAAAACCAGCAGTCCCAAAGCACTTTCACTGATAGTGACATTCACCCAATCAGACACGCACCCACACACTGGCGGCTGCCATGCAAGACGCTCAACCACCCATTGGGAGCAATTTGAGGTTCAGTGTCTTGCTCAAAGACCCTTTGACATATGGATGAGGGGAGATGGGGGACTTTTGCTTGAGGATTAGCAATAATAGTCAAAGCATCATCTTTTAAAATGAAACACTGGGATTAAATACAGATAAAGAATGCTGCTCTGTGTGAGAGAAGGTATGTGGCATGAGAGGCACGCTCAATACGTGAGAGTTGGCCACGCTAACGCAACATTAGCTGAACCAGATGAGCAGACGTCATTTTCAAGATTGCATTCAATAGTGCAACGGTTGTCCGTTTATGTGACAATGGTGCTCAGGGACACTGAAAATGCAACATTTTGAAAGCGATGTAAGTTTTCGGAAATGCCCGGAGTCGGTCTCAGTGGAAACGGGAGGAAATGCAACTTTTCTGAAACGTTGTTACCTTGCATGCGCACCGCAGGCATAGTAAATAGTTGTGCACAAACGTGAGGAGATGGACAACAACAATGCAGTGTCATGACTCCAGGTTCATATTCTCCTGGGACTTGGAGGTTTTATAGTTGAGAGTTCATGAAACAAGAATGCAAAAAACCAATGAATTTTCACTTGAAAAGTTTTGCAAATGTGGCCTCGGTCAATTAAAAGAAGATGCACTCTAACCATTTTTTTTCAGTTCTTGAAGAAATAAAACTGATCAGCTAATTACAATAAGAAGAAGCTGAAACACCATTCAGACGAATGAATGAGACATATCAAACAAGTAAGCTGCCATTAATGCTATTAAATCTCTGGTACTGTGTAGAAGTGATAACCTTACTCACACTGGAATATGTTGCAAGAGTTCAGGTTACTACATCATTGATGGTGATTTTCCTCCAGTAAACAGGAGTTTAAGGCAATAATAAAAGACGACAACAGCTTTAGATGATGTTTATACCGTAACATTTGGTTTTGTAAGTTGATAAAGAGAGACAACAGCCCTGCAACTTACCTACTCTTTCTCAAGCAATTGTAACCACATCAGTTGAAAAATGTGACTGTTCAATGCTATGGCTCACCGTGAAAGCTGGATTTGGGACAATACATTTTGAATACAACAATTTTGGATGAATAAGACCAATGTGAAAGTGTTGAAAAGTTCTATAATACTACCCTTTTAAGTGTTAAAAACAAATCTCACTAAGAATTATCAGGTTCGAAGTTGAATCTGTAGAGACAAAACTGTCCAAGCCTGACAAAGTGGCAGAAAGTCATTGCACTTTGTATGATTTTGTTAATTTCCAGTCGAGCTCTTCTGAGCGCAAGTTTTCTCCACATCAATGTAAGTCCCAGCTGTGTGTCAAGACGTGATTTTCACAAATGGATGAAGCCCCCCCCCTTTTTGGTGCGATTTAACTTTAGCTGTCAGGTGTTTCCTTGATGCCACTCTGAGTGAGGCAGGAGAAGACAAAGGCTTGAGGTTGTTAGAGTTCTGCTGCCGCCATGGAGAGACCCCCCACAGGGAAATCACAGACCCACTGAACCAAAGAAGTCTCCCTGCTCTCTTTTCCTCTGGTCTACGAAACCTTCTCTACCTCCGGCCTGCTAGGCAGGTTCATTAGTTCGACAAGGGTACCCACAAAACTGGCCAGCCCACATCTCACAAGTACAGCCACGATCTTTCACCTCTCAACAGTATCCTGTGATTGAAAAGCCATCTAAGACATCGGCGTGAGCCAGCAACAGGAGGCCTGTTATAGAATATATGTCAAACTCATAATATAAACTCTTGAAGTACAACTCAAAGAAGCACATAGTAGCTTACAGGAGAGTGCTATTATTTTTTTGGCAGAGCAATCAAACCAAATCAATCAAAATCTCGATTCTTTTTTGAAAGGTTGCAATTTTCAAACCCCAAGTGCTTCCTTAAAAGATTAGGGGAACAAGGTCTTGATAAGGATGTAAAACTCTAAGTTAATGGCTGCTGATTAGATTAACTACAATGACAATTGCTAATTTGTTCTACTGCTGTTAATTGATGTTAATTTTCCTGCATATTCTGGTCATATGCTTGCTCTGACTATACCAGTTATTTTAATTTACTCATTCAATTGGAGTAGTGATGTTAAGCACAGCCATTCTTCTTTTTTAGTATTTTCTTTTTGGGTGGGGGGGGTCTCAACCGACTCCCAGGGGACACATCTGACTCTTTAGCTGCTAAATGCTGCACTATGTTCCCCTTTGCTTTCACAGCTTTTTCACTGGAAATGGCTGGCAGACAGCTAAATAATGACCTGACACTTGATGACTAGACTCAGCCAAGACATCTCTATACATCCATTACAATATGTGACCCATTCTACTGTGTGGCTTTGTTCCGATTCTGTCACTTGATGTCTTACTGTGATCTATATATAAAAATCACATTAGTTACTCTCCGTTGTCACTGGAAAGAATTAAGTTTGAGAGGAAATGATTGACAGTTGCTCAGTGGAGCTGTCTGAATGTCATTTTTTTTTGTTTTATTGCCGTTGCAAACACAATTGTTTTATACATATTGCATATGAACTGTCACTGCAATGCCAAAACCGGATGTCACAACATTTCTTATCATGAGTGCAATAAAGAGCATAATCACTTGCCATTTAACATAAGTTTTTTTCATTATCATCTCTGCTGAGCTGTTATCAATGAAGTCAAGTTTAACCCTGTCTATTACAAGGGAAAATTCAGCCAACTCGAATATACCACATGATTTGATGTGCTTGTGATGCAATAATGTATAGTTTAGTACATTGATTACCATTTCTAACCAATGCGGTGAACATTATTTTATGTCTTAAGACATTTAATTAATTCATGTCACAAAACTACAGTGTTTAAGCATTTACATTAAAAGTGTACAATTTCTTTGCAAGCAGTGGGAGAAAGAAATAGCAGAATCTCATGCTAAATTGAAACATGAATCTCAAAGAAAATGAGTATACCAAGAATGTATCTTTTGTGGTGAAAAACTGGAGAGTGAAAATTTGAAACTGTGCAGGCTGAAGCAGCACAAGTCTACCAAAGAGCAAAGAATTCATCCTCAGAGAACTAGAACTCGTCATTACAGAATATAACATAGAAACTGTATTTTATATATTGTGTGTTATGGAATTGCTTCAACTGATTGACTTTGCCAACAAAAGTTGGGCGAGTCAGTGGGGGTCACGGAAAGTGTAAAATGTGTGCACGTCGTCGTGTCAAACAGTGATAACATGAGGCAATTCTGGTGGATTAGGAAAAAAAACCTTTGTAGTTCATTGGTCTCCATGGTGACAAAAGTGGCGTTCGTGAAGGCATGCACTCTACAGAGTGCCCGTTCTCGTTTTGTATTGGAACAGGGCATGTTGGGAAGTGGGGTCAACTAAGTTTCGAATGGTAAAAATGTGCGTCCATCAAAAACATGGCTTTGTAGAGACCAATGGACAGCAAACTCCTCAAGAGGGTGTGTAAACCCAAAGAGTTCATCCTGAGAAAAAGGAACTCATCATTGCAAAATATAAGAAAGAAACTGTATTGACGTTCATTTCTTGACTTTACTACGTTAAAAGCTTCGCTATCACGACTGGTTTGTCTCAGTGTTTATATCTTGACGGCGTGTAGTTTAATTTGTATAAAATGATCCTGTTGGGGAAAAAATGAGCTCCACACACTACAGTATGCAGGCACTGTAAATCCAAATACTCATCAATCTTACAGCTTTGTGTTTGATGCATTGGAGAGACGAAACTATTGTTGGATGATGTGCCAACTTATTGATTTGTTGTTGTTCTTTATTTTTCATACTTTGATCTGATTGTGTTGACCCGGGGTTCTAACAAGGAGCCTCTAAAAAACCGACAGATTGTCAGATATATGTTCCCTCTTTATGTTCGATGCGAGTTGGCGAGCCGGAGCTGTATTGCATGGTTTTTCTAGACTTACAGCCAGAGTCCTTTGCAGAGCTTTGGAAAGTTTGGACTTCTCAGAGTGGTATTGATTACCTCCAGCCCGAGTGGGCAACCCCACTGGGCCTTCACTGCTACACTGTGAGCGTGTGTGTGTTTCCATTCATGGGACATGTGAGGATACCGACTTATATAAAGCTAAGCCACATATGTGCGTGTGTAGGTATCACATTGAGGATATAAAACTACGACAAAAGATTAGTTGGAAGTAATTGGCCGAGTCAGGCACAACACCAGAGACAGTTATAACTCTTGCTAACATTCCATGAAATCAATATTGGTATTTCAACAGCACGTTAATACATCCCTTATTTTTTGCGTGTCTTACATGGCATTGCATTTTACAGTAGATGTGTTAAATGTTTTTTCTTTTCACCCTTTTACGTCATTCATTTTACCATTCTAAAGGCAAACAGCGGCAACCTTGAGTCAGCTCGGCTTTCCTTTTCGTCGTTCAAACAAATCAATCAGCGTTCACAAGCAATACAATCAGTTATCTGATCACGAGATCTCAGCTGCTTCTAGTCCACCGAAATTGATTTGATAGCTGATGACTTTAAGTTGCACTCGAACCGTTGTTTTGCTCCAAACCCACTTCCGTCTGTTTTGCACGGGGGCCTGGAGTGGCTCCACACTCCCAACAAAATCGAATATGCAAGACTTACCAGGAGATGTTTTGTAATATCAAAACAAACTGAGAACACAAGAGATCTCTATTACTTGATCCCTCTGTGTCTGAAATGACTGTGTCAATAGCACAAGTCTGCAGATAAAGGTTTGCTGTTACTGCTGCTCAAGATTACAGAGTGGGAGAGACGGGCTGACACACACAAACACGCACAAACACAAACACGGCGAAAGAGAGAGAGGGAGTATTAATGTGTCTGTGTGATAGCGAAATAACAAGTGCAGGAGAGGGAGACAGACTGATGCGGGGAGGAGTGGGACAGATAGGAGCATTAGCCATCCCCATTTCCGACAACCTCCCATCTAACCCCCCCTTGATCTGATCCACACCGAGTGCTGAAGTTATGGCACATATTTTGCCTTTTTATCTATTGAACTCCCTTCTCAGGATACTGGCATTTTATTGAATCATTTATTTTATTTTTTTTCCCCAGGAACACAAACATAATAAAATCTGATCACATCACAAATCTCTCTCGCTCGCTCTCTCTTTTTGGGGCAATCTGAAGCAAGGATTCAGGGTATTTCAGGGCACAACATCACATTCACATCACAGTTTATAACCGAGAGAGAACATTCTCGGTATTCTTACGACCTTTTAAGTGGTTATAAAATGGGCAAAGCAGCGAGTTACATTAAAATCTGCCAAATGAATCATATGAGGATTTAAACATAGGGTGGTATGGATCCATAAGTATGACTCGAATGCAGGCCAGACTGTCACTGTGCAAATGACTCAGGCTGAGCCATGAAATCTACAGGAGCAGGAGACAGGAAGGCACAAATCTGACACCTGCTCGGCTTTGTAAATTGAAAGAAGTGCACCACAGGCATGTTTTCTTTTCCCCTCGAACATTTGCTATGGCACAATGCACAGTGCATTTTACAGCCCTGAGCAAACATTTGCAGGGAGTTGAATAATGTTGAAGCTTTCTGGGAAAGCCTCACGCACTCCTCTTACCTTCATCATGGCGAGCTGTTCATGTGGACAAAAGCAGCTTAAGGCTACATCAGCTGTGAGTAGGTGTCCAGTATATGAACTTTTACGCACATTTATTTTACTTTTCAGCAATGTTGCATAACGGCCATTCTCATCTGTATCACTAGAGGAGAGACGTGCGTCTCTCCCTGGTGAAAAAGACAGCCTTTATTGGTAATCTGATTCATGTCCCAGCTGATATCTCCCTTTATGAGCTGCCAATAACCCCCCTACTGACCTTGTGAAAACACATCGACTATTCCCCAAAGTGAGCGCGCCCGGCTGCGGCACAACGGCACGTCCGCTCCCGTCTCAATTCACCCGAGCGGGAGACAGCCTAAAGAGCTCTGGAGTGTTAATAGCTATCGGAGGATGTCCGCGTGCCAAGTTTCAACACTCAAACAACACAACGCAAATGCGATTTCCAGACACCCGAGTAGCCTCCAGTCTCATCTCAGACAATTGTGTGCAGGCTGATCTGGTGAAGACGCAGCGGAGACGCGCCACAATTATCTCCCGCAGTGATTTTTTTTTTTTTCCGCCCCTCCAAAGCATAATTCATCACTCCTCCTCAATTAACGCATTTCGCTGACACATTCACGCTTTGTGACACACTAAACTAAAGTAGCCACAGGGAGTGTGTGATGTTCTGCGGGTGGGTTTTAAAGACAAGTATGACAGGAACAGAAGTGCCAAAGCTCGGAGAGTCGATGGAAGAACAAAAAAAAACTGAAAAGAAGCTCATCTGCGGTTCTTGTACACTGTCTCTACAGTGCAGTGATTCGCCCGAGAGGCGCACATCACAAAAAAAAAAAAAAAAAAAAGAATCCAGCGTGGTAACACTGCACCAAGCAGATGCACCACTCCTCACACAAGACACGATGCAGCTTTGGACAAGTGGTGCGAAACATACCTGGTTTTTATGCCGGGTTCCATCTTCGAGTTCAGAAGAGCTGTTCATGGTTCCCCATCGGTCATTTACCATCCTACGGAGAATCTGCGCATCACATCCGCCCGTTTGTTCCAGGCGACATAGAATAAGCCCACACTCTCTCTCTTTCTCTCCCTCTCTTTTTAAGTCTTTACCTGGGATTCAGCCTACTCCATGAGAAATGTGGAACTGGAGATTTAAAAAAAAAAAAAAAAAAACGAAAGACGAAAATGAGGCAAAACTGTACTTCTGCGCCAATTTACGCACCATAAAAATCCTCCCGAGTTTGTGGGTTTGACGTTATTCCAACGAATTTCTGGGATGAAAATGAGTTTTCGATACAAGCTCCGGTGTTTTGGAATTCAATTAGATTGGATTTATCAAAAGAAGAAAAGAAAAAAAAACCTCGAAATATTCCGAAAGCGCCAGCGCAGTCCTTCCAGAAAGAATAACAATCTCCCTTGACTCAGATTGCAAAGTGCAATCCACCCTTGTTACCAAGACAGTTTGAGGAAAAAGCCAGCGTGTCCAGAACTGTGTCCACCTCTGACAAAAAAGATGAAGAAAAGACGAGATAGCGCCGACGCGCCTTTTTCTTTTTAACTTGAGGATCTCCACTAATCGAGTCCACGGGTTTGGGATAGAGCCTCCTTTATTTGCGCCGGGGCTGCTCTGGCTGCTGGTACTTCACAAGAGTCGCCTTTGACGAGACGGGTGCGGAGAAGAAGATTAGCGCGCTCTGCCTGCGAGCCGCACGGGGCGCTCGGTGCCTCCGCTGCCGCTCCGACTGTCAATCAGTCGAGTCCCTTTGGTTAAAGCGCACCGCGCGCTCCGACTCCGAGGCAGCGTTTCCTCCCTGCACCGCCCCGCGCCCTGTAGCTGTGCCACCGCCTCCTGCACTGCCTGCTGTTTCACTTCCACCCTCACCATGCGCACACCCCCCCCCCCTCAAAAAAAAAAAAAAAAAAAAATCAGCAGCAAATTAGGAGAAATATCCGAATATTGTGAAGGCGAGAGGGTTAATCAGTAACCACGATCCTACAATATGGAGGATGATGAAATCCTTCGAAGAAAAAGTGCCTTTATTTAAGTGGAGCGTAAATAACTGAGATCACCTCTTGGGTTTCCAATTTGAGCAGCAGAAGTAAGGACTCTTATTTGGGAGTAGCAGTCAAATCTCACCAAGGTAGAAAAAAAAAAAAGATGAAACAGAATGGTAAACTAAGGCAACTGCCTAATTTATTTCACAGAAGTTAAACTTTAAACCTCAAACACAAGTTAACCTGAGGTACATATGTGCCGAGTTGCTATATAACTTGATTGTTTGAGAATTTTAAGTGCAATAGAGAAAAATAAACGGATCATTAAAAAACAACTATTGATTAAAAGCTACGATGAGAATGTACCCAGCTTCTTCACCATTTCTGATTATGACACCTTGCAGAACTCAAGGCTGTATCAGAGGCGTCAAACATAAGGCCCGTGGGTCAACACTGGCCTGGGACGCTTCAATCTGGCCTCATAATTGTTCTTCATTGTCATGGACACAATACAACACTGAGACCCGGGCTGAAATATTAGTGATGCCATGAAAGATCGCAAACCAGCATTAGAGTTCAAGCTTAAGTCAACACTTATAGAATCATTACAATTGGCTTCATCTTGAGATTATTGTAACCGTTTGGTAGTAATTGCTAGATTTTTGTCAAAATAAACATTTTCAACATGTATACTCTGCACCACAACTTAGTTCATGATTTCTGTTTCCAAAATAGCTCTTCAGTTCAACTGATTACATTCATGGCATTATTATATTCAGACATTAACTATTCTCCATTCAGTTTACTTGTATTGTTGTAATCGAAAAATGTACTTTGGCAATTAGATTCAGAGGATAATCAATATTTAACCATGTCCTGGGCAGACTTGTTTAAACAAGACATTTTTTCACTCTTCTTCCTCAATGTGAAAAAAAGCTCTCAACCACTGACAGGAAGGCATCAAAGGGAAGACGGAAAACTAAGGTGGATATACAAAAACACCTCCTGTGTTTGAACCCCAGGTATAAATTGACTAACAGGTTGCTGTAAATCAATTCCCACCTCTCGTCAGTCCCACATCATCATCAGCACCACCACATCCCTCTCTTTACACACAGTCACTGCTGTCAATAAAATGACCCACGAGACTGTGTAAGTTTTCACTCAGTGGACGGAGGGTGACAGACAGATGAAGGAAGCCTAAATATTGGCTTTGGGGCCAAGAAAGAGTTCCTGTGAACGAGTGTGGAATCACAGAAAGGTGCTTGTTCGCATCAATGATGCAAAAATAGGGTCTCTGGTTTACAATGTTTATTGTTAGCAAGTCTAGCAATAAACATTGAAGGGATTTTGTTGAAATGGATCGGCTTTTCATGAATGACAGAAGAATATTGGTTAATTAATTAAACGTTATGACATGTATTCAACCTAAAAAGAAAAGACCAACATGACGTTTTCTTCTTCTATGGCATTTTCCCTTTTTAGGGTTGCTGCAATGGATTATCTCCTTTCAATCCCATTTGTCTCCTGTATATCCACAGACCTCCTCACTGGCTCTGCTCTTCTCTTATTACCTGGCAGCTTCATCTTCAGGATCATTTTCACAACATAGCCCCATCTACTGTACACACATGTCCAAATCATCTAAACTTGGCCTCCTTCACGATTCCCTCCAAACCATCCAACATGAGCTATCCTGGTATTTTTCTACTAGATACAAATAAAACAACACAAAGGATCTTTGTCTGTGGATCTCCTATCCTCCTCAAATCCATTTTAAACTACTTAAATCGCAACAAATGAACTTCTAATTGCTGAAAATTGCTCGTAAAACAACCCAAACCTTTTGGCTTTGGGAGGAAATGTGCTCATTTAGGATTGACAAAGAAGTTCTTCATGGAATTTAAGACAAGATGTAATATAATAGTAAAAACTAATTCTGCCCGAGTTCTGTCACCAGCAAAATCCACCAACACACAAAGGTCTTTGGGTTTTCTCACAGATTTTCCAAATGGCATCATAGCCACGGCTATTTGAGAGTAATTATTGAAAGATTAGTGGCGTGAATTCCTTCAGTCTTGGGCATCATAGGTCGATTGAGGGAATCAATTACCTGAAATGAGAGCAAATGACAACAATTGAAGAATAGCAATCAGGTTCAGGCAGGAAGGTGATGCCTGCAGCACTCCAGGATGCTGAGCAACATAAAAGGTTTTATATATATATATATATATATATATATACACATATACATATACATTGTATATAATGAGCGAGAGAGCAAGTTAAATCTATATTTAGTTCAACCTATTCGTAATTTTCTATTCCATTCTTTTCTCTTTCACATCCATATGCACATATTTGAAACATTATCTGTGATTATTGTTCATTGAAGGTGCAGTGTAGATGGAAAATGTTTCTTTAGGTTCAGATAGTTTTCATGCCATGTTTCAGGTCTTTTCCTCGGTAAATATGTGTTTATATAACGTCTGCTCACCAACACTGCAAAGAAGTGAATTGTGGCTCCCTGACATTTTTGCAAAATCGCCAATTTCACTGATTTCTATTTGCATATATTATGTTTGTTTTGAAATAGAGGAGGGTGACACATGACCTCCTCTGCAAGAAATTCATGAACAGTTTTCAAACAAGCGTGTCACGTGTCATATGTAGAAACAAACATGTTATCGTATTGACTTGTGCTCACTGGAACAAAAGGCAGTTAACACCAAATGTCTTCACACCCCGAGGTCGTGAGTTCCCATTGGATGAAGAAAAAAGGGAAATGTGCAAACATTGCAGATTTTCTGACGAACTGCAGGGATATTCAATTTGGCCTCAATCCTTCTGGGCTTTTGATAAAATATTGCAATAATATAGTGATTTCTTTCACATTGAATGAGCCATGACTTCCATATCAAAGGAAGGGGCTTAATGGAGGGCTGCCAAATATACAACAGAGTCGGCCATTGTCGAAGGTCCTTGGCTCACCGGCTAGTGGTCTTGCCTTTGTCTGGTAATGTGTGTTCGTGTGTGTGCTCAGTTCTCTCCTCATCTGAATGTGACTGCAATCTGATCAGCCAGAAACATTCGGGGGGGGGGGGGGGGGGGGGGGGGTTGTCTTCCAACATACCCAGCAAAATGACCCCTTATTTTGTTTAATGTGTTATAATATCTGATGAATTTCTTCTTTTGTGTGTTGCTTTACATAAGGACAATACTTCATTTTGTGTTGCTTGAGGTTTTTCTTCCTTTTTTGTATGCGTGTATTTTCTTGTCTTTTCTTTTTTAACCCCCAAATTTCCACGCATGAGATGGCAGCAGGACAAATGCACAGCACCGTGAAGAACCAAGGCTGTGAACTGCCCTTCCCAAAATGCCAAGCCAATAATTTGTAAAATGATAGGGATTCAATAAGGGGAGCATAGAAAATGTGTACAAAATGCAAGACTGATGATAGTTGAAAAAAATGTTTGCCACATTATGGATTAATGCAGAACAGCACAAACTAGCAGAATGCCACTGTGCAGTAGTACACTCTCAGTAGTGTTGAAAAATATGAAAAAGGCTGTTTATAACACATAACTACCCTGTACACACTTACAGGCTAAACAAAGCTCTCTGTTTATCAACATGTAGATACAGAACAAGTACCGGTACACCCACTCGCAGAGGTGCACACCCAAACGCGGCAAATAACAGTAAGCGGAATCAAAGTGTCAGTCCCTATACTCTCATCAAAAGAATTCAGTGGAAAAATCAATAGGGGACACAAACAGAGGCCGTGCAGGCCAAGGGAGAAATCTGGTGTTATTAATGTATAATGATGGTCTTTCTCAAGAACCTCCAGACGAGTGGCAAACTGCTCGCACCTCTGAAGTGCAAAGTCAAAGTCAGCGTTGCATCTCTCCCTGGCCGCTCTGGTAATTCCTTAACTTAGCCCGAGGTTAGCCATAGGTGCGGGACATGATTGAGGTTACTGATACATCACACTCTTTGCAGAGCTCTTTGGGCCGCACTGTCTATTTAATTTTTTATTATTTTTTTCCCCCCTCAGTTTGAATATCAGCCCTTTGGGGGCAAAGCCATTTCAACACACACACACACACACACACACACACACACACACACACACACACACACACACACACACACACACACACACACACACACACACACACACACACACACACACACACACACACACACACACACACACACACACACACACACACACACACACACACACAAGCAGTGGAGGTCCAGTGAGTACACCACGTCTGCTTGCAGATTGAGGTGACATTTACTAATGGGGTGTAATTAGGCTGAAATCCGGGAGATGAAGTTGCATAGGGGATGGTGATGATGATGATGATGATCACACATCTCATGATTATGAGCTTTGAAATATTGTGGGTGTTTCAAACGCGCCATGGCCGGTAAAACTGTCCCCGTTACTGTCTTCATTACTGTATCCAAGTCACTAATTATTCTCCGTGATACCATATAATAGTAATATAATGGGATACATTACGAGCTCCACCGTCATCCATCCCCAAGCTCTCTTTCTTCACTCAGTCAGGCTCTTTTCTGTTCTTTCAATCCACGTTTCCTTTCTGATGGCTAATGTTGTATAACTTGTGTACTCCCATGTTTTTTTGCCACCCGTCTCGATCACGCTGTGTTTACCTACTGGCTCAGCTTCAGAATGTCTCCGCGAGCCGCCAAGCTGTGTTTGTTGAATGGTTTGTAATTATCCGCGGGCCTCCCTTGGGCAATGCCACTGGGCACCTTTTGCAAGTATATATATAGCATACATTAACCCTTTCTTTTGGAGCTACCCTTTATTGTTGCGGGAATTTTGTGAATACTCATGCAAGAGTAATGCAATTGCCAGCGTCGGCTATTTATTTTGGCGTACAAGTGCAAGAAATCCGGCCATGTATCGTTTACCTGCAGCCTTCTGCTGTAATCAGTGCTCACCTCTCACCCGGCTGCCTCCACTTCTCTCCATATTCCACTCCCATATCAGACAAATTCAGCCCATGACAGAGAAGTTGGTGAGCTCCTTGCTCTGCCTATTTCTAATGGACCCTCACACTCATCGTAGTTTAAATCCAATCTGTCCCTCTTTAGGGAATTGAGTCTTAAGTAAGGAGGAAGTAATCCGAAAATGCTCCATACTCCATTAAGTATCTTTACCCCCCTGCAGGGTAGTCTCTGTACCTGTGGTGTTGAATAAAACCTCATAGAACGTTCAAGATTTTATTTGAACCTTCATATACGTTAAAGTCTTCACTGGTTTCAATGTGATAATGACAGATTTTCTGATTTAGAAAGCCTGGAAAATAAGTATATTGCCTTCCCATTATAGTTAGAGTTGTGATTTCATTCATTCGTAGCTGTTCATTAGCTGAAAACATATGGGCTTCAAAAATTCTGCACCTGCAATCTTTTTTTTCAAACACTATAGATATGACATCTTATCAAACACTCCAAATAAGCCACATCGATATAATTAAGCAGTTTCTCGCTCTTGGATAGAAGAACATGCGGCACTATTTTCAGTCCTTTTGCTCTCTAGGTAGTCAAATCCATCCAAAGTGAAAGATACATTTAACGGTAAACGGCTTTGTTAATACTGGGGAATTGTCGTATTTAAAAGGAGAAAGCAACCCTTTTAAGCGCGGACCACCCACTCAATTTTCATTTCACAGCAATTTGCGGCATTACATTAAGCAAAAATACAAAATTTGCATGGATTTCGCTTCCAGGATAAATTAGTAGCACTGGTAGCAGGGGTGAGAGCTTATGCCTGGAAGGAAGAAGCTTCCTGGTGTTTCTTTCTGTGTTACCATTTGCTGTCCCGCATAATCCCAAGACATGGTTTTTAGTTTAACTGCCGACTCTTGAACAGCCATAGCTTTCACCAGGCCTAACCTGGATAAAGTGGTATGGAAGATAGTTGAATGGCTTGATGATTCCAGCTGATTGCAGTTGTTTGTTAGATCTCAATAAATGCACCTCAAAAATGAGTTAGTTCTTGAAGTTTATTTACATACTGTGAAGGTGGGACACCTCATCAAACACACTAAATGAAGCACGTCAGTATCATTAAGCTGCGTGTAGCTCTTGGGAAGGAGTACATGCCCCACTAAGTTTTCAATGCTTTCACTTTCTAGGTAGTTATATTCATGCAAAATGAATGAAAATGTAAATAGTGCAATGCTTTTTTTTTTTTTTTTAATACTGAGGATATATGAAAGAAAAAAAGGAACCCCCTTTAAGCACAAACCACCCACTCAAATTTGACAAAAGACATGACATTAGCAAAAACAAAAATTGGGATGGAGTTGCATGAGTGGCACAGTGATTTAGCTCTGACGTTTCACTGCAAGATTGTTGATGGTTTGAATGCAGCAATTTTTACATTCTAGAGCTTTTTAAGGTTCTCCAGCAGGTGTTTGAGGTCCATTTATACCTTACCCTCAACCCTGTGTTGGCTGGGGTAAGCTTCAGCTTCCTGCAACCTCAACTGAGAAAATATAGTACACAAGATGAATAGATGGCTGCATGAATGACTCCAGCTCCAATTCACAGTTTTTTGTTGAATCCTGCAAAACTCTCTTGGACAAACCTGTATATAAAGTAAATGGGTAGATAAGAGTAACTGTATTATGTCCTTTTCTTTTTCTTCTCTATATGTTGAGTGAAAGCACCATTGAGAACTTGTGACACTGTTTCATTCACTTGAACTCGAAGAAATTCATGAAAGGTTGCAGTTCTCTTCCTCGTTCAACAAATCTTTAAAGTAGGACACGGTTGATATCTTCGAGCTATCCAACACCAATCAACGTGACATTTTCCTTCTGTAAACCGGATGACACGCCATTTTCTGTGCAAGATAACACAAAATCAAACTTAAAAAAAAAATGTATTCACAGCGGGAAATATAACGTGTGCATATTTTGCGTGTGCAGCGTGTAATCGGGGTCTTAAAAGTTTGCAGTCCTTTATTAGAATTTTATGAGACTGCACAGTGTGACCCTGACACACTCCTGGAAATGGATCAGTCGAAGTGCTCGCGAGTGAGCCTCTCCTGTGGCAATATGTTGTAATGTGTGTGAAAATACCAAAGAAAGGAGATGAAATTCTACTACTTCATTCGGCCCGTGTCAGTGCACTTTTAGGTGAAACCAAAGAGCCCGAACCAATGAGAAGAATGAAAATGATATATAATAACCATAATATCACAGTCTTGCAGCTTGAAATATAGCAGCCATTCCAGCTGATGGCAGAGAGACTAGGGACTGAATGTCAGCCCACTGAATTCATTCCTAGATGGAAAGGTGGGGGTGAAACAGTACCTTGAATGAAGAGGGGTGTCTGGGTTGAGTGGGCGCCATGGATGAAAGAGACTTTCATCTTTCGGTGTGGAAAAAAAAAAAGAAAGAAAGAAAATCAACCCTTGTACAAATATTGTAAATTATTGGATTGGGGTGCAGGCCAAAGGTGATAGAAGTCCCCCCCCCAAAAAAAAAAACAAAACAAAAAAAAAAATAAATAAAACAAACGTCACTCCCTTATACATTAGGGCTTGCATCTATTTTGAACCACTACTGTGCAATATTTAATATCAGCAAGACAAATCAGTGTTTTGAATAATTCATTCCCCCAACAGGTGGAAAGCTGTTGTGTTTGTGGTTACCACCCATCTGTGATGACTTTCTCAACTCAGAGATCTCTCCTTAACCCACTTTATGTTGAAGTCGAAAAGAAGAAAAAAAATTGCTATTTAATGTTGCTGACAATTAAGTAACTTATCATTCAGTGAAATAAGATCACATCATTGTTTTTGCCTTTTCATTCTAGTGGACAGATGACCAAGTTGGATTGTTATTATGGTGACAGTCAATGATAAAGCTACCACAAAAGTTGTGTTTTTCCCCCATTTCCACAAATATGGAGTGGGAGCATTTTCAAAAAACTCGCACCTTGGGAGCCATTTTCAAAAAGTTGCATTTTCAGTGGCTCTGAGCACCGTTGTCATTGAAACGGAGACAAAGCCAAAGCCCAAAGAAAGTTTCCCATTTCCACTTGAAAACGTTTTGCGAACGTGACCGAGATCACATAGTGTGGAAGAGAGTAAAGAATGTGATTATAGGGTGATACAACACACAAAATCAACATCAACACAGGCGCAATATCAAATTCATTCAAACACATGTGGCAGTCAGCAACATTAACGATGTAGCGCGCACACACACAGGGAGACAAACATATGACTGAGCTCACAAAGGAGTACGGCACATGTGCTGAAGCACGAGACGACAGACGCGCGAGGAAGATGTCACCAGCCTGCCAACCTGAGGCAGTATCTCAGAAAAGTCTGCCCGTGTTCGCACGCCTGTCCTTGCAGATTTGATGTCTCCTTGCCCACCACACTACTTGCATGCCGTCTTTAGCCCCCCAAGCCTGAGGAGTCTGCAACCTCATCATAGCCCCAGAGCTATTTTTTCTTTTTTTATGGTGCAAAACTGCAACTAAAAAGAGGAGGTTCCATTTTCATATTGTCTGATTTAAGGAAAAGCCAATGCTTTCATGGCCGTACGGTGATTAAATTTTTTAAATGCACCACTTTTTGGTTTAGACATAACTTCATGACCACCTGTCCTGCATTGTGCAAGTCATGCTTTTATTGCCAAATTATTCCTGACTCCATTAGATCGCTGAAGGTGTGCAAAGCCAAAAAGCATTAGCAGAAGATGCTTCTTTTATAATCTCCGGGAGCAAGTGCATCCGAGCCCTGGATGCCCATGACACTGTTGACAATTCACTCAACTTTCCCTTTCTGGGGCCATTTATGAGAGCTACTGACCAAAGCGGACCGGGAACCCCCTGCCAAGGGCTGTCGATTTGAAGATGTGCTGACTGACTTTTCCTCCCATCACAATGTGGCCTGTCTCCTGGCTTCAAATGTTGTGAGAACCATCTGTCCATCGGCTTTTGTTCTGAATTTAAATATCTGAAAATAGGTTCTTATAGAATATCTGTGAGATGGAAGCAGAGATCTTCTGTGGATGTTAAGATGATCTTTCTGTAGTTTTCTTTGAGGGCCACATCAAGGAAAGCAGTTCTTATAAAAGCACTAACTGGATACTTTGCATTGTTTTCCTCTGCCGCAGATTAAATTCAAATTTGAATCCAACCCGACCCCTTTATGCCTATATTGAATTATTGAACGATGAATAAGTCACATAATATTACACCTGCCTGAAACTTTTACACAACACTGTATAATCCAACCACTAATTATCCATTATACCAGGAGCCACATGTCATAAGATTTATAAATGAAACAAGTGTTTGGTATTTCCAGTGGGTGATATGCAAAGTCTAAAAATGCTATCCTGAATTTATTTCACCAGGCAGTATCGGGTAGGGTGAAAGACTACAGATTTGATCCTGGAAAAAAAACACAAAAAAACCCAAGGCTTGTTTGAAAGAATGAGCTTACTAGACCTTTGCAGCCTGCGGCTCATCTCTGCTTGAGACTATTGGCTTAAGACTACATTAGCTGATACTGGTATAACACGCCCAAATCTCTGACTTTACTACCAACGGTAGCCTGGAGTTGCATTGCACTGTAACATAAGCGCTGGGTTTTGACAAAATGGCAGAATGAGCGAGATAAAAGAAGACAGTATTTGACACAGCGCTACAGCATCTACAGCCTCTTCAAATGCAGCCACAGAGCATAGAAAACAGTCAAAGTCTGCAAGAAAATCAATGCATTTTAATGGTCTTGCCCTAAGTGGATTTGTTCCATCTGCCTCAACTAATAAGACAATGGCAGATTTTTGGATTTCCTTTTGTTCCTCGAAAAGACAACTATCACATCCAGTGTAATACTTTGGGTTGAATAAATGTTTGGACTTACTAACTTTAATCCCTTGTTGAACAAAGTGCCTCTAGTTTGTTCCTTTCTGCATGTCTTCCTGTTTCCTCAAAATGTTATTAGGAAACACAAATAAACAGCTGTGCTTAATATTGAGAATAGTGCTGCTTTTTTTAGGATTCGTGAATTTTGTCAAATTATAACCATGCAGTTTACAAGTGGTTGTTTTTGGAAACTATCTTTTTTTCTCACTGTTGGTGCATCTCCCTGATGCGAGGAGTTTCAGTATAATAAACCCATTGAACATAAGTATAGTCCACATTAAAATCTGCGCAGGTGATGGCATAATCGATTGTTGGATATTGCTGGTAGTTTGTTCTGTATATTGTCTTGCTTTTACCTTTTGCTTTTACCTTTTGCTTTTCAGCAGGTTGCCTTCTAAATTACATTTTACGGTTTTAGCCATTTATGTTGTAATGACCTTTGTTTAACCCCATATAAGGCATTCATGAAAACACACTGAAAGGTATTTCAATTGGCAAATCCTTGGTGACACTAATTAAAGTCACAAAAGTAAATAACATGTTTATGGGCCATTTATGATAAAATATGTGGAAAATGTATAGAACTGACATTTTGAAAACAATGTCCGTTTACAAGGAAAACCTATGCTGAATATGATGTTTTTCTCTCGGACCGCTAGGCAGTTCGGTTGGTTGTTTTTGTAATGGAATCACATGCAAGCACAGAACAATAAGCCATATGTATTAACCATGGCGAGTACACGGTCGTTTGTATGGACAGAGGTTGAATTTAGACCACAATTACACTATAAAACTACCAAGTCCCTGGAAAATAAGAACTGGGAGTCATAAGACTATGGAGGCAAACATTGTTTTTATTGCCCATCTCCAAGCACATGAGCAGAAGAAGTATTTACTTTTTCAAAAAGTTGCATGTCCCCCCATTTTCATGAACATGGAGTTGGAGCATTTTCAAAGAGTTCCACCTTGGGAGCCGTTTGCCAAAAGAAAATTGTATTTTCAGTCGCTCCGAACATCATTGTTGTGGCAACACTTTGTTCAGATATGGCATCATTATTCTTTATCTTTTGTTATAGGTTATTTTCAAAAGCAAAGGACCAAATACACGCCAACATTCATGTGATTATACAAAATGTTATGCCGAGACAGATTCTTCAGATTGAGGCAAAGCTAATTTGTTTTCTTTAACTGTTTTATAGCTCATTATCATTTGCTTGGAAGTGAAAAAGTCACATTCATGAGAAAGGGCTATTGAAGTGAAATATATGTTGAAGGTTTCATTTCAATACATTTTCTAGGTTATGTTGATCCACTTTAAATTGCTTTGTGCCTAGTGCATGTTGCTATATTTAAGCATTTAAACCTGTCTTGACCAGTCAGTCTGCTGCAAAAATTCAATTAGAAATACTTCTAATATTTCAAAGTCTAAATGGTTGGATATGTATAATTATGGTCAGTTTAATAACTACTTGAACAGAGTGTTATATAAAAATTAAAGTCTTCAAATATAATTCAATGATTACCCCACGGTTACTGATAATGCCAGTGACTGCCTCTCATGTGAGCTGTTCAGATGCCGCTCAGTCAAGTATTTTAGTGCTTCCGCTATGGGACACTTCCATTTTTTAGCAGCCACCGTGTTGTCGGTCTCCCGAAATCCACGATCCTTTGTGTCTTTGCACCCTGAGCTCGACGGCTCACATATCACTGCTCCATAGCTGTCTGCTACATCCCTGTACTCACACTCCTGCTCGGTGGCGACGGCGCTGCGGAGTCATCCGAGGAGACGCCATGACTCCGGGTTGCATTTGAAATCTGCAGAGCTACAGTGTGAACATGAAAGGAAGCAGGACTGTTCCCTCCGGGGCTGCTGAGCCACTTTACCAGCTGTTCAAGCACACTGTGCCACAGCTGCATGTACCTGGATCCGGGAGGTGGCCAAGCATTAGCATTGTGTTTCTGGACCAGGGCGGTCTCAGTATGAATAATGGCGACAAGCCTGCAGAGGAAGTAAGTACAGTTTATCTCTAATGGAAGATATGTATTCATCCCTAACAGCTTTTATCAACAATCTGCTTCCTCAAATCGATTTCAATGTGGAATTTAAATAAAAGCAAATTAAATATAGATGTGACGGGCAGATACAATAGAAGCCAATGCACGCACGGTATGCTGTGCAAATCAATTTGCAGTCCACTGTTGGACTGCTTGTGTGTGAAAACTAATGAAATCGCATGAGGGGGGGAAAAAAACACGAAAAAGATGATATGCAGGGAGCATGGAAAAGAAGACTAAACTCTCTTCTAAATATAGAGATGATTGCAATACTCAGAAGATGAAAGATGCATTTCAAGTATCAAGAGCAGATGGGGGAGCTTTCATAAACTGTCATTTGTAGCACTTGTTTTATCACAGTTAAAGTTACAAACGTTCCTGTCCCCTTGTTAAATGCTTTCTTAGAGGGACAGAATGAGCACACGGTGTCTTATCTCATCTGCATTTTGCTATGTTACTTGCAAATGCTGTAATTTTTTTAATCTTATGAGGGCAAAGGAAAATAAAGTGGGATATCTCGGTTAATGGTCACGAGTCCCGGGAAGATCAGATGACAGTTGTGCTCTGAAAAATCATTATCTCCTCAGTTGTTGATTTTCTTCCTTGCCGTATAACAGAAAAATAAAGTCTGTGTATTGCCAATCCAATCTCAAATTACACATCAAGGTTTGATTCATAAGATTCGAAAATATTGATTGTAGCTGCAGTGATGATCTGGGATGGATATTGCATGCGTTGCAATAAAGCAATGTATTGTGCTCAAACTTTAATCCCAGCATATGCAAATTTAATTGAGATAAACAACAGAATGCCAAAAAATACCTTGCTCATTTTTCACCTCGCCTGCACTTCACTCCACAGTGGGAAAGAGAGGTAAAGGCGTGCAGGAGCTGATGGGATACTGCTGACAGGGCTGTTGCACAGCCAAATTGCTATAATGTACTGACAATCTGACAAACTGAGAGGTGGAATTAAAGGACCAAAAAAAATTTTTTTCTCAGAAGTGAATGTTCTTGTGGAAGCAAGTAGCTGATATTTGAGAGTGGGTTCAGGCACTCGGGAAGAATAATTAAAATACAAAAGAAATCAACCTGAATTTGCTTGAAGTTCAATTAATTACCATTGCAAACATAAAGAACTGACAATCTCTTCCACAGTGGTGCTTTTCTTTAAGAGGACGAATACAGGATTCTTCAGCAAAGTGATTATTAAATCCACACCAAAATATGAATAATTGTATCAAAACGATCAATAACTACTGCAGATTGCATGAGAATGCATCTGTTTTGTAGAAACAAATTTAAATGAGACATAGTATTCATCATGGAAAGTCCAAAACCATCCATTTATATTCTGTACTGCTTTATCAAACATGTATTTTCAAAAAGTTGCCTTTTCCCAGTTTCCATGGTGACATAGTTGGATCATTTTCAGAAAGTTCCACCTTGGGAGCTGTTCTCAAAAAGGTGCGTTTCCAGTGGCTCCGAGTATTGTTGTTATGTAAATGGACACCAAAATGGAACCGAATTGTGCAGAGGGTGAACATGCAAAGGAAAATCCACCACCACCCCGACACCTGGCCAAACTCTACAGCACAAAGCTCTTCGACCTATGAATCGAACATATTCAGAAGAAAGAACACTGAATGTTATCTTCAGCTATACTGAAACAAGTGCTGTCTAGTAGTGGGTGGTACAGGTTTCATGTTCATGTTTTCCCTTTGCAAGAGAGTGATTTTTCTGGTTTCTCCAGCTTTCCGCCTTAATGGACAGACGCGGTAGTTTGGTTTTTATAGTGCTTTCTTAACTGTACATTGACATGGATGATTAAGTGTCTCTCCATCTTCTTGTCCTAGTACAAGCTGGTCTTTGCTCCAGCATCAGCGACCATAAATTGAATAAAGTGATTATAAAAGTTGAATGGATGTATCATCATTAGTTCGTCGTGATCGTCATATTATTTGACACGTGCTATATTTTATTAAATATGATTTTAATTCCATCAGTGTTTGCCTGACTCTAATTCCTATTAATAGCAGATCAGCTGCATTATTCCAAACTAATTTGCGTCAGTGCTGAATAGTACTGGTAGCCCATTCTTCGTCACACTATTAAGCTTTGCACGAATACGACGTAAGCGTGAGTGGCAGCCGGTGAAAGTGTCTCTGTCAGTTCACAATTAGAAGCCCATTGCACTACTGGTTGTGTTGGCGTCACTCATGAAAAAACATGAAAATCCCAATAAAGTGGCACAAGATTAGTTTATCGTCGTCTCTCGGGACGATTTAAAGTGGAGCCGATAATCAAGAAAACGTAGTTAAAGAATTGGATGTTGAAATTCTGACAGGGTTTGCCGAGTTTGATCTCATGATTTTTCAGGTCGGAATTGAAGCATAAATTGAATACGTGACAAAATGTGTGAGAATCAAATCACATCAAGTGTTTCTCTTTGTGAATCTGGGCTGCAATGCATGTTGACATGTTGAGAAAGGAAGTATTTATCCATATATTTCTCATACCTGCTTGATCCAAGGTGAGGTGATTTATGTCTGGAATCTATTCTAGAAGACTTTGGGCAAACATTGCCTGCTCAGGTTATCTTGTCCATCCTAAGGTAAACATAAGAAACATACATACTCTTGTACTCGTATTCACTCTGTAGTAGCTAAACAATATTATGTGTCCCACAACTCATCAAGATCGTAAAAAAAAAAAAACAAACATCTACCAAAAGTAAATAATTTATGTTAACTCCATAAAAAGCAGTTACCTCTGCTACAGCTTCATTAAGGCACTTTAATGTGGGCGAGTTATTTTGTAAGCAAACTATACGGCCAATTTAATTGTCGTAAAACACGAAACTGACAAGTAAATAGAACAAAAACAAGCACATCAATGCTTCTTGTTTTTTTTTTTTTTGTACATCGATGAAAACTGAATCGCAACATCAAATCAAGCAGACAAGAAACACACAGAAAAACAATCTATCACCTAAAAAAAAGGCAGTCCAGTAAATAGAGTAGTCTGACGTACGCAATGAGCTGCCTTGGGATGGTGAAAATCAATTAAGTCAGGGGTCCGCTGGGTGTTTGGGGGTGTGTGTGTGCTGTTTCTTCCTGATAAGAACATTTTTGTGCTTGATTTGGTTATGCCAAGAGAAGATTATCGTCTGGCAGGAGCAGCGGTAGGCCTTACTCATTAAGTGGTGGGTTATTGCCAGTCCTCAACACGAGAGCCAAGGTTTTAGTACATTGTAATGGGGGCTGGGTAAACACTCAAAAACACACTGGGAGTTTTGGCCTGCTTTAGTTTTTGCAAAACTAAACTGACTGTTTGATAAAGGGATTAGTTATTAACCTTGATCCTATATTAATGGCAGAGGCTAGCTGATTACAGGCGCAGTGCTCGGACGCGTGGTGAGCCCACACAGCGTCGGTATGGATTTCAACAGAAGAATGAAACAAGGCATCTGCTTATGCTATAAATAAAGAATGAAACATGGGTCATTACATTGGTTTCCCTTCTGCTGTTAGCCATTGTTTCCTTTTAAATGATTTGTGGGATTTGGGGATTTTTTTTTTTTTTTTTTTTGCAGCAAGGTTTTGTTTGAACCAGTAGAGAATCCGTGGATGAATCACACTGCCAAACAAGCTGTCCATTTGTGGTTCAAGATGATAATTGGTCTCACATGAGATAACAGTAGCTTAGTGATACTTTTTTTGTCAATTATATCATTTCATGCTTGCACATTTCGCCCTAACGGCACTGTGAAAATATACTCCAAGGGACATAGTGAGGAAAAACCGTCTGTGGAAGAGACTTCTTAGATATCCCGAGAACTAAACTATTTTCAACCCCAAATCAGTCATGCTATTCAGGAAAAGGACTGTTGTGAACCTAAATAGAGGAATACTTCACTATCATCCCCATAGGTTTGAGCATGGTCTGCCCTTGAACATGGTTGGTGAGGCTTCAGTGGCAACAACTGCCTCACTGAAGGTCCCAGAAATGAAAAAGCCTGTCATGTGTAATTGGTGTGTGTGGCATTGTGCTGAGCGACTGGGACCCCGAGTAAATATAACCTGACAGTGTGAAAAAAGAAGGGAGAGAAAAGGCCCTTTTGATCCCTTATTCATCTCTCTCGTGTCACTGATAAGGCTGGTGGGGTTGGACGACGGAGGGAGGATTTTCCCCGAGGAGAGCGAGAGGCAATACTCCAGTGTCACAATACAGGCTGGAAGAGGCAGAGACAGACGGACAGAGGGTAGAAGGGGTGTGGGGGGGGGGATGAAATTGAATAATCATGCTAAATAAGAGATTATTAAAGCATTTTCTTCTGGGGAAAGAAGGCCAAGCAAGAGAGGATTAACCATCGTGACTATTGAATTGAAGGTTTTACACAGTGACTGCGCCATCTCTGAGTGAGGAGACTCTTCTGTGTTTGTCCCCGTCCTCGCTCTGACTAAAGCACATGACATAAATTCTGCCAATCGGAAGATTTGACAGCAACGCGTCCCCTCCCAAATTGTTCTGCGATATTGTTGAATTTTTTTTCCTTTGAATGAAAATAGAAAGACGTGAATGTGTGTTGAGAAAGGGGATTGAGACTGGAGGAAGGAAAAAAGGGGGGGGGGAGTGGAGAGACGCGGCTGTTCATTCAAGCATAATTCCATTACAGTTGGTGGCTGCTGTGAAGAGGAACCATTAGAGGTGTAATCAGGATGGATGGATGAGGACGAGGACAGAGACGATGAGCGAGGGGAGATCTACAGCTGATGCTATGTGATGGAGCCACAGCCTATGACCCATAACCCCCCCCCCCCCCCAACTGAGGGAAGAAGTATCAGGGAATGCGATGACACCTGTCACTGAAGGTAATGAGGACATCACTGTCTCTTTCTTGCCATTGCATTTGTTCCCTTACCTGCACTTAATGCCCCCTCACCTTGCCTTTTCTCCTCTTGCCTGTCTTACCGTGGGTTCAGTCGGAGCCGCGTCTCAAAGGAAGGGATTGTAATTAAAGTGCTAATTCAAGGGAAAAATTATTACCTTTGCATAAGTGTAATTACCAAAATGTGCTCAAAGCATCAAAGCAGAAGCACTTGGTATCAGTGGAGGAGGTATTTAAATCAGTTACTTAATTAAAAGTAGCAAAACAATAATTTGAAATCCACCATCCAAATTATTACTTCAGTACAACTACGGAAAAATTATCAGGGGAATGTACTCACTGTAATACATGTGAAGTCACTAGCTATGCAGGATTGTCCCATTTCAATTTAAATTTAGTAGTATCATAATTAAGCACTGTTGGGCAAACTTAGGCCATTTTAACTTTTGATTTCCATTAAAAAAACAATACATAAATAAATACAGTGGAAAGAAATGTGGGGAACACAAATACACACAGTAAGGGGGAATATTCATACGTCTGGACTCAAACCAGGTATATTCTCTCTGTGAGGCAAGAGTGCGAACCGCGACACCACTGTGTTGCCTCACATACTTTTGTTTCAATGAATTAACAAATGTGTACACTTCCAAAACAAACAGTTCTGTGGTTTTCAAAACAAGCAAAACAAATTGTGAACCAATTTAACCAAGTTTCATTTGCATCTCATTATTACAATTGAAAGGTCAAATTCAAACACAGCAACTGTTAACAATGAAATGGGGGGAGGGGGGGGATGACTAAGTCAATTTGCATTAAATGTGCAACATGTTAATGGGGAGATGAAAGTTTAAAAGTTGGCCCAAAATTATAGTCCAAATTGCAATAATTGTTCTGACTCTGAGAGTCAAGTGCTGAAAACATTGTACCTGACAATTCTCACGATTTAGTTCCAACTATATTTGATCACTTTACTGGAGAATAACCGTCTTTGCAGCTTCACATCCACAACTTGTTGTTTAACCCTTCAGCTGTATGCTCGAGGTTTTTCGTCACGGAGACAAGCACATTCCATTAAATTTTCTGAGATAAACATGCAAGAGCTTTCCCAAAAACCTCAAGATAAAGAAAATGATTCCCTCATTCCCCAATAGCAACCCTCCGCCTTGAGCAAGTACCTGAAGATTAGTACTTGATTACATTCATAATTACTTATTGCTCTTTTAAATATCATAGTAGGGGAATTATTATTGCGAGAAACATAAAATTAATACTTGGTACTGTAGTAGAAATAAAGTAGGTTTACTTTAAATAGTACTTGACTACACTTATATTTACCCATTACTTTTACATAAGTGAACCTTGTTTAAAGACTGTATATTGTTTCGCTCACAATTTAGCCATGACTTTCCACCAATTTCCTGTCATATGGTGTTGGATGATGCATTTTACTCATCTTGCAAGAACCCAAACAAAAAGCCGCACACACTAGTGAAAGGCTTTAAGTCCCTTCCAGCCAAACTGACAGTCTCCATCTCCCGATGACATAACTGCACAAATTACGCCATCAGTTATGAGAGGACTAGTAGTTATCTTCATGAGGAGTAAAGTGACCTTCTCAGCTTTGAATCGACTGTGATTCGAACTTCAGTCGTGAAGCAAATGTACTCACTTATGCAGATGTACCGTTTGCGTCATTGTTCAGGTCCAGCACTCGGTTTCTGTTGAATGGAAAAGAACATATGATTGTTAGATGGTCTTTTCTTTTCATATAATGTCTCCGATCAGTCTGACAGTGTGCGAGTTATTTAAATAGAAAATCCATAAAAGTCATCTACGTCTCCATTTCTCAAATCACCCCAAGAAAGCAAGAGAGTAACTAAACTAGCCCTCTTCGAATCCCACCTGTTTGTATTAACTGCTTCAAGCCACTTGCAGAAAGTGTAAAACATTTGAAACATTTTTTCTTTTTCCAGTAGATTTCACCAATGTAGCCTCGTGATTGAACACGTGGAGCGCCCTTGACTTTCTGTAACGTTGCAGATGGAGTACGGCACGTTGAGGTATGTTAAAAGCAATCAATTCTCACTCTTTAGACCCCTTGGGTTCCACGCCTGTGCTCTCTTCTCTCCTCAAGACATGGTGTTGAATCTAAACTATATCCAGGGTTATTTGATGCAAGAATTGGAGTTTTCTTGGTAGTCGCATCCATGGTGCGTCTAGAACTAGGCTGACATTTATATGAAGGCATAGCCAAGCCAGTCATTATGTCCATGATTGTAATTACACCTTTGCAAGGGGGGGTCAGATGATTGCATTAATCGGGCATCGCGGTTATTTTAGCAGGTATGGAAGCTGGAAGGCAGGTGGCAATCATGTGTTCCTTGTTTTCGTCTGCATGTGCATGCGTGTCTGTGTGTGTGTGCTGTCCACGACAGATGAAGTTGGGTAGTATAGGAAACTATACATGGTGCAGCGCAAATGATGAATATTTACTGTGTTTACATCATCATATCAAAAGACAACCAAAAGACAGTCCTTAAAATATCAAATATTTGTACAGTACAAGCTAAACCAGACCATGTTTTTTTTACATGCCAGGAAAACAATTATTCCAGATATTTCCACAGAGACAAGGAGCCTGATGGTATGGTGGTTCTTACTGCCTCACGAAGAGAAGACGTTTAATTTGATTCCCAATCACGGAGGGAAGGGAAAAAACATGTATATGATGTAAATGGATGACTCTAAACTAAGGTGATATTGAGCGTATCATTCATCCATTGTCAGCCGGGGTCCAACAAACCATGCTCCCGAGATGGATAAAGTGGAACAGCAGGTGAATGTTATAGCAATTTATAGTCAGGAGGCGTTAAGGTTGGGTCATCAAAACTATGAGTTCTTTGGCTTTCTACTGTGATGTTACACACTGGTTGACTTGTGCATACGATTATTCCAAGATGCCTTAAAAGTCATTAAAAAATGGCACCTTTAAGATCAGGGAGGGAAACTCAAAATGGTAATGCCATTTAATGCTGATATTGTGTTGTAATGAACTGCAATGACAACTTTGAACTTTGACTGGTTGATTTGTCCACATATGAAGGGAGTCTCTCGCGGCCTGTCCCAGCAGGAATCAGGCAACGCTAACACAGAGATTCACACTCGACTGCACACGAACTCCTTGCTGTGCAATCTATACTCACCACTCAATCAACAGACATGTCTTTCAGTTAGCTAAAGAGGCCTAAACACTTCACACAGACACAGGAACAACACACAAACTCCACCCACAAAGGCTCCGGCGCTGACTCAAGCCCAGGTGTTGCTTTTATTGAAGCTTCTTTGTTAAACACCGGGTGACTGTGCCACTGAAATATATGGGAGACGGTGGAGGTGTTCTGAAAAAAATATCTCCTCAAACTGTGACTGATTCATGCGCGGATCTCTCAGTCCAGTGGCTGTCCACAAAGATTCAGCCGGGGGTACACGGAGCATCAATACCAGATGACTCACTCTCAGCTGGCAGCAGAACCAGAGAGCAGTAGTTGGGTAGTGGGTAGAGTTACTTGGTGTCGTTCTCCACCACACACCGATTAATTTGGCTCAAATCCACCAGCTCCACGGTGGTTGCCTTATCTTTGCAGTTGATGAGTTACCCTCCCATCTAATCACATTTGACAGAGTGAACTAAGAGGTAAAGATACGTATTACATGCACAGCAAATGATCATTCAAAGGCAGAGCTGATTGTATACATTGAGCCGATGAAGATCCACACCTTGAAAGACCATATGTTGATTCACCACATGAATATTAGTGATATGTAGCATGCACAATGAATTCCTTTGGCCTTTCTTTGGATGGTTTGATGAAGGGAAACCCAGGCAATTTTTTTTGTCTTATTTTATGAATTAATTACACGCTAATGTGCATACATTAGTCACTGCCAAAGCGTGTAAATATTTATATTTTACAAATAGATAATAATTGGACTCATCACCACGTGCAGATGCTCTCTGAAAAGAAAGACTGACAGAAGACAATAGTAAAATGTAGACGATCATCAGATCTTGATACAGTGTGATTCTACTTTATGGCACATTTAAACATTATCCACTTGAATCAGGTAGGGGGAAAAAAAAGGCAACATTTTTCTCATTTTATCAGAACCCTCAAACACATACAATAAAAGGGCCATACGCATTCATATCTGCAGCCTTTTTCCCTTTAGAAATAAAAAAGGAGTCACAGTGTTCGTCCAATTTTGCATGAGGGTTGAGGAAAAATTGACTTTCATTTTCGAATCTAAATTGCTCGCACTTTGCCAGATTTGATTTGCCCCTGTGCGATCCCGAGTGCGCAACGCGACTATGATAAAAAATGACTTCAATGACAGAGTTGTGCAGCTTTTTGCAGTGTCTAATTCCTGAAAACAATGATAGTTTTGGAAAATAATTGGAGAAAATAATTTTCAGTGGGCAAATTGAGAGCAATTTAGGGCTAATTGTCTTGTCTATAGATTTCAACGGGGCTGATAGAGGATTGAACCACCAAACCTAGGTACAAGGACAACTTGCTATTGGTTGTGACTCACTGACATAAACAGTAAAGAAAAAAAAAATAGAAAATATAAATTTTCCTCAAAGCTGTTTATATTGAAAGATGAACAACTCTCCTGGTAATATGAATTCATTGACTCAAAGCTTTTTTCTTCGTTAAAAATTGGCCAAATGCTCAGCCAGATGCCAAGTTTTCTTTTCCGAGATGTTATGAAAAAGTGTCCCATTGTGCATCGTGCAGCGAGGTGATTGACAGATAACACATCCCACAAGCTCTATTGTGTTTCCTTGCAGCACCTCGTTAGACCTGGCGAGTCAAGAGGTGGTTACAACAGAGAGTCTATGTGTATGAAATGTTGCACTCGTAACTTCTGGATTAAAAGTCCGGCGAATTGCATTATCGCTCAGACACGATTTGTCTTGGATCATATTACATCAGCAAAGCTATTGTTGATCATAAGCCTAATGTTAATTAAGTTCCTTTGGCGCAACTCCTCACACAGCTCCGTCTCGTTCTGTTTAAATGAGGGTTATTTCACTCGCGAGGAATGGATCTCACCGGAAAAAGGTCAGCGTTATTAACACAGAGGGACTCGATGGATCACAGTGGTCCTTCAGACAATTGTGAAGGTTGACCTGCCTAAGCCACCTGTCTAACACTCTCCTGTGGCCTGTCGTGATACCTATCAGTGTCCTCAGCTGTGATGCCGTGAGTCACCCAAACTCCTTCCCAACTAACTTCCAGGTAGAATTTGAATGCCTTTCTCTATAAGTCCACAGCTGGAGAGGAGTCTCGAAACAAGACTTTGCCTATTGAATTTTAACATTATTTGATCTCCTCATTGCATTTTGTTTACTTTGAGCTACCTATACGGCTCAATCTGTGTCTGCAGCCACAGTTTCGTGACACTGTACCATTCAGATTTCATTTATCAGTTGGAAAGGTTTCATCTGGCACATCATCGGTTGAAATCTGTTTAGTAATTGGATGCTGCAGCTGATCTGATGGGACTGTAAAAGAATAAAATGGAGCCAGTAAAAAGTCAAGGGCAATTTTTATGTGCATGAATTTTAATGAATCTGCATGTCTTCCTAAAAGGTTCATTGCTGGATGTCTGCGACCCGCTATAATAAATTGAAACTACCCAAGCATGTGGAACACGTTTTAAAGAGAAAACACAAATAAAATGAAAATAGATTGACTGATCTTTGCTGAACTTTTAAAAGAAACGTTTGATTGTGTGGATTTGATAAACACTCAAGGTAAAAGACAACTGAATGTCTTTATTAAGCCATAGCACATATACCTATTAATATCCATAAGGTATTGTTGTTTGCACATCTCATTGTATGAATTTGTGAGGAATTTAAAATGAAAAAAGATCACTGTGGCCTCATGCACTGCCCTTGTGGTTAAGGTCATGTATATACATACTGTAGGTGGGCACACACACGACACCCCAAAAGCGATTTGCTATTCCCCAGGACAGACCCATTGTCTTTGTATCGTCCTTGTACGGATGAAAACCCATCTGCCCAGCCTGTGTAAGCCACACAATCCCAGTGGCCAAAATAAGAATGCAAAATATTCTAAAGAAAGTATCACGTGTAATTCCTCAAGAATTTTCCATTTGGTGGTTATTTAAAGCATTAGGATGCCATATCTCCTATAAACTGCAGTGTTTGTTCCCTGTAATGAAAGGATATGTCCACCAGAGCAACACTGCACATCACTAATCCATTTTGAAATACTTTCGGGGCAACATCCGGAGGGGTGTTGCATGGAGGTGGAGAAGATACACATTTTTGTGAAGGTATGTTCACCCCAGAAAAACAACACTGTTACTGTTCTAAGACATCAAGCAATTTGAATTACAAACTTGCTTTAGAGATGATGTTTTCCCCCCGTGATCTGAAAGGGCTGTAGCCTTACATGTTTTCAATATCTCTTTGCTCCGAAGTGTGTCATCATGAAGTCCTGCAGAAAGCCTGATAACCGGCTGCTCAGTCCAATCAGTGCCAACTTGTTCGAAACAAGAATTCAGCACCGAGGAAGGGACAAGTCCAATCCATGCAAGATTGTGGCCCTCCAATACCTGGAGTGCCCATCTCTGTTTTGCGGTGACACACACATTCATATTCACAGTGTACGTTCAATTGCAGATTGATTTTTTTTGGGGGGGGAGAGAGGGGACAGTTGAAGCTTTTTCATTCATGCCCTCCAAGCAGGTCAGTTTTCAGCAATTCCTGTCTCATTACTTTGACAAGAGCCGCCTGCAGATACTGCGATAAGATTTTGGCGTATCTTAAAGACCTCTTCTTGCATCAAAAGGTCTGCTTTTGGACCAAATGCTGATCATTTTTCTCTCAAGTGATTTCAAGTCATTTGGAGATCTCTTGAAATTCCATCCCGGGCTCAAAGGCATCCACAATCTGTCTTCTGAAGTCACAAGAAATCTCTTTAGATCTTGGCAGGACGGCGCCGTAATCTTCGATAGCAAAAGAGGACCGTCTAAAAGCCCCAGGTTCACAGATGACCGGCTCCACCTGTCACTCGATAAACCAGGAGGTAATTGTTCGTACATAATCTGCATCCTCCGATTCAAGTCGTTATCATTTGTGAAAATTTGTTGACGTTTACATTGCTGGTCATATTTTGTAATTTCAAAACCTGAAAATGGGCTTTTAAAATGAACGTATAATGCCATTTGTTTGACAATGTCACCTTAACATTATGAACAGTCTTTGAGGAAATGCCAGGCGTCTGGTACTTCACATCAGGCGTGAGAAACATCGATCTCTTTGTGGTGTGTTTACTGAGCAATATGGTCTTGTATATTATATACTTATATACATCTATATGATAATTACATGGAAAATTTAAATGGAAATGCAAATTGTGTAGTTATTTGATTCCTTCTTGTGAAAACTGTGCACATGTACAGAAGACTATTCATCCACAACATTATAAATATTGGCATTCTTATTAACATTTGATCATATAGTGCAACTACAAACTTTATATTTAAATGAAGCATACATTTATAATAAGTATCTTGAATGGGGCAAAACTACAACAGTCCAATTTTAGTGTATTATCACAGAATTGAAAAATTGTTTCCCTTTTAATAGTAAAACATAAACAATACTAACATTTAAATTGAAATCAAGAATGCATGCATCTAGTGACCATCACTGGTCACTTAAATGTCTCAATTTCTTGTAAGGGTGTAAAGCCCGTTTCTCCACTGTCTATTTTTTCTTGCTCTCAAAGTAAAATCAACATCATGAAGTCGTCCTCCATTATAGCGTTTGATCTAAGAGCTGCATTGATTGGATTTTCTTTCTGGTTTAGACGTAGATGATTTACTGTACTTAATGTGAAAGCACATTGATACTCAGGCCAGCCCATATATTTGATATATTTACCAATACAAGATCAAATATACTTCAGTGAAATAAATGTGTATAATTGGAAGAAAAAAGAAAACATTTCAGCTGTTTGCAACATTTTTTTTAACCTCTTTTATGATGAAAGCAAACAATGTAATGTAATACAGCATTTCAGCAAATAAATTCTGTTCAATTCCCCCTGATGTTTAAACATTTTGTCCTGCTGAAACGTGCTTGAACAAGGAATCGGACTTCATATGCAGTGATCAATACGGCATACTGTAAGGCATGGCCACGACTGAATTAATGATAGGTGTTCTTGGTGGAATACTGCAGCAGAAAAGAAGAAAAAGAAAACTAATGGTCACATATAGGTGAAAAACAGGCCACAATGGACAGCCACTGAATCACCAAGCCTCATTACAAATCATACATAATGTATCCTATGAGGGGTCTGGAATCTTTTTCTTTTTAAATCCAGCTCTGTGTGCAGTCCTGTGCTTAACTAATATGTTGTTTCTCTCTGACCTGAAACGGAGCCATGCTCCTGGGAGGTGCAGCCGTGGTATTTTCACTGATGCCTGGAGGTCTTGAACCTAATTAGTCTCCGAGTCCATGTCGCTTCGCAGTCTTTTTTAATTCTTTTTTTTTTTATTTTTTTTAGGATAACTTACAGCGGCGAACTGCTGCCACAGGAAGGTTTGCGGATGAGCAGGTGGAGGGAGGGAGACGCTCGCCACATTTTGTCACCGTTAGTATTTGCCTTTGATTTAGTTGGCCACCTTGTGACCTTTCATTTCCCACTGGCACAGTTTGATCAATATGTAAGACAAATGTTGATAACCTTGGCCTGACCTCATCGGATCCAGCCAGGTGCACACGACTCTGTATGTAGCGCAAAGTGTGTGTTCGCCGACGGCAGGCCTGAAAAGTGTATTTTTAGATCTTGCCTCACAACATTTGAGGTGTCCTCTGGGTGAATGATGCTTCGAGAGCTCAAGAGAGTCAAAATACAGCCATTGTGTTTGTGTCTTGTTATCCATTCAAACATTTGTTACCTGGCTTGTATCATATCTGTATTATGGAGACTTTCTACACCATTTAAACTGTAATGTTTGTCATCATAAAAATGTGAACCACAACCTCAAACGAAGTTGACAAAATTCACACCAGAACTACATTGAATTATTTTCAATATGCTCACACGAGATAAAACCATTTCACAATTTTACCTGATTTTAGCAGCTATGGATAGGTGGGCCTCCCTACTCACAAACATTAGATATATTTTCACTAATATTAAACCAATTGTAGCACCCGCTTTATGCCCTGGTTTTTGAACATGTTTGAGAGTCTGCACCTGTTTCTATTATTGCCATTTTTCTTATTGTACATCATTTTATTGCTCACTCTATGTTTTTAGATTGTCTATTTATGTACAACACTTTGGCTTTCAATGCAGTTGTTTTAAAGTGCTCTAGATATAAAAAGGTGACAAGACTAATATATATACATTTCTTTCAATAATGTTAAATATGGGTTACATTCAATCACTAACTTTTTCTCCCACACAGGACTTTGACATTCCTCCAATGTGGATTTGACTGTGTTTAAATATCCTGTTACATACCTTTCTCCGTTGCTCTTGTTATGATCTCTTCAACCACAGAATTCTTGAGAGCATCACACATACTGTGCATCCGGGGGCAAAAAACACTCCAAGGTGAGTCCAGTCTGCCTTCAGCGTGACTTCGGGTGGCACAGCAGAGCCTTTGTTTCACGTTCACATCCAGGAGAATTAAAGACAAAACGCCAGCCTCAATGACTGGGTGTCTGGGAATCCGAAATGTAGATTACATTTGTTTTCGTTCAGGCGATTCAGCTTAATCTTTCGACCTTGAGTGTCTCTAATCTTCATGCTGCTCCAATCGTGGCCAAATTTTTAAACTTTCCAGCCAACTTTTTTTTTTTACTTTCTCCAAGATTGTTCCAATTTTGCATAAACGTTCAAGAATGGTGTCTTGAGTTCGTTTATCACATGAGTCTGAGGGTTCAAAGCTCGGCACAATCCCTCAGAGATGATAGGCAGCCTTCCCAATGCAGCTGCCCGCGTCTTCTCAAGTTTGCGATAGATCAGAAAGCCACCAGCCCCAGTCAGCAGCATACCTGCTATCGTTAATCCCAATATGTAGAGGTCTTCCACATCCTCGATGGAAAGAATGGCCAAACACAGGGACCTCCAGGAACCCGAGGAATCCAGCATGTATCCAGCTGCAAACGTCCCATCGGGACATGTGGGCTCTCCTTTGCCCGATCGTCGTGTCATAAAAACTTGGTCGATCACATTGAGAGACCAGCTGATCAATTCCATGGTTCCGGTTAAGTTCGGATGGGGGTGTGAAGAGAGGCTCTTGTCAGATCTTCGTTTCTGTTTCCTTGTGTCTCTGTGAGTGGTGGGCAGACTCTACATGACCAGTTCTCTGGGTGAGCTGCACACCTGAGATTCATCGTAATCAATCCCCACAATGAAGACTGTGGCTCTTTATTGACCTACTTTGTTTCTACATCAGCTTTTGGGTCCAACTTGGGTCTAACATTGACGATAGTAAATGTGAAAAAGACTAAAGCTGCTAATTTATATAGTTTAAGTGCATTGGTGCATTTAAGTGAGCCGTGAAAAAAAGCACAACACTGAGACTTGAGCTGAGAGGTCAGTGATGAGCAGTGACGGCCAACTATCTTATTATTCGTGAATTATCATCACCTCCTTAGCGTGACTGTGCAAAATCATGCATGACAGCTGGAAAATGTCACAAATAGAGGACTCATGTATTTTCGAATGGGGAGGCACCACTACAGAAATTGAATAAAGTTGATTATTTTTCTTTGTGAATTTCAAGTTGTAGAAGTTTATTTAAAGAAGTAATGATCTCTTTGCACACCAACATATTCAATTAAATTTTGTTTATGTACCACATACAACAAGGCCATTTGTAAGTACCTTTAAAATAGAGAAACTCAACAGATCCACATGAGCACACAAAAGAAAACTCCCTCTAACAGGAAGAAACTTTTGCAGAACCAGGGCTCAGAGGTGGCATCTTTCTGCTGAAAAACAAAGAAAAAACATTTAACCAAAACTTGGATTCAAAGATTGTTATGCTGTTGTTGTTGTTTTTTTACTGATCCAGTCCCTGAGATAGAATATGGCAGCTACATGAAGACTAAAATGAATTTGACATCCAGGTTTAAAGGGTGAAGCCTCTGAACCCGTTCCAGTGATTAAAGTAAACCTCATTTATATTTTTTCTTTCCTGTGTCTTCACTGCATTTTTGATAATTTATCATTTGCTATAACTCATTCCAATGAATCCCCATTCTGAGCCTCTCGCTCACCGTGGCTCATGAATTGAGACAGAAATAACCGTACATTAAATGGCACGTGCTGGCCTGTAGAACAGCAGCCCCGGAATATATTACGACTGTCACAATATGGAGCTGAAATTAGGAAAGCCTTGTCGAGACGTGTCAGGTTGGGGCTTCTGTTTTAGCGTACATTTCAGGGGTAATGATTATACCCTGATGACGCACAGCTGTGGGCCATTATCGTCCCGCCATTACCGAGGCATTTCCAACCGGCGAGAGAAAGACAGTCGGAAGAGTCATACCAGGCGTCCGCCGAGAGAAGACATTTGCGATTCATTTCATCATGAGATCACAAGCCATCACATGAACACAGCTCTATGGCAGAGTACATGGGGGGTATCATCTGAGCGGGCTGCCGTCTGTAAGGAGGGAAAGGCCTCATAGAGCAGAGAAGAAAGAAAGAAAGTGAGAGGTGAGGGAAAGAGAGAGAGCGAGAGTGAGAGGTTGTGGCCACCCGCTGGCTACGCAGTGGGGGAGTGGCCAGAGTTACCAGGTAGTGACCTTTTCATTAAATCACCTCTGAGTCACATTTGCGTGATCTAAGATAGTCTCCACTAATGGCTATGAAAGGCTAAATGCTGGCAACGGCAACCCCCCGGTACACATTGTTGGGAGACGTTCCATCTATAATTAGATATTATAAGTGTTATGATTAAGGTTTGGGGGGTTCTTTTAATTCGCAGAGCGCTCTTCAAAGGTAGGGTTATAAAGCCATCTGTGGAGGCAATTAAACTGATCTCAGTGCAGGGAGTCAGATGTGTTATCTTTAGAAGGGTTTTAATTCTCTTCCTAACAACCTCGAACAGGATGAGTGACTTTAAAATAAAGGATAGGAGTCTCTTTCTCGCCTTATCGGTTCAATTTTAATGTGTCGGTCGTAATATTTCATCAACCGCCCCACTTTATCGTCGACACATCAGAAACATCAACAGCTGTCAATCACACTGTCAAAGCTTTCTGGGCCAGTGCAAAAATAAGCCCTCTTGTTCAAACCCAGCCTGCGGTATTCTCGACGAGACAGCTTCTCTATTGCCTCTGCAAAAAAACAAAACAAAAAAATCCTCAGCACAGCATTTTCTTCTTAATTAATGCATAAATAATCGTGTTGTATAGAGAATTTTATGTATTCTGTTCTTTCATTTCACTTTTGGTCCCTTTTTCTGGAGCAATCAAGTTCTCACTTCATTAATAATCATGCAGGAGCTGCAGTAAGCTCATGATCAGAGGTTCTTTGATATAATAGCTCGTTTTTAATTTTGAAATTATTTCATCGACATATTGGCCAATGAAAGTCACTGGGAACCTCCACCGTGATCCCAGGGGTTGATGGGTATAGGTGCCAGACAGGTCATCAGTACTTCACAGGGAAAACAGTGAAGAACAATTTAATACACGCAGATTCACTCTCAATCGTCCCCATCATCCATTTACGTGATTTCAATTGAAAACATTCATTGCATTTTGGATATCCTTCCGAGCGGTATAACTCCTAGTCCATATCCTAGTTTTATTGTCCTTTTTGATAGTTTTATGCCTGAGCATCACTTGAACACTGCCATGTAAATATGAAACCGGAAGAACCATGTGTGAATGGAACCTGAATAAAGTGCTCATAATCACTTTCGATAATCCTTTGTCCCAGCTAAATTGAATTGAATGAATTAGTCGTGGTAAGATGGAGAGAACGTTGAGCATTTTTCAATCAGACAGCAACAAGGCTCCTATAGAAATAGTTTCGCTCGAAACGGTGGAAGAACCAAGTCCTACCATGTAGCCAATTACATTAACCAAGGTAAAACCTTTAACAACGTTAATGTGATTCTTTCTTGGAAGAAACAGACCAATGAATTACTGATAGCGAGAAAAAAAAAACAAGAAAACAGTCATGAGATAGACGATCGATGTTCACGCAGCAGTGAAGAGTTATTTGAAGATACGGTTGATGTGATGCTACTAATGCATTACAACTATTGTGGATAAAGGCTCATGCTAATGTTATGATCCTCTATTTTTGATATTGCTGCAAGCAAGTAAACAGCAGTTTGTGAAATAGTTACCATTAAGACAAAAGCTTAAGACAAATTAAGACATGAAAACAAATGTCTAATTTGATATTATATGGCTTCTCGCAGGTAGGCAGGAACTTATATTTTCTACTGACAGCACTTTATAGATTTTATAGCTGATAGACTGTTGAAGCGTAGTCGTTGCTACTGATACACAGTGCATTATCCATAATATTTTTTGATTTTGTTGTTTTGACACTTTTATTTAAAGTTGTGCTCATAATAAAAGACTTCCTATCCCCTATGGAATTTTTTTTAGTGTTGAATGCCACGTAATTTAGCTTTTGCGTTCTTAATGTTTTGGACTCTGCAATAGTACTTGTTGCACCGAATTAAGCTGAAGATAAAAGGAAAATGGTATTTTTTTTATCAAGTTAAAGGTTCACTGAAACTTATACTAGAAACACTAATAATTCCATAATAATCACAAGTTGCATGTGAAGTTTATTGGTGATCTTAAAATTCCTATTGGTGTGACTGTAAGTGTGTGTGGTTGTCTGGTCTCTCTTGGATGGAAGTTATTCCCATCATTGTTTAAAATTAATATAATTACAGATCATGTATTTCACCCATATTATTTTAAAGTCCCGGGACTCTGTTTTACAGCTTGAAAAACCCAATACATTCCCATTGTAAACAATACTTTTAATGACTAATTAAATGTAGCCCGTATATTTTCACATCAGAAACTGGCACATTTTCCAGACCTCAGCCTAAATACAAATAATTATGTACATGGGCCACCGGTGTCATCAGTATAAGAACAGTGAAAGAAATATATCCCCCTAATTATTATTGTTCAAAGTGCTCAACAGCAGGGTATGTGGGGGGAAAAGTGAAATTTGTGTTCACATTGGAAAAAAAAAAAAGACCAACTCTAACCAAATATATAGTCAGACAAGTCTCTATTCACTCAAGCAAAAACTGGGAAAAGTTGGTTTGTTTCCCAGCTGAGTCTTTTCTGGCCCAAATGAGTGATCAAAGCCTGGGTTGTACACTCTGAAGGCTTGTCGAGCTTTTCTCCTCCATTGAAATTGGCGACTAGTTTCAGTCCTCTGAGGCAAAAACTGCCCAGATTGCAGAGGATACGCCTTTAGATTAACTTTTCATAGGATAACCACCTGAAAAGGAGAATGCTATTCCAGGATTACTTGACTGAACATCAGATTGTTTTCACCATGTTGATTCTCGAAGGTACTATGATAAATATTTCACGCTGTCAGTGACTCAAACATTATCACTGGAGGGCCACTGTGACAGACCCACATGCTTTTAAAATGTCAATAACACTCGGCTCTTTTGGTTCATGGAAAGCTGTTTTTGTTGGTCACTGTAGTGTTTGTTTGTTTTTTTTTTCTCTCTGTGGCAGCAGGCGGCTTTATTCATGCAAACAAATGAAATGCAGCTTACCAGGCCCAGGAAGACGAATAGAAGAACTTAATGACAAGCTAGTGAACATGGTAGGGTATTTAGCTCCTAAAGTGCCAGATATTTCCCCCCCAGGAGGTGATGAAGAGCCCAGCAGAGTTAGAAAAGAGGGAAGAAGAATAATGGTCCTCCATCAGATACTGAAATATTGAACTTGGTGGAAATGTGTCAAAATGAAAAACAGGTATTTACTCACGAATTCGCTACATCAACTTATGAGGCGATAATATGTCAAAGTGGTGTTTACGACTTGTTTGCGCCGCTCCCAAATGGCCAAGAGGGCCATTAATTCAAATTTAAGCACAGAACAAGGGGAAGAGATTAATTTCAGGAGCGAAATGTTGCACCCAACAGAGATCACCATACATGCTCGTTTAGCCATTAATATTTGGATACAAAGGGGGGGGGGGACCTGAACGACAGTGGGGATCTCTTTTTTTTCCGTCATCCCTTGGACATGACAGGGAGACTTAAATGCAACACCACACATTTCAGCTGTATCTCCGCTGACCTGCTGAGACATGGAAAGACAATTATAGGGAGGGAGATGACAAGCTTGTCAGCATGACGGCTCACTGTGAATTCCATTTGTCCTCCAAGCCTCGTCACCATGAGATACACCTGATTGTAGCTCCACGGGGGAAATGAAGAGAGGAGCTTTGGAGCAGACTCACTTGGCGTAGTCGCTTTTTGATATACGTTTTTCGCGAGGGATATTTTGTATGCACCTGGGACGGAACTAATGCAGGGTGTTACGTCGCTGATGATCTTGCCCAAAAACAGCAACAAAAAACAAGGGATAAAAATAAATCGAATAAATGGATAAATAAAATGCCGAATTTCTTGGAATGGGATGGAAGGAAAAACAATATAAAACTGTCAGAACCATTTGGGGAGAATAGATAAGATGGATAAAGTTCTTAGATTTGTGCAAATGGGAAGTCACGGGTGATTTGCAGTATTTGGAGGGACCTGATGGGGAAGAAGTCTTCAAAACTAGAAGTCACAATCCAACACGGCAAGCAAAGACACGTTCATACCAAAGATCCTGATTCAACCCTCCAGCTCCATGTTCATTTCGTTCCTTTCCTTTCTTTCTGTTGCTTCCAAACAAAATAACAGGTAACATAAATAACGAGTTGATAAGAACATTGATATAGACATGCTTTTATAGTAGCTTTGGAATATATCAATCTATAACAATGTATTTGTATTTGTATTTTTTTTTTTGGCATAATCTTTACAGGCTATTGTGTAATCTGGACCAGGGTTGCATTATCTTTGCAGAATTCCTTTGAAAAACATCTCCCATTCAGATGGTTTTCGACTAAACATTAGGAAGTGAGTAATTTATGATCAGTTCCAACAGATTTTTTTTTATCTTTATTCAGTTGAAAAAGGGGTTTGGAAAAGGCAAAAAAAATTAAAAAGTATTACACTGCATGGAATAAGTTGCTTAAACTGATGATGTTTGTAATTTTTTTTTATATTACATTTTTTTTAAGCTTTTTTTTTCTCTGAATTATCTGAATCAGAACAAATTAAATAGTAATAATCATCCCAAATATTCAGATGCAGCCTTTAATACAGCACTATAAAACTCTGAAAGTCATTGTCAGTGCAAATGAAATATAGTCTGTGTTCAATGTGAAGACTGTTGCTCAAAAGTATGACAATAAACGCATGGCGAAATCAGTGAGGTGATTGATTGTCTGCAAGAAATTAATTATAATGTCTCAACAGGGTTTTAGAGACGGGAAAACAGGTCAAACAGTTTGTTGATGAACTGAGGTGAAAAATCATCACTGTCTGATTAACCTGTGAAACTGCCTGTGTTCCATAAATACAAAGAAACACATTTAATTTCACTTTCACTCGCGCATCGTGGTTTACTGCAGTAGAGCGGCTACAAGGCAGTGATTTATAAAACATTTTCATCAAAATAATTCTTTGAGCGAATTAGCAGCAGCATTAAACTTTAATTGTCCCTCTCTGTAACTCAATGTTTAACGACTTGTACTTTAGAGAATGGGTTTAAAACTGCACCTGTGATGATGATGAAAAAAAATGAGGGGGGGGGGGGGGGCTTGAATACAATATGCATTTGGGATAACAAGTGTTTGAAGCCAGTCAAGATTAAGAAAAAGGTCAAATCAAGATCAATGCAATGAGCCAAGACCATATGCCGAGTCTGGAAGCCTCCGATTGATCCCGCAGATATACGTTTCACCAGCTGCATTCTGTGCTTTGAGACACACCTTTATTGCATATATTGTGGATGTTTACAACAGACCTGCACACAGCCTCTGAAGCCTGCAGGGTCCTGCTCTCCCAGAGGTTGCCATTGGGACATCTGTTCATATAAATGTAACAGGTGTTACTGGTCTCCTCTGAGATCTCCACTCCTTTCACACTATCTATTTTCCCACATTTTTCCACCTTCTTCATATATATTCACTGTGCACAGCCATATCTTTGATTTATCTTATTCAATACGCCTGTGATGACACGTCCAATACTCTAAACATGCAGGAATGAGCAGGCTTATATTCTTTTATTGGTCTTCATCCCGCACCGATCAATACGAAGGAAGCATAAACACAAACATGTGGAAAATATTATGTAGTAAATGTCTTTCTGTATGTGAAAACCGTCAAAGGCATGCTTAATGTGAAATAAAATACAGGAATGTGTCAATTTATTCCACATGTGTTCGTATTTTGAAGTAAGTATGAAATATACAGGCAAACACAGTCTGACAGTTCATCATATGAACCCTCGGGCACTTTATCTGCGCCCTGCACCTCGGGCAGAATCCACAAGATGTAGGAGTGGCCAGCAAACATAAACCGGTTCTCGTCAATATAGAGTGCATGTTGCTGTTGGATATAACTTACATTGTCATATAAAATCCGAAGATTAATTGCAATAGTTTTAATAAGTGATCATTTTAATAGCACGTCTTTATGGGACTTTGTATGATTCATGACTGCCATTATGAAATTGTACCACTCACACCAATTTTCTGTTGGTCCACCTGCCCCCCCCCCCCCCCCATTCCCAAGCAGCCTTAATACCCCCCAGCGTCCCTTTACCCCACACTAGATTAAAGCTTCATGTGGCCCCGGTTGAAGCTTTATTCCCCCAACCCTTTGATTGCTTTGACCCCAGACTTTACCTCAGGCTGTATTCGGTGCCAGTGCTCTTCCTGTGACGTAGTCATCAATCCACACGTCACTGAAAAAGGTGAGAACTCCTATTAATGCATTTCAAGAATAGATCGAGCGTTGAATGGAAAATCTGTAACTGATAATGTAAATGATAATAATTTAGGGTCGAATTACTTTACAGATTTCTGCTGAAATGACTTATGTGTTTAAAAAAATAAATCCTCTGTTTTGAATCTTACTTTTAATTATCCCTTTCAGTTAGGTCTTCAAAAGAAATTTAAAAAAAACCAGCCTGACTGATTTACAAATACCAAGTTCAGCATATTTCAGCTTATTTCGAGGAGGACGCTCTTTGATCTCAATGAAATTGGTTCTTTAGATAAATGTGTTTTGGAAACACAAAGGGCATCAACAAAAAAGCTGCAACTATAAACAAAAATAGCAGATGGAAGTTATCATCCATCCATCCATCCATCCATCCATCCATCCAATTGTGTTTCGAGCTGTGAAACAAAGGCCCAGGACCTTAAAATAACAATGTGGGTCAAATATATGACCCAACTGTAATTATTATATACATTTTCAAACAGACGGTAAGAATCTAGAGTACACACAAACATACAGGGGGAACATGTAAACTTCAGAATAATAAATGCCTGTGATTTTGTCCAATGAGCATTGTGAAATATTTGCATTTTTCATGGGTTTAGACATGTTTAGAAGATTTGTCAAGTTGAAAGACAGCTTTATTCTTTCCACTGTCACCTAGGTTTGCTTATCTGGAGTTGTTGGAAATTAATCTCTAACCCCCGACGCCGAATGCTTGCAGCACTCCACACTTGACAGTGACATTTACTTTCCATTATCTGAGTATAAAACCACCTTTGTTTCAGTTAAATTCATCTTCATATAATGTTGACAAAGAAATAGATTCATTTGAGCAAAACTGTTGTATCTCCATAACATTTTTTTAAATCTTTTCCACCCAGCAGTTGGATTGCACTCGTGACTTTCATTCTTTTTTCCCCCCTAAAATTGCATCCAGCCATCTGTTGAAAATTGCTTCCCCAAAACAATGGTTTGTTGTTTAAAAAAAAAAAAGATAGCATAGTATGATATATTTGTGTATCCCACGTTAATTGTCACTAAGACTAGAGGAGAGCATTGCATGGTTGTCTCTCATTTCTGAGTTTTATTATTTCCTATTCCTTTTTCAGTTACACAACAAATATCCAACTTCATATATAACAGCCCTGAATATAACCTCCTCGCAAAGATATTTCCAAACCACTGCTCTTGGAATAAAGCACAGTGTATTTCCAGCCTGCAGAGGCAATCAATTTCAGCTCTGTCATCATGGCTCCTTTTGTATTATTATTGTATATTATAGATTGAATAGCTCACACATTCACAGTCACAGCTGCACATACCCTTGAGAGGACAGAAACGGCTAACTGCTGTTTTTAGTGAGTCTGCCGCCAAACTATAGAAAGGAAATAAAGAGTGTATATGGAGAGGTTTTCCTCTGTAGCCATATATTTTATACAGGCCCGGTCATTCTTTGGCTGTTAAATGTTTAAAATAAGTCCATAAAAGCCATCGGCTGCATGGTTAGGTACGGGTTAGTGGTCAGGATGCACCGATCACAATAACAGTATCAGGGTAATTGGTCTGATACTGCACTGTATACTCGTTAAAGATCCCCGATACAAACATCCAAGAACTACGTGACGTCATCTGTGAGCAATGCCAGCAGCAGCTCCACAAGAGAGGAGTATATCAAATATCAAGAGGAGGCCAAAAGCTAGTTCGTACAACACCAGCAACTTAACCACCAGTGACAGTTGGACCAGCAGAGTTAGCCCTATCCTAGACTACATCCTACATGCTAAAGGGTTTTGGGGATCACACGCCAGCAATGCCACCCGCTAAACATGCTTTAAGCATGATACAGTCATTACTCGGGATGGGAATTGAAAACAAACAAAAAAAAGGTTGTGGCTAAGAATGCAAACTACGTGGCAACGTCGTTCACCAAAGTAGACATTTCATCAAATGGAAGAAATACTACCAACGTGGAGAAACATTTGCATTGAATGAATAATTGAATAAATGTCGCGTTTTCGTTCCGCTCCGGAGTGAACCTCAAACCAGCAGTGGCGGCAACATTAGCACGTCCTCTGCTGTTAATAACATCAGTTTCATTTCCAAATTAAAAGCAATCAAGAGAATCGATAAAGAACGGAATTGTTCAAATAGAATCGAAAATAGAATCCGATCCCACTCATTACCAACAAGCTGACATGTGTGGCGTCGCACAGTCAGCTTGGACCCCCCGCTTACAGTAAAACAGTGTGTGGATAGACGTTACGTACTCGCCTACATGTAGTGTAGATGCAGGGGTATACTGGAGTATTCAAGGCTGTTGGAGTTGCCTGTAGCGTGAAGGCACTTGACTGCAATGCAACATTTTTGCATATTGTTTGCATCTGAAGTATGGATTAGGCTCAATAGCATTAATTGTCATATTTGTACTTAAATCAAAGCATCGGTGCATCTCTAGTTAGTGGCACTGTTTTCTTTTCAAGTCCTTTTCTTATGGATTTTGCATGTTATCCTTGAGTAGGTAAAAAAACAAAAAACAAACAAAAAAACGATCAACTTATCACTCTGAAATAGCCTGTGAGTGTGCCTGTCAACAGACAGGACTCAACCTGCCTTTGCTCACGGTCAACGGTTGACCTGTTCTGAAAACTTGATTAACGTGTGTGGACTTTACTCCCGTGTAAAAGTGGCAGTCTGCAAGATGTAGTGAAGATGGTTTGTTTGTGTGTGTGTGTGTGATGAAAGACAAATTATAATATGCAAGACTGGATGACGTGCTACAGAGAATTCTTGTATGGTTCAGTCAGACCGAGTTGTCAGAAAACAGTGTGAATGGGGGCTTTTGATGAAAGCTTGCAGCTTGTACTGCAGAAGGCATTATTTCCAATAGAAAAACAGTGAGGATTCCTTAATGACTACTCAACAGTTTGTCTGAATTCAATCTGAAAGTGGCTTATGTGGCAATCTATTAAAAAACAAAAGACTTCTATTAGTACCTTTCCAACAAATCGTTGACAATTCGCAGCCTTCAAATGAATACTTCTTTGTGCCATAAGCACTGTGCAGTGTGTGCACAAATGCATATTCCCGTTCTGCTTGGTTTGGGGCTAGCGAGTGGAAACAGTAGAAGCATCTGTTAGATCTTGTAATCCATCCAGACTTTAGCCTTGCGAGCATCTGCTGCAGCACTTTCCAAGAGAGAATCTGTGCTGCAGGAAATGAGGAGGGAAGAGGATCTGTGTGAAAGCGTAGGAAAGGAGGGTGGAAATCAGGACAATGGAGAGTGGAAAGTTTGTTGACCGTGCCCAATACCGTTCCAGTAATTGTGCCCCCTTTGATGGATGACTAATCAGAAAAAGTCCAGTTGAGATGTGGTCCAAAGGTACGTGATTCGACACATTGTGAACCTGGTATAAGTAAACACTTGCCACTCACACTAATGGCCGTCGCTATGAAATGGCAGCCGCACACTTGTGGCCGCCGCCACTGTGCTGCGATTCCTTTGCCATACCAGCTGTCATGGTCATTACAAAGTGTTGGCACTGCCAACCCCTTGGTCAGCCAGCAGCTGCCTTAGCGACGTGGATCTCTCAGATTAAGGCTGGTCCCAATCTGCGCTGATCTGTTCGAGGAAACGGAAGATGATGAAGGGACAAACAGCTAGGAAGGAGAGATAGCGCCACTAATCCAAGACTGCAATGAGATCACGCACAAAAACCATCACAGGAAATTGCCACGAATGCTGCAAAGGCCTTTAAAGCAGAGAGCAAGCAATGAGCAATGTGTTCCTGGTTAATTTCATGTCTTTTAGAGTCATTTTAGGGGATAGATGGCGATTGTCGCACGAGCTGCCTAAGATTGCAGATGGAAAGTGTCTTTATTTGTCCTTTAAAAACCTTTCAACAACCTCAGTTAGGTCTGCGCATGATCACTCTTTTTTTTTAAAATTAATAATAAACATTAAAATTAATTGAAATTAAATATTAAACAGTCAAAACATTCACTTCAAGATTGATTGGGCTATTGACGAGAAAGTACTGCTGTGGAGCCGTGTGAGGTCGAGATCACACTTTCTCTCGGGATGGAAACAAACACATTGACATTTTCACACAAAGAGGCTCAGCGAGACGCAGAATATAAACAAACAGTTGCAGTTACATTTGTGTGTTTTTTTCGTCGGACATGATATTAAATATCAGCTGGCACTCTGCTCTTTTCCAAAGAGTTTGAGTGAAATTTCCTGGGCTACCTTGTTTTTGGCCTCGTTTTGTCAGTGTATGGTCTTATATTGAGCTTCCTATTGCATCCTCATCACAAACAATTCCCTGTATAATGGATTTGGCAGAAGGTACTGCAAAATTAGATCTTCACACAGTGTGTGGATATTTTGTGTGCTGACGGATATTGTTTTTTTTTTTTTATGTCGTTGCAGTTGCACAATGCTTTTTCTTTTAAGTTTGACAAAACCACGTAACCTAATAAACTTGGTGGATGCTCTGCAACCAACAAACACACCTATTTGACACTAAGCTCACACCCCTTTCTCATGCCGAGCTGTAGTTATTAGGAAAATGCTGAACTTCCTGTTTCATATTGAAAGATGCTAATTGGATCCTGGGGACAAAACTGACAGAGAAAATGTTTGTAGGATATTCAAAGTAGTCAGAAAATGAAAAAAAATGGTGTAAAAAATAAACGGAAGGATTTATAATATTCCAATACGATGAAATATTTTTAAAAACTTGCATATATTCATCTTTATCAGCACAAAACTGATTTTGAGTGGGTGTCTATACAAACTTCTATACATTCTATGCACTTTTCAATCCTACATCCTCAAATGTCATGTATTGACTACAAAATTCATGTAAAAAGAAGTACATGCTGCAAAATAGGACACACTGTGTGTTTAATGTGCATAAGATTGGATTCCGTGACTGTCATTACCATATTATTGTCAGTTAGGAAGAAATATTGATTGATAAAGAGTTAAGCATACATACTCTGCAAGAACAGAGGAATTGTTTCTTTTGCTGAAAGCTGCAAGGAAGGAGTGACGCTATTTTCTCACAGCCCTTAATTGTGTGTTCTCGCAGCTTGTCATCATTGCATCCTCTGGCAGAAGTTTTTTTCCTGGAGTGGCGTTAAACAACTATTGCGTGATTGGTTGTTCGTTTGAAGTTACAGCAAAAAACTAACTGGCAGCCGACATATCAAGAAAAACAAAAAAATGCCCTTGTTCTCGAAAGAAAGAAAGAAAGATTAAATTAGCCCCATCGGATTAGAATGAAAATCTGACCGGAAAAGGTGGCATAAACCTGTTGATGATCCAACCAGAATCTATGTAAACTTGGCAGCAGCAAAGCACAACTTGTCGACACTGGAGAAAACATTGCTTTTAAACGTGTGATTTTGTCTTTCTGGTGAGACTCTGAATGAAGGAACTGTTTATTTTCTGTTCTTGTTTCATAAGGAATGATCAAAAATGACTGATATCACAGTGCAAAGCATTCTGGGATTGATCCACTGACATAATCAGATTCATTGGTTGTGTAAACAGCAGAATCTGAACACTTTAGTGGAAAAAAAATTCATTTTGAGAAAATCCTGACTTTGATTCTGAAGATAAAACATTTGTTCCCTACATCTGCATAGAACTCACTTTTCCAGTGACCTTTATAGTTCTTAACTGAACATTTGTCACTCACACACAGTTATTTTAACACTTCAATTTGAGATATTCAGTTGTTTTATAAAAGCCAATTTTACACCGACTTGATTTCCACTAAAAGCATTTTTTTTAATCATTCTTGCATCTAATACCTCTCGAACTAATTTATTTTTGACACGTCTTCATTGACTGCTGCCTATCACCTTACTTGGCATAACAGGAGAAAAATGTATCTTGCTTTATATAAATAGCATAACGCTGTTTCTAATTGGCAATTTGCAATTATGAATCCCGATATAGATTCATGTCCAGCCTCTTGTTGGATTCATACCTGGAGGTCACCTTTGCCAGTTATGAAAATAAAATATGAATTTCTCTCTTTTGGCTAAGACTCGTGCATGTTTGCTTGCAGGGAAGGGCATTAGAAGGCGACGCCGAGGGGAATGCTAACAAGAGTCAGTGGTTTACGCCGCATATAGGCAATGACTGTGCGCTGGAGAAATCAATCAAATCACTGCACGATGTATATAGACAGTTTGCTCATCAATTTCAATAACTGTCTGCTTTAATAGGCGTAACGCAGGGGATTGAAGATCAAAAGAAAATAGTTTAATTCTCCTTACTGGACTTGACACAGCTGATCAGAATATAGAGGCGGGTCGTGGTCCGTGTCGCAGCATGGTCGGAACTCCTCCGTGACAAGCAACTCGATCTTTGCCGCTCTTTATATACAGTATATTATAACAAAGACAAATGTGACATGATACCATTGCTTCATCTAAACATATGGCGAAATAGAAGTTTGGAGACAATCTACATTCTTATATAAGAGAAAAACTGTTAAGTTGGCTCATCAGCACTCACTGGACAAGTGATGACAATTAATTATCACGATGCAGAGAATATTTTTGTGTGTAATTAAAGGCCATTCCTCTACCATCATTCAATAAAAACACTGATATATGTAAATAAATCTGGAAAAATGACACTGTTGAGTAAGTAGTATTTATTTTAATAAAGTAATGCAATTCTTCGATCAATTTATGTTAAAGCAATAACGAGCAAAATGAATTTGATACCTGATTGGATAAAAAAAATTGCAACATTGACACAAATGTAGGCTGTTCATCTTAAAAACAAATGCATAAATTAAAAGCCTGCCAGAGGGTCCAATCCAGCAGAGAGGACATCGAGAAGACGATTGACGGGATTGTTTTCACAAAGGAAACTTTTCTGTTTCTAGTGGGTTTACTGGGTGGTTGCAGTGTATTGGGAAGAGTAGCAGACATCACTCAACAGTGAGACCCGGATCAATAGATCAGTGATACAGCAGTGAAACCCTATCGATGAAGTAGCATTAGCAGCAGAGCCCTACTATCAGAGTGGGCTTATCAAAAAGAACCTCCATGCTGAGAGCTGTGAAATACTGCAGGTGAATGAATGACATGGCACTGGAAATGTATTTGTTTTTACATATTTGCACTAATACAGCCATGCTAAATGTGTATTTTCAGAATCCCTCATGTATTAAAACACGGGGGGGATTAATCGTAATGTAAAGGTTATTACACCATCATTTTACCAGTCCGGAACAAGTGTGATTCAATAAGGCCTGAGTATGGTTCCTGAACTAAAATGAATTTGACAACCCTGGCTGAAGATGAAATGTTTCACTGTTATGTGAGCCTGAAGGGTTCATTGCACAAATATCATCCCTGAGCTGATGGAGCATGTGCAAACCTCCATTAGAAATATGGTCTGTGAGTGGAAGAGCAGACCGAATTACAACCTGATTTGACCAACAGAGCTCACCTCACAGATGACACATACTCATGTATTTCAAATAAAACAACAAAATAAAAAGAGTGATTTTCTCAAGGTGATGAGACATCATGTCTGTAGTGTTATGTTTATTAGTTTTGTGTGTATGTGTATGTGTGTGTGTGTGTGAAACAGGCCTAGTCTTGATAACCTACTGCCCTGCAGCTTTTAGATGTTTTCCTGCTTGAATCCATCTGACTTGAGTGAAAAAGCTCGGCAGAAACCTAAAGAAATAAATAATTATTTTGACTGTGCAGTATTAGGAGGAGTCTTAAATCACAGAGCCCAAGGATGAGAAATGCTGCTGCAGACCACAAATCTAATATATAAACTCCAATTGTTAAATTGGTAATGACCAACGGGAGCTTTTCACAGTAATATCAAAGCCATGTGTCGAGGTAACATGCCTTTTTTTCCCACACTGGGTTCGGCCTGCATGTCAGCAGATGTAGAAACTGATTTCCTCTTCTGTCGAGTACTTTTAATTGCAATACCATAAAAATAGCATGAACCCATGTTCTAAAGGGGGAAAAAAAAATATTCAAACAGCCATGCTGCAGTGACCCAGAATCAGTCCCAATCTTGATAAAACACATGTGGCAGTAATCGTATCTTTGTCACAGCACTACTGTGGCAGCTTTAGTTACCTGTGGTGAGGGATGTGGGAAACATCTGCGGGACAGGAGCTCTGCCACATACAGGATCAGTTGCTTGGCACTGGTTTATCTTTACAACACAACTCCATCTCCAAAACACCGACAGATACTGTTATTTGGGTAAATTGTAAATAGCCTATGCACTTGCCTATTTAGCATGCGTTGGCTCGTCGAGGACAAGGGGAACGTGTTGATTTTGCATTTTAAAAAGGTCACGTTCGGCCACATGTGAACTCCAGCATGTGTTCCTCCCACCGGGGAAAACGCTCCCTCCGCTGCCACGTCAACCCGGCGACTTTCGCCGCGATCACACTCCTTTTTTTTTTTTTGACCTGTGGCCAACGCCTCCGTTTGATCTGCGGCGGCAGTCGGCAAATGGAACGAAGTGTGCCTCCTCTCCACCCGATTAAACCCGTTATGATGTAAATCTGAATTAATAAAAAGCGAGTCATCTGCTCCAGATCTTTGCAGATGCACCTGGGAAATCCCCATCTGGTGAGCCTCCTGATCAAGGTGCAACTGTCCCAGTCAGGAGACAGGTAAAAAAAAAAAAACTGCCAGAAACCCCATCCCGCTGAGAGACCTTCTGTCTGGGATGACAAGTTCAGGAAGGAGCACAATGGGGATTTGCTTTGACAGACACTACAACACTGCAATCACACTCACAACAGAGAAGTCATTTTATTCGCGAGACATGCTCTGTGGACACCGCAGCAGAGAAAGTGCAAACTGACGAGTTCAACTACCGCCTTTTGACTGAGAGGTTTTTTTTCTTGGGGAGGCATGAAAATTCTTTTCACTTTTAACTGTCATGATAGAAACAATTAAATGACGAATGAAATGACTAAAAACACACATTTTCCAACAGAATTCATTAAAAGTCTAATCGAGACTATTATAAAACGATAATCATTATGAATTACACTGATATAAATATAAATATAAACAATACTTTTGTTTTTCCTCCCATTTTTCACTCCAAGATCTAAAATAGATTTCTATGTACACACATAAAAGGCCAATTTCTAATAGATAGCGTAAACAAATGTGTCTAAATCTGTAATTTGTATTGGATTTGTATTGTTTATTGCTTTCTGTTGTGTCACCCGTTTTGCAATATAGTTTATTCTGTGGTTTGATTTCAATCACAAATTAAACACAGAATATTAGTTATATCCTTCATTTATTTATCTTTTAAAAAATCATGATTTCCTCACAAAAACTAACATTTTCAATAAAGAGGAGGCTGGTAACTCTAAGATGCGGACCTGCAATTACAACTAAAGGCATCAAATCAATCCCCAAAGTAATGCAAAATAAACATATTCATGTTTACACATGTAAAAAAGAAACAAACAAACCGTATTTTCCCTATATCTATCCGGTTGTTAGTTGCTCAGATTTCGTTGCCAAATGCTGGTGCGGTTGTGTTTGTGCAAGTCCCTGTGCATGCATCATCCTGTCAGACGACCGCTTATATCCATGAGATTAAATGTAGCCACTCTGCAAAATTGTAGCAGAAACAAGAGAAAATTAAATTTCAGACTGTCAGAAAGTGTCAAGCGGATTCATTTATGGATTTAACCTATTTAGAGACACACATATGCTTCATTCTCAAGTACATGAATGAAAAGACGTCGGTGACTTTGTACTGTATTAGTCTAAATGTAAGACCATAATGTTCTAAACAGGGGGGGGGGGGGGCGTTTCTTAAGACAGTGCTCTAACATATTTACAGATCCGTGGTAATCCGCCAGTGGATTCACATCACTGCAATTTAATATGCTTTTTTGTGGCGACTCACTGAGCAAATAGCCAGGCAGCCACCACGTAATCAGATATATTCTGACCGTTCTGATGGTTGAACTGATGAATGAACAACCGGACGGCCGAGTGACGCAAATTCCCTGATGAATGGCAGCAACAGTTGAAGTGATGAATAATGATGCTTCTCTGGTAACGGCTCAGTTTATTTCAGGGTAATAAAAAAAAAAATCCATCAGAAGCAGGACTCGAGGTCTGAAGTCCGGTTTATGGTAGATTAACTATCCAACCTAATTTCTGCACTAGTTCTGGATATTAAGAAGATTAGCGAAAAAAAAATTACACGATCTGCTTATTGGTGTCAGTAGAAGAAGTAGATTTTCTTTGTGTATGTAATGTAAAAAAATAAAAAAATGTAATGTAACTTTTACAGGGATAAACACTGATGAGCCATATGTCGGGGGATTAAAAAACTGGTTGTGCACAAACATTATAGACCGTAGAATCAGTACCTTCCTCAGTTGGGCCAGATTAATTCCGTGCATCCAAATGTGCTCCGGTTGCCCCTCGGTCACATCTCCATCCATCACACGGCAGGGATCCGCAAGACAGGGTTCACTATTTTCCCCCTTCTGTCAATCAGCACCCAGAGGCAGACAGCCCGGCTCCTCCTGCCAGACCACACACGCACACACACACACACACACACACACACACACACACACACACACACACACACACACACACACACACACACACACACACACACACACACACACACACACACACACACACACACACACCACCTGCCACCCCACCGCCCAGCCTTCACCTGGCTCCACAGCCCACATGCCTTCAGGGCAAGGACCAAATCTGCATGAAGCCTTTAATTCCACCATTAAAACGTAGAGCCGCCGATTTATTTATTTGTTTTACCACTGCCACTTGAGAATAACACTCTTCAGTAACAGATTAACATAACAGTTAGGTTGTTTATTTTGTTTTGTTGTATCTGAAAACCCCTTAACAGTTGCATGGGCTAAATATGATGTGCTATTTGTTATAGTTTACCTCCTATGGACTTCACACCTGGAAACAGAGTTGAAAACGCTTTCAGAAATAGCTGCAAATGAATGACTCATGATTGGAAGCCTGCCAAAGTATGAAAATACAAAGTAAAATAGAACTTGCTCATTTATGGTAGCATATTCTACAGTTTATAGCGTATATGCATGCTAATAAAGAACCCTTAGCAATTACTTTCAATTAACTTTGAATCCATTCCTAAATGGATGATTCTGCCCTACAATTACATCCTTATTATGTGCACTTGATGCTTTTCAAAATTAGCATTGTTAAGTATTAACACAATGGAGACTGATGATTTCTTTCTGCAAAAATAAACTTGAAATGTTGTCATTTAGTAACACTGAATACGTCCTTGCGTGTTATTGTTTTGTTCTTTGTAAACCAATCAAGCCATTGTACTTTTCTGTACAAAATCTCAGCTGGACCTGTAAGCAGGCTTCGTGTGCAATTAGTTGTAAATCCCTATATGGTGCAAACAAAGGGGTCACATAAGACACAGTCGCGTTTTCCCGTGCAGCGACTGAGGTTAAGGACTGATACACAACAGGACCATGCTATAGTTTCCACCTCAAAGTCCTTGCAGATGATATCTGCAAATGTTGCCACCACATTAGGACTTTAACATTGAGACACATCATTACTAACCATGTCATCAAACTGACTGCTTGACGGACAGGTGAAATATGTATCTAATATATATAGATTGGCAGACATTAATTTGATTCTCACCAGCAAGTGGAATAGATTCATTATTAGTCAAGGCTCTGAGGCAGTTCAAGTTTCTGAAGTTAAATGGGAGTTTCACAAAAAGTTTTCAATGCGGTTGTGCTGCGAGCACACACTTCCCAATGTAATGTCGTACTTTTGGAACATTTTTCAAGGCTGCTGGTTATTGACTGATAGGACTTTGTTAAACATACAAAGGGTGACACAAATGCAAACATCAGCATTAAGATTGTGACTAATATTATAAAGATCTTTGTTTTGTTGCACAATTTTCTTCCTCATATGCATCAATAGGCTTTCCTTGCCCATGACCCCAATCCATTGCTTTACCTTTACTGTCCACTCCAGCCTGGAACCACCTCACAAAAGCAGCAGTTCTGGAGATAATGTCTCATAACACTTGCTTCTTTTTCATTATCTTTCTTTTTGTTCAACTCGAGACCGACATTTTTACCTGTGAATAACACCAATTATCTTTCTATTAGGGTCCGTAGCGCAGCAAATAGTAATAATTGTGCAAAATGTAACAACGGGATAAATCTTCACCTCATTATGTAATAATGCTGCATTCTGTAACAATCTGTCACATTTTGTAATATAATTCTTTAATGTATTTTCTAATAACCTTTGCCACGTTTTCTAATAACTTGCTACATAATGCAACAGAATGTGGGTGTTCCACTATTTTTAATTTTTTAGGTAAATGTAATAATTTCGTGCATTATGGAATAAATTTTGCCCTTCATCCATACACATGGTTCTATGTTTAATAATGACAAAAAAAGTCAGATTCAGTTGAACTTGAATTATATGTCAGTCTTTACTTTTGCTCACATCCTGCAAAATGCAATGGTAGAAGGCAGGGCTCTTAATCAGGTTTAACTTTTTAGATCACCTGCCGTTGTGGATGTGAGATTTTTAAAGTGTCAAGCCAATCAGTGTTTCCACCAGCCATTCCGTTTTTCTTGAATCGATGAAGCCAGATTGTAAGTGCTACTGAGTGCATTTAATTATTCAACCCGTATTCTGTAATAACTGTTGGAATATGTAACAAGCTGTTACAAAATGTGGTGTTATTACATAATGAGTTGAAAAGGTATCACATGAATACATATTGCACCATTATTACATAATGCAGCGCTACAGGGTCATAATGTTATGGCTGATTACGAAATGTGTTTTAAAAAAAACAAAACTGCCTAAAGTATGAATAATCTATCGAGCTGTAAATTCAATTACATTTCAGACTTCTCTAAGTATTTTTAACTGCCATTACACTGAATACCAGCCACTGCAAGCACTTAATACCACCAGATACTGAGATCAAGGAAAAGCCTCAATAAATCCAGCACAGGTGCATCATCGCTGCAAGAATCCTCACATGGCCTCCATCTTCTCACATGTGAGAGATTTTTTATTTTAATTTTAAGAGGACCCCGACTCAGTTTCCCCAGAAGTTCCCGTTGCCTTTCGGAGTGGCAGAAAGCCCCATCTCTTCCTTAAATGCCAGTCACTATGTCTTTATTTCCAATCAGCCTTTTCTAAGCTAAAAGAGAGCTTTTTTTTTTTTTTTTTCATCTGGCAGCTTCTGGAGCTCCTGAACACACGCCGTTCTAAAAGTAGCAGCACAAACAAGACAATCCAAAGCAAATAAAGCTAAAGTAAATTACATTCTTCCCCAGTTACTTGCACTTGAGCCAAACTTTTTCTTTTTTTTTTTCCCCTGCGAGCTGCTGATTGTCAGGGGACTTAGTGTATGGAGGTCTGGCTGCAGCTGTTTCCCACCTCAGGGATTTCAGGTCTAATCTGCCAGGTGCATGCCCAAGCATTTCTTTATCAACTTTATCAATAAGAGTGCAGCATTACCAAGGCAACGGGGAGTGGGGCGGCCAATAGCCAATCCTTTACTCTGGAGCAGACAATAATTACTCAGGCTCTCTCACAAAGCGCCTCATGTAGGAAAGGGACTCGAACATGACAGACCAAGACCGACTGCAGATTAGGAACATGATGATGGAGATCAGTCTCGGCTTTTGTGTGAGGTACTGTGTGGTTTGTTTTAAATCATGGAGATGAAACCATTACACTGCCAGCACCATATGCTTTCTCCAGACAAGCTGAACTGACTGAAATGAACACAAAAGATGAAAAATGTATTGTTTTGCATCTACATTCACCACTAAACCAACATCAATTATATATATATTGTTAAACTTGTTTTTTTGGGGGGAATATTTGGTCTATACAGTAATTGAGAAGCAAGGTGTTCAAGCCTGACAAACTCACAGACCTATTATGTTAAGGTGAATTACACATTAATCATAATATTCCTCTTGAGCAAATAAAGCAACAACATCAAAGTCTCATCTGTTTCAATATTGTCTCGGTCAAAACAATGCTGACACTCCACTGCATTTTTGTTTTTTTTTCCCCCCTATCTCGGAGAAGGAATTTAGACCATCACTCTCGTTTTACCACTCTTGCTATGATTTTTGTTCGCTGGCATCTCAACTCGAGAGGCAATTTTGTAGAAGACAGTACAACCTTTATGTGTCTCTGTGACTCTGTTTCTCGCTACCTGCGCGAGTCAGAGGGATTTAAACGTTTGACTTTGCAAAAAAATAGCAAAATAGCCCGTAAACACACATTCTTCTTTTACTTTTTTTTACCTTTCTTATTGCCCAATAAAACAAGTTAGTGACTGATTGATGTTTTTAATCTTAGTATAACATAACAAAATGGCATTGTGGGTGAGTTGCACACCAGCATTTAAAGGAAAAGTGCAGAAATGTGTAAGCAAATCAATGCCTCTCAGTTCACTTGTAAAGTTGCAATGCATATTGATTAACATAAAGGTTATGAAAGGAGGATATTATGTGTTGGAATTGAACTCTATAGTGTTGCTCAGTTTTTGCGAACACCAAATATGACACAGAGCTTATCTTGCATTTAAACACTTGGCTGTGCAGTGAGACCTGTGTTTTTTATAGGCAGTGAAAAACACTTGACCTGTTGCAACTGACGAAACGATCCGACTGAAAACCTCTAAAATGTAAACTGAACATTATCCTGAAACCTCAGGAAAGCCGAAATAGCAGTGAGGAAATGATCCAGCATGTCCAAAAAAGATAGATAAAGGAGAATGACCAAAAAAATATCACATATATTTGTTTTAGAATCAATTCCTGTGTAATAAACATGATATGCCTGATTAAATGTTCGACGCTACTGAAGCAGTTCCACCAAGATAAATCCGTGCAAAAAGCAGTGATAATGAAACAACTCATCAGTTATTTCAACTCTTAAGTGCCGGGGGGAGAGTTATAAGTAGGTGTAACTGAACAAAGCAAATTTATATGGTAATTAGAAGTCATCTTTCCTTTACGATTATGGTGTTGCACTATAGATGATTTTAAACTGAGTGGAAAAATCCTCTCCAGCCTTCCGACAGGTTCCATCCCAGACTGAAAATGTTGGGTCAAAGATAGCAAATTGTACATTCATCTTAAAATCCTCAAGAAAAAGACAAAGTGCATTGTTGAGAACAATGTCCTACCAGTCAACAAAGAAAATAAGAAAATGTGCGTCTGCCCAGTACTCGCACAAAAAAAATATGCGATTGCCTTAAGCCTCAAACTGGAACACCCCCCCCAAGGAGACAGCCACCATTGACAATATGATGGATTCCCTTTAATTGGATACTATCGTTAAACAACAACAGGAAATAGGGAATCTCCCAACTTAAATTCACTTCAATCAGCAGAAGGTTCAAACAAAATCAAATTACATTATGGGTTTATTCTCAACAGACGATGTATGTATGAATCCCATTTGAAAAATAAAAGCTCTCAGTTCTCTCAACACTTTGCACAGACAACCAAGTGTAGTTATATTTGCAATATGTTAATAGTGTTTTTATAGGTCGTTCAATAAAAATGTGTTTTTGAACCACCATTTTCACAAAATTGTTAGTCTGTCAATGTATATTTGTGGGGAGTCGTCTGTTTCTAGCTTTAATGATTTCATTACCATGAAGCAACTCCAGTGTGTCTAAAGGACTGCGACATCTCCAGAATCAAAAGTACACATCTCTGATCAAGCACAAAAGCAACAAGCGCTGCCTGAAACAAATTAAAAACTGGCCTGTAAGCTCATTTATTAATGTTTTGCAATTAAGCATCTAACTGTTTATTTTTGATACAAGTTCAGTTTTCCACCCACATTTAACCAAAAACATCTCAAGTGAAAACAAATCTATTTTTGCATTTTAATTTCACATTTGCATGGCAACGTTTGGAAAACAATGTGTGTTTCGATGGAAATGGCCGAAAATCGGACTGGTAGTCGTGCCAGGTCATACTCAGTTGTTCCAAGCACCGTTGCCATGTGAACGGACATCCCAAAACACAGTAAAAGTTTTCACTTGATATCACTGCCATATAAATGGCGCCCAAGTGTATGTCCCATCAAAATGACACTTATCCGGGCAAGACCGTCAAGACGAACTCGAACAAAAGCATGAAACGCTGAACGATGTTTGGAAAATGGGCAGTAGAGGTTTGAAATGGGCTTTGTGTCGCTACAAAACATCTGTCATCCTTTTAGGGGAGTGTGATCTTGAGTGGAAAGAGTGCACAGTACATATTAGATGTTCTCCATGACCCCCCCCCCTCCCCCTTTCATCCTGCAATATGTGACCTTTCCGTTGGGATATTATGCGAAAGATTTGAAGCAAGAGGAAACCTTTATTCAAAGGAATTGATGTATTGACCAAGACATCCCATGAGGGAAGTACAAAGAGAGAGTCAACGCATGAGTGGTTGAACTGTAAATCGCATGTTGTCATATCTATTTAACATTTGTTTCAAATGCCACTGCTTCTCACACAACACCACGAGATAAAGCTCAAAGATAGTGTCGATACAAAGGAAAAAAAGTGGATAAGTCGCTGTCTGCATTATTTTATTCGCAATATTCCTTATGCGCAAGATATGTGCAATTAGTGAGTTCCGTTTGACTTTATCACATTAATAAAACAAACATGAGTAAAGGTGATATTTGTGAATTGGGATTCCATATTGACTTCATATCTTTTTTTTTTTTAATTCATAGTCTCATTATGGTTATTGTTAATTAATGACAACAAAATCAATGCATTTCGGTAAAAGGAACTAATAAAAAAAAAAACTAAGCCAATAAATGTTATTATTAATGTGTATCCTTCTGTATATTATGTTACAACGGTACAGCCAAACATGCACATGAATAAATTAGCCCTCGCTGTCCATGTTTGGGGAAAAGGGGCCGTGAATTGATTTACTGGGTTTGTCACGTCCATGATGCATCACATACAAGGTCCCGTTTAGAGCATCGATGAAATCTGCGGAAATGTGTCTTTAATTTATGACTCAATAACAAGGGACTGCTATTCATATTGGCCCTTTTGATGTATTGCTTGCAGATGATTGGACTGGCTACAATGGGAGTACACTGAGCCAAGTCAAGCATGAACACACACTGTCATAATGACAAAAAGCAGAGAGCTAGTGAGAAGATTCTTTTTTTTCCCCTCTCTCCCCCTTCTGCATATTAAGCACAGTTACTCTGAAGTTACTCTCATAAATAAGAGCTAATTTGTTGTAGAATATTAGACATGCTATCACTTCTCTGAAGTAAATATGGGAGAAAGAGAAAACACAACTTTGAGAGGAAGAACATGATTTTATGAAGAAAAAAAAGTGGAGCATCACAAACAAAAATAATGTAAAGAACAACAAAAAGAAAGGACACGAGTGTGAGAGCAGGTTGCTATCTCCCTCTCCAGCTGCATGCCTGGGAAAATCATTGGAACGCAAAGGTAGGATGCTGGATGGTGAACAGCCTGAGGAAGTGTTGCACCCAAATGCATCCCAGTTGCCATATGAATTATTCCTGCTCCACTGTTTGCACAGGGTTTGGAAAAACAATAACAACAACAACAACAACAAAAAGAGACTTTAAAGCAGGTCTGAAACATGACTGGATGCAGCCTTGGATAAAGGATGTAGGGAAAACGAACAACGAGAATTCCAGTGGGTTACAAACACCAACACAGCACTCAGTCTTTGGAATGAAGTGCAGAGGAGAAAGAGGAAAAGCTCCTGTCCCAACATCCCAAGTTGTTTATTTTTTCATTGGGGCATGACGGCTGCAACAGAGAGAATAGGACAGCAGCAAATGTTTGGGTGTGGCGGAAAAACTCTTTAGGGATTGCGGATAGGTGACAAAAGGAAAAAAAAACAAAAAAACACTGACATGACTCACTTTCATACATTAAACTTTGAGGTTGAAAGTGAGTGCAGACAGTAATTAGTCCCTTGCATGTTAAATTGGCTTCACTTGTATGACACGGGCTTACCGCTTCAGAAATCTCAAACCACTTCACACAATCTCACAGAGTAGCCATGAAACCGCAACTTGAGGTTCGGCGTCTCGTCCAAAGACACTTCGGCACACGGTCCGGCGGAGACGAGGACCGGCTGCGGTCGCAAGATGACCCACTCTGCCATCTGAGCCACGGGCACATTACCGCGTGTAGGAGACACAGATTGAGGTTAGCGATGATTAAAATACATGAACTGGTGTTAATCCACTCTCCTCCATGTGTCGGCATACAGACAGGCGACGAATCAAAGAATGAATAAATGAGTGGAGAAACACAACGAACACAGATGTCTCCACACAGGTGCACTGTATAACACAATTAAGCAATTACCATCTAATCATGTTCTGAGGCATGTACGACAATACCAAGCAGTCCCAGTTAAATCTGAATCATGGAGGCTCAACACCTGCAAAGGAAGAGCGCAAACCCATCGTTTTTCCTGTCATATCCTTTTTTTTTTTTTACTTTTAAATAGAAATTGCTTGTATAAATTTTGTGAAGTGTAAAATATGCCTATTTAACACATATGTGGATTCAAAGTGTAAAAGCAGAAGGCAATAATCATAATTACAAGAACAAATATTATGCAAATGCATATCTCAACCTAAGATAACACGTTTGAACCCATTAGCAATGTAAATGTAATTACCGGATAGTCAAAATGGTGTTTTTTTTTTCTGCAAATGGAGAGTGACAGTGATTATTCTAATTCCAGGAGGCAGCAGATTATTAGTTCGTGTGTAAATTTGTGTATTGATTTGTCAATTGAGAGGAGCAAGTGGATCTCGGTGCCTATTAGCCCCGAAGAGGCAATAAAATGGCATCTCTCTCTGAGAGTGCGCTCACCTCCATTTCAATTCATCTGCCTCTTTTTCTATACCCATCTGATTCAAGTTAGAGTCTCCTGAGCTGGAGTTTTTATTCGTTTACTTATTTTTTGAAATCACAGGTGACATTGAGGAAAGGTCAGGGCACACCCTGGACATGTCCGTTTGCTGGGTTGTGTTTGGGAGGATTCATTTGTTGCCACGTGACGTTAGAGGGCATCAAAAGGGGGAGAGGGCATAACCTTTCTGTCTTTTCTCATATGTGTCCTGTGGAGTTGGATATCTTCATCAAACCTCCCCTGGCTTTCGATTAGTGAAGTCTTGGGGTACATCTGAAGAGCGGTCACATTTATTGTTAGACTTGATAAATAAACTGAATTTCCAAGGTATAACTCATCGATATCATCTTTCCCTTAACTTTCATAAACAACCCTATCATAAAGACGTAGGTTTATTAAGATATCATGGAATTATTTAAAGAAATATGCTATTTGTGAGTGCATTTGCCTATTTGTTAACTTATATCACTATTTTTGTCCAAAAGCTCTATTTCTATTTGTTATGTTAGTGATCAAACCTTCTGGATATCATGAGCCGTCTCATGATATCCATGATGGCTACGAACCATTAAAAAAAGCGTGAACCAACTCAACTGAGGGCCTGTGATCTGACATCTACATCTATAGAATGAACCCAAGCAGACAGATGTTTTTGATTACGACATAGTTCTGGGGAGGTGAAACATGTACGCAATTAGAACAAAATTTGATGTTATTTGGACAAAAGATAATATATATAAATTTATTGTCTATACAGTATTCAGTAGTTCTCCGCATGTTCATGCATGTGTGTATGATTTAATTCCAACTAACTACATCGTTTAATATTTGTGCTGTTTCCATGTAAATTGACAATTTTTCTCAAGCAAAAATGCAAAATCGAGCATTTTCATTTGAAATTAAACTCACAATTGACTAACATATTGACATATACCGGTCGATCTGGAACGACCTGACAACTATAAAGCAACGGAATGGTGCGACAGTATCAGCACCGATTTACCCCTGATATTTGAGTGACAGCACAGAAAAATGTTGCAACAACTAAAAGCACCAATGCAAAAATTTTAAACAAAAACAATAAAAATACATCAGAGCATCAGAAAGTGCATTTGGAGAATTAAAAAAAAAAAACTTTTCGTAAATCTCCAATACAACAATACATTTTTAATTGATCAAATTAATTGTTGAAAATAAAGTACAACCAAAAGTAAGTATATCAAATACATCTCTATTTATTATTTATGTTACAAGTCTTCAATCAAGATGAAAACCAGCATTTTTCAAACGAACTGAGAATGCTGGCATAAGAAAAATGGATCAAGGTGAATTGGCTCCACAGGGGGTTAAGACGTATTAAGACTTGTGCTTTGTTGAAAAGTAATTCCATGAAAGCCTAATACAAAGCGATAGGATACAATGCTATCGGAGTATCGAAGTACTAATCAGTGCATTTTATAAAAATAACACAGTAAGTACAGGCAAACAGGCCCATTAAAAAGAGCTCCAACATCTAATGAGCAATCATCTGTGTTTATGTGTGTGGCTAATTGCACTTTTAATTTACTTTATCAGCAGGCTGAAAGATAAATGGAGTCATAATTGTAAGATGCTCGATCAAATTAAGGTTGTTGTTGTTGTTTTAATTTTTTCCTGAAGTCTGGATTTGTTTGTTGAAAAGCATATTTCTGATAACTCGCCAAAATTATAGCAGAGGCAATAAAAATGTCACTACCTCTGTTAGTACAAGTCAACGAAGAGTCAGATTTATGATCAGATGACGAATTAATGCAACACAACACAAAGCATACAAATGGGCTAAAATGATATTACCACTCACAGATGAAGTGATTCATTTTACTACATCATAAAAATAGAAAGGAATGGGAAGTCGGCGATAGAAATTTAATAAAAAAGAAAAAGGTAAAATCAGATGATTTAGTCCAGGTCATGAACAGTTGCAGAGCAGTCCAATGGAGACAGGCGCCATCAACCATCTTTCGGAAGCTATTTGGAGGTCAGTGTCTTGCTCAAGGACACTTCAAAATATAGCTGGGGGTAAATGTGGGAATGAATCTGCAACTTTGTGACTGAAAAAACAACCGAATCTACCGAACATTCCACAGCTGCCAAGGGAAAACACAGCAAGAATAAATCAATCAATGTCAAGCGCCTGTGTTTAAACTGTGGTAGGAAAACCCACATACATGAAAACATGCAAACTCTCTATATATATACTGTAATATATATTGTAATATATATTGAATGGTTGAACCAGAGGTGTCAAAAATAAGGCCTGGGGGCCAAGAAATGGCCTTGCAAGACGCTCCGGTCTGGCTCGCAAACCACTAAGTGAATTGTAAACATTTCTCAGAAAACATTGACTTCTTAACACGTTTTTTAAGAAAATCAGACAAAACACAACAGCTATAGAAGTTTGTTTTTTTACATGTAGCTGTATTTTGCAACCAAATGTTTCATTAAAATTGAATTTATGTCAAGTTTGTAGTAATTTCTAGTAGGAAATGTTTAGTTTTATGACAATAAAAAGTTTTTTTAACATGCTCAATGCATGTTTCTGGCTTTAAGGATTTCAGTTTCAAGACTACACGCAAACTCCACAAAGAATCTTTTTTCTATGAGGCAGAAGTGCGAATCACTACACCACTGTGCAACACCAGAGAAGTAATTCCAATGGAATAGGTAGATAAATTCAAAAAGGTCTGATGAGTGAAACCTTTTTGCGGATTATATGACAGGTTTTAGCCTCTAACCACTGATCTCTTTTTGACACATACAGACTTTTTTTCTCGAATGCGTTTGCTTTTCCACTTCCAAGGACACTTGTGTTGCACATCAATATGAGCTGTGGTTTTATGGGAACACAAAATATGGGAGCAACAGTTTCTAAAAAATCTGTCTGCTCAAGCATTTATTAGTTCACTATAAAAAAATAAAAAAAAAGGAAAAAAAACATGTTCTAAAGATTATCGACCACTTTACAGGGCTCACACTTGCCTAGCCTTTTGGCACCCACATCTTCAGTCAACAAAAGAAGTGAGCTTATCAAATACTCTGCAAATACATCACAGGGGGCTCTTTAATTTAGTTCTTTGAATGTTCAGTGTCTTCAAAAGCCAGAGACACAATAGCACATCCAGTAGTTTATCGTCTTTGTACTGGCTGCCTGTGAGCTTGAAAACCCATTACAAACTTTCAGTGACCCTTAATTTGCTACTGAGTAAGAGAACAGTCTTGCTCATGGGGTTTTACAAAATGTTCCAGATTGAAAGACTGAGTGCCAATTTCCAACTATTTCTTTCAAAATGGAGTGATCCGAATCAAGATCAGAGCTACAAGCTGATGCCAAAAGAAAAAAGAAAAAAAAAAGAAAAACCGTATTCCTCAATTTTAGCTTGACTGCCTTGGAGCGATGTCTGCTTCGTATGCTAACTCAGCCTTTACGTATTGAAAGGCAGAGCGCACACCCCGAAGCTATGCCTTGCCCATAACAACTCTGGGACAATCACAGTGCATTTTCAGAAACATAACCCTGGACGTCCAGCTGAAGAAATATATTCCGATCCATTACGCTCTTCTTAGATAGCTTCACATGAAGAACTTGGACATTTGGTTTGAGCAGCTGGTCACATATCAGGGAGCCGCTATAACTGAAGGTTTAAAAGAATAAGAGGAAAAAAAACTATATTAAAAATGAATGTACATTTGGAAAATCTTTAAAGTGTATACAGGTGCAATTTTCCTGTGAAAATGTACGAATATTATACATTTATTACTCAAAAACTCATATTATGAGCATGTTTTTGTTCTACTCAGTTGATTTTTAGTGTGAATCATGAGATTTATGCCCCCTTTACTAATTTTCAAATGAAAAAGGAAAACTTCTGTTGCATTTTGGGGGTCTTTTTGCATGACTATGGTGCTCGGAGCCACTAAAAATGCTACCTTTTTGGAAGCTGCTCCCAAGGTAAAACTTTTTGAAGGCTCTGTCTCCTTGTAGACGGCACAAACATTGCGACTGTGCATGGGAAAATAGTTCTTCTGCACATGTAACTCATTTTCTGAAATGCTGCTACTGCCCACGTGCACCATGTCTCTAGTGACTCGGCCGTGGATCCATACGAATGTCTGTGTATTCGCCATTTTTAATGTTTATAGCATAGTTTCACTACAAAGATGAACAACAGCACCAGCTCGTGGCAAAACATGAAAACTATATTGATTTTCAGCATTTCTGCCATTTAAATGCAGAACATTTCTGGAATGAAATTGGAAGAATGATGCATTTCCACTTGAAAAACAGAGCCTGAGTTGTGCAGTGGTGTTGCTTATAGTTCCACGTCACAGTGAGAATAGTTCTGTTTCAAGGCCTTTCTGTGTGGAGTTTGCATGTTCTCCATGTGTGCATGGGCAGTTTTTCTTGAGGCGCTTCATTCTTTTACACCTTGTTAAAAAACATGCATTAGATTAATGGAGAAACCCTAAATAATTGAATTTCGGCGAGTCAGAATAAATGGATTTAAACTAGAGGTATTAATTACCACAACCAATATTTCAAAGATGATTCTAATCGAGCTAATATTGTGTTAGTCTGGAAACACCTGAATATTATTAAAAGTGATAAATCATGATAATTTGAGAGGCACATAAATGGCAATTCAGACACAAAACTATACTGTACAATACTATACTGCCTGGCATGATGGCAGAATACATTCATGAACACAGCTCATTAAGTAAAAGCATGTGAGATTTACTGTGATGTTTGTCAGCTCATAAATGTTGACTTTTCTTGGGGGGGGGGAGTCACGTGGCTGCAATGTATTAACGTCACATCTTGAAAGAAATGATGGGAGACGGCGCAGGGCACCAGCAGCAATGTGTGATCCATAACTGTCTTGTCACAGCAAAACCGGGGCCAAAGGCCACAGGGGTGTCTGATGTGACCTGCGTGTTTTTTGGGGGGGAATTTGATATAACATCCTCCAGGCTGGCAGGGGAGAAAATGGCTGAGGAAACCTTGTAAATATTTTGTTGAAGTCGTGGTAAAATTTTGAGAGGCTGATTTTGGGAGGCGAGAAAAGCAATGGGGGGGAGAGCACAGATTGGAGATGACAAGAAGTTGGAACAAGTGCCAGAGGGTGTCCTGAACCCCTCAGGGGGTGTCCCGCAATGCTGGCCATGTACAAAAATATAGATATTTGGGATTAAATAGTATTGGATGTCTGTGTATGAGTCACTGGCTAAGTTGTCACTGAGAATACAAGTAGCCTGAGCGCAGGAGGGAAAACCAAACACAGGGACAGCTAATAAATATGACTGTTTCTTTAGCGAAGGAAGGTCTAATTATAGCACGGTGTGATAAGTGCCCTCAAAAACCCACTGGTAGCGATTCATCTCGGTGTTATAGAGAGGTGCAGATCGAGTGAATACAAAGAAATGAGAGGTATTACTGATTGGGAAGGGATGAGATGAAGCTTGAAAGCAAGGTTGAAAAGAGAAGTGTGTTTGCACTAATGTCATGGTACTGTGCAGAGGTGTAGGATAAAAAAAAAAAAAGTGCAAGTTACAGGGAGCTTTTTAAATGTGTGGAAGAGCAAAGACATCAAAGAACCAGAAAGCAGCAAGGCAATTAAGTTCTCATATCTCATGCACCTTTTATTTCTCAGAGTCGACTGCACAGCCCAGAACACACACAATCCTGTATTTAAAAAAGAAAGATTGCTTGGTAACGGGATGATAGACTACGATGTATTATTCAATCTTAAGTTATATTTAGAGGGAACCATTATTTGGTTCATTAACAGATCAATACAAAATAATTGCATGAACTTGGAATGATGTTTTGTCATTCATCCTTCAGGCTCCTATAATCTTGGTGATAAGGCTCATTGGTTGCATGGTGGTTTATTGGCCCAAGTCATTACACTTGTAATGATTTCAATCCAACAATGTCACTCTCACTGCAGACACCACCGCCGTATAAACAAATACCAGTTTTCACAAGGATTTCTCATCATGCAAAGTAGTCCTTGGATCGCTCCCCGCTTGTGAAGTTAACGTTGGGTTTAATCCCCTGGTTTCCCGAATGCTGTGCCAGAGCAGGATAAGATGACATGGCTGTCTGGCTGGAAGACAGCTCGCAGACGCCTCTCATGTCAGTTTGTCACAGCAGGTTTGATGGCGCTTCAGGTGACAGGTAGGCAGTCTGGGAGGAGTGAGAACTGCCTCCTTTAAAGTGGCTTTGCAGACATGGTGACGCTGAGGTGATCTATAGCGAGAAAAAAATGAAAATCTTTCATCCGGTTTAATTTTCTAACTTTTGCATCAAAGCGAGCTTTGAGGGTTTCATTGATCTGCAGTGTAAAGTGGGGTTTTTGTCTTTATTTGGAATTAATAAAGTCAGTGGGTACTTATTTGCTTGTCAAACATGTAAAGCCGGTTCAATCCAGTCATTTTACTGTAATAATTTGTGGTAGGACTGGGTTGATAATTAATATAACGAAATACAGGCTGTCTTTTGATTGTCATTAACCCTATTTGAATCATGACACAGAGAGGCAATTAGTAAAAAGACATACATGTTTAGATAATGACATAAAAATCTGTGAGTTTGTTACTTAACACATCTACTGCATCGATGTTGAAGCTTTCAACTGGACATAATGTAGGAAAATGCCACCTTATTAAAGTAAACAAACTATGGCTGTAGACTGTAAAGTGCCAGTACAAAGCAGCCTGCCTCGCAGCTACCTCCCAGCACCTTGTCCAGCTTTCGCTCTCTCACTCCACAAACCTCCCGTCATACTCTAGTTCCCCTAAACACATCTGCTTCAACAACGGCTTGATGTGGGGAGGAACACAAAAACCAGGGCAGGAACTGGTTTAATGCAAAGTTAGTTCTTTTCAGAACATTTAACACAAGGCATGAATGCAAAAAGAACCAGAAAAAACTCCATAATAATAACATTGATAAGTGGCTCACAATAAACACAAAAGCCAAATGACTGAACTAAAGGAGACTCTCGCAGAAGGCAGAGCTGAGTGCGACGCTGGCACAAAAGAGGTACGAAAAAAGGGATACAATCGGAAAACAAATTGGAAGGGGCACCATTGGGAAGGAGGGAATTACAAACACACTAGGTTCCCTATGTATTATTATTACTGTTATTCAAGTGCAAAGATGCAGCACAAATATCACACTTCACTCAAACCTTCACTTCCTCCTCCTGAAGGATTGTGGGTGCTTTCGAATATCCTTCCTATCTCCTTTCCAATCAAAGTGAGAACAGGCTGCAGAAAAACTTTACTGTGTTCGTATTACAACATCCCCATCACATTCCTAGTTGGGATCTGTTGTTTTCAAGTTGCTTTAGATGATTTCAAGTTGTTCAAGGCAGAATTTTGCTTTGGTCACTTACATAATCTGCTCTCTTTGCTGTCACCCTGACTTTCTCTGAACACTCTGATGAGCCGGTCCCTTTAATTGTTGTCGCCGCAATGAATTGTGGGGCAGCATGATCTGGTCTCCTTTGGTAAAGGATGCATCAGTGTTTCCTTGGTTAAAGGAGGTTCTAAAGGAAGCATTGAGCCTTTTTTCCTTAGCTTAACAAGAATTCAAACATTTCTTGTCATGGCTGCCACTTAAAGCTTTCTTCAGCCAATGAGATTTGGATCCGCCCACTGCAACCTGTCAATTATCCTTCCACAGCCAACAACCGTTAAAAAGATGAAATAAGGAGCCTGCTGAGTGTAGCGCTCGTACAACACCAATTCTAGTCTCCTGAACAAATCGACATCCCAAGACCCAAGAACTCTCTTAAACAACATTCGATGTCAATCAATGAATAAAAATCACAAGATTACTATAGTATGATCGTAATGCTGCATGCTGGTAAGAGCTTTCACTGAGAAATCTCAATAAAATACATTACACTGGTTTTATTTTCAATAATCAAACAATAAAAATGAACGCAAACTGCCAATTTCTGATTAAAATTAAATGCTTATCTTGTCCTCTCTTTCAGTAGGAGTAGAGGACATGTGAGACGTGCAACTGACCAGGTGATTGCTGCAATGCTCTTAGCTGAGAGATCAGTGATAACCTGGATGGCTACCTTAAAGCAAGCGAAATAACATTAGCATGCGCAACGAACTGCAAAAATCCCAAGCTCTGAGATGCAATTGGATTTTGCCCACGGTATTTTGAAGAGAAACTTCTCAGCAGGTAGGATTTCACATATTACTTTTGACGCACTCTCTACAAAAATCTAATAAGAACAACATGGACATTTTCAGGATGTACTTGAATATTTTTTGTACACAAACTAAAAGAAAACTAACTTCTTTCCCTCCCTTTAATGGTCTGATCGCATTGAGATCAATTTACAACTGAAATGAGTTTGAAAACACTTGATTATAGCATTTCCTTTTCTTTCAAGATCACCCTTTCACTCCACACTTGTGCATATTTTCACCCGAAGGCTGTCCATTCCAGCCACAGCCTGATCCGTTCGCCTCTCAGCGTCTTCTACAATGACGCAGTCGTGGGTTTATGGCCTTGCTCAAGGACGCCTCAGCAGCAACAAGTGCTCCTCTTTCACCACCCAGACTTACGCGACAGCCTCAAGGATCAAATCAACAATGTCGCCAGCCACAAGCCGGCATCTGTAACCTGTAGGTCACAGTGTGCTATATATGCTGGAGTGCAGTGTACTTAGGAATTTCCACAAGAGCTTGCTTTGTACATTTAAAAAAAACAAACAAACTAAAATCTAAAAAATAAAATAGAATTGTAAGCTGGAAACTTGCTTGGCACAATAGATTCTTACTTAATGAATTAGACATGCAGTCTTACCTCACCTTTATATAACACCTCACGTCTCCAAACACACATTAATATACCCTTGCAAACATAGAAGTAACAGACAAAGGTTGTTTACGAAATACTGCAGCCCCATCGTCCTAGCTTTACTGCATATACTGTGAGGTTTTGAAGTATTTTCGAGGATAATTGGATTGGGAAACAACAGCATGTATGCAGACTTTTATTCCACCTGAACGTTTTGCAAAAAGTGACACCAGACTCTCTTTTCTGTGGGATTAAGATTTCTATGGTTACCGTGCAGATTTATTTCCCTGACAAAAAAGCCTCAGGTGGACATAATAACCGTGCAGGCAGAGTTTGTACACAGGACTGTTCCACAGATTTGTCTTTTTGTTGGTTTACTTCTAGTGAAGCAGAGGGGGAAAAAATATATATAAATAATTCACACACACCGTTCCATACAAGGCACACGGTGACCTTCAGTCAAAATCCGGTGAGATTAGCAAGCAAAAAAAAAAAACTAAACGATCCTCTGAGCTTTAGTGACTGGAGAGGCAGTGATTTTCAGACGTGAGGAATCATTAAAGTTTATTCCAGAAATTGAAGCCTTGTTTACCTAAGCTGATTATTTGTCCAGAAGATGATGGTATAAACCGCGCTCCGGAGACGGCACTATTTATTCACGGTGAAAGTTCAGTCGCGGCACAATTGATAAGATATTAACTCTTTAGCTGATCAGGAGAAGGAATCAATAAGTGGTCTGAAGAAAGTGAATAAAATATATACTAGCATTGCATGCGCACAAGTCTTTGACTTCTAAATGTGAATACACTTTACATAATACCTATTTATAACTTTCTTTTTATAATACCTATTTATATGTAAAGTAATGTGTTGGAAACCACTTAATGTCACACAAATCTCATTTTATCTTTGTACGGAACTTTTACTACTTCCTATACACTATCATGGTAGTTTTCAAAGTGCAGTAGCATGAAAAATCACAGATACGCAAGGGTGGTGATACCATAAAGATTTTTCCCCAATTGATTTATGCACTGTTTACATGTTTACAAGCTTTTTCAAGTGAATATTTACAACTTTCTTAGTGTTTTGGGTGTGTGTTTACATGTCAACGGTGCAGGGGGGCACTGAAAATTTACCTTTTTGAAAACTGCGCCCATGGTAGAACTTTTTGAAAACGGGAAAAACAATTTTTCTGACATGTTGCTACTGTGCAAGCGCACCACAATCGTGTTAAATACTTCTGCACATGCACAAGTTGGCCAATAATAACAATGGCGGCTTCCAGAGTGTCTCAAGTCCCAGTTCATATTCTCCTGGGACTTGTTAGTTTTACAGCTTTCGTGTAAATGGACATTTTCAAGATGTTGTGTAAACGCAACACTTTTCTGAAAAAATGTGATGTGTTTCCACTTGAAACGTTGTATAAATGGGGCCTGAACATCGTCAAACCAGGCTAAAGAAGCCCATAAAGAAAAATGTGGTTTCTGTTCACATAGTTCAATTACTCCATATTTCTACTCCTTCATCTGTTTTTCTGAGACAACTGATTGTTTTTTTTTCTACCTTTCGGCTGCTGTCTGTGTGATCGGAGGCTTCGGGAATGAAACATGAGACGCCAGCACCAGACATCCGGTACTATTTGTTCGTGTCCATTCATTGTGTCAGTAATCTTTTATTAATGTTCATGTATATTCAAGTCCGGGTGGCAGCTCCAGTATTTACTGCACCTCGATGAGATTACTCTCATTAAAGACAAAATGCTGACCTTGGTAAGACACAAATGGATCTTTAAGAGACAGGCTCTTCCATCACAGTGAAATGGAGCGCTCCCCATCTCACAATACTGCTATTAAGTTTCATCAAGGCTCATTACATGCTGACTCTATGTCATCTCCTGTGCACTGTAAAATCCTTCCTCACAAACACAGCATCACAATAGGTATATCATGACACATTGTTGTAGGTAAGTGCCTCTGACAAAGGGAGTTAATTATTTTGAGGTTTCTCATATACATATAAGTGTTCAGCAAAATAGCCTTTCCAACAAATGTGCATAAAAGTACAAGAATATATATCTAAAAAGCACAAGATGTAATGTTTTACAGAAACACGACCCTGTTAATGTGACCATGCAATAATCACAAAGCCGCGTGGAGCTTTAATCTTTCTTTATTCATAGTCTAAATATGAGCTAAAATTATATCCGTTCACCCTCTGACTGGTGCCAAAACTGAATTATTTCCTCTGACTGGTACATTCAAGACAAAATATATATATAAAAAAAGAAAAGAAAAAGCAGAGCTGCACACCAGAGAGGGGAAACAGAGAAGGTGAAATAGAGAAAGGGGCAAGTAAGAGGGAAAAGCAGGATGGTGGGCAGACACAGCAGCATGCTTATATGATCTTGACCCAGCAGTCGATAGGGAAAGGCGGTGAAACCTGATTACAGACAGCCCACATCCCAGCCTGCTGATTTTATTTCCCTCTCTCGGTTCAGTCGGGTAAAAGACAGAGGTGTGATGTTCTGCACCAGTACACTGCTCTAGCTTGATTAAACTTTAAGCAATTTTTTTTTTTTTGTCTCTTTGCACAGGTGTGATGTTACATTTGGAAGTATGCATCACCTTCCCTGCCAGGTATTATCTTTATTCCCGTCTCAAAGTAATGAAAGAAAAATTGCACTTCTTTGTCGGTTTTTTTCTTCTTCCTTTGGCCTCTAATTTACCCTTGCCAGCAGTGACAGAACTGTTTGTGTTGTATATTGTGAACTGTTAAAATGACAAAACAGAGCTTTGGCTGTGTAATATATATATATATATATATATATATATATATATATATATATACATGTAGGAGGGAAGATTCCTCCTAAATATAGGCTGTCGCAGTACTCCATTCACTTGAATTGACCTCAACTAGGTGATGAAACGAATCAAACAGCGTTTGAGAGTGGCTGAATGGACATGCAACTGCTTGATGAGGTTCGAATTAAGGCCCATCACACCTCATCAAGTGCACTTCTCACACCTAAACTGTCTGCCGTGTCACCTCTGCTCCTTTATTCCCCTTCGGGTGCACACACATCTCGCATTTATCTAAGCAGCTTGTCACCGCCACCTTCTTTGTTCCTCTTCCCCGTTGCTTCATGCAATGCAGAATGTGATGACACTTTCAGCTTTCCCACCTTCCATATAATCCACATGTGTTAACGGTTATTTATATGGCTTTCTCTGGTTTTGTGTCCAGAAAAAACACACCGCAGCGGAATATTTCATCCACTGCACGAGGCTTGATTCCACTGTGACTTCCTTTAATTTTCTATCCATCCATCTTCTCCAATGCTTTATTTAATTATGGATTCGATTAGTTATGGGCAAAGGCATGTTACATCCTGGACAGGTCATCACAGGCCAAATACAAAGAGACTAGAATAACCAGTTCACATCAAGTGCTTAGCAGTTTTGCTTCATAAGAACATATATTCTGAAAAGGTTTTTCAAATTGTGATAACTGCAGCCAAGAAAATGCTATTACATAAATAGGACTGCATTTCTTGGAAATAAAAAGCAATTTTTTTCAGATTTTACTCATGCTGATGATGGGATAACTGTCATATTCATCAAAGATAAATCTGTAACACTATCTCTATCTTACTCATGGTTTATATATATATATATATATATATATATATATATATATATATATATATATATTACCATGTTGCTCCATTTTCGCTTGTTACATGCATTTGATGGCAGTTTGGCCAGTATGTGCCCTGCACTGCAGCTCTGAACTGGACAAAGCAGTATAGAAGATGGATGGATGTTTTTGAACTTTTGGAGGAAAGAAGAGTCCATCTAGCCATCTGTCCATCCATCCATCCTTGTTCCCACTTGTTCCTATGGGTCCACGGTGGCAGTATAGCAATATTGTATTGAGCAATGAAGCTGAGACATCTCTGTCTTCTACAACTTCCTCCAGCCTGAACAAGCCACGTGGGAGGGCTCTGGACCCACCAGTCACAGAGTCCAACATGGGGTAGCGATGTGTTGCTCACATAGTGCGAGGAAGCCACGTGGTGTTGTGGGCCCATGCAACAAGAAGGGAGTGGTGGGAGAAAGTCCATGCATGCACAGGTAGAAAATACAAACTGCACACAGGAGAAGCAAACTAGGCCTTGTTTGAACGGCAGCATTTCAAGTGACAGCGCAGGATTTTCACATTTACATTACAAAAAAAGTGTCAGGTTTATGCTGCAATGTTTTGAGAACTAAATCCATTTCCACAGAATCAACAGAAACACTAAAAACGATGCGGTTAACGTGTTCGACCATTACTGGTTGTGGTTGGTTATTTTTGTGATCAACTTACACACACATGCAAGTAGAGAATATAATAATCTGCTACAGCTGTGAATGATGGCAAGTGGGGAGACATTCGTATGGAAAGACGGCCAAGTTGGATTGTTATCGCGTTGATTCTCAACCATAAAACTACCAAGTCCCAATACAACATGGACAATAAGTCATGACGCTCTGGAGGCAAACATTGTTATTGTCCATCTACTCACACATGTGCAGAAGAACTATTTACTATGGCCATGTTGTACATGCACAGCAGCAGCATTTTCAAACTTGCACTTTTCCATGTTTCCCCAAAAATGTCAGGGCAGGGCATTTTCAAAAAGTTCCACCTTGGGAGCCATTTTCAAAAGGCATTTCGGTGGCTCTGAGCACTGTTGTCATGTGAATGGAACCCCATATCACAATAGAATGTTCCCGTTTTCACTTGAGGCTGTAACACTGAAGCTACAACACTTGAAGGGCTCACACTTTCACACTTTAAAGATTCCGTTGCACGTGTTTCATATGGCAGTTATTTTATTTTGTAGAGAAAAGGTTAAATGCTGAACTAGTGAGACAGCAAACAAAACATCACTATACTGCACACATGCGTGATGTACTCAAGCGGGAAAAAAAACCTCAACAACATTGTGCTGTAAAGATCTGGAGTATGCCATCCAAGGAATACAGACTGAGTGAAAGAGAGACTAACCCACTGATACATGTCAGTGTAATGGTCATTAACGAAAGTGGCCACTTTTTATGAGCCATCAAGCCAGTGAGGGAGTGAAATCTGAGACCATCCAACTTTATATGCAATATCCCCCTTTTCATATTCTCCTACTTTCACAACAAACGATTAATTCTCATCTCGTTCTCATTCTCACAAGCAGAAATGCCTTCACATATGGCTGTGCAGCCTGCAAATAAGAATCAAATTATGTGTGCATCCATCCCGGTCTCTGCAGTTTGCTTGTGTCCATTTCTAGTCAGGTTTGTGCATTTGTTTTTTTTTTCAAACATGATGCTGTTTCAATGGAGTTTCTGTTGTTAGTGGTGACAGTTTTCACAGCTCATTCCATTGCCAAAGTCTCAAAATGTCACTTTCAATGTGTCTTCTTCTCAGTCTTCTGCAGTACAATATTGTATTTCAGTGCTACCATAATGCATCACAAGCAATTGCTACAGAAATGCAACTCTCCCCTCTTGTGACATGTACATGTTTTAGATGATACACTCATTTTAAAGACCCAGCAGTAGTGAAATCCATGGTAATCTGCATCAATACGTAACGAGAAAAGTTCAGTAATGAGGAATCTAGGCCAAAAAACAAGAAACAAACTAACATCTCAACAAAGATTATAAATTGAGCCAATCTAGGAAAAGAAACAACACTGTCTTCCTCTCAAGCAAACACTTTATTTCCCAAGTGATAAAAAGATTCGATATGACCAGTAACATTATGACTAACTGAAGATAACAAGTTACTTTGCCATTTTATCTGCTGAAATGATTTTGCAGCAACAATAAAATCACCAAAAGTTTGAAAAAAACATAACACAAACTGTCTTGCTAAATTAGAACAGAGTCTGCTGCTTAGCAAAGATTATGTGGCATGAATAAATAGGAAAACAAGAAACCCGATACAGATCAAGTGCAGTAGCATTTATTATCTCAAAAGCGTTTCATATTTGGGAACATTTCTTATTTTTAGGTGGAGAAGCGACATGGACTGAGATTTTATACTTGAATACCTACTAATGTTTTCACTCTGGTTCAGCCAACTGATTTTAACTTTAATAGTAGAAAATGTTCAATTTCCTTTTAAAAACCGAGTCATAATCATCCTTTCATCCTCTATGCCACGTCTTCCAGCTTTGGCTTCACAGGGCACACGCAGAAACTTTCAAGACACCAAATCACCTCAATCGCACATTTTTGGAGAAAGTTTTCAAACCCCCAACTCAAACGAGGGATTCCTGCTGTCCAGTCGTCTTGTCCATAAAAATGTCTATGGACTCGCCTTTGTTAATGATTACAGGGTATTGTTCTCTATGAACATGTGTGGTTTCATCACAAAAACAATCAACATCCACACACCTCCCAGTGGCCTAATGTGCTCGCTACATCATTTTCAGTGTTTCATGCCATGTTAACGCAAATCTTTTCTGAAACAAAAAAATTATGCATTTTCACTTCCTCCCTATAAAGATGGTCTTCATTTCTCTTTTTATTTGGTCATTTTTCTTTGTCTCCATAGCAAATCATCTGCATCCATCTGTACCGTGACCTCTGTGAGACCAATCATCCCCAGGTCCTTCTTCACAATGTCATTAAATGTTTTCCTCCTCCTCCTTCTACATCCTTGGTCTAAAACGTCGACTTTCTCTCATCAGCAAACGTCCAAACAATCGCAACAAGCCTCTCTCTACCTCCAGTGATAATCTCTCCATTTTCAGAAGAGTAAAAAACCTATACTGGTAAACATCTGATTTGAATATAAACATTAGATCCAACAAGAAAACAATAAATGTATTTTATTTACCTATGAATTTAATCAAATCATTTCCCCTTGCTCGTCATATTACTTATTCCTATCAAATTGAAGGTCAGCAGATTCTGTTACAGCGGCAATACACGTTTGTAAAAATGCATTTAAATAAAATCGTTCTAAAGTTGAGCCTTAGAATATCTATTAGGGCTGAGTGGTCCATTTTATTGTTTTATCGTCATCATCTGCTGGATTGAACTGGGCTGAAGTTGACCGTGGCTAATGATATAATGGCCTGCAGAGTGTACGTATGCCCTGGAAGAGACAATTCTGTGGTTAGCAAGAAGTTAAACAAAGTGCAAGCTCAAAGTACAGCAATCTGATCGCCTTGTATTGATTAACACGTATAAAAGACTTAATTAAACAGCCTACTTTGTGTGTTAAAGGAATGGACAAGTGGCTAAAAGTGGCTAACAAGAAGCTAAAGATATTGAGTCAGTGTGGTACAGCCACGTTTGTGTGAAATGTTTGTTCACACCGTTTTAGGCACAGATTTTTGAGTCATAAATAAAGACAATAGATTATTATTATTATTATTATTATTATTATTATTATTATTATTATTATTATTATTATTATTATATTGCTTGAAGACGAAGCATGAAAAAATGTACATTTGAGATGTATAATTTGAGTTAATGTATTTGTGATTTCATATTTGCCCTCTCCTTACCAGCCACACCAGCACTCATCAACTAATGAGAACTGACAAGCGACACAGTCATTATAACGTTATGTCATATATGAGATGGCCCCGGACTATGTGTCATTTCAAAGTCACTTCAAATAAATGTGCTCAATTCATGGCAACACAGACTGGTAATTTTGAGTCATTGTGGAAAACAACAATCGGGGTGTGAAATGATCCTGCGGAGATGTTGGTGTCTTGCCACAGATTTTTTTACTTCTATTGTTCATTTCACCCCCTGTTCCTTATGTGAGGAGTCCAGACATTTAATCGGATAGGATGCAGTCGGAGCATGTTTATAGCAAATCGCCCAAATAAGTATCGCTGCTAACACTTTGCATTTTGAGCCTGTTTGGGTACCAGTGCCACTTCAGGGATGACAGGGTCGGTTTGTCAGGCTGTCACCCACTTGTACTGCCATGAAATGCTGTACAGACATTTAAGGTTCCCCCAGAGGAGTTCTGCTCATGCTTGTGACTTTCCTTTTGCATGGCTATAAACTTTAAATCAATGTGCATAATCATAATAAACAAAAACAAGTTTCAGAGATTGGAATATTTAAAACTAAATAGACTCTTTATTTATGAAGAGGTATTAATATGCTATGAATGTATCTTGTTTGGGAAAAAAACAACAGGTATTAGCCAAACAAATCATCTACAGGAAATGCACTGAGAGCAAAGGTAATTTTCTCAGGATGTCTGGCTGTACAGGAAACTGGTCTCTTCAATCCATACTTTGGATAATTACCGAGGGTGAATGGCAGCCACCTCAACACCTCTGTCAAACTGGGAGGCTACTAATGAGGAGAGCACTATACTTTCACCCAGAATATATTTGCATCACATATGAGGACACTGTCATCTACTGATGTCAAGCACCGAACTACTACTGTCCTCATAAAAAAAAAAAAAAAAAATCTTTCTCACATGTTTCTCCATCCATAACTTTGCATACTTTTGTCCAGTCTTAGCAGGAGAATACTTTAAAAAGCAATATTGTGGATACTACTTTAATCCCCTCAGTTATTAGAGTCCCCTCTTATTTATTTGTCTTGTATTTAGACAATAACAGCTCTGAGACAGGTATATAGCAGGTTCTGTTGTTATCTTATGTGACTAGAGATTGATAGCCATGATGGAGTCACTCTGTCGCAGCTTGCTTTCTCACATTGTCTTACACCTCGCCATGTCTGTCGGCATCATGTCTACTTGTTGTGATGTCACGGCGAGGGCAAATAAAGCTAATTGGCAAAGCTAAATTATGCCAAGCAAAGCCGACGTGGAGACCTGCGAGGGTTTACACTGAGCAAGCCGTCACTTCAGTCCGGTGGCCCAAGGCTTAGTTGCAGGGCATGAACAACAACACCCGCCTCCAGCACTCCATATTTCTGAGGATCTGCTTTAAGGCAACTCTGTGACTTCATATTAGTGAATATTCCTATTCAAGCATGAGTTCCCCACTCTTTACATGAATGATATTCCTCCCCTGTAGCGTGTTTACTGTGAACTAATGTTTCACTGGTGGAAATCTGGAGGACAATGCCATCTGGCACTGGGTGGTTTGATGTTGACATGCGTAGCTGGTAAAGGATTTGTATGTGATCAAAACACCGTGCTGCCAATAGAAATCTAAATAACCCAGTATGGCTCTGTTTGTAGTCAAGGATCATCGTTATACATTCTGGGTTTAAACTTTCATTTGAAAAATGGGATTTATTTGAAAAATGTACAGTTAAAAGCTGGTGTTCTCTCCTTTTGCAATCATCCTCGGTTAAAAAAAAACTGTTGATATGGAGTGGATTCATTGGGTTACAGTTGGAACTGTTGCAGTTTAAGTCTTGATTAATAAGTCTTAGTAATTATTATTATTATTATTATTATCACAAAAGGTTGTACAATATATTATTCTCTAATTCATTTGAATGTGTTATGATAACCGTGTTCGGCCATCCCCTAATAAAATTTACATTATATTTTAATGATGACATAAATTCTTTTGGAAATTTGCAATATAATTGCCACTGCTACTTTTTAACATCCACTTAATCCACATGAAATGCATTTACCTCAATGGCCATGATTCACTGTATATCCTGAATCATGTAATTGAATCAGCTTAAACAGTGACTCATGGGCAGTGTGTATGCTGAATCATGCACGTAACTGAATTTGTTGGACACTCGAGAGCTGGTGTCCTGTTAAAAACTGTCAGAGACATACACAAATCAATCAAAGATTGAAGGGTAGAGAAAATATTTGACTTGTCTTCAGCATAACATTTTACAACAGTGCACAATTGTCTAAAAACGCGAAAACATACAAAAGGTTCACAAAATGCGGGGGAGGAAAGGTTGAGGCAGTTGTGCCCGGAAAAAAGTTAAAGAGAAATAACATAACAAAACGAAACAAGGCCAAACTCATCTGAATTAAGAAAAAAAAAACAAACCAATAAATCTTTCAACCTTTAGATCTGAAAAAAAGAAAGATTTTTTTTTTTTTTACAGAAATCAACCTACGTGAGTCAAAATATTAAAGGTACCCCAAACCTACCTCATCTACAAACCTTCCATCACCAAGCTTTTATTTTTTTTTTAACAGAAGTAAAACACAAAAGCTGAGACAAAAAAAAGAGCCACTATTCTTAAAATTCATTCTTTTGTTTTTGGAACTGGAAGATGATTGGCTGACTCCACTGTGATCATCGATTCACCCCCAGAAAAACATTGCACACTCAGGCCCCGTTTAAATGACAAAGATTTGACTGATTTAGCCCGGGAAAAAAAACAGACTTTCTCAAAAACAAACCTTCAAACCACGAGAATAGTCCTCAATGTTGTGAAAATGTTCATTATTGGTTTTTCAAGTTGCAAATTGAGATGGAGTGTCCAAACAGGATCTTGTGACACACTCGCAGGTGTAATGAATCGACAACGGCTATCTTGGAGAGATGTTTTGTTTTGGATGCAGGTGTCGGCAGAGACGATCAAGAATGGAGCAACAACACTTCAACAAGGGCTACATGAAAAAAAAAAAAAAGAGAGAGAGAGGGACAATCAGAAAGAGACCAGGTGGAAATTATTAGTTTAAGTACCGCGAGCATGGTTGAGCAATGAACAGGTGGAGAGAGTGTGAAAATTAGAGAACAGGGCAAATACAGGTGGAAGAGAAGGAGGTTGTGCAGTGGAGGAGGAAGGATTGTCACAATACTCGAGGCAGGAAAACGGGCGACCGTACAAGACAGAAAGATTCATAGAGGGCTTGCTTCACCCAAATTGAAAATGAACTGACAAATTTTAACTTGTATATGAGTGAGCCCTGCAATGTAGCTCACAAGGATAAATTCAATAAAGCCTAATTGAATACTTATTATATTTCTTGTCTTTATCAATGAAAGAAAGAAAATAGGCAGCGCTTTCTTCCCTCTGAGGCAGGACTGCTTGGAGAAAGAGAAAATTAATTAAGTTTATCAAGGTATCCTACAGTAAGATGTCAGGGTTAGTTTATCTACAGCGCGGAAAAAGGTCGGTTAATGCAATAAAACAATTAGCCAAACATGGAATTCAATTAAAGAACAAGACAGCTTCCTCAATGATCGGTCATCTTTTCCAATTTCCTGTAAAAGCATCAGGCCTGAATTCAAAATACAGAAAAAGCTGCGGACATGTGAACTCTTAACACCTTGCTTTTTTTTTTTTTTTTTTTGCCTTAAAAGTATGCAATTGTTGATGTCAGGGATTACTTATCATTCTTAGGAGCACTTTAAGGTCCTGTTTACGCCACAATGTTTTTCAGTGAAAACAGAAAACGTGTCCTTTTAAATGACAACGGAGCTCGGAGCCACAGAAAAATCTACTTTTTGGAAACTGGTCCTGAGGTGTAATCGACAATGACAACAATTTTGGCACATGGGACATGTTCTTGTCATTGAGTTACCCATTGAGTTACCCAATGTCTGTGTACTCGCAATTGTTAACATGTATAGCGCATTGTTCTCCGGCATGTGTGTGGTTTCACTTCAAAAACAAAACAACAGCAGCCACTAGTGGTCCTACATGAACACTACATTGTGACTAGTGTTTTCAAAACTTTGCTGTTTAAAGTGTTTCGTGGCTATGATCATTTAAAAAATTAAATATCGGCATGGCTCAGGTGGAATTAACTTGAACACAATGTGTTCAAACTTGGATGTAAATGAGCATATCCCATTATTACGTATTTATTTTAAAAAAAACTGTACATTTCTTAATATCAACGGCATTTCTGTTTCTGCCGTATTGAACAGGATACAGCCAGAGCTGCATTATTGCAGTGATGTAACAAAGTTAAGGCACAGTCTTCACGTACCATTAGAATTACAAAAAGTATGAACAAGAAACTATAAAATCCACATAAAAAATACAATCTATGGTATATAAGAAAGAGATTATCACGAGCATGGCGTAAGGTTAGACCCACAAAGCATAAAATGCTGTCCAAAAATATGAAATACACACAAAAAAATTCAATGAAATAATTGCTGGTGTGGAGTAAAAGCAACACTGTCATGAATTTCAATAACAATTCAAGTGAAAAGACAACATTTTTACGTACAATGTGAGGTTCGGTTCCCCCCCCCCCCCCCCCTCCCGCCCAATTTCTGATCCCAACATCTTATCCCAGACTTGAGCAATTCCTTCCTTCGCTGCATCGTTAACCATGGAGTGTAATGGGGGAGCCAAGACTGATTTACTGCTGCCAACTAACCAACCATCCAACCAGTGTCTAATGAGAGCCAATGACAATGTCTGACATGTTTCATATTTTGCTCAGCTGTCGTGATGTTGTCACCCAGCGGACACTCAGCTTAAAGTTCTGCCCTTCTGTAGTATAGTATAGTAACATCAAGCTGCTTTCTTTCTTTTACTTCATCCTCCTGTTTTGTGTTCCATCTTTTTAGATACATCGAGACATCGACAATCAGTCAGCCAATAAAATACATACATTTGCTTTGCAATGCAAGCAAATGAAGTTCGGTTTTGCGACAGCATTTCTAAAACTGTGCCGTGTACACCCTGCTTTAGAACACATCAGACGTATCTGGGAAATTAAGGCATCTTATGATTATTTCAGTCGGTGATGGAAACATGATAAATAAAACAGTTTCTCCTCTAAATGGACCCGGGAATGCAGCTCCCAGTCCATGACAGCCAGTTAAGCTGCAACACATGTAATCTCATCTTGTGACATTATGAAACACTTCATTTACAGCCTGTAGCTTGAAATATTCAGGTGATTTCTGCAACACAGAGGCTGGGTGGGATGTGAAGTAGAAGTAGAAGTGTGGACTTTGGTACATTCACTAAGTGAAACTCAGCTTGCAGTGCGTTACAAAACTCAAGGCACATCTGACAAGGATAAATTGCTGCCAGGGAACAAGGTAGAAGTGTGTTTGGGCCACTGAAAGTCTGCACAGTCACAACCAGTTGATGTAGTGACACATTATCATTTAAAAAGAAAAAACAAAACTCCACACTGTGTGGGTTCAGACAAAGCCCAGGGTCACTGCTTTGGTTCCGAACCACACAGCTATTCAATGATTCTACTGTAAGGTGAATGTCACTCTACATATTTGGAGGAAAATTTAAAAAAAAAGACAAATGTTGTGCATAAATATTCATGCTGGAGCTTTTCAAATGAAATATCAACTGCAACCACATATAATCGTGTCATAACCATTTATGTGCAGGGTGGATATATAAGTATGTGTGTGTGTGTGTGTGTGTGTGTGTGTGTGTGTGTGTGTGTGTGTGTGTGTGTGTGTGTGTGTGTGTGTGTGTGTGTGGTTTCATTACAAAAACAATCACCCACTCGTAGCCCGACGTGGAAACGACATAATTTTCAACGTTTCTGCCATTTCCGTGTATATGGACATCGATTTGAAAACATTGCTGTGTAAAGGTCAATATTTTTTTCAAAGGAAAACACAACAATTCTGCATTTTAACTTGCAACATTATTGTATAAACTGACAATGTAAAGGGCTAGAAGTGGAAAAGGACCAACAAAGGGAAATTATTACAAACAAAAGGCCCCAGGTTGAGATAATGTATAAAAAGCTTTTTATGTGCACATTTTCTAAACTTGCATTTTACACACAGATGACTGTTGTTGACGTTAAGCTGTCGAGATCAGCAGTATGCCTTGGTAAAGTTGGGACAGAGCCATGTTGACCATTGTGTCGCAGCTTGGAACAGAAGTGTATCAACATTTAGACAGCGAGGAGACCATTTGCTGGAGATTTCGGAGACAAATGTTTTCCAACTCTTATCTGATCTGAGATTCTCGGCTTTTGCCGGCCTTCTCCTTTCTATTATAGATGTGTTGCATCTGTCAGGTCTGTGATGGATGCAGTGTGTGCGCCAGAACTGGAAACTATCTACACCTGAACAACTAATGCAATGTCAAATACCATCACGCATGCAGTATTTTTTCCTCCACTCTATTCTGTATTAAACTGGAGATCCCTCTCCGAGTTTCTGTCCAAGTTGAACCATTTGCAAAGTCCAAGAATTTAGCATTTCGATTCATATGACTTCCATTGGGTTTTTATAAAATCCATTGTTTTCAAATATGCAAGGAAGCATGCCGTGCGAAAGCTACATACATATTATGAACTGTGTTTAGACGATGGTTTCTAGGAATGTTCTTGAGCCCCTGCAATTGTCAAGTCAAGTCAAGTCAAGTCAAACCAAGTATTTGTCATTATTGGAATATTTATAGTAATTTCACATGCCTAAATACGCTCCATGTTATTGTGCTGGGTGTTGTTTCACCAGCACCTTCCACTACAATCCATCGAGCGTCACTGCTTCAACCCATCTGCCGCCTTTCAGATGATCTGCCAGTGTTAAACATAGTATAAAACTCCACAGACAATGAGAGTAACAGGATCAGTCACTTTCAAGCAGGAACATGAAAATATATGCTTGGTTTCAAAGGGTTATGAAGATCACCAACATCAATTAACTTGCAAACTCGAGTTTCTCTGAATGTTTTCATTAAATGATTTGCTGTCGACGGGGATAGATTTCGTCTTCTTTTTTTTTTTTTTTTTAATTGTTGCACTTCAGTAAGCTTTAATAGTAAAGCCAATCTTTAAGCGCAAGAAACTCTTCCCCTCTTAAATGGTCTTCACGTAGTGTGGAACGATAGGCTTCTTGTCAGTTACCCCGAAAATAGATCCTTTTGCAGTTTTTTTGGTGTGTATAGGAACATATCAAATTGTCGCGTGGAGTTTTTATTTACTTGCAAATCAGTCCTGAAACATTTGTATCGCAACTTAATTCTTTCACATCAAACAATAACCGGTGTGAGCTGTTGCTTCCCAACTCACCCCTCTGATGGAAACGAAATCGCTTTTCTCCGACAAGCCTAACTACACATTATTCGTTCCACTTGAACAAGGTGACTGCATTTTTCAACTCCACGCCGAGTGAACCTTCCACTTGAAGCGACACGTCAGGATTATGGTCACATTATTGGTCTGGCCTCTCAGCAGATTCAGTGCTCTTTCAAATTCATACATGTGGGAAGCCCACGAAAGGTAGACGGAGCTGTGTGAGCGTGACTGATGGGAGCGCTACCAGCCATAAGGGGCACGCTCCGGCAAAAAAAAAAAAAAAAGAATATATATATATATATATATATATATATACATACCCATTTTCTATTATCATCCTATATGGAAAAAAAACTATTATTTCTGGCAGGAAAATGTTAGTCCTGACACACCCGATTTGTGTCCAGTCGGGGACTGAGTAGAGTTTGTAGGGCTGAACCTCAGAGGAGCCGTCTCTGACTTGAGGCCTCACTTTAAATGTGTGTGTGTGTGTGTGTGTGTGTGTGTGTGTGTGTGTGTGTGTGTGTGTGTGTGTGTGTGTGTGTGTGTGTGTGTGTGTGTGTGTGTGTGTGTGTGTGTGCGTGCGTGTGTGTGTGTGTCTGGTAAGTGTCCATGCTCACATGCATATGCAGTATGAGGTAATGAGTAGAGACGGGCGACAGCTTGCCGAAGTCCGGGAGTGCACACAGTTATAAAAAAAAAAAAAATACAAAAATTATAAAACAGCAGAGTTGAAAACAGTGAGGGCAGAAACCGATCGGAGCAAACACATTTTAAATTTACTTTCAAGTTTCTCTTTCATGGCCAGACGCTTCTAGTCCTTTGAAAAGGAAGTCTGAACACCTCAACAAAAATTTACAAGTGAGAAAAACTACAATCCAAAAGAAAACCTGCATCTTTTATGGGGACATCAGCAGGGTGGTTTTCTTTAGACTTAGAGGACATTCTATTTGCCTTTTTATGGGTGTGAGGCCATCCGGCTGAGGGTTTACTGTCAGTGTGGTATTAACAGCAGTCTCGATTGTTTGCTATTTAAATTAATGGTAGATTTTACTATACTCATCAAACCTTAGGCTTTATCGCATAAATAGGGTAACTGTGGTCAGGAACTTGGATTTATGTGGCACTGCAGACTCTGCTGTGTGTGTGTGTGTTGCATGAATTATAAAATCAGACAGGTGGTATTGATTATATCTAATCTCACAATGCACTTAATAACCTTCAAACTCAGATAGATCAGATTTTGAGTGTCTTTTTACATGACAACGGTGCTCGGAGCCACTGAGGATGCCATTATTTTTTAAATAGCTTTTTTTAAACTCCATCTCTGTGAAAGGGTAAAACAGAACTTTTTTGAAATGTGACATCACTGTAACTCTGAATTGGGACATTTAGAACCAACAAGGTCAAAACTATTTCACTCCATTCTGATTAAGTTGTGCAAATGATCCCCTTTATGTGTTGTTGCCTCTCTTATGCAAGACCCACTCTGGTAAATTCAAGCACTCAAATGTACATATGCTAAATATGTGACACATTAAAGATCTTATATACTTTATCACACATGGTATAATGTGAGGGAGTCATAACGTCTACACACCATATTCATTGTGGAGTGAAACTGAAACACTCTGCAGACATGAGCAATTAAAAGTATTGTTCAACACTGCTAATAAGCTTCAACCTAACTTTCTCAATTTTGGACCCTAAAGGTCTCTGTTCCTGCAAAGGTCAGGGCTGTCAGGTCTGCTTTGTATTGGTCGACAGCCCAAATGTGAGAATCCAAGCACAGACAAGCAAACCCTGCTAAGTCCGACAGGTCTTGTAAACTAAAAGAGCGTTTCATCATTTAAATGCTAACCTTACATTTTAACAAGCATTTCGAATAGGACCTTGTGAAGAGGAATTTCATTTTTTTTTCTTTTAAATGATTTGAAACAAACACTCCATTCTAGTACAGGCCATTCCCATGTATAGAGAAGTATTATGAAGTAGGAATAAGATCCACAAAACATGTCCAAAAGCAAATGATTTCATTCTAAATGAAAAAAAATATCAAAATGTTATGTTCTTGTATGAATAATGCACACTTCATTTTGAAGAAAATTATTTATAAATGCTCGCTATAATTCAGGCAAACTGATGCTCTTTCCTGCAGCAGGTTGAAATTATGCCACGCGTAAGCAGCACCATATCAGTGCACCAGTGTGAATTCTCTGAAACGCAAAGCAGACATTTGTAGCGTTGATCCCCCGATACAGTAGTTTGACCCGATTCCATACGGAGGTGAAGGGGGGGGGGGGGGGGGGCTATTGTGAAAAGGAAGGCAGTTATTACTATAAAGCAAGCATCAGATATGAGGGGCACAGTTCAAGGTTAATCAATCTTGTTATCATGTGCATGTTCTCGGATCAAGTCGCTCAAGGCCTTAAAGAGAGAGAGAAAAAAAAACAAAACAATCTGCCCGCCTCGTGTGTGTGTGCCCCCGAGGCCGCGGATCAACCGGAGCGAGCAGAGGGGGTAGAGGGTATGGTGCAAGGACAAAGTCATTAAGTGTTGATTCGTCTCCATCCATAGGTGCATTTATAAGTGCATCAGGTTGATATTGACTCGTTCCGAATTGACCAGAACCGCAGTGCAGGTGAAGAATGATAATGAAGTGAAACACTGATGCTCACAATCAGAGAAGGCAGGGGGAAAAAAACCAAAGGTGAATGAAATACAAAACGTAAATAAAAAATGTCAAGCCTATTTGAAGTGTAGTTGATGCATATTTAATATCTGGTTCAAAATCAATGAGAGCGTGGCAATCTCTGAAATTATCTCTTATTTACAGTGTTTAGAGTAAAGATTTTTCAGTGTTTTTTGGTTTATATGAGGCAGTTTATTCACTCCAAGAAAAAAAAAAAAAAGATCTGACATATTTAAAATAAGCCTGGTAGCAAAAGAGAAAACTACACAAGCCACAGAGACACTATATAATGAGCTCCATATAAACTGCTATTCTGCAACGAGAGAAGTACAGCATTTTAATTAGAACAACTTTGCTTTTTAATAGTGGCTGATAATTAATTAATTGTCCTTTTTGCTATTGCGGTGGGATTTAATTAGTAGTTTCATTATGTGGCAAAGAAAAGTCTTTATCAATTACTTCTTAGTATGGGAAGTGGATGCAAACGTTAGCAGATACTTAACATTTGCAGCTTAAGAGGAAGGTTAAACACACAGTGAGAAATAGCCGTACGACACCGTAAATATTTGTATGTGGTGTACTTTGTATAGAGTACTCTGTCTTAGGTTGATATGGGTCTATTAAAATCCACTCTGATGTTTGAATGACTGTGTGTGTGGGTGTGGGTGTGGGTGTGTGTGTGTGTGTGGGTGTGTGTGTGTGTGTGTGTGTTACCCTGTCAAATATTTTAATACATCATTAGTATGTTTTGAGGTATAATCAATATTGCAAATAACAATTTAATAAGTTATTTTATAGAAATATATAAAAAATAATTTGAAGATTTATTGACGAGATGTCCTGTCAGTGTATAGTTACACATTTTCTATACTAAAGTCCAGATGAATGTTGTGTATCACAGATATGTATCATGGACAAATGGAAGAGCACACGCATGGAGAGATGTTTGAATGTATGAATATGTGAAAAAACAATGTATTCTAAGAAAAACAAATTGAAATATATAACCACAACTCCATTTATATCACATAAATGTGTATTTTTGCAGATTTTGTGCACTTTGGTCATTGTAAATTCATTCGGTTGATGACATAGTCAACATACTGTATTAGGTTATTGAGCAGAAATACTCATTTTAACATATGGTAGTATTCTACTATTTCATACATCATTGACAAGGTATTATGTTATTGGTTAAAATGATTGTGTCATTAGCAGGACCACACATATGCTGTACATGTGAAGGCTGATTTCCATCAACTCTTGCACAAATGAACTGGATTAGATAGCAAAATGCTTTTTTAGGGTACTTTCAATAACTAACACAAGTGTGAGCACTGCCCGAGTCATCTATTTTAGTTGTGTCGGACATTAAAAGTCTCAATTCAATCGAGCCACAGCGATGATTTCCCCACTTCTTCACAGTGGTACGTCGCAAAGCAAAAACAGTTAATCCAGAGAGTACAAATCAGCTTTTAAGATTTCTTGTTTTATTGGAGAAGAATGAGATTTCATTTGTCCTCAAAGAATTGAAAAACTGAAAAAGCAACACTTTTTTTTGTTTCTTCCCAAAACAAGTGCTCTGTTGGCAGTGAAGTCTGTGAAAAACCCGAGAAGAACAAAGTTTTCTGTTGACGGCGAAAGAATCTGTCAAAACTCTCCAAAGTGCACAAAGAAAACACAATTATGGAGCACGCTCGTCTCCAACTTGTAACTCAGCTGCTGACTTGCACAATAAAAAAATATGAGTTTGGTGTAAAGTGCCATAAATGTATTTTGTCACCCGCGATAGTGGCTAATGAGGCACATTACTGGACCTTAAGAGAAATCTAGCGTACATACAAGCCCAGATGTTTGGTAAACAACCAGGTCCCCCCCCTTCGTGTGTACCTTTACCTGCTTTGCTAGGACTCTGGTAATCTGGTTACACACTCACATTGTGGCCACTTGAGATTAGTTATAGCAGGAAAATTGAAATCCATGCTATGTTCCTGAAAGACATTCAAATACAACACACATATGCATATGTGTGTCCTTTCATATTATTATGTGGTCCTACCTATTGTAGGAGCCTACACAGTGGAACTGGCCGTCACATTGAATCAGGAAGCATATCACTCATGTTTCCCAGATTTAATTAGTACAGCCTGGGCAAAGCTGCCCTTGGGAAGCCAGTTTTCCTTCTTCTTAATTGGTGCATTAATTAGATCAGAAAAGCACATTGTGTTTGCCCACATCAAAGTGGACACTGCCACAGCATCTTATAATTATCGGTGTGTGTCAGGATGTAAATATAAAAGATAAGAGGAAAATAAATACGCCTTTAAGAGGGCTGGTGACAGCAGTTACAGGGGTAAGCCACAATATAATCCACAAGTTCCTCCCAGAGCTACAGGTGACAAACACAAATTATCATACCCGTCCCACTCAGAGCCCATCTCCTTGTATCAGTTCAGCACTTCACCAAGCCATTACAGAACCAAACCAACCGTACGTTATGATTCAATTCCGTTTGAGTTGTTCGGCATTCACAGATCTACACGTTGGCCATATCTAATCATGCTCCAGAACCCAAACAGAATATTGAAAAGGGGATTACACTCCGTGAACCCACAGAGATAACAGCTCATACTTTGCTTGGGCCCATTACAGCCAGAAGATAAAAGCCCAACAAAAGTGCCAGGTGAAAGCAGCTGCCTACACACACACGCACACGCAGACACACACACACACACACACACACACACACACACACACACACACACACACACACACACACACGCACGCACGCACGCACGCACGCACGCACGCACGCACGCACGCACACGCACGCACACACACACAAAATTCCCTGCCCACAAATTTCTGTTTAGCCTTGAAAAAGTACGTTAAATCTCTTATGCGATATCTAAAGCACAGCACATGCTGTTACGAGCACGAGTTTCTGTAATTTAAGCAGCCCATCCTCTCTGATGCAGTAAAGTAATGCAACCATTGTAAAATCACATTACAGTGGAATTATATTATTTAAAGCCATATATGTGCCCTATCAATTTACAATAACTGTATTACTACTATTAAAGTGGGAACTTTTTCTCAATAATGGCTCCATTCTATGTAATATCGCTATTCATTCCGATGCTGTTTTCACAAGGCCAACATCATTTTCCTTAATTTGAAGTTAATATTGTTATTCAATGGGCCACACGCTGGTGTAGTGGTCAACATGCTCACTGCAGATGGAAAATGTGCAGGTCGAGTGTGGAGCTGTCAAGATTTCTAACATCAAAGTCTTTCCACAGTCCACATGCATGTGCATTTATCGAGTCACAACTAAATATCCTGTAGGTGTGGATTTACGTCCCTCCCTGTTCTTGAAATTTTCTGCAACTTTTGCACTTTGGTTTCGCCTTTTCGTTTAGAAAAAGTTTGGACTTTACACAGAAATGTTGTGTGTTGACATGGAAATGGCAGAAATCCTGAAACTGATGTACTTATCATGTTGGGCCATTAGTGGGTGCTGTTTTTTTTTGTAATGACACCACCCACGTGCAGTGAACAAGACACTAAATACGTTAACAATGGTGAGTACACAGGCAGAGATTATTGCTATTACCGGTGATTCTCAACTATAAAACTATCAAGACCAAGGAGAATATGGACTGGGAGTCATGACACTCACACAGAGGCTGCCATTGGTCTTATTGCCAATCGACTTGCACATTTGCAGAAGAGCTATTTGCTACAGCTGTGGTGCATATCCACAAATAGCGGCATTTTAGAAAAGTTGTGTTTTCCCGGCATTCACATGGAGACAGAGTCAGACCAAAAAAGTTCCACCTTGAGAGACGTTTTCAAAAACCTGTGTTTTCGGTGAGCAGTCACATGGATTGTCTCGAGCACCCCCCACAGATCCAGCAGTGTAGAAGATTAACGGACATATGATTACTCTATGGGCTGCACACAGTTGCTGTTCATACTTTTGTCCCACAGCAAGAAAAATCTTTTTTTTGTGATATTTACAAGGTTTTTTGAGAGTTTTTCTCCAGATACTCAACTTCCCCCCCACAGTGCAAAGACATGCACAATTAGAATAGACAGCAAATGTGAGTGTCTGTTTCGCCATGTTTGTCCGGTGTGCACCCTCCCTTTCACCCTTCATTTCTACAAAACAAAAACAAAACAAATCACTAAAAGTTTGAGGCTCTATGGGTGATATCAAGTGGTACTCCTCATAGCAACAAGAACAGAAGATCATTCAAAGTTGGAGAATTTCCATTTGGGGGATTGCATCGTCTAAGTCCAAAGATCCATCCATTGGCTACCGCTTTATCCGGGGCCGGGTCGCGGAGGCAGCAGTCTGAGCAGAATTGCCCAGACTTCCCTCGCCCCAGACACTTCCTCCAGCTCCTCCGGTGGCACCCCAAGGCGTTCCCAGGCCAGCCGAGAGACATAGTCCCTCCAGCGTGTCCTGGGTCTGCCCCGAGGCCTCCTACCGGAGGGACATGCCCGAAACACCTCCCTCGGGAGGCGTCCGGGGGGCATCCGAAATAGATGCCCGAGCCACCTCAGCTGGCTCCTCTCAATGTGGAGGAGCAGCGGCTCTACTCCGAGCTCCTCCCTGGTGACTGAGCTCCTCACCCTATCTCTAAGGGTACGCCCAGCCACCCTACGGAGGAAGCTCATTTCAGCCGCTTGTATCCGAGATCTCGTTCTTTCTGTCATGACCCATAGTTCATGACCATAGGTGAGGGTAGGAACGAAGATCGACCGGTAAATCGAGAGCTTCGCTTTTTGGCTCAGCTCCTTCTTCACCACGACGGACCGATACAACGTCCGCATGACTGCAGACGCTGCACCGATCCGCCTGTCGATCTCACGCTCCATCTTTCCCCCACTCGTGAACAAGACCCCAAGATACTTGAACTCCTCCACCTGGGACAAGGGCACTCCACCGACCTGGAGGGGGCAAGCCACCTTTTTCCGGTCGAGAACCATGGCCTCGGATTTAGAGGTGCTGATCCTCATCCCAGCTGCTTCACACTCGGCTGCGAACCGTGTCAGTGCACGCTGGAGATCCAGGCTTGATGGGGCCAACAGAACCACATCATCCGCAAATAGCAGAGATGAGATTCTGTGGTCCCCAAACCGGACCCCCTCTGGCCCCCGGCTGTGCCTAGAAATTCTGTCCATATATATGATGAACAGAACCGGTGACAAAGGACACCCCTGCCGGAGGCCAACGTGCACAGGAAACAGGTCCGACTTACTGCCAGCAATGCGAACCAGACTCCTGCTCCGGGAATACAAGGACCGAACAGCCCTCTAAGTCCAAAGATGTACTAGTTAAATAGGTGACTCTAAATTGCCCTGCGATGGACTTGTGACCTGTACAAGATGTGCTCTGCCTTTTGTCCGATGTCTGCTTGGATCGCGACAGTCTGTAATACACAAAGTAGGACGACAAGGACTACAAGGACAAGATTTTCAAAATCTTATTCTGTCTTGTTATAGATCAGACCAGGTCATTAGGTGCTTTGGCAAGAAGTGGTAGAAAAGCTCCATCATTCGCTCAATGAAGCAGAAGTCAGTATTTAGAATAAAAATGCCAGCTCTCAAAGCTTTTCTTTAGGGGAAGTGACAATACACCCGTTGAAAACTATACTCTGGAAAAACAATGACCTTCTATGTGATAGATTTTTTTCTGTGAAGCAGAAAAGCACAAGCGGATTTTGATAATATGCTCATGTTTGTTATCTCTCCTGGCTACTCGGCTTTACTCTAATGTCTCTTTCCTTGTATTTCACCCTTCCTCTGTATTAAATGTAGGCAAAATGAAAGCTTAAGACATGCCTCAGTGCTCTCGCAGCCTTATCACTCATCCTGGAGCAAATTAAGCTCATTACAATCCATTAGTGAATGTCTTGGAGTTCCCTGTGGGCAGAAGAGAAGCATCTCTCATCTGAAACCTCAGCGAGAAACTGGTAGCCTGAAGACATATAAAGCTTAATATTTTCCAAAATTGCTCGCAAGGCCACAGGAGGAGTGTCACTCGACAGCAAAAAAAAAAAACAACTCTGTCGTTGCCACAATTTCTTGCATAGGTGGACCAGATGGATGATAAAGCGTAACAGGCTTGTGGTTAAGCCTATTGTGTGCACGTCCCTCCGAGACGTTAAGAACCAGATAAGTTAACAATTTGGTCCTGAGACAAAGCCTCAGCCGTACACTCAGACAGAAGACGTTAAAGTCGCCCCTCTGATGTATTTTTGGACTTACATGTACAACAAGAGTTTAGGCTGTCCTTCACACGCGCCCTTATAATTGACTCAATTAGCAATCGCAGTGTCCCAATTCTCATGCCCGGGGACTGGTGGGAAATATGTTCCGAGTTATTCCATCTAAACCTTTGCCCGCCTACAAAGGCGCGCTGCCTGAAAACTGCCAAGAAATTAGTCCCAGTGCTGCGATCAAACTGCAGCTCAGCTGGAGAGAATAAGTGGAGATCCAACAGTCTTGTCATGTTCCATTTTATACTCCCCCCTACCCTCCTCTTCTCACAGGCCTCGCGCTTCTCACGCTTGTTTTAAAGTGCACCATGCCTGTAGCTGTCTAATGCAATGCCTCATTATCAAGTGCACACCCTATCTCCATCTCCCCTGTCAGAGTATTCATCACACAGCGGGTGCTAGCCCCTGTTAACAGGGATGTGCAATTGGAGAAATATGACTCAAACGCTGTACTGCTGTTAAATTGCCTTTCACGTGTTATTGGATATCAATGTTTTCACCGTCTGGGTCGACACACTGTATTTTAGTGTTCCAGTGGCAAAAACAAGTGTGACAATGAAGACAATACACACGTATACAATTTTCATAAAAAAAAGAAAAAGAAAAGAAAATACTAAAGCGTGATTGCTGAGAGAGCTTTAAGATTTTTAAACTACCATAACAGTGGAAACCTTTTAATTTTCTTGAACAAACCCTTCTTCAGCTTGACAAATATTATCCACTGTACTTTTTGCTGGAAATGTATTGTACTTTAAGATGTCGTTTCAACGTTTCAACTCAAAAGTCATAGTTTTGTTTGCATCATTGTTTTAAAAAGGATGTCTATTTGACAAACACTTGAAAATCCACAGTTTTCATGTTCATGCTTTTCACCATCTTTTTAAGGAAACCACACACACATATGTACAAATAACAATATGTAGTATACGGACATTCTAGTGAACAGAAGACCAAATTGCATTGCTATTATAGTGACTCATCTATAAAAACCACCATGTCTCATGAGTGTATTTCAGTACAACAATCAATTGCTTAAATTGTAAAGAAATGCATCTGAAAGTACTGTTGGTAAATACTTGAGTGAAAGTACTCTCTCAAATTTCAAAACCAGGCACTTGATTCAATTTATATTTATAACATATCTAAATAACACACACATTTCCCCAGACAAACAACATCGTATTTATAAAATACACGTTTTGTACAGAAACATGGATATAGAGTATACATTTTCTGCCAACAGAATATACATATTCGCTACAAAAATCCCAGCTCAAAGGGTTTTAAAGATACTTTAATTCATGGGTATATTCAGGCGTGACGTATACTCCAAAGTATCAAAGCAGATTTTGAAGTGTAGATTGCACACAAGTACAAATCAAATCAAATCTGTGTAATAGCTATAATTGAATACAGTAATGAGACTTTATAATTCACCATTCTTCCCACTGATTTCGCTTTAGTATATGACCTATTAATTAGTTGCTTTTAATGTTTTTAGTAATGGACATTGAGATAAATTATATCATTCTAATAATTTTGGAACTGTCATTAGTAAGACATAAGTTAGTTCATCCAGCCCCATTAAAAAAATCTAGCATCAAAAATCTTCATTTTAGCTCATTTACAGATTTGGGTTGTATCGGAGTATGAGTAACGGTATCCCTATTGGTGCATCCGCAATGGAAATATTTAAAAGGTGGAGGTACGTAGACGAGACTTGGAGGGGCTACCTCACCATCTCACCATGAAATCTCTCACCAACAATGAAACTGAAAGATTTTTCTCAGGAAATGGCAAAGCAGCAAAAAGCTGTTCAAATGCAGGTGTCTCAGATGAAACCGAAAGGGGAAAAAAAAGCACTCGATCACTGTTAGCCACAGTAGAAGTGGTTGAAAGGGTTATGGCAGTTGCAGTGGATTTAACGACAGAAAAAGAATAAACAAAAGGTCTGGGTGTGATTGTATCTCCATGGTCTGTTATGTACGACATTGCTTCTGTTGTTTGGGCTCCAGGTTTAACTTATTGTCCACTCAAACTGTGACCAGTAAAACTGTAGGTCATCCAGGATTTCACTTCCTTTTACATTCACATACTTTGTTTTGACATGTTGCAGCTTTTCAGCCCATGCCCTTTACAAACCCTGTTCTCTATAATGACGTGTTGTTACTCTATAATAACACAAGCCATAATTTTTGTCAGCGCCACAAAAAACAAAGCTCAATTATGTGCTATATTTAGCCTTTGGCGAAGCAGGACATGATCACCATTATCTTAGAGGAGTTTCATTGGTTCAAACATGGCATGTCATTCTGTTGATGTTTGTTTTAATTTTCTAATGTTACATTTGCATATCTCTTGCTTGCTGACAAGCGATTCCCAGTCCTGTCTCTTTCCCATAAAACACACTCAGCTGTGATTGCTCATCCTCTGGAAGCAAAAAGTAAACAGGCTTCAGTCACTTCCCAGTTGGTTTCTTCCATCTTCGCCCGACATGTTAGGATCTTCAACGTATCCATACATGTTCCCTCACTTGCTTGCCAAAGCTATTAGAACCCACTGTGACAAAAAGAAAAAAAAGTTATTTGTTTGTGGCTCAGTATGACAGGCAAACAGCAAATACAACTAGGCTCTTCAACTTGTGAATTGGGATTTGACCTTCAATCCACAATCTGTTCCTTTTAGTGTTAGAAAGTGTTGCTCTTTCAGCTCTTTTTAGAACATGTTTTTTTTAAATAGAAATGATTTGTAAACTGATATGCACCCTGTCCCCGATAGTCATTGTTTTTAATCAAAACATAATGGCTTAATTAGAGTACAAGTACGAACCTTTAACTCCTTGCCAATACCAAGTATCTTTGAAATGATTAAATTCCCGAGACGTTTCTTTAAAGAAAACTGTAAATAGGTATATTAAATATTTTTCAAACTTGTTTTGTTCTAACTAGGAATCAGTGATATACATCTTTCAAGAAGTTGTTTATATTTAAGATATTTGGAGTGATCCATTTTATAGTCAAGAACATTTAATTTCATAGTAATACAATCAAATATTGATCAATATGTTTATATTAGACATATTTGTAATAATCTATTTCCTAATCAAGAACATTTATTACAGGAACATGTTTGTGAGGAGGTCCATATTCTATAGGTGGGGTCCATATTCTATTGGGGGTGGGGGGGTTTCTATATTGTATTGCGAGGGTCCATATTATATTAAATGCTATTAAGCCTTATTCATACTTCATACGCAAACTATACCCGAAGGCTATGCATTGCTGTTAAGGGGAATCAGATGCCTCAGCTTGAACTGGCCTCCTTCTACCTGTTAATTATTTGCCCTCTTTTTGAAAAGACCCTCTAAAGACACCAACACAACCATAATGTCTTCACCTTCACCAGACCTTCATGTGTCTGTGCAGGTCTGTGTTGGAACCCGCTCTGAATAATCTCTTCATTTTCCAGAGTAGGCATTCTGCTCTCCTGTTTCCAGCCACCCATTTATCTTATGCGCCTCTTTTTAAAAACTCGGGGTAAACAGGGATGCTGGAGGCAATCCCAGCTGACTGTGGATGATAACAGGGTACACCCTGGACAGATCGCCAGCAAATCACAAAGCAAACACAGAGAGACAGGGAGTCACATACACTCACCTACCCGCGATAAGAGTCAACAATTAACCTAAAAACACCTGTTTTTGGACTGTGGCAGGAAATCCTGGAGAAAAACTGAAACACACATAAACAAATGCCTCACGGAAAAGGTAAAAGCACCAATCATGACCCAAATGGTGCAGCGCTCTTTTCTATTTCAGTAAACCTTTAAAAAGAATTCTAGGGGCATCTGTACCGAGACGCTGCCCAATGCTCAGTGGAGTAAACTACGTCCGCCTTCCTGCTTTTGCGTCATGATACGATCTTTGTGTGTGATTGCATGCTGTTGGCCTCATGGCATGCCCATCAAAATCAAAGTTCTGCCCCTGGACTTGTGTCTTTGAGCAGATCGCAGCAGAGGAAAGAGCTCGTTTGTGAACGATACATTACCGCTTCCTTGAGGCCAACATTTGGAGGGAACTAAAACACGATTGTTTCTTGTTGCAATAAAGAATCCAATGATTAAATCACAACCCCCCCCCCCCAACCCCCCAGAAAAAAAAAAACAAAAACGTTTGGATCTGTGGTAATTTATTTTAAAGTAGACAGAATACTTTCCAGGCTTGTGTCGCAGTGAGTTTATCCTATTTTATCATGTGGTACACATGCAGTATTTTAATCAGCCTGTCCTCACATGACCAGTTCCATTCTTGTAGTCGCAATGAATATTTATTTCCCATGAATCACTTTCAATTTGTGGGCTTTAGGGGGGGGGGGGGGGGGGGGGGGGGGGGGGAGCAGCTCAGTCTTTTTGTAAATCTATAATATCTTGACAAAAAAAACTAAACTATGCCATTTTAAAGGGAAATCATCAATGTATCATGTGGTCATGGGCTGGCATGCAGAACTAACATAATAGAAATATACCAAAAATAATATAATAAAAACATAATCATGATGAACTGCAGGACTAATGCACCATTCTTTACAATCTGCCAAGCATTCATCACTCAGTGGTATTGAGGTCAATTCACTAACGCAGCAGTTATTAGTAAAGGCCCAGCGCTGAAATGTGGATAACGATAAAAGTTCACTAGTTTCATTTAAGGGTATTTTTATTGATTAAAAAATGTCATATGTGTAATGTAGTTTTCCGACTTCTGCTGGAAGTCTTCATAAAACAGATCTATTGTTCAGGAAATGAAAGTAAGGTTTGAAAATGAATAATTCACAGGGAGTGCTTTTTTAAAAATATGATTCTCATATGTGGGATTCTTTTTTTTTATGATCAGCAGCTTTAGGTATGGGGAGCCTTATTCTTTCTCTCTAAGGGAAACAGTAACACAGGATAAAGACTTACTATCTTTGACTGTCTCTTCATATAATGATAAAAAAAAAAAAACCTTGAAACTTTAAAAATGTTCGAAGTCCTCACTGTGAATCTGTTCTTAAAACATTTTTAATAGAAGACAGAAAGTTATATAAAATCTGTGTCACCTAACAGATTTGAGTATTTATATGTGAGGAGCTGGAGACGGGACAATGGCAACTCAACACATTAGCTTCATTCATTGAAATTAATGGCACCACTGGATTCCTTCTGTCCAGAAATCAATATGATTCATGTGTGTATGTCAAAACAAATATTATATAAGCCTGTACAGAAATTCAATGCATCTTGCTTGGCAGACTTTGTAGCAACGCTCCTGAATATGAATATGCTCAAATCAAAAGGTTATAAACATGCATCACCACGTGGCTCCTTATCTCTCGACGGGGAAAAAGCTTAAGCCTCAGATGAAACGTCGCTCTTATGCATCGGGATCTGGGAGCAACATGATGCAAGTCCACAGTCACACTTCTTCTTCTGGCCCGTATATCACTCTTGTTGTTTTTTTTAGTTGAATTTGATCGTTTCAAGAACTCTGTGTATTTCTTATTCAGCTGTCTTGGCAACACGCTACTGGCCATGTTTTCAAAAATGTAACAAAGTCCCTCACCGCGCTCACGTACAAGCCTGAGTGCCACACACATTCAGATGCTGCTAGCACCCTGTCCAGTGTTTACCTGCAGAGTTTTACTTTTCACTAACCACAGTATGTTAGCTTGTGTTGTTGTTGATGTTGTTGGTTAAGTTTATTTTTTGGGACAATGCAAATTATTTTTGAAAGATTGAAGAATGTGAAGGGGTAAAATAATGTCAATGGGATTTAAATCTTAATTAAACAAAGTTTTAGTTGAACTTGAATTAATGTAATGATGCAACGCAGACAAACAAAATGCAAGACAATAATAAATGTTTGATGTTTGCTGGTTGTAGACACTTACTGCCGCTGTCACTTTCAAAGTAAAAGCTTCTACCGAGCATGCCACAACAGCCTTAAGACTTAGAGTGCATGCAAATAGTCCCTCCTATCTCCTTTCCCATCTCCTTCTCCTTAACCCAGGAAGTGTTTAAGTAAAATAAACGAAGAAAAGGAGGCTCAATGCTTCCTTTAGCCAGGAAACACTGATGCATCATTTACCAAAGGAGACCAGATCATGCTGCCCCACAATTCCTTGCGGCGACAGCAGTGAAAGGGACCGACTCATTGGATAACTCAAAGCTGATCATGTTTAGTTCCCAATGCAATAATATGTCTTGAACAACTTTAAATAATCTAAAACCCAGATCCAAACTGTAAAACAAACACGGTAACGTAAAGTTTTTCTGCAGCCTAGTCTCAGTTTGATTGTTTATTCATTCACCTGGCAGGCTTTTACCTTTAGTTCCTCTTTTCCTTTGAACATTGTGATATTTGTGATTATACCAGCGGTCAGAGCCACAGGGGAAAGTGATAGAAATGGGCTCTTTGTAGTCCATTTTCAGAAATTTGTAGTGTTTTCACCACATCACTAACCTTCGCCGCCGTTGGATTATTATTACGTCTTCTAATGGAAGTGTAGTCCGACTGTCACACTGTGATCGTCTTTCCCCAACACCTTTCCTTAACCCTGTCACTTCATCCACAGGGTTAAGGAAACATGGATAGCAAAGGAGAAAGGAGGGACTATTCGGACGCATCCGTAAGCTTCAATTAACCAGCAGCCTTTCAAGTGAAAACACGTAATTTTGGCATTTTTGTTTTTGAAAGTATTTACTATGACCGTAGCTCATGCGCCGTAGTGTTTCAGAAAAGTTGCATTAGCACCCAAAATGCTGTCAATTCAATCGTGTAAACCAGTTCAGAACTGCTATACAGAGGTTTTCTTTATCATTCACTTCATGCCACTTGCACATCTACAACTGTCATTTATCATCTATCTATTAGGAAATCTGCCTATGATTTGAAATGAGTCAAATGATATGCAGCGTGTGAGCTCATTGAGCGACTTTCACGCTCTGTGCATGACAGGCGACAGCTCTGCTTCATTTAGTTTTTAAAGCTAATTTGTGATGTCTGTTTTTTGCGATGTGTTGATGAAGTTGCGCTAATCGCCATGTGGTGAGGAATATTTTTATTCCAACTCGCAACAAAAACATTTCAGCAGAGGAGGGATTTTCTAAACCTGAGAAGGGCTACTTTTCAAAATATCCCCCAATCCCATACAGGGGATTGGGGGATATTTCACTTCACATAAATGATGCTTTTCACTTGATTAATTAAACGTGCACCCAATGATTGTTGGAATTTAGATTTAGTGTAATTTCCTCACGAACATCTTGGGTTGGGTAATGAGCGGTGGGGCTTCTTGGCTTACTTTGCACACACTCAACAAAAGTCTAATTATCACAGTGCATTATTTTGTCAACTGGTCAATGTTCAATGCAAATTATAGCTATTTTTTGGATTAAAACCACTCTTAACAGCGACTGTTAATGTACTAAGTGACCTTCCCTGGAGGGGGAGGCAGGATTCTTAATGTCATGCTCTGTATAGGGCACATAATGAGCTAGTAAACTGAGCTCAACCCTCCGACTGAGTCATTGCCGTAACACCCCACTAGTCTGCTAAAATTTGATTTGAAAAGACGGTGATACTCAGTAGTGTGTAGTCAGAAACGTATCCCCTCTGGGGAAATTTTAGGTTAGAAATTGAGATCTATGTGTCATTATGGTCAATGTAATGATGTTCAATCAATTTTATATGATATTGGTGGCACAAAAGGACATTTTAAAGTGTTGAACTGTCCTTTAATGGACGTTGAAGCATTTTGATGAAGGGTTCAGTGGCTGATTAAGATTAATCGATCCCTATAACTAAAACCAAAACTGCACATTTTGAATTACTGTTAAACATTCATTTAGTTTCTTACAAGTTTCCCAAGTTGACAGATATGGAATTCACAATGGGCGGCATGTTTTTTTATCTTCCAGAGAACTGATGAAAACCACTCAGAAACAACTGACAAGTTCTTTGAAATGTGCCATCAGGGAATCACAATAGTAGGTATTAGCTATTGTTTCGTGGGTAAAAGCTGCCTTTGTACGCTGCAATTAGCATCACAATGGGAACGCTATTAACAAAAAAAGCACAAAATAAAGCGATGGGGGATTTCTTTTCCCAGCCGATTGTTATCTCCTTTCTGTTCATCCAGCAGAGGTTTAAAGTTCCTGATAATAACAGGTATGAACACTATTTCAGGAAAGAAAAACAATGGGGGCAGTTGACTGCAGGTTTTTAATTAGATTTCATTAGCTAAATAATTGCATCAGGAATGCTCATAATGAACTCTAATTACTTCTGGAGGTCTAAATGAGAAAATCAGTGGCGGGCAGTGGTGGGTATGGGGGGTAGCTCAGGCGTGCTGCAGGTAACTCTCCTTTGGGAAATTTGCATGACAAATGACTCGAGGTTCATGTTCACTTATCCATATTCTAACCGAGAAAATACCCGTCATCGTCGAAGCTCATGCAGCATCTGCCATTTCACCTGTTTTTAGCGTCGACTCGCACGCTTCCTGTTTTTGAAGTGAATTCTCAGAATTCTAACGTCTACTGCCTTTATATACTGTCAATCATTTTATTCCTAAACTCCACTTCTTGGTCTCGCCGACTCCTCGCCTGTATCCCACGGCGAAAAGCCCTGCAGTGCTCCCGGGTTGGCCAGCACCTACCATCTCCTCGGGCTCTGTGTCTTTGTGTACTTTCAGCCTTGTTATGCTGTCAGAACTGGAGATTAGTCATTCAATCAGGCTGAAGAGAAGTCTTTTTGCAGATAAGGCCTGTGCTGAAGGAGTTCCTTCTCCACACTGCTCCATGTGTCGCGTGAGATTGGCTCTCCGCTTATCGGCGCAGGACATTTGCATCTTTCCCACTATTTTATTCCCCTTTCTTTCCATCAGTTTGCACCCCGCACAATCGTCCTATCTTACTCCCTTTCTGAACTATCAGAATTACATAGTTATTTTCTTACCCCCTTCCAAGTGCTTCTCATTCTGCAGCTATCTTCAACAAACGCTCTTGTCAAATTCAGCTTTTATCTAGTATTAGGGCTGGAGATATAAATGAATGTTTTCCTCTCTTTATTTACTATGAGGCCAGTCAATTATATCTGTTTTATATTCACATGCTGAAAAGACACAAGAGTGGAATTGTTGAGCCTGCAGTCATGCCCGCCCCCCCTCTGTGTATTATAGGCAGCCATTTTCGTGTAAGTGACTGCTCAGCATGCCCCCGTTATGCATGAGAGAATAGACTGACAGATGCAAGTGACAGAAAAAAAAACATGGGCATCTTGTATGGAGGCAAACAATTTAAATAGCAGAAAACATTGTTGTAGACAAGATAAGGGCTTTGATGTTCCAAATATACACAGCTGCATTTAAATTAATTTGCAAGATCATCCAGGGAGTTTTAACGAGAAATCATTTTGCTATGAGCATTTTTTTGTCATTTTGATTGTGAGAAGCGTTGGCATTCACGTCAAAAAAAGGTGGGAAGAGCATGTGATCTTATGAACTTTCATCATAATTTCTGATAAAACAAAAAAATTTAGACGACTGCCTATGAATGTAACAAGTAAAAATGAGTTGCACCACAATGCTGTTTGCAACAGAATAAGTTGATGAGCTCAAAATTAACTGAAGTTGAAGCTTAACCACATCCTAGATTTTCAAAGCCCTGTTCATGTAGCTGCTGTTTTTTTTTTTTTTTTATGTTTGAAGAGCAAACCAACATCTATTCATATTTACTGTGTTAGAATGATTGATCGTCTATACTGCTTAAACCAACTTAGGGTAGCAGAGTTCTGGAGCCAATCCCAGATGACTTTGAGTAAAAGCAGGTTACGCTTGGATAGCTTGCCAGGAGACGTCCATTCAAACCAATGCCCAACTTAGAGTACTGATTCGACTGCAGGTTTTTAGACTGTAGAAGTATACAGGAGTATCAAGTTTACACACTGGAAGAACATGCAAACCTTACATAGAAAAGCTCAAACACTAAAGCACTTCTCCCCTGTTTTAAAAACAAAAAAAAAATCCAGACATTGTTGACTACATTGACATACATCAATGATGCAGTGCTCAATCCATGCATTAGGTGCAATTTGGGGTTCAGTGTCTTGCTCAAGGACAGTTCGACATGCATGCAGGAGGAGACGGGGGATCAAACCTGCAGTCATCCAGTTGAGAGACAACCAGCTCTTATAACTGAGCCATAGCTGTGTCGACAAGTTGGACGCTCTGGTGAGACTGAATCTTGCCCAGAATTATATGAAAATAAAATTGGTGAATCAAGTCAGAGGAACATAAATTATGGGGTTTTATTGGTGATCATAAATAGCAGTTGATAGCAGATGTGCCTCCATCATCCCACACCAAATGAAGACATCTTGCAAATGAAAGACAACGGAGACCACTGCCAACACTTGTGAGTGTTCAAATCTAATACTCTCCCACTCAAAGACATTCATTAGGCTCACATCCCCGGAAGAAAAACACTGTAAATATAGAAACGGCTGCAATTAAATATACACTTTTTGCATACTGGTGTGAAGGATTCATTTCTTCTGTGATGGTCCACAGCATATTGGGTTTATAGATCAGTTACTTGTAGGTGTGTGTGACTCAGGTTTGGCTCTCAGGACAGTGGAGACGGCGCATGCTGAAGACGTCAGAGGCAAAGCACCTGCTGTTGCTGCTTGACTTCAACCCCAAAATGTTCCATTAAGAGACAATTGATCAACATCACACATGTGAACCTTGTTCCTTCCCTTTTCTCTCGTTCTGTTCCACCCTCCACTTTCCTCCCCTTCGCACATTCCTCTCAGACCTACTTCTTACCTCTGGGCTGTGTGTCTCCTTCCTTCTAGGCTGCGCTGCATGAAATATGATCTGGTGTGCAGAGAAAGGCCCAAACAGGGCAATTTGTCAGAGTTAGAGACATACAGGAGTAAGGCACAGAGAGTACAGCCTAAACAGCCTTCCTGAAAGGACCCGGCGACTGTTGGTAATCAGTGGCAGTGCCATATAATTTCTGTTTGTTATAGTGCATCTCAAAACGACTCCTCCATTAGAGGAATGTCCAGGGATACACATGCATAATAAAGAACAGCAGACACACGCGTGTATGAATTTGAGGCAGTGCCAGTCTTCCTCGCAGTTGCCGTTCACATCCCTCTCAGCTTGCCACTCTCCCTTCCTCACTCCCTCCTTCTCCCTCTCTCTTCATCGCCCCATGTTCCTTTGTTTACTTCACGTGCTCTATCTCCAGAACCCTTCAGAGTCTCTCTCCTTCTAATCTTTATTTCCCTCACATCCGTTGTCGGCGCCGTCGGTTCAGAGAACACAAAGACACCAGTCTGCCTAAACAAAACACAAGTAGCCTAAAGACCACTGGAGCCCCAGTGTGTTTTATTGCTCGTATGGAAAAGGCGCGAACATTTTACCCCCACGCACCCCCCCCCCCCCCCCCCCCCCACCCCCCCCATCTTCTTAAGACAATAAACCTCCTCACAGCCAAAGCAACACAAAGTAGCCTCTTTGCGTTTTCTCTGCCTTTTAGCAATAACCTCTCAGTGACTCGCATTAACAATGCTCATATAGATTATTTAGTTGCATTTGCCAAGTCTGTGAAGCTGAGGCCATGAGATTGTCGGGAAGACAAAAGGATAGGAATTGTTCAGGGAAAAAGAAATCTAGAGCCATGCTAGCTGCCCTGCGCAGAAGGCACAGAGGAGCGCGGAGCTAAATACTAATGTCAGCACGCTAATACAGTCTCAGAGGCAAAGCCTGTGATGTTTAGCAGGTTATGTCTACCATATTAACATGCTCAGATGTGTTCATACAGTGCCACAGGAACAAGTCCAAAAGATTGAACGGGGTTAGTGGTTAACTTAAAGCCAGTTTCAAGCTTTATATTAGTTTAAAGCTAGAAAAGCTACAACATTATAAAAAAAAACACATCTCTTATTTCTAAGGTGTCACAGCCAAAACCCTGACCTTAGATCACATCAATATAATCTGCTCATGTTCACATTCAAGCTTCAATACATTTTACAATGCGCGACGCAATATAATAGATACTACAGATGCTGGAAATAACGTAATTACACCAAGGACAGGCTTCTTTTCTTGCCTTGTTGTGCTGAAAGCTCGTCTATGGTTCAAACGATGTAAACATCACTGCCTTTATACTTCCACATGTCAACTGTGTTAGTCTGAGACTAGCAATTAATCCATCATAGAGCAACACAAATAAGGCATTATACTGGCGAAAGACGAGAAAAGAAAGTTTTAAAGTTGTCTTTGTTGTTTTTTTACTGAGAGAGAAGAAGGAAAGTTATGTTGAGACGTCGGCACAACCAAAGGCAGCATGTTGTCAAATATTTGAATGAGAATGAATATAGTAGTTTCTGTATTCGACTGAAATGTTTGGTATGTACCTGTAAGCTTAAAGAGGACAAAGTGAACTGCAGCTGTGATGAACGGCAGCTGTGACTGAATGAGTGAGTGTTTTAAAGGAAGCATTGATCCAATCCAATGAACACATTTCACTTGGTAATCACTAATGTTGACACCAGAACCCACAACTCAACAATACAGTGACCGCAAAGGTGGATCAATAGCCTTGGATCAGGCTGCAAGCATGGTTGAAATCCGTTGCTGAATTGAATTAAAATGAAAAAAAAGAGAAAAAAAAATCAATCATTGTGTGATGCTTCAGTAATTTGACTAGTTTTAACTAAGAATGTATGCATGGCATCAAGTAATGTGAAATTGAAGTTGTGAAGTTGTTTATGAGGGTAACAACAATCCCCCCCATCATTGACATTGTCAAAACAATCTAACATGAAAAAAAGATGAGAAGACCACATGAAGCAGGGATTTCTCTTATGGTGTGATCTTTATATTTATGTATAGAAGGTGGATTTTTTTTTTACCGCAGCTCACACACCCACCTCACCCCCCCACCCCTCCATTGACATGAGTGACACGCCTATATCTTTGTTGTTACCACAGCAACAAAATGCCAATGATTCCTTGACACACAATTCAGCGTGATTGCTTGCAAATTACAGTATGGACAGTCAGTCCTAAAGGTCATATTTGAGGAACAAATTGGATTTGCCACATGCAAATAGACATGCTAATTAATCTGATATAAATGACACCTTATGTAGAGAGATAGGGTGACAAGCCAGCTCCTGTAAATTGTTTAAATCAACTACAGAAATGGGTCTCAGCAAGGTCGTTGTGAAATAATGGCTCTTTGACTTTGGTGCTAACGTGCTATAGATTTTGTCCTGTTGAGCAATTTTTTTAATGTTACTTTCTGCTTTTTGTGGCTAATAGATAAGTTTTGAGTGTAATATCTGCCCGTGGTTCTAACATTCACATCCTTGTTGTCTCTGGGAAATTAGCTGTGAAAAGGAGTGTGTGTAAATATCATCACCCAGTTAATTTTATTAACAATGCCTCATCCGTATCGGCCTTGTCATACGGACGCTCGCATTGCAATCAGCGATGACAACATTATGTTAAAAGAAAGTGTCCAAGGGCCGTGCTCATCCTTCAACAGGACAGGACGTGCATGCTTAATTGACACTTCATGTGTGAACCCCGAACGTGTTCATCCGTCAAAGTCACTCGAGGCAGAAAGGCACAATCACCAAAAGGGCAGTTCTGTATGGATTTTGTGCTGTTGTGGAAGGAAACTGGCTAATGAAACTCAATGACTTGCAATTACATGACAGAAACTACCGAGCATGTCGAGGAGAGGGTAAAAGCTGCTTCTGCTGCTGCTTGCAGTGTGAGTGCCTCTCACAGGTGCAGGTCTGTGCTGTGTGGAGATGCTAAGGAACAGCTTCTCTATTAAAAACCTGCATCCCAACCATCTGGAACAAGGATCCGAGCAGTATCTCACCAAAGTATGTGAAAATTTAATCAGCCGTGTGTGTGTCCAAGAGTGACTGCACTTACCTTTTGAATACTGTATGAATTATTTATTCACGTATGCTCCACTACAGCTGTCCTATTGACCTTTTAAATTACCAGCCCCCCGATCATTTAATCTGAATGCGCTTGATTGACAATGAACGTATAATGAAGCTTCTCACAAAGCGGCTGACCCTATACAGCAATGAATATATCGCTGCTTAAAGAGGTCGGTCACAGCTAACGGAACTAAAGGTTTCTTGCCGGTTCCAATTCAGACATATAGTTCTGTTATCTCAATGTTCTGTTGTGCACCGTTCGACTGTATCCTTAAGCTTGCCTTGGCATGTGATTTATGCATCAGAGAAGGTTTAAATAAGGTGTTGAATCGATGTCAAACAGCAGCTGGACTAACGGGCCGTTGTGTCATTGCTACAGATCCAACATATTCACACATCAAAGAATGTCATCCTCCTCATTAATGTCCACCATGTATAAAGAAGTCCACCCAATGCGGCCGCCTATATGAGTAATGAGGCCAGAAACTGTCAATTCCCCATGACTGTCAGTCAGCCTTTATCCTGTCGCAAGTTCACAACGGTGGCAGTTCTTCTTGAAGAGAGATGTATGCCTCTCATATATTACACACGTTAAACTGGCCCATTTCCATGGACGCAAGTATCGTAATCATAAATTGTTTTTTTTAATTAATTAGCTCCAAGCCTAGCTTGGGGCCACGAAAGAACACTTCATGGAAAAAATACATTTTATTATAATTTTACCATCTAAAGGAGGTAAATGCAAATTGCAATGATGTTTATGAATTTATGTTTTTCTCTTGAAATAGAATATTGTGCTGACGTGCTTCATTTGATTCTGATGAAAAATAGAAATATGCCTGTTGCATCAACACCTGTCTCATTCCGTGATGTGATCAGAAAAGTCAATGTGACAGAAAAGGAGGCAAATCAATTCTGCTTGGACTTGTTGAATATCCCCGTAAACAATTACATTTTTCTTTCAACGTCAAATGGTCAATATAATAGCAGAATTTGTTATTGACACTGAAAGATTACTTGCGATGTGGACATAGCTTAGTCTCTCAGGATAAGGCGGATTCAATATGTTCATGCATTTATCAGAGAATATACACATCCTGTTCAGTCGAGAAGAAAAATATGTTGTTTGCGCCCATAATGTAGATTTGCTTTGCATGGCCGATCACGATTCCAAACACACACCTTGTACAGACACAATGGTTGGATTTACCATTGGACGATCAGAGACCTGGTTTCTATGCACATATGTTATTAATCATATATCCTCGCTGATATGTGCGCAAGACAAGAACCATGCTACCAAATGAAATTTCTCTATATGCATCCATATTTTGTCAACGTTGTGACAGAAATGAATTAGTTCTGAAAGGGCATGCTAGATATAGAATACATAGTATATCCCTCGAGGAAAGAATATATCACTGCTGTCTTCAAATCCACATCTGAGCACGAGCAATGTCTTTGTTTCAAGGGACATTCTGTAAAAAAAAGAAGTCGGGTCTCTGTTGTACACTGAGAGATGTTGTTCAGTCACTTTAGCTGAACTCTGTTTTTAGTTAAACTTCTAGAGTTTTGGCTTTTCTTTTTGTCTGGTAGATGTAGTGTTCCAGATACGTGGGTGAATAGTGAATACCAGTATTTTGGCTTAGACTAAAAAAAGTGTGTAGTCACAGAGAGTTATTGTGTTAACTGTTCCTCCTGCTGCTTCTTTAAAAGGCTCAAGACACCATCTTGCGATGCGAGACTGTCTAGACTCATATCTAAACCAGCAACATATCCAAAATGTGACTTTGAGACACCGCGCAAGGTGGTTTAAACTCAACCTCACAGTGAGAATATCCCTGGCTCTAGTAATCTGGTTTCTTAACACAGTTTAGAGGTTTTTCATTTGAGGTGGGTAAAAAAAAAAAGAGAGTATTTGTCTGTGTCTGTGTTTGACCTGAGACGGTAGGATCAGTTCCAGCCACCAACAAGCCTGAAGCCTAGAGCAGTGTCCAGGAGATGGATGATATAACCGTTTGTCTCATTCCACTATTTTTTTAAGTAATATTCCAGTTGCTGTCTTCAAATTTGTTGCTCAATCATTGCATCAATTTCTCAAGAAGGTGTTGTCTACCTCAGTGATGCAGGACAAATGCAGTTCTGGCTTCAGAGTGTCAATGATCTGGAGTTAAAGTCAGCCAACAAGACCGCTACATATATTCACACCTATAGGAAAGTTAGGGTCAACACTTCACCTTTCATAGAGGTCTTTGGATTGTAGAAGAAAACGGGACAGAGACACAAACCGCAGCTTTCTTGCTTTCTTCTTATCTCTTCATTTTATGTTCGAGCGGTGGGAATGGTATGGGCTAAATGGAACCAGCAGATTGTGGTTGCAACTTCACCGATGCCAACTGCCGTTAAACCCAAGTGAAGAAGAACAACGGAAACAGTCACCAGGCACAAAGGCTGCTGATAAAGAGATAGAGAGGGAAAGAGTCACTCGGGACGATGAGGGCGGTGAGAATCAATGTAAATAGATAGAACCAGCAGATGGCGGTAATGCAACTTTATGGATCCAGACAACCCAAAAGAAGAAGACACACTGCACAGAGAAAGTATGCAAAGTATACATTTAGTATGCCACCTAACCACTGGATCTCCATATTGAATGTTTACTTTTACACAAACTTTCAACTGTTTAGGAAGACAATATATCAGAGTTGTCAAGGTATAATGCGATATCTTGTTCGTGACTTTTCAAGACGCAAACAAGGTTCGTAGCATTTTTTATGTCAATATGAATGGAATACCAATTGTTTTTACTTTTTTGACATAAAAAAAGACATAAAAGGGCTTTGTTGAAGTGGAAACAGTGGGGAAAGTTGGTGAAATTGATGAAAAGGGTCAGAAATGGAGACAATGAGAATAAAAATGAATGAGGAGGGGAGGGAAAATCCAGAAAGAACAAAAAGATTCAGCCGGATCTGCACTGGCCCAGCAGTAGCTGTCACCAGACTTGTGCCACTCCCACAGCTCCATGACTCAGCCCAATGAGGAATAATGAGCTTTAGAAATCCACAAAGGTCACTCACTGTAAAGATCTCCCTCCTCACACCAGCCCCAATCAGAAATGCCACCACCAGAGCTCAAAAAGGAAATTCTACAGATAGGGGATGGGATGGATGAAAAAGAAAAGTGCTCTTCTAAAGGAGAGCACCGATCTAAGGAGTCGAAAGGAACCCCTCACCTTTATCTGACAACCTGAGAGCAGAGGAGCAGTGGGGGTCTTAAGTGGGAAATGAGAGGAGAGAAATTAAGAGTGAAGGAAGAAAGGAAAATAAAAAAGAAGAGCAGAGGAAAAGGAAAACACTGAGGATGACACGGGGAGATTGTGTACGGAGAGGAAGGCAGAGACTGTTGGACCGAGACAATATAAGGCCTTGGAGGAGGAGAGAGACAGATGATAGCATTGGAATCATTAGAGGAAGAGCTGGGCAGGAGTGAAAATATGCTATAAAGCCTTAGTGTGTGAAAGAGAGCAATATCAGTGAAGACACACAGAGCTTCTTTAATCCTGGGTAAGTGTTCTGTCCTTCAACTCCTTTACCCCCTCGTACTCACCGGGAATTGGAAAAGAAAGAGAGGAGAAGAAGGAATGAATACATTATCTTTATCCTGCAATATATCATTCGGCAACATATGGCACCTAATTGTCTCACTTGAACTTTACAACAGTTGAACTATTCACCACTATGATAATGCAAAGTATTCCAAAGCTCCAATATGCAATTAATGTACAGCACCGTTACTGCACAGTAAGTGTGCTCTTGTGTGCCCTGCATTCCAATGGAGGCCGACGCAGTGGAGTCTATGGCTCGCATTCAAATGTAGAACACCTGGGATTCAATTAGGATGCCAGCCATGGAGAGAATCCTCACATTTCACATGTGCAATGACGCGTTCGTTGGAAAACAGCCTTAAAAATGAATTAAAAGCTCATCTTTGCTAATAGCGAAGCCCACATTTTGAAATATGGCATTTTTGTTTTCCATTTTTGACTTACATTTCTTGGAGAACATGTGAAAATACTCCATATATGCACAATAAAACGATGGCTTTCTAAAGAGCAAGAGCTTTGAAAAAAAATATATTACAGTCAGACTAAAACACTTAAACGTCTCCTTATAAATTATGCCCATGTACATTATATACAGGGGAAATATACCATCAAATTGGTCCATGTATCTCAAACCTGCACATTTTTTTAATTACCGATGAGGATAGAATTGATCTTACACCGTGGCACCGCCAGGATTAAATTTTCATAGTACGCACAGATCCCCTCTAAATATTTCATCGGCTGTAAACCTTCCGGTTGTTAACATACACCACTTTGCGCTCATTGGTTGTTTTGTTAACTACGTTTATTGAAATATCGGCATGAAACACAACATCGCGGTCTTTTAACGAGGTGCGGACACTCCTCTCAATAACTGGAGGAAGAGTTTCAGCAGGAGTTGGACGCTGATGTTTACAATGAGAAAGTTACTGTCACCCGGTTCAGCACCCTGGACAGCTGCCAGAGCATGAACTGGATGTGGGAATTTAATGCATTTAAACCAATGATCTGAAGATCACCCTTCAAAATATATATAATTTTTTTTTTCACACCTTCAAAACAATTGTACGCGCAGTGCATACAGGATTCTGGCTGGCGGCGCCACTGATCTTAAATGAATGAAATTTGCGATTAACTCTAAATTCACATTACACTGTTTTTTAGAACAAGTAGTAACAGTTGATACGTTTTCAGCTCCCCTGTACTTCTTGAGTAAAAATATCAGTTTCAACAGCCAATGTATGGACAATAACTGACTTTTTTTTATTTATTTTTTTAATGGGTGCCTAGAAAGTTCAAGCTATTGTTAAAACTCTCAAACTGGCACATGTGAAACACTTTTTTCTGATCTTGCTTTTTATTTTGTGTTCATTAGATTCATGAATTTAATTTGATAAGTGTAACAATTTACTAATTTTCAGTTACTTGTTGAGGTAGCGTCACTAGTACAGTATTTAAAGCAGCAACTGTGACTGATGGATTCATTTTCACGTAGATATAAAGTAACTCCACTATAAAAGCACTTTGGTCAAACTTGGTTGTTGTTTTAAATGTGCTAAACGAATACATTTGGATTAGATTGGACCCTTTTACAGGAACAAAACCAGAACTGGCACTCGGTAGAGCACATGCCTTCACCAACACCACCTTGCAATGTTAGGGTTTAATGATGTTCTGTCTGTTTCCCTTCTTTTGTGCTACTTAAATGCACCGTTAGAGCGAGGTGGCGTGTGATTGGCTGAGAGTGGGGGAGGGGGACGGGGAGCAGAGTTAGTAGAGTGCTTGCAGACGGCTAATGACAGCCCTCCAGTGTGTCTCCATGGCAACAGATGCTGATCTCCATGAGGTGCCTCTCACGGGACATTGTATGGGACATTTTTTGGGGAGATTTCATGCAATCTGAGTTAATATTTTTTGTGAAAATTGGTAAAAAATACATGCATACAAACCAATAAATAAATAAATACATGCAGACAAAAAAAAATAACCTTCCCCCACAACTTTTGTTGGTGAAGGTAATGAATGCACAACACCAACTGAGAAATAGCGGTAAAAATCTAAATGTCAAGATCAATATTATTCCCAACCCATTACCTCATTTAGGTGCAGTATACTTGATCTGAGCTTACTAATGTTTATTTGTAATTCGAGTTGAACGGTGAAGTCACAGCGATTGGGAATACAGGAAAGTCAGAGCCAAAGCCACGGGGCAGCCTTGAGTACTGAATTAGTCCAGTCAAGCATTGCAAGAGTTCATGTCAGGACTGAATGAAGGAGAGAAATGTCAGTCATCCACAGAGCTGCCCACATGAGATGTTGGCCTCGAGTTAAGTCATCCATGGAGCTCCCAAACCACCATGAGGGATACAAATATTGCAGAGGGTTTTTCCCAGACCCCCTGCCCTCTCACACTCTGCAGACCTCCGCACATTTCCGGCAATCCTTGATTCTGCTCATGCAGATTATGAGCTTGCACAACACACCCGCAGTGCGGAGAGTTTATTCATCCTTGTCTATGATGCGTGTTGTTTTATTTACTTCTGAACCCCGGCAAAGTCCCCGTTCTTTCGAGGGTTAGTCTGGGTCACATTTTAAGTCTTTGAGGCATGACATTTATGTCAAAAAGCAAGTTCTCCTCATCCATCAATGCTCAGTTTAAAAAATGACAAGAGCACAATGGACCAAAAAAAAAATCCCACAATGTTCCGGCATCCTGTATCTGTCAAATACAGCAGAAAGAACATTCAAAGCAGGCAACTCGTGATGCACAAAGTCCTGTATGAATCTGGAGCATTTCTGGGTCTCACTGCTTCTACTTTTTCCTGATCTGGGCACCGATGCAGAGCGTTGTAGTATTTCAAGTATTCATGGACATTTTTCCATAATTCCACTCCAACTGGTGTTACTCTAGTGAGATTTTAATCAGTTAAACATGTTGTACTCAAGTACAGTTGGTCCAATGTCATCCAACTTATTACTTATAAAGTCACAGGTCATGACTGAATTTTAAATTTGCATTCTGATAGCCAGGAGCTTTCTATATTTAACAGAGAAAACAAGTTCCCCAAACAAATTATGTTCTTTTTATCAACTTTTTTGAAGACATATTGAACATGGACATTTTATCCTGGGGAATTAAATCTGATCAAGTTTTAATAAATCAAGTCAGAACAAATGAAGTGAACACAAACTGCGTGTAAAACGTGTTTCCCATAATTTTTTTTGGTTTCAGAAAAAAGTTTGATAAATGGAGAAAATAGTCACTCTCATCATGAATGGTATATATGAATTAAAATCTAAAATGCATCATATTTACCCACCATACTGTTAACAAAAAGGTACAATGTTGGTTTCAACAGGTTTATGCATCTGCTGTGAAGCAATTCTTAGTGCTACAATATTATTTTCGATCATGCGTTACCTTTTGGTCTTCCCCATTGTTTTTTATGACCAAATCTTACAGGTTTCTTGACACCAGCCCCAATGTTGCACATTTTTCATGGCATTATTTGTAATGTATCATTTGTACTGTAGAACTTTGCACGTACCAACTACCCAGATGATCGCGTTATTCATAGACCTTCAACCCAAAAGCACTGAACGGTGAACTCGCACACGGAGAATCAAACAAAACAGGTATCGCAAAGGTAGGAGGTTGGCTGTAGCTGTCGAGCGTTACGTCAATATTAGTTAGCTATAAATTCTCAGCAGAGACGGGGCGTACGGAACACATCTGCTTTGATTCAACTTGCTCTAAGTGGCTTTGTTCCTCTGCCTCCTCCAGAGAGCGCCGTACCTGGTTATCAGCTGATTCATCATGGATGCAGCGAGGGTGAGCGGATGACTGTTGGAGATGACGATAGCTCTTTTTTTTTTTTGATTGCACTTCAAAGTGAAAATGGTGAGCTGCTGAGTTTCATGAGGGGGAGGAAGGGATATGTTTTTCTTTCCCTCTTCTGTATTTTAAAATTAGGCTATTTTGGATTATTTACCACATATCTTCAGCGTTTCTCCCCAATTCTAGAAGGAGGATGTCTCCTCTGTTGCTCCTCCTGAGGTTTTCTCCCATTTTTCTCCCTGTTAAACAGCTTTTATCTAAATTGAAGGGCTAAGAATAGGGGGTTGTGCAGCACAGATTGTGAGGTCTCTGGAGGCAAATGTGTTTTTTGTGATACTGCGCTGTATAAATAAAACTGACTTGACTTGAGGAGAGAAAACAGGAGGAATGACTATCCAACAGGAACACGGAGTCAGCAGTGAAGGCAGTGTCTGGGAGAGAATGGCCACATGAACATTAACTTTAATATCGGGTATGAATGTGGTGCAACACCATGTTATAGTGCACTATTGCCCTCAGAGTGAGAATTAATGATTGTGCAATTCTTTCTACAAACATCAATGGTTTTTTCTCCCCCCCCATTTGCCCACTTTGACTGACACTTGAATCTTTTGCACATCAAAGAGGAAGGAAGGAAAAAAAAAAATCAATCTCAGTTTCAACACAGAGGATGCGTTATCAGGGTCAGAGTTCTTAGTATGCAATATTTGGATGGCTGAAAGTTACACGGTGCTGTATGTAAAAGAGTTGAAGTCCTGAATTAAAGACAAGGTGAGGGTATACAATCTGATTAGCTGGAAAGAGACTGATGAGGCAATGCTGGGGAGAATACGGGGATAATAATGAGATAGATGGCCGTGTATTTGGACGCTGGCTGATATATGCTGAGGCATGTACTGTCCTCCAGCTGAGTTCAGAATGACTTTTTTTTTTCCTATGGCAAACTTCAGCATCCCTAATGATTCAAACAGAAGTGCTGAGATCATCACAAGTGTGCTTTTATTCAACACACTCATACAAACTTTGCACCGGCTAATAACGCCCACAACACCCACGAACCACACAAGTCCACACAGTACTGTTGTACAGTTTTCGAGGGAATAAAAAAAAACAAAAAAAAAACTGAGGGAGATCGTGAAATGTCAGTATCTGTAATGAAGCATCAAACAGTAAATATTTTGACAAATTTTAGCTCACATTTGCTCTCACAAAGTTGCATCTGCATAAAGAGATATATTTTAAGTTCTTCATACACCAAGCAGTCCTTTAAAGGCCATGTTAACAGGAGAATGGCATTGGGAGTCACTGTGAGTGACATCAAGATTTCAACATTTTTAGAATGCGCTTGTTGGCTTTTCCAAACCGAATAAAAGAAAAAACACTGCACATGCACACTGTAGTTGGAGTCAAAGGTTTTTCTGCACACGAGAGGCTTGTCTTTTAATTCTCCATCTATTTCCTATATCTTGATCAGGTTACCACTTCATCACAGGACAAACAGTGAAACATGATGACACACATTCTCAACAAGGCAAGCCAAATGTATTTCTATAGCAGCATTTACACAAGACAAGACAATTTGCAGTGCTTTGCAAAGAAATAAAATAAATGCATTAAAGCTTTAATCTCAAGCAATTTGGAGTATGAAATACTGTTAAAACCTCTCCAGACTCTCATCCTTACGTCACGCTTTTAAAATTGAGCATCCCAATTCGCCTAAAATTATTACGTCTTGTCGTCAGAAAACCCCATCGATTAATTTTTGGTTAGTTTAAAGGAGTGGTTTTCAAGTCAATTAAAGTTATTCAATGACATTTTTTACAAACATCAGATACCAAGTCGGCCGACATGACTTAAAAAAAACCCAAAACAAACTTAAAACAGTTTAAAGGACGTCTAATGCTGATATGACACTGTTGCAATACAAAAACCACATCACCAACGAGTGGCCCAGCATGTAAACTACAGCAGCTCTGTTGTAACCTCATTATTTTTCCATTGTTGCATAGGTGGGGCCTCACGTTGACGTTTGTTAAAACAAATCTAACAGTTTTCTTATTCTCTCATCGCATATGCACCGCATCTTATATGTCATTTGCAAAGTGCTTTTTACTCCGGGTAATGAATATTGAGGGGAAATAGAAGGTTAGCTTCCATGCTGGATTTATCTGTATGTTTTATGCATGGTGAGAAATGCAAGCAAAAGCTAATAAGGGATAAATAGTAAAAAAAAAACATAGAATATCAGCAGTTTCCTGGGCACTATTTACTGTGGGGGATGGGATGTGCGCATCTCATGTTCGGTTTAATTATTTCTACCACAGGGCGGGATAAAAAATGACCTCCCCTGCATAGTGATTAAACTTTTTTCACCAGCACACCGATCAAAGCACATCAAAATAAATGCATTTAAAATCAAGAGTGAAAACAAGCGGTCACTAAATCTTTTTTTTTTATTCTTTTTTTTTTATTGGCACAAAGGTTGACAGAGTAACTACAAAGCACAAAATTTGAATTACAAAATTTGGTGCAGGAGAGAAAAAGAAGCCCAGAGGGCTTAGTCAAAGTCCTCCGCATCACCTCTGCAAGTCATTAAAAGATGCAGAGTCTTAAAAACACTTCTCACGCATTGAGAGTGAAACAAAGGAGTCTCATCGCACACTCATGCTGCACAACGTTGGCTTTACCAGGTGGTCAATTTGGTTTTAGTGCCGAGCAATTGGTATTTTCAAAAATGAAAGATATTAGCAGTGGACAATTCTTGACAGGTAATGGCGAGAGCCTTTTATATGAAAGCAGAAACTGTTGCAAGTCTCTGTAACTAGCCCTTCCCCTTAATGTTGACGCTGACCCCGACCAAAAGAAACATCCTGGGAGAAGAATTCAAGCTGGTTTACTTGTGTATGCAAACAAAAAAGCTATTGTTACAACCCTGGCTCGATGCAATCCAAATGGAAATTTGTTTAACGGAAGGATATTTATTTTCCTCTTTTACAAATAAGAACACAATGTTTTTACAAATTAAACAAAAACAGCTGCACCAGGTTGTGCTGCAGAAGGTCCTGATACTAGTCGGTCTGATGAGGCAATATGTTGTATTCCTTGAATACAAAGGTGAGCACAAGTAATCCCTCTGACTCCTACGTTTTTGTCTTCTCAATGTCTTCTGCTTTTTTTTGGTGTTGTTCTGAGGCACAGTTACAGTGCCACCTAAAGGCCTGGCATATGTACTACGAGGCTCGAGAAATTGTAGTTCTTTGTCAGTGCGACATGATTTACAGAATCGGTGTTAAAAAGCAAAATTATAGAGAAAGGTTTAGGCTAAACATGTTGTGCAGCACACCACAAATTATATTTAGGCCACATTTATACAACAACTAGTGAAAACTCATCATTATTGCATTGCTTTTAGAAAAGTTTCTTGTTCGAACGGCATTTTAGAAAGAGGGCTGGTGTCATTTCCCTTGACCATGCCCCCCCAAGACAAACAGAAAGCAAAAACTTTGCTTTTATTCCAAAAGCTCGTGCAAATTTGCATGCATATATGTTCCAAGTTTCCCTTGGTAAAATTCCATATAATGAGCTTCATTGCACTTATTCAAAGTGTACAACTTTTCAGATCTTTATAGGCATCCGTCCTCGAAATGGTGTTTTAATTAGTGGAGTTTATTCTAATGCCAGAAGACAGCTGGGCTTGTTTATAGATTTCAGAGTTCATCATGGAGCATATGTAAATTTAGTTTCAGCCCGGATTGCCAGGTTAAAGGTTCCTTCTTGTTGATTCCTTGTTAAGCCTTTATTTATGCAAGGGCTCTCCTTGAGCTCAAGATCTCTCTTACGAGGGAGACCTGAAAACAAATTACGCACACCGAAGATCAAGAACTGAGATGAGCCCAATCACGGCAAACAATTATCACACATATTAAAGCAATTACAGAACAAATACTTCAAAATCATTGTGTGCTTGAGAAAATGTTGTGTATATGGCTTCAAATTCCCAAACTTTTTTTACTTCTTTTTTTTTTATTTTTCTTCTTAAGTGTTGTGCTAAACGTGCAGCAGTTAGAGCTTCCACACAGGAGGAATAGCTCTGGTCCGAGTCTGGGCTTTCTGTGCATGCTGCCCCCATCGGAAAACATGCATTTAAGATTAATTGGAGACTCTGAATTGCTCGTGGGTGTGTTTCCATTGGTCTGTTTGCCCTGTGACCTGTGCAGGGTGTCCATTGGGATTGCCTAAAGTTGGACAAAGCTGTATGGAAGATGCATGCATGTGTGTCATGTTTATTTAGGGATACATTTATTTCTACAAAGCAAAAAACATAGTTTTCTTCAAAGTAAATTGTCTTTACTTCACAAGTGGCTCAGCATACATTAACTTGAATGTCTTTACAAAAAGAACAGCACGTGCAATGTTCGGAGAAGAAGTCAATACCAATACCAGGAATGGCAGCTTTTCGCCCACCACATACGTCCAAAGCACGCAGTGACATTGATTAGTCACCAAAGGTAGTTAAGTCGACATGCAGAAATACAGTTCTTTACATAAATAAATGCAACATCTATTCTACCTTTCCTGTCACACAAACAAGCTTATATCCATGCCTTAAATAACATTTCTTTTTTGTGTGTCTCCCAAGAGATATACACAATCAATAAAATTGTATGGTATCTAATGTAATTTAAAAAAACAAAAAACACCTTGCTTAACATGGTAAATGGTCAACCTTTGGTTAAAAGCACAAAAATATGTTCTTCTGAATGAGACATTTGAAGAGAATCATTAAATCTCTCAGCCATTGTTAAACATTGCCTTTTACCTCCTCCAAGAGAGAACAGTATGTATATTCAGAGCTGAGACGTGCTGTTCTTTTACACCACAAGGTCGTCGTCAACCGCGTGTTACTCACTCTTCTCCATTGCCTCAGTCATCATACTTGCTAACCTTGCAGCTGCCGTCACTATTAATCCGAGGATAAGGTCATGTTGAAATGTTGCCCCCGTCGTATTGATCAAACGCTGTGCGTGCATGCTCTACATGTACACAGCTACAACAAAGCGGTCCAGGCGTTATAAGTTTAAATAATATCTTCATGATGCCATTATTTGCGAAGTTCTTTAATGCAACGGCACTAGTTTTCTCATCAGCACAACAAGGACCGATTCTTATGGCGTGTATACAAACAGTATCTATTGCCGTCATGCTAAATGACAACTGATGGCTTTAGGATTATCCAATGCAATCATCTCCACCGACGATCAGCTGTTACAATTTCACTAAGCTCATGTTTAAGAGGAAAGAAAAGACTGCCAGCACTAAAGATGTTCGACAACAAAACGTTAATGTTACGCTATAACCACACATCCTGTGAAGCATTCTTAACCTTTTAAAAAGAACTCATGTATTTGGAAAAATATACGGTTGAATATCTTGAAAATGACAATCTTACTCTGAAAGTTCATGAGATGTACATGTCTTTTCTATAGAGTAAATACTATTAAAATGACACTCATTTTACAATGTGAAGTCTAAAACATATGATAATTCTTCATTTCTGTGAAAACTCATGTTATATGCAACATAGGAGCAAAATTTTGACTTTTTAGATGTATTGGCCGAACAACTGACCATCTGTCACTTGCACTAAAGAAGATTGAAAGCAAAGGTTACCAAATATGACTGTAGGATCAATAGTGGAGGTAAAATACATTGTCTACCTTCATAAGATCCATCTGCTGTATGGATGTCTGTACTTTATCTTTGTCATTGTGTCGCTGACTTCTCTAAATGCAATTGCTCAACAAATGTGTTTCTCTTAACAGATTCTACAGCAGGAATGTCAAACACACACAGCTCCATTTCACCTTGAGTGGGCCAGACTGGTAAAATAGTGACATAATAACCTTTAAATTTAAACTTTGATGTTTTTCTCTGTTGTGGCACAGAGCATGCATGATTAAAATGTCTATGTTTTCATAAAACCAAACCATTGGCTACAATCTTGACATAAAGCAAATTTTACTGAAACCTTCTGGTGGAAAATCCAGTGGAAAATCCAGAAAACGTCTCGTATATTAGTTGCATTAAGCATGTTTTCACAAACTCACTCTGACAGCATGGCTTTGAGGATAGTTTTTGAGAAATGAGGTGGCTGGCTAGAGGTTTGGCCAAGTGGCCTTATGTTTGACACCCCTGTTCCAGACCATCCTCCTCCAGATAACCAATATTTAAGTCCACTTGATAAATGAATGCTCATGCAACACAATCACACAACCGTCTGCTCATTATTAACACAGGATGAACCGAAGAAATATAACATTGCCAGTTACTTTCCCAAGTAACTGATTATGTTTGAATTGCTGCAAAATTTGGCAGTAATTTCAGCAGTTTTGTAAGAAACCGATCAGCTCAGCTCTTTCTACACAGGCTCTACAAAAACACTTCTATACTTTTAATGATGTGATCGGAGGTCTTGCGTAAATATGAGTTAGAATAATCATACAAAACTGGAAAATTATAAAAGACAGTATGCATACTGTACATGGCTTCAAGTTAAATATGGACAAAAACTACATGTTTTTCCTCCTTTTTTCATAATGAAAGCTTCCAAAGACCGACTGCAGGGTAAAGTCATCTATATTAAAAGGAGGTGACTCAAAATGGAATCAAAGAACCGAAACAAGAACTATGCTAAAATATTTCCAGGGTCAGACTCGATGTATAATGTGTCTGCTATTCTGTGCGATATGAAAGTGGGATAATAGTCAAGCACATTAGAATAAATGTTGGGAGCTGGAAGGCATAGAGTGGTCACAGAGAGAATTTTTTTTTTTCTAGTTTGATGTAAAGCAGGATCACGAACAACTAACAGAGTACATCACACACACACACACACACACACACACACACACACACACACACACACACACACACACACACACACACACACACACACACACACACACACACACACACACACACACACACACACACACACACACACACACACACACACACACACACACACTACTTCAATGGCAAGAAGAAAGAGCAGACGTGTAGTGTAATTACAGCAGCACGCAGGAACATCTGCATGCATTATCACCTTGGTGCTGTTCACCGCGCTCTGAGCACTTGGAAAATGCACGTATCTGTAACAAAACACATGTCGACACAGACGTGCCGCATGCATGGCTGCACACACCCTCAACCCAGGGCCAAGGAGCGCTGGAGACGGAAGGAGGGAGACCCCCGTCTCGTCAGGTCAAGTGTGTAGGTGGAGAAATTCAGAGGGATGGGATACGGAAAAACAGCGCAGTTATCAGAGGGAGAGAAGGAAATTAGAGAGCGGGACACCCTGGCTCTTCTGCCCCCGGGAGTGATCACAGCCACCACACTGAGATAAGCCGAGGAGAGGTCAATAAGGGAAACCATTAGCTGACAAATGAACGCCACTGTAATGCCATTATGAACTTCGGCCTATAGGAATCGAACGATGCATATCAGCACATGAAAAGGAATAACAATGGCCTGGACATTAAAACTAATGCTATGAAGTGGTAATCTCGCACTTCTCTCTGTGAGACGATCATTAAGCTGTGCTACCAAGACAGAAAACTAGTCCTTTTACTTGTTCAAGCAGAAAAAAAAACAAAAAAAAACAGCTCACTAACAGGAGGGTTGGCCATCCAGATATAGCCACCACCCAGCAACCCCCCCACCCCATCTCACTTCGTAAGGTTGCTTTTATGTCATAATAACACCAGAGAAGGCAAATAAAATTCTGAAAAACAGCTTTGGCCTGGAAAAGCCCCAGTGAGAACTCCACATTATTCAGGGCACTGTGATGGCCTTGTTTACTCATACAACAACCCCCCCCGCCCTGCTCCCCCCACCCTCCTCCCTTCAGTGATAGCCCTGATCTGGGATTAATGTTGTCATTTGCACTCACACTCCCAACACCTCGTCTACTCCATCCATATGTCCCGTCCCCTTGTGTTGCAGTTCCCTCAGTTAGCCCTCTAGCCTTTCAGCATCCTGTGTCCTCTCTTCGCTGACTTTTAAACGAGCAATGGATGCATCTCCAACTCCATTAAGCAGGAGCAGCCGCCCTTCAGGGGCGGCATCGTGTGCGTACATGTGTTGCATGCACATGCATGTTGGCGTGTGCATGCATGCTGCTGTATACGAATGCATAGTCCGGGTATACAGTGAGAGAAGGAAGAAGAGGGGCTAAAAAACAACAACAACAACAACAAAACGGCGGTAATGTGTGCAACGGTGTGTGTTTATACGTGGACGCATGTGTGGGCGAACTGCAGTCATGTACCACCGGGGTCAAATTTGCAGAGATTGAGCATAAGCGCCGACGTTCTCGGATTCCATTCATCTACGGTGGAACGGCCATTAAATTAATAGCCGCGGTCTCCATGTGTGAGTGCAAGTGTAGGCGTAAATAATGCATGCATTTGTGGGGAAACAAGAAGCTCAAATAAAAGACATTTCCATTTGAATGATGAGAAAGAAGGCAGGAAAAACAGACAAAAGGTAAATCTGCAAGATAAAAGAAAAGGCCAAATTGTACAATGCGTGATTTATGGAATGCCTCAAAAACAGCTCTCGGTGTAGCTTTTAAGCATGAATGAATCATGTTTATCTGTCACCACTGACACGCTCCATTAGTTAGAGGTGCGGGACTGGACGATAATCAGTTTCATGTGTTTTCGCTCTGCCTCCTGGGAAATCCCAGTACATATTGCTTTTATTTTCTTGAAGAAGCTCCAATAATATGACTCCACGACAACCGGATCGGACGTCTCACTATTCAGTCTCGCATTACCCGGTGCGTCAGGAATCAATATTGGAGGTACCACCTGACTTTATCTCAATCGAGGACTGTGATTTGACACTCCAGGCAGATCGTTGCGCCATAAGGAAGTAGAACCCGCTCATTTCTCCTCACCAAATACAATGTTGTATCAAAAGCACATTTGAAAGCTTAACAGTCGTCATCTCGAAATGAATAAGCTGTACTTGTGACAAAAGTGGTAAGACCTTAGTTTTGATTTTCTTAATTTATGCCTTCGATCAATAAAACAGTTGTGCAGCCTTCAGTGTCATCACACTTCTTTTTAGCAAGTTGGCTAATTTGTCTGATGCACGAGAACAACACATGATAATTCACAGTTTTCTCTTCTTGTTGTGTTTTCTTCGGAACGTCATCTCAAGGCGAAAAACACCTTCCACACTAACAGCTGTACAAACATTCTACTAAATAGAGCACATATATGTATATAATCTAAATAAAGAAATCTATATTTTATGAAAATACATAAGTACAAAAGAAAAAACCTACATAATATGCACACCTATCTAGAAATACATAATGGTATACACACACACATATATAACACATAATAATATAGTAAAGAAAATGTTAAATGTCTGTCAGAGGATGAAGCATTTTGTGGTTTGCATGTAGAAAACAATTTTCCACCCAACCACTGGACAACCACTCCCACCCATTGTTATCATCACACTTCAAGGACAAGGACAGGGACAGCAGCAGTGGATATTGGGAAATAAATAAATAAAATAAATGATATAAGTTGTTTGCCTGTCCCCCCCTTTCGTTTCCAAGCCTTTCGGGCCCCTTTTGTCAGCCACATAAATGGGAAGGCAGAACATTGGTTCCACTTACAAAGCAACTGAAGCACGGAGCAGCGATGTCCAATTATGGGAGGAGCAAATTATAAGTGCAAATTGCTGTGTAAAAAAAAAAAAAAAAAAATTCAGAGTCAAATTTAAATGTAAAACTTGAAGCCAGAGTGCGTGTTGCATTCTAATGGAGCCATTGAAGGGGATTAATATGCTGGGTAATTGCCAGATCTCTCCTTTCACTCTGAAGCCCTTTTTAATCAACAGTCAACTAATTACTGAACCGATGGATGTTATGAATGAAAAGCTGTTGGTTTTAAGATGCTGGGTGGACAGAGAGATAAGGGAATGTGGTCTTCCCCGTCAGTCACTCTAAAAAAAAAAAAAAAAAAGTATTTTCAGTAGAAAAACAGAGTAACTGCAAAGGATGCTGGAGCAGGGCCAAAGTCACAATTTCTTGGCCTCTGACAAGAGCTTAACATAAGATACAATAAATATCAACAATCGTGGGTCTGTTACAGGGCCTCCTGGCCTGTATCTGTCCCTTAAATCATTAAAAAGCCCTCTCTTTTAAACTGCACCCCTGTGCAAGAGTGTCATATCACTGTGCTTGCAGATCCTATGAAACTCGGAAACTAGTTTTAAAGAACAGTTTTCTGAATCAATGTCTTTATTGGTTTCATTGTTCCCACTGCTGCAATGATACGTCAGGCTTCAGAGCTGCATTGCAGTGTAACACAGAAAAGAAAAGAAAAAAAAAAAATGACGTGAGAATATTACTTCCGATTGACAATGAAAATATAACACTTGTATTGTCACTAAAAGTTTCAGATAAATAGAAAGAGGAGTCTAATTCAGACAGTACATAGAAGGGTTTTGCTGCTTTTTCAAAAGAAACTTCCAATTCTGTACACATCATTGGAGTTTCAGAGCTCATTAAACACATAAACACTGCACATAAAGTGCAGTTTGAGTCTAAATAACATGAATATTGGAAAGAAAATGCCAAATATGTAGTTCCAGCATACGTTAGGTGATATTCTCAGTTCATGGTTTTTAGCAACAAGCTCGCCTCACTGTCCCTGACATTCATTACTAACCTTATCTGCCACTTCTGCTAATTTTTTTCCCTCCTCCTCATCACACCAATAGGTCATTTTTTCCCCCCTAAAAATGGAAGAAATCGTACAGGAGGCATTTATAAAACTAGAAGGATTGATGCAATACAACTCAAACATGTCTGTTAGCCGTAGCAGGTTAGCATGCAAAACACAACACAGGAAATGGATCATCATTAATGTATTTCGGTTACAGAAGCCGCTTTTCGTACGATTCCGACAAATTGATGTTCACACTCACCTAACTTTGAGTTGATGTTAAAGTAACAAGAGAATCCAGGTTTTCTTTCAGTTCTTACATACTAGAAATGTCTTCCATTAAAGCCCATTTAACAAGTTTAAATACGACTCATGTTTAACTGGTTTTACTAATTGGGATTACTTTTTTTTTTCCCAGGTAGTGGGAGTGCTGGAGATCACATGGGGACCTGTCATTTTGCATTAAAACCACATTTGCACATGAAAAAGAAGCCATAAAGATACACTTTCGAGAATGTAGAGCAGATCTGGGAAAACAGTGATTTCTGTGATTGTGACCATGTTTGGCTTGGTTTGGCTTGGTTGCTGGTTTGTAGTACACAGTTTGTTTGTTTTGTTTATTTTAAACATAAGGCCCCGAGGCCAAAACCAGCCTGGAAGAGTTTCCAATCCAGGTTGTAATGCCCAACCTTGTTGCTATCAAACTCGTCTCAAAGCCATACAGTCAAGGTGAGCTTATTAGACATTTCACTGTATTATGCAAAAGAAGGCTTCATTAAAATGTACTTTATGTTGACATTTTTTTTTTTTTAAGATCACTTTGTGGTGTTGTATTATGAAATAAAATTAAAAAAATGTAACACATACAGAGCATAACAAAACAAAACAGTCAATAAGAACAATACAATAAAATCAAATTCAAGAAGATGCAACTGCATTTCTTTAAATAGCAATGAGGTTTATTTTCAGCCTTTCCTGGCTTTGCCCTCACATGTGTGCTCGGCCCCATTTTGCATTTTTTTTTTTTTTTTTAAAGGGAAAAAGAAAGGACTTCTTGATGTGACAGCTTGAAAGCATTTCTGTGTTTTACCCCATCGAGCACCCTCATGAAAAGAAATGTTTTTGCCATTTTTTTAATGTATGAAATGAAATCCAAACGAGGTACATATATTTTAATATTTGCTCAAGACGGAACATGACAGACGACAACAACTCAGCCGAGGCTGGCAGCAGCACTTATATTTCCCCAGCCAAACAGTATCATTAGTTTGTGATTATTGATTACTACATTGCTTTTACTTCTAAAAAAAAAAAGACAAAAAGCATATAAATCCTATGCAATGTTCTAATTTTCTTCATGAAACAGTCATCGTCGAGAGTGTAAATGAACAGAACCTTCTTAACCTAGCCCCAACGCTACGTAAATAATAGATACAATCTGTCATGTCTTTATTGAACACAGCCATAAGACATTGAGAGTGCTGATGGAAAAAGTAAATGAACCTTCTGGCTATCTATCCATCTTCCACACCTGCCTTTTCTCCCGTCTTCACTCCATCACAGGACTAACACACAGGGACAGATAATCACCCCGGCTTACGTTGATGCCTGCATTCCATCAAAAAAAAAAAAAAAAAACACCTCTACTCTTGGGATACGTACAGGGAGGTGGAGTATTTCAAGGCCCCGTTTACGCGACACTGTTTAAGTGAATATAGGAAACTTTTATTGCGTTCATGCCAACAGTGATTGGAGCCACTGAAAGCACAGCTTTTTGAAAACGCCTGCGTGCACGTGTGTTTGGCTTAATTATTAAAAAAAACAAAAACAAACAAACAGCAGCACCCACTAGTGGCCAAACATAAGAACTGCATAATTTTCAGAGTTTCTGTTTGAAAATGTTGCCGTGCTGACGGAAGTCTTTTCTGAAACAGAAGTGATGCATTTTGACAGGACTTAGAAGAATCAACTGATCCCCAGGAAGAACATGTAGACAACAAACATAAATGTCCCATTGTTCCACATCTGAGAATTTAACCTTTGCATTGTGAGGAGAGTAGGTCACCACCAAGCCACCCACCCTGAGGTTAAGAGCTGCAAAAGAAGGTAACTGGACTCATGAGTGAGCAAACAAGGAGTCACATCACTTAAGCAAGACTGCAGCCAACTTTGAATTTGTACAAACAACTGAAGCCTTTTAGGTTTTTATCTTCACAAGAAGGGGCAAATACTGTTCCGAAAACTTGCCTCAAGAATTGCTCTTCTTGCTGGAAAAGGTTGCAAAGTCGTCTGAGAGACTTTTTGTGTGCGTAAAGTCCACAGTTCAACAGGCTTTTGACACATTATTGTTATTGCGAAGATTTCTTTTAGTCGGTATCCAGAGTGCTTGGTCATTCTAAACAGACAGCAAATACTAAGAACAGACAGTAAGTACTAAGTAAACGGCTGAATGCTTGACTTGTTTTTATAGCATCTTATTTAACTTATTTTTACTCTGTGATCCTCCTTCGGTTTTTAATTATACGATGATTACTGAAGTTATTGTTTATTGCTTGCATAGTTTGTCTTCTTATCTTGCTTATTGCTATTGTAGTAGGAAAAGTTTGACGTTCTGCATATAATTTTTTTTTTTTTAATTATCATTAACACTGAAGACAAGCACAAAAAAAAAAAACACACCAGTTAATTTGTTGGCAACCGATTGCTCTTAATATAAATGTTGATGTTTCAGTGACCCTGTTGCTTTCATCTGCAGGAACTAATATGCTGTTGCACTTACAGACAAACCCATCAGCTAATGAGATAGTACACATTTCCAAAGTAATAAGCTTCTCAGTGCAAAGTATTGTTTGTGGCGATGGGTACGGTAATCACTCGCAAAGGGTGCTGTAAAGCATCTGTTTTTCTACATCATAAAACACCTACTCTTTACTGTATTTACATAAAAGGCCACAGCATTTTATTCAATAGAAACAAATATTCTGGGATTCTGAGACATACCTGTGTTTGTGAGACGCACATGAAGATTTCAGAGTTGTGTGGTGTGACCAAAATGTCACACAGTATAAATAAAAAATTGCTATACATTAACGTATTACAGTTTTGTCGGGCTGGAAAAGACTTTCATAAAAAGGCTTGTGATGCTAGGATTTTTTTTTTTTTTTTTTTTTTGTGATGATGTGGCGGTTGTGCGGCGCTCATTAGTTTGTCAGATAACGTATTCCCCGCAGGGATATGGCAGCCGCCTCCTGCATTGCTAAGTGAAGCGCTGACAGCTGTGACATCAAATCACTGTTTGAAAGCGTAACTCATCGCTACGACATTGTGTCATCATAAAAAGGAGGCCATACCTGCTACTGTCGGCGCAACAAGCCTCACATCGTGACAGCCAGCTGCACCAATCTGCGGCATGAAAAGGGGGTGGGTGGCAGGTGCAGGCGAAAGGATCTGCGGCATTGAGAGAGTTCGAGATGAGAATCAGAGGTACGGTGCAGGGGGATTGGAGTGGAGAGTGTGGGAGGGCAAAGTGGAGTTTGAAGCATTGCATGGAACCAAAGGATAAAAACATGGGGTAGAAAGGAAAGAAGGACAGGGTCAAAGCACAGAGAGCAGATGGGTAGAGATCCTTCAATAATTTGAACGGACTGGCAATAATCCCATTCAAATGAAATGAATAGTATGTTCAAATTCATTTTTAACCGAAAGAAAATCACGATAGAGGCATCAGAACTGGCTTCTGCTTCCATTCAAATTAGGAATAAAGGATAAAAGTGTGAGTATTAAACTTTCGCTATTTGCTGATACCAAGTACCTGCCGTTACTGTAAGTCTAAGTTATACTCTATATGCAAACAATTCACAAAAACATACTTTAACCATGTGTAGCATGTAGCATTGCTGGTGTGTGAGCCCTGAATAGGGTTGCCAACTCTCCTCACTGACAGGGCTGGCCAACCCAATTGCATTCACCGTGCCTGTCATGGTGAAATTCCTCCCAGATGTTGACTCCACATGCAGCCTTTCTTATGTTTTTTCGGAGGAGCATTGCTGATTGAAGGTGTACAATCCCAAGTCACCATGCTGCTTTGTATGCTCATCTCTTGTCTTCAGGCATCTTGTCCGTAAGCAACTGTACCAGCCAATGAAATAAGCAGGATTCTGTATTGTCCTACTCGTGTGCAAGTATGCCATCAGCTCATTGGTCACAGGGCAGGAGAGGCAGCGGAATAAGTTTGCGTAAGTTTTGATATAAAGCACCCCGTTTGTCATAAATTCCACTGACATTTTACAGAATATTTTTGATTCTCACGGTAATACAGGACAAAGTGTGTCACTTTTCAGCTAAATACGGGATATTACACATACGTTTGTTTTACCCTGAAGCTACTTAGCATGTAGCATGGCTTGGTACTACTGGATCCACAGTTAAACAAATGAGCGACATTGGGCTCGACATTGCTGGTCCAAATGTCTCGGGTGATTAAATTATCATTCACTTGATATTTTGGTAGAACATTGTTTTACAGTCTGCCTAATTTTTTGTCATTTTGATTAATAATGAATCCATCACCACCACCATAGACAATCTATGATGATCTAAAGTGACTTTATATTATATGTCACTACTTTTTCCCTACAGTTTTTATTTCCTGTTTGTACTATTTTACTGTTTTGCACCAACCCCACCGGAACAAATTCCTCGTGTTGTGAAAACTATACCTGGCATTAAATCCACACGTTATTCTGACACTGAATGTCCAAAAAAAACCTGTAAAACCCACCGGGTGGTTTCCGGAATCTGTTACAAGTAGAGTACTCTGTGCAGTATCGGTATTTATGCATCCCTAATTGAAATGGACCTCCTCGTTCTCTGGTAAATAAAGATCATAGCCAAATTTTATCTAGATAAGCCAGTTTGCAATAAATTCAAATTGTTTCCTGAAATGCTCCCCTCCCCCCCCCAAAAAAAAAAAAATACACGTATCAGTTTACATCATGACATTGTGGCGTCTGTTTTTCTATTCCTAAAAATAAGTGACAGAAAAGGGATTTTTCCAAAGCACAACCACAAGCTCCTCGGTGATACAGACTGTCACAGCGATTCCAAAACAGTAAAACAACGCGTATACACAACGCGCACGTCTGCATTCTTTATCCCCGTGTTTGACGTGCAGCCTACAAACAGATGTGGCTTGAATGAAGTCGGGAGAGTTATTCTGACAGGCCGAGTTTCATTCTCAGAGTGTGCGGTTTATCTTCCTCCGCTGAATCACAGGGAAGCATGAGGTTGACTTGTCTGAATGGTTACCAAAACAGTCGGCGGTCCAAGGCAATAATATACCCTTGGGTGCTCTGCAGACTTTTCAACTTGTTCCAGCGAGACACACGCTGGGTTTATTCAGACAACTCAAATACTGACCACAAATTTTGGAGTCAATAATAAGTCACCCTCTATCAACTGATTTTTTTTTTCTTTCTTCTTCTTCAGCATACCTAAAAGGTGCTGCAGGTGAAGTCAAAGACTTTGTTCTCTGGGAATTAATTTACAGCTGATGAGATCTACAGCTGTTCTGAAGCAAAACATCTCTAATTACTTCCTGGCAATCACACCATCATCACCACTTTCACATCGAAATACAATCCCCTATTTGCATGTTGTTCAAACACAATGCGCTCTTCTACTGCAACAGTTGCTTTCCCCACACGCGAAACGCCGCATACAGGTGGTGCAATAATGAATCTGCTTGATGCAAAGGCATTAGTTTCCTCGTCGTAACGGCTGATCCACACGCAGCCAAACCGTTTCTTCTCTCAGCCAAATCCAGTCGAGGATTTCACTGCAAATTGACGCGGCCCCTTTTACAGTGTTTCTGCCTGCATACTGACAGAGCCCCAATAAATCAAGGCAATCACAAGAAGATATGAGGAAGACTTTGCTATAAATCCCACCGGGATCATAAATGCGCCGAACTCAAACGCGTCGGTGCACACTACCTGCTTCTTCTCTGCGTCTCGCGGTGGTCTCTCTAATGACAGCTGCCTCGTTGTTATCTCTGTTTCCATTTCCTGTTTTCGGATTCAAACAGTCCCTTTGTCAAACACTTTACAAGATATTTCATATTTTCATCTGTAATTGCGGCACCTTTAAATGTTCACCAGCTTTCGTTTTTTCGGAATTTAATCACTCACAGAATAGAATTGCAAAAACATTCCACTGCATTCAGTGATAGCTTCCAAGAGGCACTGATCCTCTTAATAACAATTTAACGTTTTTCCATTATTGCTTGCAACCAACCGTACTTTCAACAAATATTTCCAATTCTATACGATAACTCCTTCAATCTACGATAACGCAGATTGAAGGAGTTGTATGTTGTATGTTCTCCATACAACATGATTGTTGTATGGAGAACTAAACATGCTAAAAATTTAAGTAAAACATTTAAATAATCACACCCCCTTAAATAAGTACTTGAATGTCAATAACTAACTAAAACATATTTTTTTAAATTATTAAAATTCATGGGACAACTGTTCTGGTCAATGATGTAAAATTGACCTCACATATAACCCGAGTTGAAATTAAATTGGGAATGTATGTAAAATGCAAATCAAATTAGGTTGGAAAACACACCAGTTTCTTTGGGTTTTTTTTTAAGAAATCAAAAATTACTTTGTATATCTGATGTGATACCACTGTTTTTATGGATATTTAAGCCCTCTTCAACCCTTTTGTGAACTTGTTTGTATTGGATAGGATGTGCAGAAATGATTGGGGTGATCAGCAGCATATCAAGCAACTCATGAATAAGTGTGGAGAGAACACGAGCAGGGATTGGAATGCAGTTCACATCTAAAGTGCAATAACATATTTGTAGAGGTTTCCCGACGTCCACTGGACTGCATCATCTTGCAAAAAAAAAAAGACACACACTGTCTGCTTTTACACTTTAAAATGCCTCTCAGGTTCAGCTTTGCATTCACAGACTTGACACTGATCTCACATCTCTATGTTTGTGACTCTCACCGGAGAAAACGCCAACTTGCCCCTGTTTAACTGGGCATGCTGCACAACTCCTTGAATAAGCCATCGCTGGATTCAAAAACTGTTCCTTGCTTATTGTGGCTTCTTCTTTTATTTTTTTATGTTTAAAACACAGGCCGAGTGTTTCCAGTAAAACTCTGGCAAATGGTCCGAAACACGGGAGCGCAACTGGTGGTCCACAGCTCAGACAGCTCATGGCATTACTACTTTTCATTATGGTCCCTCAACTCCCTTTATCTCAGAGTTCAAGTCACTGCTGCTCACCTCCAGAGTATCCAGTTGTATAATGCCCACCTCCCCGGTTCCTCTCATTTAAACTTTATGAGCCTTCTCCTCCACAACAGTCTGTGAATTTACAACAACGAGCGTGAGCGTCGCTGCAAAAGGGAGAAAATGTCAATCCAGACTTGTTCGACGTAATTTCTTATCTTAACCAAAAAAAACAACAAAAGAAAGCAGACTGCCGAGTAGCATTTTATAAAAGTCTTTCTTGTGGCATTTCTATGAATGACTTATTTACTCCTCAACGGGTGGATTTAAGTATTTATCCATCTTAGGAGTCTATCCCAGCTCACTGTGATGAGGGCAGGATCCACCTGCACAGGTTGCCAATATATTATCAAGTTTAACTATTAATACACCTTGTAATTTGTGACACTATGCAGCAAGTTTAAACCATACGTGCTCTCTGATGTGCAGCATCTAACAGTGGGTGTCCAATGAAAAGAAGTGTCCAGCTCAATTTAGTTCAGGCTCGGATTAGAAACATTGAAGTGAAATAAAAAAGTTTTCTGAATTTTAGTTCATTTTAAATATTCACATGTATTGAAAAATAAATATTTTAAATTATGTTTGCCTCAGTGATACATTTTTAGCTTATGTCATAGCAAAAGCTTGTTGATTTTCAGGCTGCATGGATTCTGGAGCCTTCAGTGTGCATGTTTTTATGAATTAATCTCGATGGCAATTAGGATTAGCAGTAAATTGAAATAGAAAAATTGTATATATAGTCTCTTTTTTTAAGTTTTAGACTTTTCTATTTGTACCACGTGAGCCTTATTTGACCCTCTCCAGAGCTTTTACTACAGGGCTCTCATGAGTGGGTTATTATATGATGCTTAATCAATGAACAAATTACTTAAAATTTGGCAGAAACACTTTAGCAAGTGATCACTAATGTAAAATTAGTTATGTGGCAAGAAAGCTAGAGAACTGCAATCTTGAGCATGGGTGTCAATCAAAGCTATTGATCTTCAGTGGTGTGCACATCCATGACAAGTTCACCAAACTCCTGTTTATTGCATTAATCTTGAAATTAACCTGCAGCCAATATACCTGTAATAGACTAGCAGACTTTAATATGCACATTGACACTATCTCACCTTGATTACCCCCCCAAAAGAAAAAAAAACAACTTAGAAAGCAAGCTCCCTCTTCTATTTTCTATTAATAAGTCATCTGTGCAGGTCACACCAACTCTGGAGGGACATCTCTTTTTGGAGATGACCTGTACCTGCTGAAATATTCCAGACAGCTTTAGTACATCAAGCCTTCCACTGCGAATCTCCACAGTCAGCACTTACCAGAATATCCTGCTGTGGGCTGGCTGCCAACTCCATTTTTCACCATATCGATGATATTATGTGATCCGTAAGTAGTGAATGCAGGTGCTTCGCTACTCACCGCCTCAATACCCGGAGGTGTACCAACTACCGCGATGCAATATTTAAACAGCTAAGTTATAGGATTTATTAATATTTCCCAGTCAGATGACTTAAAAAAAATAAATAAATAAAAAAAATCTCGGTTCCTTCAACGTTTGGAGGTGGTGTAATGTCTATGCTGACCAGCAGATGGAGAAGTTTAAAGGATGGTTTGATCTTCCAGCCCCCACCCCTGTCCCTCCTCTGGCCCATGTGGCTCCTGAAGTGAGGAGTTCCTGCATAAACTTCATTCCAGTCCACAAAGAGAGAACATATGTTTGAGACCCAGCAGAGGCACAACACACACACACACACGCGAGACAAAGAGGATTTCTGGACAGGACCAACTTCCTGATGTTGGATTATTTCTTTTAAAATCAAGGTTTTAGGGCATCAGCATCTCTGTGTCAAACGTCCCGACTGCTCGTAAACATGGATGCATCTCTTCTGCTGCCACTTTTCCTCTCACTGCACTTTCACCTCGGCATTCGGGCCGCTATGGACTCCTGCCAGGACGACGAGGGAAGGCCAAACCGCTGCATGCCCAAATTCGAAAACGTCGCCTTCAATCGCACGGTCGTGGCATCCAACGTGTGCGGCTCCCCGCCTGAGGACTACTGCATGCAGACCGGCTCGACGCACTCCTGCCGCAGCTGCGACACATCACATCCAGGACTGAGCCACAACGTCAACTTCCTGACGGACTTCAACAGGAACGACGAGCCCACGTGGTGGCAGAGTCAGTCCATGTTCTACGGCATCCAGCACCCCAATTCTGTCAACCTCACCCTCCACCTTGGTAAGAGCACAGCAGCACCCCCCTTTTTATTGATCAGGTCTCGACTTTTCCTCAACTTGCAGTTTACTCTGGACAAACTGTGTAATCTAGGTCAAGTATGAGTGTGCTTGTGAGTTCAGTTCTGGCCTCAGGTGATGCAGGTTTGGTGCATTAAAGGTCGACAACATTCGTTGTGTTCATGAGCACAATGCGAGTATCATCAAGAATTTGACAGGAGACTGTCGAACCAATCCATTGTCATATTCGCGAGTCTTCCGTTCTTCCACTTTTCTCTGCCTTGCAACTAACATCTCGGTTTGTTTGTAAGGAGTTCATAACACAAAACAGATGTGCTGAGCAGCACATGACTTGTATTTGGGCAGCCTGGACTTTGAGCTGTCTTCATGAAAAACACTTTGGCAACAGATAGACCTCAGACTGAAAATTTGTGAGCACATACTCAGAAGACCATGTCTGGAAGGTGCTTACAGGAGGAAATACTAACTGAACTCACAGTCGTTATTCAGCAATGACCAGTGCTGAAAATTACAATGTAGTTTTCACTTTCATAGAGTAGTCACTGCGACTATTTGCTTGGGAAAGTAACTATTACATCACTGTGACGTTGCTGTGAGACGTGCAGTCGTCTGTAGATCAGGTATTTATAGTAAGATAGGCTATACCTTCTGATCGTTACCACAGCTTGAAAGACATTCATGAACTAATTATAATAACAAACAGCCATTTAACAGGTGAGATAAACTACCTAGATCTGGAGCGCAGGTCTTCTAAAAGTATGCCAATGCTTATTTAAGGCTTCTGTTGCATGACAGAGACTATATCCTGATATTACCATAAGAGCTGCTTCTTCAATGTGGAGTTTAGTGCGATTCTGACAGAACAGCTTCTGGATATGCAAATGCTTAAGCCAACAGTGAATTGGACGAAAGCCCAACTTAGACTCCCAAACTATGCAAACAATACACGAACGCTATGTGTTGCCATGAATGATCTGTCAGAAAAGTTGCGCACTCTCTTGCTATATTGTGCATTTTTACTTTTTTGATCAACAGTACCAACATTGGTATTTGATGAGCTTCATCATTGTTGAAACCCAGCACAAATAACATTGAAAACATAGCCTGAGAAAGTAGAAAGTTTGTCGTAACTGTTGTTTCGGTGCCTCCCAGTATTGACACACAGAAATATTAATTCCACGGCCAATAACAATTAACAATGGACCACAGAAGACTCGCATTTCACACGCCATCAGCTGTAATGTGACCTTCTCGACCATCCACGTTTTGAGATATTATATATGGTGGACTCCTCCTTCAGCAGCGGGTTACATTTGATATTTTTACTCCAGGAAACAGTGACACTGACTATAAATGTTAAAAACAACAAAAGAATGTTAATATTTTTGGAAAGAAAGTCAAAGCAATAAGAAGAAAAAGCCCTGAATCTGACAGGAATAAGTTGACAATAAGGAGAGCAGGACCAGACGAAGTTAGCCAAGCATTTACATAAAGTGCATTTGGAATTCAAAAGGCACACTTACTTTTTCAGGGGAGGTAAATTTCATTAACCCCCAGCTAGAGTCCTTTTTGCATTGCCTGGGACTTGGTCAGCAAGTGCGCTGTCACTTTAAATCATGTTAATTTCCATTTTACTTTGATGAAAGTTTTTCGGAGAACTTTGGGAGAGAACTATCTCAGATATGCGCTGAAAGCACAATTTATTTGAAATGTGGCCTATCACCTATTTTAATACAGCTGCAACCACGAAATGCAGCAAAGTAATTGGGTAATAAAGTACTTGTTTTGTCTGGACCGAATTATCTCTGTCGTCTATCAAAACTGAGGATGAACATCTGTTACAACTATCTTCTAATGGGGATGAGGAAAAGTGTGGCCTATTAAAAGATAAGATAAATACTTGACATTTAGGTTTAGTCCATCCATTCATCTTCTGTGTGTGTGTGTGCGTTATCTAACTTGGGGGTCAAGGGGAACTGGAGCCGATCCTAGCCGAAAGCAGGTACAATACCAAGCGATTTAATGTCACAAATTAACCTTAAACATGTTTTTGGACTGTGGTAGAGATGTATCAACAGTTTAGTCTTTTTTTGTCACTTTCCCCCCCAAATAAACATGTTCAATCTATAAAATGATCCTAACACAATTTATAAAGATTAATATATGGTTTTAATATTAACCTTGTCATAATAAATCAGACGTATTATTGTTGCTTCTTTACCAAATTTAAAAAGTAGGGTAGATGTACTTTTAATATATGTACGAAATCTGTACCTTCCTTTACGAACTTTAAATGACAAATAGTCTGAACTATTTTGACAATTTTAGTATTTTTTTAAGTAGTTTCAGGAGTTTTTCTCATTTCGGTGTCTCGTTTTTTTTTGTAATTGTGCCTTTTTTCCAATTCCTTTCATAAATAAGAGTCCTTTACTCTCATTTCCATTTAAAAAAAAAAAAGGATAACAATTTTATTTATGTATGCTTTTGAGAAAGCTCCCGCGAGCCACTACAGAAGGGCCAGTGAGCCACATGTGGCTCTACAGGTTGCAGACCCCTGGTCCTCACAGTTCAAAGCACATATATAACTCCCCATTATTGTGTTTTATTGCATATTGTCCCCCCTATCCTAGTATTTGTATTACATGAAGGATCAAGTTTAGGATAGCCTGGGCCATGTGCTTCTCCTTTTAGGAAATGTATTTGATGCATTTTTTGTGTACAACACATTTGCAATTTTAGACATTTCTCATTTCAGAAAAAAAAATTAAAATATGGGACCAGCTTGAGCCATTACCATCATTATCCCATTACCATGCTGTGCAGAACTGCTGAAATACATAACAGACCACATTTGTCACCATAACTGAATTGAACAGCGGCGATTAATGTTACAAAGCATTAATACAAATCTTTCTGTGCAATTACCTTTTCCCTCATCCATTTACTTGCTGAGCTCTGCTCTTGTGTCTATACCAGCGGTCTCCTATGAACAAAGGTGTACACATAGGAACATCAGGCGTAGTAGAAGAATATTGCTCTGGATCCCCCTTTACTGCTGAACTCATTAATTACCATGTTTTCTTTCTGGAAACTAGATTTAAAGCATTTAATTTAGTCTGTATTTAAACAGTGATTCCAGACACAGGATTTCCCCGTGTTGATTAACCTACTTTTAAGTTGGGCCTGCACACCTATCAGCTGTATTGTGCATGTCACGAAAGGTTGGTACTTGATCACAGCTACTTATTATGTGAAGTAACTCATGCATTGTTTTTGATAGAATGTGCAGCTTAATCTAATAATTGATTCACTCTTTAAGGTCAAGTCCAAAACGGTGCTCTAAAGCACAAGTACACTTCATTAGGTAGATATCAACTCTGCATAACATATGTTATCAAAATAAATGAAAAAATATAAAAAGAAGCAGCAGCCAAACTGCTGAGCTAAAGTACAGGCACATGGAAATCATCAGAGAGCTCGAATATTTGTGAACTAATGTTTCTACACAACACAGGTAATGTAAAGCTCTGTGAAATACATTACTGACAGTTCTGCATCTTGCCATCAGGAGGACTGAGGCCCTGTTTAGACAAGGCTTTAAGTGGATACGCGTCATTTTGGCGTTTCCATTTGAGAAAGGTTTTGCATTTGCACAGCAACATTTTAAAACGCTGAAGACATGGTTGGCTTGATGAGCCACGAGCTGGTGCTGTTGGATGTTTTTGTCATGAAACTACACACACGGGTGTAGAGAACAATACACTATAAACATAAATAATGGTGAGTACTATGGATAGAAGGTGCAGTTGGATTACTTTTACATGGAACTCTCAACTATAAAACTATCAAGTCCAAGGAGATTATGGACTAGGTGTCATGACACTCTGGAGGAAAACATTGCTATTATCCATCCATTCATATTTACTACAGCCGTGGTGCACATGTGCATTAACTGCATTTTCAGAAAAGTTGTATTTTTCCAGTATCCACGGAGACGAAGTCGTTGCATTTACAAAAAATTTAGACTTTAGTTGAAACCATTTCTGTAAATGGGGCCTAAAACTCATCAACTGCTATGTAATCATTATTTTGTGCTTGATTTTAGCTTTTTAATATGAATGTACTCTTCTTGATGATTACTTTGAAACCACAATCACTCACTTTGAGAATTGTTTTTTGTAACAAGCAATATTTTAAAACAACAATGGATTTCTCATCAAATTTAGATTTAAAAAAATTCACAATTCAAAAAAAACTCTCCATCTTGAGGTTTCAATGTTAATTCAAACTTATTTTGAAATATCTGAATTTAGTTAAATTCCTTTTTCCAATTTTTGAAAAAACGAATAAGTGACTGAGGCCATTGGTGTATGAGAGTGATGATATACAACTACAACAATTTATCTGTGGTTTAACTATACGCTGACATTTTTTGGTTGCCACAAGAAGTCAGTGAATCCACAAACCTGTCACCAGCTCCAGAAAGCAAAACTTTTTATCAGTTGTCAAATTAAAATGTACCTGTGAAGTAAATTTAGAATTCCTAAAAAAAAAAAAGAAATCCATTTTGGAAGAATTGACACGTTCTAGATGCTGCATGGAGGCAATCCATTGAGGCACAAGGAAAACAAAATCAATCCTCTCGCTTTTGGAAAAGTCATTATTGACAGTGAATTGACGACAAGCTGTTAACAGTTTCTTTATATTGGTGCAAATATGAACAACAGTGTCATGAGTACTTAAGATTTGGACTCGAGTATAACTGCTGTTCACGCTGCTTTGAGCTCTGTGACAATATGGGCACATTATCAACAACAAACATCCAGTTTAAATGACATTTAACACATGTTTGTCCAACAAGCCATGTAATATTAAAAGGTGTGCTACAGCACATTTCTTGTGAAGGTAAAGCAGGATTTTTAGGTTTTAAATAAGACAAAAATGCAAAAGGTTTCAATATTAAGTCAAGGGTTTTGCATCGTTTGCAGCTCAGTAGATGAAATAGTTTCTGTTGTACTTGACGAGAAGCAAAAGTATATATTAGGTGCCGAGTATTTATTTACCGCTTAGAATATTCTTTGCAAGTCTGATACTGTCAGGGTCACTGCCAGGCGTTTTGGTTCAAAAGGAACTCGAGATTGAGACAAAATGATAACAGAGGCTGACAATGTCCGTAACGCTCTGTCCGGCCGCGTCGCTTGTTCAGAAAGCAGGAAGTTGCTCCATCAAATGCAGACTATTGATTTCCAATCGCAACCAGATGTCTGGCTGTGTTCTTGCGGGCTTTGTTGTTTATATTCTCAGGCAACATCTTTTTTTTTTCTCTCTCTCTCTCTAGAACAAGGCGGCATTGGTGCTGCTGAGGTATGTTGTGTTTGGAGGGTTTGTTATTCCTCAGACAATCCCACCACCCACACGCCTGCCAGCCTGAGAGCAATTTGACCTTTGCTCCCGGTGCACTACCTTGAAATTTTTTTTTTTTTTTTTTAAATGTGTTTTTCTACAACCTAGTGTCTCTGATGTCTCCATCTGGGCTGCATATTCTCAAATGCAAGATGATTAACTTTTCACAGCCCACGATTTTATGTAACCGAGTATCCCTACATTTTGCATGTGTGGCATCCTTTCAGCCCATATGAGAGCTCTCTGATCCATCTGGGTTGCTGGTGGGGGGCGCCTTCGACATTAATGTTTTCTTTTGGCTCTCCAAACAAAACAAGCTCCCTCTGAAGGGAATACAGGCAAATGCAGGGATGATAAACACAGCAGTAGGATGTAAGGGGACACACACTGAAGCCAGGTCAGAGTGGGCCTGTGCAAGGGTAGCGGGGAGGGGAGGGGGGGGGGGGGTTCAGGCCGCTTCAAGGGGAGTAAACAAAACATAATGAGGAAGACGGGGGTTAAAAAAAGAAAGAAAGAAAATGCCGGATGATTTGCTGGTGAGGAATTGGGGTCAGGTTTTTCCCACAAAGACATGTTTTAACCGGCGCACATTGACGCCTGCAGCTGGTTCTCATTCAGCAGCGTCGCAGTAAAGCAACATCCTGCCTCCGATGTGAAACAATGATAAACGTCTGCCACAGTGGGCACGGCGCTGCCACAGACAGAACATCGAGTTCACGCGTGAACTCTTCTGTAAGAGTGCATGGATTGCCAGACAAACTGCGAGACGTTGCATGATGAGAAGATAAATCCACTCAGCGGTTTGTTTGCTGATGGCGAGAGTCTTGCGATTGTTGAATAAACAGCGGTGTACAAAGACTGGCGATAGTCCACAGGACTTGCCGTGAGTTTAGTCTCCGTCTGGGAAGACGAGTGCAGCTGTGTTAGTTTGACATGGGTGAGTCAGTGCAGGTCAGACACCATACTTCAGTTCTTAGTGCTGTTTTCAAACTAGAGGTTATTAGTCATTTAATCAGTCTGTCTGAAAAATAACAACTTTGTGCTCAGTTTGGGGTACAAGGGCATTTTAGATCATTCACATATGGCTTTTTTTTAATTTAGTTTCTATCAATCAGTATCGGTAAAACATCAAATTATAATGACCTTTTGCTCCATTTTTTTCTTTTTTAAAACAAATGCTATTGATTTTTTTATGATTGTCAGTAACTAGATTCATGCAATGTAACTAGACATTGCATGTCTTTTTATATCTTAAATGCCACAACCCACCACATTTACCTTTTGTCTGAAGTTACAGTTTACAAGTGCCTGGGCATTTTTTTTTTAAACGGTGCCATTTCTCCGTATAAACGCAGCTTTGAGTCACCACAAACGATGATTCTTGAAATCTCTGGCCACAGAGGAGATATAGAAAACCCTGTGTCTCTGTATCTAAAGGAGGTAGGCTAAGATTTAAGTCACAATTTGTGACAGTGTTTTTTTCCAGGATTCTGATTGTCTATCATGGCTTCATGCGTCTCGCTACACTGCCCCCTACGGGTTTGGCATGCTCACAGTAGCTCTGAACCAGCTGTATATGTGGGTGCGTGGCAATTAAGTATGACTTATTTTTGTGAACGTAGAGGGGAAAATATCTATTTTTGCAAAAGCAAGGGTAGGTGTAAACGTGGCCTAAAAATCTGCAGTACTTGGTGATTTAGAAGTTTTCCAATAATTGGGAAAACAATGTCTGGTGCGAACTATGTAAATACAAACTATGTGCTAAAATACAAATTAGCAATCGAATCAATCTTTTGCACTCTCATACTTTCATACTTTTATTTTACAAAGACAGCTAGCCTAGTCTATATCATCATCATGTATCAATAAATATTATTGACTTGGCTGCAGTGGAGAAAGATCAGTCGATTTAATCAGGCGTCCAACCAGAGACGGTTGACATTAGTCCTTGTGAATGACAATATGACATCGTAGCCAACGATGACATGTTAAGAATCCACCTAATGGGGTCCTGAACTTGTCGTTGTTTAGTGGCCAGAGAAAGGCCAACGAAGACGGTTGACATTTGGTCCATATCATCAACAACACAAATTGAAAGCCCAGTAGACCTCAAGGTGCCTCTTGCTTATTGCTATCAAAGTGTATAGATGTGCTCTCGAGCTACCCATTGTCGAATGGAAGGATTCAATAATTGTATGGTTTAGAGGCTGAATAGATTAAAATAAATCCAAGAGTTGATTTATGTTCATCATATTAAAAGGTCATCAAATCATAGCAAAAATCCGGAATCCAAACGAAAAAGAACTTAACCAATTCAGAAAAACAAAGTTGTAACTCATAAGCCTCCTTCTATGACTCCCAATCAACCACTATCTAAACCAAACCCAATTTAAGCGCCAGCCAAAACCATCAACACATTGATGGTAGTCATAGTCACAGAAAGTCAGAATTGTATTCATGAATGTGAAAAAAAAAGAAAACAAAAACAAGTTCAGCTCACTTCAGAGCCTAAGACTGATGCTGGCATGATGTATGTAGAAATGTCTCATTGTAGGCATGTTGACATGCTGGAGAATGTTCCACGAAGGCTACTGTCCTACTTCTTTTCACTGTTTCTGTGCACAAACACACCTGCACTCTAGTTAGTGCATCATCATCATCATCAGCAAACCCTGCAGAGTTGGACACACAGAGAATATGCATGCACGGGGACCGGCAGGATTTAACATCTCTGTATAATGTGGAGGTCCACAGACACAGACAAATGTAAAAGTTAGAGGGGTGGTCATCAACCATGCTCAGTGAAATCTCTTATCCTGCACATGTTTTTTTTATTGTGTCCGCTCTCTAACACAACTAAATGTAATGATGTACCACCAAGCTTGTAAGAAAACCCAGTAATGAGTCCCTCATTGCAGGGGTGTGTTGCAGCAGGGAGAGTCATAAAACCTGCAGGGCCGAGGTTGGACACCCCCAGGTTCGAGGTAGAGCTTTAAAGCATGTGTGATGTGCTGGTAAAAGAGCGTGGCGAGAGAATGACAGGCAGGAAGGGCTCGTGTAAAAGAAAAATGACTCACCTGTTTTCTCCTTGCGGAAGTCCATCTCAGTCGCTGATCTCCAGACTTTCCCCTCCTCCCTGCTTCACAGGTGTGCCTCATTTATCTCCCCTCCTGCCACACTTTCCCTTTTTTTTTTTTTTTAGCACATAATGTATGCAGCTCCTTTTTCTTATTTTTATATATCCAATGACAAACTTTAAAGGAGGGAGCTTTTTTTTTTCTAATATATTGAAAAGGGAGCAGTAATGGAAATATAACTTGTTTTAACACAAGTATTGAACGCATTGAGCTTTTCTGGGTAGTGGAAATAGTACGAGGTGCATAGTGGAAAAGTAGAAATCCTGGCAAAAGTGGCTTTCCCGTGCATGTTCTCCCTGTGTACTCCAACCTACTCCCACACTTAATTGACGTCTCTACTTTACCAGTATGTGCAAGCATGTGTGTATTTCTCCGTCGACACCACTCTGTGGGAATGTAGTGCACCACTGTGCCTACAAATGACAACATCAAGCGCATAAGGAAGAATAACCTGGAGGTTCTGTCATGCTGCGTGGCGGCCTCAGTTACTGGATAGCCAAAACATATTAAAGGAATACTTAAATCTGAGACTTGCCAAGATATTTGTGATATCTAATGTCAGAAAAACTGTTCTGAAATGATGGTTTGGGGGTTTTCAGAAGTAAAATGACTAAAAAGTCACATTTAGCAACACAGACACCTGCTGGAAATAGTGAGTCCTGAAGGGAGCTGAAATCTGCTATTGCAGGAAAAATGCCTAGAAATTAGAAGCTTGCTTTGCATTGCAACAGAGCCAGAAACTGCCTGCAAACAGATGTAAGAAACTCCTAAGGAGCTATAAAGAGTTTTTTGTGGCTGCCATTGTTGCCAAAAGGTTCCCAAGTTGAGTATTAATGAAGAGAATCGTAATTGTGTCTGTGGTACCTTGGCTGGTAAATCTTTGGTTCTCTTTTTTTAAATTGTCAGTTCATTTGCTATTGTATACCATTTTTGCACTTTTTTCTGAAAATATATTTATATTAAATAATCAAAATTGAACTGTACTACTCAGTGTAACTTGGGTGACTTCCAATCCCAAAAGCTGGCAGTTCAAGTGTCCTTGGGTTATACATTAAACTCTTGTTCATTGTTTGCCTGCACGCTGGTTTGAAAATAACATCCAGTCTATTGATTACATTGTATATGATGTTTTTCACCGTAGGCAGCTTCAGAGGAGCCTCGTTTCTTTCCTACCACACCCCATACACCTGCCCCCACTTCCCTCATCATCCAACTCATATCCACTTCCCCCAACACCTTCTCCATTTCCACACTTTTGCCCATGAAATGTGTTGAAGCTAGTTTTCGTTTTAAAGAATAAAGCAAAAGAACTGTTGCCCGCTTTGTGTTGTGCATTTCTTGCTCTGCTTTATTGACACATATAGCTAAAAAAAAAAAAAAAACACATTCCACCTCTGCTGTGCACATACAGAAGCTAATGAATACAGACTGCTGTGCCCATCTAAAATAAGCGTGCTTTTGAAGGAGGACAAAACACAGATCATTGAATGTTGAGCATAAAAACATACGAATGCCATTTGCAATTAGTCTTCATATCTTCACAGGGGATAGCCGGCAAGATGTCTCTGGATCTTTTATGCTTTCTTTTTTGCCTTCGTCCCAGCAGGGCTAAACTCACCTCATGTGGGGAGTAAATGAAACCTAAACGATCTCAGTGCTCCTAAAGGAAAGATGCCATTAGAGATTTCTGCAGAGACAGGAGTACCGAGATGCCTTGTTCTGCCCTGGCAAAGCAAAGCAACAGATGTCATTATGGGTGTAGTGGTGGATGGAATCGCTCTATGAATGTGGTGCAGCTGAGACTTGGTATCTAATGATGGAGAAAAAAAATACCCAATGGTGTCCGGTAGAAGGCTGTTAAGAGACTTTCTGCATGTTCCTTCTTGCCTGGGTCTCCATTCAGCTCCACTGTGTTGTCTGCCCAGTTAATCCCCCTCCAAGTCACGCAACATTTGGCTTATTTCTAAATGTGTGTTCACATCTCGGAAATAAGGCTCCCCAATATGACTCCGAGGGTGTTTGTTTGAACTGTCTACAGCAAGTAAACAATGGCGGGAAATGACACAGCTCAATCAAAAAGAAGCATCGATTCTTTGTTTGCTTTTGGATTAAGGCAGAAGACAAAAAAAGCTGATGAGAACAACTGCTTAAAATATCAATCGACCACCTGTTTTCTGTATTTATCCACAGAGGAAACCCAAATAAGGACAAATTTTCCATTAATCTAACTGTGCGGTGCAGAACAAGAGTGGCCATAAGAAGAATATTGCTTATCGTTTTTCCAAAAATATCCCAGACAAACTCCTCTTGCCTTGCCATCCATCCATCTTTGACACAGCTTTATCTAATGCAGGCTCACGGGCGCTGGAGCAGATCCCAGCTGACAGAGGGCAAAGGTTGGATACACTATAAACAGGTCTTTAATCCTTCACAGGGCAAACACAGAGATAGACCATCACACACATTCACACATCTGGACAGTTATAAGAGTTTCCAAAATATCTCAATTGAGCTCCTGTAAAGATCTGCTAATTCTGCACACTAAAATAAAAAGACTTGGCCCAGGGAGCATCTTGCTGTAAGGTGAGAATGCCGACCACTTCGCCACTGAGTGGCACTTAAAATCCCAACTAAACTGCAAAGCAATTTAGTTAAATCAGCTAAATCTTTCAACCTAATCCTCAATGGAAATCTGAGGGTGTCTTCACATTTCTTTCGGATTCATTTGATGTAAAGATTGTGCTCCTAAACACACTTTCTCTTTCCACAAATTGAAGCTGACTCAAGGGGAATGCAAATCTATGAAAAGTCCATCTTCTTCTCCCTCCCTCATTTCTTCTCCTGGCCTCCACAGAATATACCAACAAGCCCTCTGGATCCATTCGGATATATCATTAAATCAATGTGTTTAATTCAGTGGCATACTCAGCCTCTCATGACGCTCATTAGTGGTCTGTTTGATCAATCGGTCTTCTATTGATGAGATTAGCTGCTTGCCCATCACACCTTGCATCAGACTGTATTCCAACCACAGATTCGACTGGACAATCAGGAACTCACCTGCTGTGATTTTGTCTCCATTACTTTTATTACGACTCCCACATATCAAATATGTTTTTTGTGTTTCTCTTTCCCTTTGTTTCACTGCTGCAGCCCATTATGATATTTATATTGAATAAATAATCTGGGGGTATTATTTTCCTCATGCAAGAATGACATTCATTTACCTCATAGAAACCCAGGAAATTAACCCCCCCCCCCCCCCCCGCCAATGTTTCTTTTCTTTCTGTAATGCAATTATGTCTGCATTTTTTTTTCTTTCTATCCATTGCTCTTGGGCCCTACACTATCGCCCTGCAGTATTTATCTCTTATGTAACAGCTGTAATCTACCAGTATAACTATATTAAATCTAGTTTTAATACTAATTCCTTTAATGATTCCATTCAGAGCTAATCATATCTGTTTTCCACAGGGAAAGCCTTCGAGATAACCTACATACGATTGAAATTCTACACCAGTCGGCCAGAGAGCTTTGCCATCTACAAGCGCACAGAGGAGGGTGGGCCGTGGCTGCCTTACCAATATTACAGCGCCTCTTGTAAGAAGACCTATGGAAAGGATGCTAAAGGTTACATTCGGCCAGGAGACGACGAGAGGATCGCCGTATGTACAGACGAGTTCAGCGACATCTCCCCACTCACTGGTGGGAACGTTGCCTTCTCCACCCTGGAAGGTCGGCCCAGCGCTTACAACTTTGACAAAAGCCTGATGCTGCAGGTGAGGAGGACTTTTGTTGTACATTTCAAGATCCTAATCCCTCTCTTCTTGGCAGTTTGATATAGGAGCGAATGTGCTGCCACGTATGAAGTACTCACAGATCATGCGCATTTGACAGGTGCATTAGATTTCGAGATTAAACTGCTAACTATTAAATAAAAAAAAATAAAAAAAATCCTGATGACAATCCATAATACAAATGCTGCTGCCGTTGACCTTTTTGGAGGTTTTTCTTTGTGTAAATCTCCTCATTAATAATCACAGTGGCTTATTCATTAGGTGTCGTTCTTCAAGTGTGAAGTGGTGTCATTGTTCAAACACAATGGTTTCTTCTGTCAACAACCCTGCACAACACAGTGTAAAGTTCACAATTGTGTAAGATGTCCCAATCCGCCGCTCCAAGTTCTGACTTTATCATCAAAAACCCGCCTTCACAACGCGCATTTTTACACAAACAAACATCCTGTAGCCATACATGTATATGCATGGCTTCACGGCTCTTTCAAAGCAGCTGAAGTGAAGCTAATGTTATGTTTAGCTCTGATTAACATTGATGAAGCCTTGAGAGGATTGTGCTGAATTAATGGCAGCCTCTTGAGGGCGAGCCGGGGAAGGGTGGGCACCAGTAAAGCGCGGCTAAAAACGAGTAAATAAGGCAGTTAATGCAGCCACTCCTCCTCTCTTTGACACAACTGAGGATGCATCTGTTCATGCACGTGCACTGCATCGCCATTTAAGCGGAAGCACTTCAAGAGAGTTCGTTGTTGATGGCATGGTAGGTTTAACAATAACTTTCCTAAAATACAACAGTAGCAGTGCCGCTCTTCAAACTCATTGAACAATATAATTTAGACAGAGATCATGTGGAAATGTTTACAAAAACTACATTGAGCATAATAGATTAATTATTCATTGGCAGATTATTGTGTGATTAATAGCCGATCATAATAGAAATAATCCAGCCAAGATTTCTAGTAGATTCTCGGCCTGACAGGCAATTTCTGATACTTCCATTTTCATAGTTGAACCTCAAAACCTGAGGTTCAGACAGATCAGCTCGAATTGATCCAGGGACGTGTCTGTATGAGCTGAGAATTCTTCAACTTGAGCAAAAAAAAAAAAAAAATGCAAAACCCGAGGCTTTATATATCTCTCTATCGAGACAGAAAAAGATACAAACTGGAGGGTAATGAAAAAGGAGCTGTAGTTTCGGGTGAGTTATGTGTTCACTCAGAAGACGAGTCGAAAAAGGAAACAGGGACTCCCACGGATGCAACGTTTCCACTTCATCCTTACGGTTCAGCATCAGTCATCTGGGATGAATAAACACAAATGGTCCAGCGGTCAAAGTCTCATGAATAATGCAAGATGAAAAATGTACCTTAAGAGCTCCTCATTTAATCGTGCCCTGAAGAAATCCTGTTAAAAACTAATTTCTTAAAAACTAGTTGCAGGGGGGACAGACTGTTATCTGCCTTACATTTTGGTAAATGGTCACTTTTAAGCATCATCACAGGCGCATGAAATTAAATAGGATTGTATAAGAGCAAGACTGTTGTAGTATTCGAGAGGAACAAAAGACCACTCATGCTTCAAGACTTCTTCAATGTTTTCCTGTAATTTGAATCAACTGATTACGATGTTCAGACATAAGCCCCCCCAAAATAAATGGATCATAGCTGTTGTCGCTATGAATGTCCATTGTATTGCAAAAGCAGATTATGTGGTTAAAAATGAAAGGAAAAAAATGTTTGTTCATGAAAAAAAAAATCAAGTTGGTATTAATTTCATAAGTGCTCGCTTTGCAAATTACCAGAGTAAATGTGTAATTTGCTCACTGTGGTTGCATTATCTCCTAATTGCCTGCTTATCAGGAGTAACTGCATTTTTCTTGTTGCTGTCATTCAAAGCTGATGCAACGGCCAATTAAACAGGCCTTTAGCTCACCAAGCAACGAAGCAACCGGCGCTGCATGAGTTATATGACGAGCAAATCTTTTTTATAACCTTCATTACCACCCACAACAGTCTGATTCCCGGGATGTGAACAGGCTGTTTTGGACTCCCACTGGCCGAGTGTTTTCATTTTTATTTTTTTATTTTTTTTACCACTGTTTGATTGGCTGCTTGTGGCTATTTTTATTCCCCATCTGCACAATATCAACAAAAACTACTCCTACCATGGAGTGGACATGCATCCTCTTGGAGAATGTCACTTTATTTTCTGTTAAAGCTGTTTCCTTAAAACTTTGATTATAATAATGAGTATTTTTTCTGACCTTTTTGCTAAATTTTCGATTGAAAATATGTCTGACAATTCCAGACTACTATCTCTGTAAAGAAAGCTGTCCTCCTCCACATCATTAAAAAGGAAGAGTAAGTGTGGCTCCGTGGAGGATATGCAGTGTAACCTTGCATTACCATAACCTGCTCCAACCCTGCTGAAGGAAGCCATCTCCCGAAACTCAGGAAAGTTTGAACGAGTGATGCTGTTTCTGTGTGTGTGTGTGTGTGTGTGTGTGTGTGTGTGTGTGTGTGTGTGTGTGTGTGTGTGTGTGTGTGTGTGTGTGTGTGTGTGTGTGTGTGTGTGTGTGTGTGTGTGTGTGTGCGTGTGTATTCTGTTTACTGCATGCACCTCACACAAATCAATTTATAGGTGATTTAGCTATAGCTTGGCCAAACCCCCGTGTTTATTCTGAGTGCGATCCAAAAGTTTTGAAGCCCATCCATGAAATGTGGCGCCTTATGCAACATCGAGTCAAAAAAAAACAAACAAAAAAAAACAAATCTGCAGATCAAGCCCCGGCCTATCTGATTGGGTTACGATAATTGCATAGCTGCAGACCAAAAATGCGAGAAAATTTGCAAATTTTCCACTGCAATCACACTGAACTGGTGATTTACAGATTCTGTAATAGTGGTGCAAGAATGGTGCACAAACTTGAGGAAGGTCAGATTTCAACTTTCAGTGAACAGGCATCCGTGATGCTCGAAACTTGGAAGAGATTCCCCCCAATAACTTTTTTAGTTGTTTGGCTGGTCATGTGACTTGTATTCAGAAGCAACTTGTATATCAAGATATATGGTAGGTACCACATGGGACCACAATGCAGCTGCTATACATGAATAAACACTGGCACAAACAAACTTGAGCTTTCAGTTACTCCGAGCATCGTTGTCGTGGAGTCGGAATCCAACGTACAATGAAAAGTTTTCACTGAAGACTTGACATACGCCTCGAACGTCATGTGTGTATTTAACTTTTTGAGGCAGCTGAGCTCAGTTAGGATGAATCAGTCTGGGGTTCGATTTCCCCATCTTGCTCTGTCCTTTGAGCAAGACAATACACGTCAACATGCGCCCTCTCTTATGCAAGCTTGTGTATGCATGTGGTGTGTGTGGTCCAATATGGCCAATCATATAAAGTGTATTGAGACTCCATTTGATGTGAGGTCCATTTATCCTTGCAAACACGATTCATTCTACCTGTGAGCAAGCATTCACAACAATGGCAAATTCACTGTAATCCCCCACGAAGGACTCCATATAGAGCAATAAGTGAATAACCCTCACTTACATTTGCCTCAAAAGACGGAGAAGATGATTTATTTTCAAAAATGACTCGTTTCTCCTGTCGGTCACACTGTTACAATAGTGAGAAAGTGTTATCTGAAACCATCAATTATAGATTGAAGTGCTATAACTGAAACTGTACACAACATAATGTGTGATTTATGTTAGATTGTAAGACTCAAATGTCTTTAAAAAGCATTTTTTTAAAATAATGCTTTTGATATGTAGCCTATTGTTAAAAAACTACCTTAAATTCATGATCTGATAAATATATATATATATATATATATACATATATACATATATATAGTGTGTGTGTGTGTGTGATATTGTTCTTATTATTTAATCTATCTAATTATTTATTTATTTATTTGTGTGTTCACTTTGTGGTGCTGTATTATGAAATAAGAATACATTTTTGATTAAAAAAATAAGATAAAGCATGGACAGACACCTCACTGATGGTGTGTAAACCCACACCCTCTCTGTCTCGTTCTGCTCCACACATGTCTCCTATGCCAGATGCTGTGTCCTCATAAAAAAAAAAAAAAAAAAAACTTCCCCTCTCCTCAACCACTATGGGTGCCGTCTCCATGACCTCCCGCGGAGTAGAAAGAGCCAGCTTTCCCCAGGACTGATTCCATTCGAAACTGGGAGCCGTTGGAGGTTTCCGACAGCAGATGATGAAGTCACACCGGCTCCCAAGCAGAGACTAAGCTGAGCCGAGCAGCTGGATAAGGACATTTTCCTTCCCGCCGACTCTGCTGTGCGAGGTTCCCTCGCATCTGCGGCCTGTGAAAATAGAAATGAAATGCACTATTGGATTAGCTTCGGTGTGATATGGGCTTGGCGCATTGTGTGGCAGCCGACTCTCAGTAAGATGACAAACAGCTGCATGAGAGAAAGAAGAAAAAAAAAAAAGATGAAGAAGGCGAGGGTGGATCGGCATGCAGGAGTGGATTTGGCTCTATAGATTCAGTGTCATCTGTCCTGCGAGGGCGACAATGGGAGGAGAGTGAATGAAAATATAAATACGTCTCTGGCTTTGCTATAGTGTCTTTACCCAGAGTTAAAAAAAAAAAGAGAAAAAGAAAAAATGTTTCCACAAGCATTTTCTCTCCAGACTCCATTAGTCTTTGCTTCATCTCTTTCTCTTCGTATTCCTCTTGAGTGTGTGTATTACTCTGCTGCACCAATTCTACCGTTCATTCCACGATTTGTTTTGCATGATAGCAATTCAAAAATGATTACAAGAAAACATTGCTGCAACCAACGCTTTCGTGATTAATCTCCCCACACTAGCGATCTACCAGCGCGTTGCTTGGGCCCCCTCCATCTATCCACTGTCTAATTCTGAACTCTGGTTGGAAATAGGACAATAGCAGGTTTCTCGGACTTGAGGCTTGAGCCTGAAGTGTCCTGAAGTGAGCGCTGCGTCTCCAGCCTGAAGAAAAGTGTACGCTACAAGCATTGACAAAGAGAGAAATACTTTCTTTGCCTTTAAAGGATTATGTGGGATTAAAGAATTAAGGGAGTGAAGGATTATATAAAACGAGGAATTGGAAACAGGTAGTCTCGGAGGCAGTAATGATGTGATCGGCGGAAAGGGCATTGTGGTCCGATCGGTAAATGCTCGCCTTATTTAACAGTGACTGGGTGGTGAAGGCTCCAGCTCAGGTGGAAGTCCTGGAAGAGAAAGAATGAGAACATAAAATGTCAATATTGCTGAATAGTTTTGGTTTGGTTTTTTTCATGGGACGGTAAAACTCTAACCAGTGCACTGGCTTTCAAAGAATGGAACAGTCCTCCAGAACGTTACAGAGGGGCACCGCAGCTGGAGAAATATGGGGGTCAATGGGGCATGCCTTTTCCCCAGCAGGGGTTTTCCCTTTAATTCACAAAGGAAAGAAATGTGAGTGCAGAAGAAAGGAAAACCATCTAAACTGTCTAAGAGGGGTGTCAAACATAAGGCCCATGGGCCAAAACGAGCCCACAAGAGACTCCAATCTAAATATTGTTAAAATTTCAAAGACAAAAATTTTTTTTAACACATTTTTGAGGTGAAATCGACACAAAACACTGTATCCGTGATTCTGCTCTGAAAGTTGTCAAACTCGCCTCAAAGCCATGCTGTCAGAGTGAGTTTCTCAAAATATGCGTAATGAAACAACTATAGGAGAAGGTTTTTTGGGCGGGGATATTTCACAGTATTTTGCATCAGAAAGTTTCATTAAAATGTATGCAAAGCTTTATGATTTCCCACAGTAATTGTTTAATTTTGCGATCACAAACACAATTTCATCCTGCCTTCCTCTGCACCACAACAAAGAAGAACTTTAACATTTATATTTAAAAGGTTATTAAGACACAATTTCACCAGTCAAGATAAAATCGGGCTCCTGAACTGAAGTGTTTGACACGCCTTCTCTATAAGGACTCAACAGCCACTAACGATAATAATTCAACTTTGGGAAATGTTGGTGAACGGTTGGCGACGCCCTGAGATAAAATCCTGCCTGAAACTATCTGCTAGTGTCAGCCTCTTACAAAGTACTGACTGTAATCTCGTTGTTTTTAGAGCAAAATTCACAAAACAGCATGCAAATACTGCTGCTATATAATCACAACAGAGAAGGTTTCCGAGTTGAACTTGAAGCCTTTTTTTGTGTGTGAAGTTTGCATGATCTCTCTGTACCTGCCTGCTCTATATCCCCAAGATTTCTCCCTTGATCTAAACTCGTGCCTTCTAGGCTCACAATCAACTCAATTTGAATGGTTTGTGTGTCTGCTACCCCTGAGATGGAAATACCCTCCCTGTAAAAGTCTAAAATTCTAAACCAAATAAGTGTGCCACCATTAGGCCTCACTGTAGCTTTCATGTTTGGACACTCTTGGGTGCTGTTGTTTCTTTGAGATATTACACGGAGACAGAGTTTTCAAAAAAGTTACACTTTCCAACATTTTCCATGGAGACACATTCATAGCATTTTCAAAAAGTTGCATTGTCATGTATGCAATGAAAGCTTTCTGCTTTCAACTGAAACTGTTGTCATGCGAGCAGGGCCTTGGATGCTTGTCGCCAGCCATTCAAAACTAGCACTTTGCATGAAAATGTCCTGTGTGGCTTTACAGTTTGAATTTACAATAAAATGTCTGAAGGTTGGCGAACCCAGCAATACATTTGTACTTTGGAGTCCATTAGCTACTCTACAAGCAGAAAGACTCACCTATTTTCTTCTGCCACGATCTTTGAACATTAAATATGTCTTCAGGACTGGTGAAAGAAATGTAAAATATGACCCAATTATTCATTTTTATGTGTTTGAGAGGGAGGGCTGCATGATAATTGAAAAGAATTTGTGTTACTGATACTGAACATATCTTCTGTATTCAATTAGTGATCTATGATAGAAAAAAGCACCAATATTGTGGCACATGAGTGCATATATGTTTATCGCAAACATTTAGGGATTGCTGCAGACCCTTTTCCGATTAATCAATCATACTGTTTTTTTTTTCCCTTTTTCTTTAATGAGCTGTGGTCTCTGTCTGTGTGCGACTTCTCATTTCAACCTCCTAAGCATCTGACTGCTCCTGTTGATCATAAAAATTGTGCGAAAAAATGCACTTGCTGGAGTCTCCCTTCCTTCCTCGTCAGATTTAATGAGAGCATTTCTTACCCCGTTACCTGACACAACTTTGAAAGCAACTTCAATGCCCTTTTCTAACAGCATCCACTACTGTAATTTCCTATTAACCCTCCGAACCTTAAGATGTATTATTTAAATGCAAGGGAGCATTTAATGACTTAAGGCCTTTGGTGCATGGGTGAACTGCGCAGAGGCCTTAGTTACATTAAAAAAAACTGACTACTAATGGTGTTGCTGGCTGTATTTCAATATGCTGGAGATGACATCGACCCACTGGTTATAAAGCTGTGGCGGATCAATACGAGCTAAGAATACATAGATTGGGTGACAAATCTCTGAACAGACCTGCCAAACACGCACCCTTTTCCTCCACTCTACCGCTCCGCTCTGTGTTTCCTTTTAAACAACAAGATGAGAGGACCCATAAATTGGCTGTGATCTGTTCGTCCCATTAGAATAAAAGGTGGATCAATTGCATCGTTTCCTTCATTAAATCTCTCGTTCCTCCTCTGCTTTAAGGATAGGTGGTTGTAGTGAGCAGAGATTAAAATCAAAACCCCAACAACAACACAGGCCATCCTCTCTGAAGCAAAATCAAAGCTGGTGGAAAGCAAAAGGAGTATCCTTTCTCCACGCAGTGAATCATCACAATAAAGACGGTGGGGCATAGTCCACCTTAATGGTGACATACTGGTTCCCGCTTGAGCTACTATCAAAACAAGAAAGAAAACAGACGCCTCAACTGAAATGCGGACGGGAGCCGGAACAACCCTTCCCACAACAGCACTATTTATTTAATGTAAGATGAGGGCTGTAGAAAGGAGGGAAGAGGGAGGCAACAGGGAGGGAAGGACATGCCAGCTATTTGTTATGAGCAATAAGCACAGCTGCCGAAAGCTTCTCTCCCTGCTATGCTGTAAATATGAAATAGCTCCGGTTTCTATTCTTGATTTTTCTTTTCATGTCTTGCTCCAGTCGGATCTTCCCTATTATCAACACAGTTTTCTGGAATGACATGAATATGCTTTTTTTTTTTTTTTTTTTTTTTAAGACAAATAACACAAAATCAATATATAGCAGTAAATAAAATGAACACAACCAGACCTGATGAGCATTTTTATTTCTTCTTGATGCAGCAGAAACATTCCTTTTTTGCTTAGTTTATTAAGACGTGTTAGTCTGCATGCAACTACAGAAATCTGATGTCAGTGTTCAAAGAAGATTTTACAAACGCTCTTTCAGGACGGTCACCAATATATTGCTATGAAGACTGTCAGAGACTTGATATTTCTAATTAATAGCCTTAGAGTCACATTGTTTTCTCCCTCTTTGTTCATTCAGTGGCAATATTTTACCGTTTGAAATTTTTACTGACATAGGATAATTAAATTCAACCTGATTCTGTGGATGCACAGTGATTCTGAATTATTACTCTTCCCATCCACAAAACCAAAGAAAGTTTCAAAAAGTCAGAATGCCGCCACCTCTGAGTTTAGTTCCTGCAAAGGATTCTTCCTGTTAGAGAGAGTTTTTCCTTTCCACAGTCGCAAATTAATCTGCTTGCTCATATGGATTTGTTGGGTTTTTCTCTTTTCTCTGTTAAAAGCACAGAGAGATGACTGTATTGTATTTGGTGCTATATAAATAAAGTTGAATTGAATTATTTAACTGATATTTTGAGGCAAATGAAGAGAAAGGAGGTAGTTTCCCACCAGTCCTATCATGATATTTTGCTATAATTGAAATAGTTTGAAATATCATGGCTGTCTTGGTACCAAATGTGTTCTGCTTTTTTTTTTTTTATCTTCTCACATCATCTCATTGAGTCAGTTTTGTCTTGAAGTTTGTCTTCAGACGATTTGGAACATTTCCAGTCACTGTTGGCCTCGACTGTACTTTCTGTTTAGAGTAAAAGAGTTACTGAACATAAACTTGCTGAACACATCAGTGGTTTCTTGAGAAGAATTATGCTCAAAATAAAAACTATAATGGCCTATATAGCATTACCCCCTGAGCCACTTGCTGTTCTAATTATCCAATCCTGCTTATCAAGTACACATCTGCTATCGTGGATAGACGTGGCACACTGGTGACATTGCACAGCTTCAGAAATTGCCCAGACCGAAGTTCATCATCTCCAGATGTCTCTTCGTTAAGTCGAACTTGGTGTCGGTCTGATTAAATTGCTGCTTGCAGGTGATGTTATCCATCTCCATCAACGATCTCTGTGACTAATGAGGATAAAATCATATCTTTAGTATGTATGTATGCTTGTATGTATGTTTTCCACCACATGCGATGACCTCACATTACGACCTTCACCAGTTGACCGTTGCTCATGTTGCTGTGTTGCGTGAGCCGAGGAACAGTGTACAGCGTTGGTCGATAGTTTGGCGACTTTTAATGAGTTCCTCATCATGTAATCCTCTTGACTGTCGTCAGCTTCATAACAACTAAGACCCTCATTTGCACAACAGCTGTGGTTACATGGCCAAAAAGTAATTTGATTAAATGTCAATCAGATTGATTTTGCACCGTATAAACACTTCAATCCGATTATATTGGCACCATCCGATTGAAATTCCAATCGGATTGTAGCGATTGGTGTCGTCCATGTAAAAGGTTGATGTTGCAGTTTCAATAAAAATGAAATAAGAAGCACCACAAGCATTGTCACTCTACTAAATTCCATTTTCGGTTGGAGGATTCTGTGCCTATGTCATAGACATCACAGTGCAAAGCATTATGGGATTGTGCCATTGAACTGTCACATCTTGTTAAATTGGGATTTCGATTTGCTTTATTCAGTGTTCATGTAAGTGGTTCAATTTGACCCTAGAATCAGAAAGAATTCAATCCGCTTAACTAAAATAGTGACCGCAGCAATTGTTTCAAGTGAAAACACATCGTTTTTGCGTTTTCTTTTCATGAAAGCACAATTTCTGTTTACACTGCAAAGGCAGAATTGCTGAATTGTTTTTCATCTGTTATTTTTTGTAATGAGATCACATGCAATACACTACAAATATTAACAATGGCAAGTGCACGGACATTTATATGGACAGATGACCAAGTTGGATTGCCATTACGGGCGACTCTCAACTATAAAACTACTAAGATGGATTTGGAGCATTTTTTTCGATTCCAAATTGGATATTCCATTAAATATATCCTTATACCTAGAAGACTTTGGCAATGTTGTTTCAGGTCCTTGGGTGCTTTTATGACCCAGGATGGTGATCGCACTCATGCATGTAATGTAACCCACAAGAATGCCTTATTATACAGTTTATATCAGGATACATCAATAAGAACAAAGACATTATATGAGAAAGAGTTGTGTCATTGATCTAACCCTACAGTGTTGCCTTCTTGTTCGTACACTCGTTATTCTTGTATCCAACCCTGCATGTCTTTTCTCTCCGTCTCTGGTTACCTCTCACATCATTAGTGTGCTTTGTCACATCGGTCAGCTGTTAACAAATGTATGAGTCATCCTGCAATTATTACATAGGCAGCTGTGGTGAAGTTGGTGACATCACAGGCAAATTAAAAAAAAAAAAAAAAAAGCTTTTGTTGAGGTGTGACGAAGCCCATTGCTTAACATGTACAGGTTTCCATGGTAACCACCATTGCTCGCCATCAATGTCTTGTGCTAAATCTTTAACTGATATTTGAGTTAACAAGCCCAAAAGAATATTGAAATTCCGCTGGTGAAGAAGAACAAGAAGTCAAATCATGTCGTCCTGGTTATTTTGAAATCAGGTGCTCATTTTAGGCTTTTTGTTTCCTTCTTTGTCGCATCGACATACTCATTAGATTCAGGTGACGCAACAGGACAGTGGCCTTCCAGAACCAGGACTGGACACACAACATTGATTGACTTCGCCCAAGTTAGAGCTGCTGTGGACTGGAGCCAACTGACTTAAGGGCAACGTCCAGCTAAACTGTGAACAGGTCGTTAATTACCAACTGACCTTTAATGAGTGTTTGTGGAGAATGAGTGTAAAAACCCAAAGAAAACCCATACCCAGAAAGACTACACAAGGTACAAGTACAAGAGTATCCGTGAAAAACACTTTTCTGTAAATATATTAACACTTATAATTAAGTAAACTCCCGTCTTCTATCACACATAAACAGGACAATTTTCTGAATATTGGGCAATATTGGGCAGGACTTTCTTAAGCGGAAGTGTAAAATTGACATTTGCGTCAGGGGTTAAGAAAACTCACTCTTTACATAGAGATTGTCAACCGAGCATGAAATGATCCTTGTTCCTCGATGTCCCATGTCAGTATGCCTTTTCCTCTGCATACGGCTCATACGGAGCCATGCATATTTCATGAGGGCTTAAAACAGGAATTGCATCCTGTCTGTTTTATTAGCATTTTAATCCCCGAGCAGATTTGCTGCTTGTGCCTCAGTCTGAGGAGTGTGTAGTTTCAATATAGAAACTTTCACACGCTTCATCTGCTGCTTTTAAAATACACATCCCTGACCTTTTAGGGGGTTCAAGTTGAATTACATTTAAATCACAAAAGATATATTCGGGTATTTTGTCTGTCACGTTCAAGTCAACTGATTAAATATGGCGTTTTTTTTTTTGTTATGTCAGTGATCTAATATGTTGTGTTACCGTTGCCAAATTAGTTTTTTATTTGGAAAAATAACAACAACACTCACCTCCTAACATGGCATTTAGATGTTTTCTCTAAAGTAATGGCTCACTCCAACAGGAGCTCTGTTGTCAAGTTTGTAAAGCTCTCTTCTTTCAATAATCGCACAGAAGATGAAAGCTGCTGTATGAATTCAAATTTAATTTGTTCAGTCATCCATTAAAACGGTTTGTCTGTCTCCCCTGCCACTGGTCCATCCTCCCTTACTCACTCTCCCTTCGCCCCTCTCTCTCTCTTCCCCTCTCTCTCTCTCTCTCTCTCGAAAGCTGTGTGGCAAATTGGAGCTCCAGCAGTGAATGACAATGAGTAAAAGGGGGAAAAAAAATACATATTGAGGGCACAGTGAACTTAAGCAATTAAATTAAAAAGTTATTAACTTTGGAATGAGGGACACTGCTCTCTTTCCTGTCAGTGCCTGCAGCCAGAGGCTTCAGAGTTCAGAGGAATTCACTGAAACAGGAAGAGAAGAAGGGAAAGGGGGGGGGGGGGGGGAGTGGACGACATGGAAGAAGAGATGAGAGATTGAAGAGGTGTGGTTGAACATTTACAAGCCCCAGAGCACACATTCTGACTCTTAGGTTGTTCCACGTTGCGTCGTCCCCCCCAAAAAAATTAATCCTGATACCTGTGTGAAACCTGCTCGCTCAATCATCAGAGGGTTATTGTCTTCGGCAAAAAGACTGGCTCGTTGCCACTTTCAACGCCTCAGCCTATTCCTAAGTCAGCATCATTGTAACATTCCAAGTCCAAATTCCAAGGGAGTGAGAATCAAAGTTAATTAAGCTTTTGCTGTGGTTTGCACAAATAATACGTAATGGGCTGACTACTAATTAACCCTAAGAAACTACTTCCTTTCAGTGCAGTAAGTGATATTTGGAACTATGTCTGCTTTTCTTTACACAATTAGCACTGTTCCACCAAGCATAACTAATAACTCCCTCATATGATAATGGTCTTGTACGCTATGATAAATGGCGGAGAGTATTCAGTTTTATTGTCTGCAGGGATAATTTTTTTTCTTTCTTTAAAAAACCAAGAGTTTAAAACATTTTTTATGATCTGTGCCTGTGTCAAACTGGGGGCTGAAATTATTACCAATGAAACACCAACGTCCCCTCTTACTAGTTAAAGCATGGATTGTGAAAAGTTATTTATTAAAAGGGAAAATGTATCTGTGACAATTTTCTCATTATTTAAAAAAGAAATTTAAATCTCCTTTTATACTTAATAAGGAAAAGAAAATTCAAATGGCGTGAGACAGACTATTTTTCATAAAACAACAAAAGAAATACCTAAAATAGGGAACTGTTTCTGACTATATCTCCAAAGATGCTATTGTTCAAGACAATCTGGACTTTTTTTTTTAAGCCTTAAACCTTTAGTGACAAAGTCCAGAAAATCCATTAAGTACCAAAGAAGAATTACTCAGCTGCTCCAATTTATATGGTTTTAATGTAATTACTTTACAGACTGTGCGTGGGCGCTCTTTGTCATTAAGTGAACATTATGAGGACATCACACTCTTTTCATTATGTTTCAGCTGAGCAGACAGAGATCACCCAATGGTAGAGTACAGCATGGATGGCCACGTTAGGAAAAAAAAAAAAAAATGCACATGAAGACATTTCACGAGCATATTGCTCGGCGAGAGAATTGCATCTGATCCTCTGTGCTGCTGACTGCTCCTTTCAGTAAACCGAAGGATGAAAATTATGTCACGCCCAGGTAGCGTAGCGCAAAAAAAATGAAGAATGAGCATCTGTTTTCCCAGAGCGTCGGAGTCGCCCGGTGTCATCCAAACCCCATTAGCCGTTCGAGGCATGTCAAGCAGGGGCAAAGTCGATAAGCAAGTGCTGGAACAATACAGTGCCAGCCAACACGGCTCTCCATCCTACAACACTGTGGTTAACTGTTCCCTCCAAATAGCTGCTGTCTCGGCCTCAATGGGCTGCGAAGCCAAAGAATCGTAAGGATATCCTTAAGTGCACTGCAGCTGGAAGGACGGAGGAAAAACAAATGTGTGTGGCAGTTTTCAAACTATCGACAGTGTGCGCAACCTTAGTCGAGCTCCCCAAGTATCACCAATGTGACCAACCTGACTATACAGATTGTCACCTGATTAGCAGGGGACATTTCTCGAAGGAGAAACATTTACATAGACGAGGAGGATTTTCTTTTTGTTGTTGAAGATAATAGCGGCATTGTAGCAGGCACTTCGACTCCTAACAAGGCGCAGTACTTCTTATCTCATAAATACAGCGAGCAGAATAAGAACTAGAACGTGGAATCGGTGGAGCACAGACCTTCGCCAACGCCACATATGGATAACTAACTAGCCTGCCAGGGAGCAACATCACTGTGTGAATCACACGGATAAACCACTACCCAACATAATGGGCTCACACCGGTGTTTCTTGAGACTTGCACACTTGAATCACAACACAAAAAACATATATGACACGTATCATTGTTTGACAGTCAGTGGTGTCAAACTCATTTCAGATCCTTCAGGGCTTCCATACAGGCCTATTTCACCTTCCGTGGACCAGTTAAATGGTGCCATATCCGCCCTTTTGATTCAAACATTGAAGTTTTTTTTGTTTTTGCGGAGCAAGGAACATGTTTTTGCAAAGATCAAACAATTAATACAGAAAATCTCTACAATCTCACCTTGATCGCCTGGCTTGAGTTCAATGCTAGTTTGCATTTTCACAATGAGGTTGGCCACGTCACTAACATCTCAGCTTGGGTGTTAAGGTTGTGTTGTGTCAATCAAAAGAATGAAAAAATAAATAAATGATATTTTTGTTGATTAGTGGTTTGGCGGGCTTGACTGCAGCCTCCTGTGGGGTGGTTTCGGCCCACAGACCTTATGTTTGACAGTCCTACTGTAAGGCATTTGGTAGTTAAGGAGCATTTCATTTTGTGTAAGCTCACTAAATGTATAATGACCCTAACTGCTATTTCAATTGCTGAAAATGAGCCACAGCATGGCCTAATTAAAATATAAAAATCACCTCATTTCCTGTTTTAAATAAAAGGTGATTTTGCATGTCTCATCAGACTCAGCTATAAGCAGCCTTGTTATCAGAGTTTACTGACTAAGCTAAACCACAGGTGGCACAGAAGTCCTTAGTCATGCCGACCCCATTAATGCAAGGGTTGCAAGGGTTCAACCAATCAACAACAGATGTGTGGCATATTCACACCAGATGTTCAAAAAAAAAAGGGAGGGCTCTGACCTCTTGATGCCCCAGCAGTGTGTCTGTGGGACCTGCAGGCAGCCATCCAACCAGGTGGTCCAACTCCCAGGATCATCTCCTTTGAACCAGGAAGACGACAGTCATGCTGACAGCACAAGAGAGCCCGGCCCCAGAAGATGGTCTTCAAAGATAATTTATTTCTAAAGTTTAACTGCACTGCCTCTTAGGCTATTTTAAGCTGGGCGAGATCACAGTGGGCACCTGTGAAGACGGCCTCACGGGGCTCTGAAGTGTCATCTTTGTTTCAAGTCTAACTATCCAACCAATTAGGCCATTTTCCTTCTTGCCGAACAAAGAGTAATACAAAACGGTTTTGTTTTACTTTGCCACCAGGAGACAGAGGAGTCAAAATGTACTTCAGGCTTGTTCAGTAAAACTGAGATTCTCATTATTTCTGAAACATGTGCTCTGAGCTACTATGAGATATTTCTGGATTACCTTCAATGCAATATGTGGACAAAGGCCCCTCTTTGCAAAACACCATTTCAAGTGAAAACGTTGAAAATTTTGGGGATTACATGGTGACATTTTGGTGAAATGTTTTACAGAGAAATGGCAGAAACTGTATTCATCTCAGAAACAATTAGTCTAGAAGTGGGTCCCAAATTAGTGGAGAAACGGGTCCAAATGTAGCCTAGACCAGGTCAAAAATGTGTCTAAAACCAGTCCAAACTTAGTCCAAAACGGGTCCAAATTTAGTGTCAAACCAGGTCAAAATTTAGTGTAGAGACGCATTAGAATTTAGTGTCATAACAGGTCCAAAACAAGTGGAAATGTAGTGTAGAAACAGGTTCAAACATAATCTAAGCACAGGCCTAAAATATGTCTAAAACAAGTAAAATGTTAGTCTATAAACATGTCCAAATGTAGTCTACAAACAGGTCTAAAATGAGTTTAAAACAGTTAAAAACAGGTCAAAATATTGTGTTTAAACGGGTCCAGACTTAGTCTAAAAAAGAATTGCAAACTTAATGGAGAAACAAGTCCAAACAGTCTAAAAAAGAAAACAGATTCAAAGTTAGACTTAAAATATATTCAAACTTAGTCTACAACGGGTCAAAATTTAGTGCAGGAACACATTGATCTCCCCATTAATAACATCTCTGAATGCGTAAACTCACTGGCCATGTTGTGAAGATGGCAAAGGACATATTAACCTTTTGACAATAATAAGAGGGATTTTTAACGGAGGTACTGTTGTGTGATCGGCTCCAGTACTACAAAAACATACCGCATGAACTTGTCACATGTGTTTGTAGTCTGAAGCCCATCCGCCGCAATCTCCTCGTCTCCCATTGCCACACTTCAAAGGCCTCTCTTGGGAAAAGCTTCAAAACGTACATTACAGGATTTTTTTATTATTTTTTTTTTCCTTTCAAGACTGCCACAAACCAGCCGAGAAACAGACAGAAAGTTTCTTGCCAGCTATTTGTTTTAAAGTTGGATCTGTTCACGGGCAAAAGATGTCATTTGTTCTCTCTTTACCTTGCCTGCTTTTTCTTTCCTTTTCTTTTCTATTGCAGGCCGCCATTATACTTCCCATTTGTGTTATTCCTTTTCGCTTTCTTCTCCCACTTTTGCTTCAGCCTGTCTTTACCTTTTGCTGGCAGCTTGGACAGAAGAGCTTGAATCATATCAGGGGTGGGAGCTTTGCCAAGTGCCATCCATTATACTGAAGTACTGCTGCTGTGTTGTCTCTTTTCTCTCTCTCTCTCTCTCTCTCTCTCTCTCTCTCTCTCTCTCTCTCTCTCTCTCTCTCTCTCTGTCTCTCTCTCTCTCTCTCTCTCAGCTTTTTGTCTCCATTAATCCTTCTTCTCTCCCCCACCTCGCTTTGACATTCACTCAATTCCCTGCGCCATACTCATTATCTCTACATTACATCTGTTCTTTCCACCTCCATTGCTTCTGTTTTTGATCCATCGACTTTATTTTTCAAATTTTGCAGTCTTCCTTGACTCTTTTAACTGCGACCCACTTTGTGTTCTTCCTCTCATTTCCTGTTTCTTCGCACCTCCAACAGCGGCAGCAGCCATTACACCACCTGCCCTCCCGCGGTTTTCATTCATACCTTTTCTTATTTTTAATCATCAAAAGGTGGCTTTTCTTTTTGTTTTCTCCCCTCGTTGGTCTTTTCTTCTCCCCTAGTTTTTGTTCTGTTTTTCAGGAATGGGTGACGGCGACTGACCTGCTCATCTCTTTAGATCGACTCAACACCTTCGGAGACGAGTTTTTCAAGGACTCCAAAGTGTTGCGCTCGTACTTCTATGCCATCTCGGATTTCGCCGTGGGTGGCAGGTATGAGACTTTCAGCCTTTTCCCTCCGACTCTTTTTGTCGCTGCATGGTGTGTTTCCAGTTTTCATCTCTGTCTCAGGCCAATTCATTTATATAATATCGTCTGCCTTTGTGAAATCTGTTCTGGAGGAGACACAATCGAGGCCCGAGGATGGAGGGAGTGGGCAGTCGGGCATCCAAAAGCATATATTTTGACACTCGAGCCTCAGGATGATGATGTCCAGCGTATACCATGTTGGTCGATACAGCCTCTGAAAATATTTGGTGTTGAGTCAGAGGACAAAATCAGGGTTTTGATTAAATATTTATTACATTTTATTGCATCCCATCTGGTGTTTTAGGCAAGTAATAATCCAACATCACATTCATTGTTACAGCAAACACTTTCCACAGGCATTATCTTTCCATTAATTAATATAAATGCCTGGACACAATTGCTATTTTCTTTTAAACATATTGAGAATGCATATTTATTGCACGTAATATTCAGGGCAAACAGTTACGCAACACATGTATAAGTGTGCAAAGCAACACGAGCAATCAACACTTTAAACTCCAGGCTGCTTGCTGTCGGGCATTTCGCCATCAGATGAGAGTCGACCGAGATGATCCTCCGTCCTCCTTCCACTTCTTTTGGCTTATTACTCACAGTAATGAGAGAGGACATCGCGCCAAGGACCCGGCCGCACTTCGCCATCGCAGGAAGAAGTGTGGCCGATTAAATAGTTGAGATGAAGCCTTCAGAAGGCATCTAAACTTGATCCGACACCTGTCACAAACATTTAGCATTTGCTACAGCGGCATGGCAAATACCCACCGATGTCGCAACACCTTAGGGAGAGAGCCGCATGATGATGTGTTAGCCTTATACCAGTGCTTTCTCCATAAGTACATCCACCTTCACACCACAGTGGTGCCCAGTGAGGAGGTGAGTCAGACGCTGTAAATGATGCCTTTTTGCAGAGAGTATCACTGCAACCACAGTTGAAGAAGACTGCTATAAAAACAAACAAACAAACAAAAAAGCCTGCATTAATGGCTTAAAGAGTTCAAGAAACAAGCTCCTGACCTCCGAGCTGTGCCGTGAAAAAGCAGTAATTTCTGCTCCCCTATAAAAAAAAATCTCCTTAACCTCGACTGATTCATCAGGTCAGACTGTGTATCTGCAAAGTAGAGTGTGAATCTTGTGAAACTCTGGAAATATGATCGGGAAGCAGAAGTTAACACCATGAAACTTCCATAAATAAAGCTTGAAATGGTCAAGAATTTGATTCCTGCCATCAACAAAATCATATACAGTATATGCATATGTATATACAGTGTGTGTGTGTGTGTGTGTGTGTGGGTGTACATCACTTCAGGTCAACTCCCTATTAACATATTCAGTTTGAATTATTGCTCCGACAAGTCAAGCAGAGGTCTCACATGTGGATTGGAGGCACTTTGGAGTTAGTGGGTTTGTTGTCATCCCAGCAACAGCATAAAAAAAACAAAAAAAAACAACCAGGCTTAAGCCTCAGGCAAAACAGGCATCTGGTTCCGGGACAGCTGGCTAAATTTGACAGAGCTTGCCACTCAGCGACAAGTCCCCGTCCCCTATCGTGGCCACTTGACAAAACTGGCGTAGCTGCCAGGGAGTAGTAGACACACACACACACACAGAAGAAAGCGTGGCTGCCATGATGCTTCGGAGGAAATGATTCTCCACATGCAGAGAGGGAGAGGAAATGAGCAGATAAGAACTGTCTTGTGAAAAACTGGATTAATAAATTGCATGTTTATCTCATAATACCGAGTCACACTAGAGAATACAGAAATGCGGTATACTGTATTTATATATCGAAGCGTGCAGCGGTAAAATGTACATGCGCTACACGTGCGTATTAGTATTGGCGCATTAACACAGTTGAAAAGTGTACTCAACGAAGGGGAAGAAGAAGAAAAAAATATCCCCACCTCATCTCAGGCTGTGTTTATGCTGGTGAGAAATAATAGGAAGTGACAAGTCCTTACGGTGGAAATACCTTCTCACTTTCACCCCCTCCACTCCCCGCTACCCTCACACATTCAAAATGTGCTTAACTGCATCTGCACTTGTGCCGGAAAGGAGAGTCACTGAGAGCAAGAAGGGAGTGTAGGAAAGGTTGTACACGCTGACTTGACTTAGCAGTCCTGTCTTTGTTTCCCCCTCAGATGTAAGTGTAATGGTCATGCCAGTGAGTGCACCGAGGGGGAACACGGACGCCTGGCCTGCGCCTGCCAGCATAACACGGCGGGAGCCGACTGCCAGAGATGTCACCCTTTTTACCAGGACAGACCCTGGGCCAGGGCTACTGGGGATTCAGCCAACGAGTGTTTGAGTGAGTATTTTTGATTCCCGGGTGCTGTCATGGACTCAGTGGGTGTGGAGGATCTGCGGGGCAGTGTTAAATTCAAGCGACGAGACGGGAGCGGGTTGGAGGTCTCACAAAATGCTTGAGTGTGCCGCCACATATCAATCTCCCACATGCCTTAAAAATCTGATTTCCAAGTAAATTCAACCCTTTTTTCTCCCACTGGTTCAAATGATTCCAATCAGTATTTCCATACCGAGACTGACTGAACTCCATTGCTTTTCATTATGCTCTAAAAATAAATCATGTTTTATGATATTGAACTCAGCTTCACGCAGGATTTAGGAATTTTGTCTGCCATCGCGGCTGAAACTAATAGCAATAAAATAGAGTTTTGCAAGTGCAAGAGAATACGCGGAAGTATTCTAAACAAGAATTGCATTGTGGAGCATTTAATGGCACTCACAAGTGTTGGTAACAGGATGTCGGGAGATTTGTGCATATTTTAATTGGCTCATGTGCACATATGTTTGCCGGCGTTTTCCCATCGGTGCTTCAGTATATATGAATTAGCGTTATCAGGTTTGGCTCACCGTGGCGTGCACTGTAGAGGATGGGTTGTAATTGGCTGAGGGATAAATAAAAAATAAAAAAAAAACATAAAAGAGAGTGGTTCACAATTCTTTTTTTTTTTTTTTGCTTTGTTATATTTTTTCCACTGAATTCTATTGAGCAGCAAGCTTTTTTTTTTTATTACTCATACTGTTGGTTTCAAGCAGATGGCGTCTTAAATAGACTACTGCACCCAACTTAATCAATGCCGTGTATTAATAACACGGCGTATAAGCGGCACGGGATGTGGAAGCATAGGATTGAATGCCGGATGTAATTGCACGTCTCTATCTGGCGCAGAACTCATTCTGACTCAGTTTGCCTCGCCAACCTTTCATATTTTCATGTCAGACACCGGAACAGACTTCATTCTTGTCTCATTATCGGAACGAAACATCTCGAGAGCACATCTGCTTTCATTTCGTCGTCTGGGGATTGCAATCTGAAAATTTACATTGCATGCAACCAGAACGGTATGGAACGATAATAAGAACTCACAGTCATAGAATTCAAAAAGAGTAAGATTGGTTTTTAAATTCAAATATGGTTATTCAGGTTTAGATGCAAGAATAAACACAAATAACATGCATTATTAAAGGCTGTTTATGCCTGACGTGTCCTCGAGCTCCGCATGGTTCCGCGCGAACCAAATTCCGTCATTTCAACAGGCCACGCCCCTCCGTGCGGCCCTGTTCGTGCGACACGTCACCGCTCCATGCGCCTCTAAATTTTTCCTTACTGCACAGATGGAGACGCGCGGGGAAAAAAAGGATACTGGAAAGCATAAAGTTGTCTACATCGAAACTGAAAACACAAGCTGAGACTCATAGATGCCAATTTCCTTCAGAAAATTTTATTTGAAGCAATAGTTGGTGGTAGTGACCCCGTCTGGCAACTTCTTTGGTCAAGGTTTGATTTTATTTTTTTTTCTCAAGAACTCTAGAACTATTTGATTGGCTATTTCCCAGTGAATGATCAACCTTTTCAGCACCCGAGCATCACGGGATCAGCAACTTTAATTTAATTCAACTGTGTTGATGCCGACATGCTGGAAATGATCCCAGACCAAAACAACGGAGGCGGTGGCTTTATGAGGCTGTTCAGGCAGATATTTTTGGAGCTGATGTCTCATTTTAAAAAGAAAATAGCAAACACAGAATACAACTTAATTTTTACTTTCTTTTCTCGATATTTTATTTTCTTTGTCACCGTTTTTCACAAACAAAAACACATCACTTGTTCAATAATGTTACATGCATTTAAAACAGTGTCTGTAGCTCTCGTCACGACCATGGACACAGACTCTTTTGGAACGGGCATTTATTTTCTTATACAACCTCTTGCAGAGTACCGGGGACGCCATGAGGACTACAACCGAAATGAAAAGCATGAACTTGTGAAAAGGCACATTTTATGGGTCAAATTACATCAATATGATCAAACACGTACGATCAAACAGTACCTCATTCGCCCCATGTCATGAAAAGAGTCTTTAGTTTTCTTCTTTTTTCCATCCTATCAACTTCATAGACCGTTTACACGAGGTTGCGTTCATGAACCGTGTGGTCCGTCTGTAAACTCCGCCGGAGGAACCAAAACCTATCGGAAGTGAGGTTTCCGCCTCAGAAACACTTTCAACATAAAGTCCTTTTAACTTATTTGTACAAACATGAAATTACCAAACATATATCAACACATTTCCTTCATCATTTCAAACATAGATTAGAACCTTTTTACAACAGTCACAGTGTTCAATCGCAAATTCAATAAAGTCCTGTACTGTCAGACGAGAGTCACACATGGCTGGAGCCTTTCCTCGCACACAGGGAAAGGCAGGCGACACAGCGGGCAGTCAATCACAGAGCTAACACAATTGGACAGACAATCGCACGCATTAATTCACGCTTAAGGCCAATTTGGAGTCACGACCTGCCCAAACAAGCTTGTCCATATTGTCAGGAAGCAAGAGTGCCTGAAAAAAAAAAAATAAATAAAAGAAACTACACAGACGTGAAGAACATACAAACTACACACAGCTGGTTCAAACCGGGAGCTGTGAAGTGATCGTGCGGCCCACTGTAACCGCCTTTTCTTACAAACTCAGCAAAATTTATACTCAAGCATCAGAATTGACAAACAAGTACAGAGTTGGCAGGATACTTATTTTCTTCTAGCTGTTTTACTTAATCTCCACCAAGATGCAGAGAAGGGATTCGGAATCAGTGATGCGGAAACCAAAAAACACTGGAAAATGTAACATTTGCAAATGAAAACTTTAGTAATGCAGGATCATTTTTTTCATCATGGATGTGATTAGCATTCAGACATAAGAAAGTTCAGCATCTGGAATTCAAACAAAACATTTCAATGGCTCTGGAAAACATTGAAAACCAATTCACTACACATGTTTTGTAGAGATTTCTTGTTGCATGTTATAAGATAGTAGACCTGTACATAAGAGAATATACGAACAAAAAAAAAAAATACATAACTCAACTTTGCCCTCGTCTGTCTTACTTATCGTATTTCTTGACACCGGGTTCAGATGAGACACAATGGCTGCTGCTCTTTCCCCATGTGTGCTAAGCTGAGCTAGCTGTGTTTCAGACAGACAGTGGAAACAGGCCGATTCATTAAACTCCATTTTTTCTCTCCACATTATCTGATCTTTTCCCCTTCGTTTGATTCAATCTCACAACCGTAGTCATATCGGGGCAAGCTCACAAACCTCCGAAATAAGAGACAAAAATACAGAATTCAACATTTGCCTCATGGGAAACAATGCAGATACCAGCTCAGTGGTGGATAAATACCGGATCTGACCAGTTAGGTTGAAAGATGATTGAAAAACAATCAAATGAACAACACTGAGAAACCTGATACACAAACACTTTGTACCACTGACTTCAGTCGTTACACAATAAAAGAAAGCCAGAGGAATGTATGAGACATGTAGGATTTTTATACATTAAAACGAAGTGTCTCTTTCAAGCAACAGTTTCATACATAATCTTTAAGCAGAGAAAATAAACTAGAAACCATTTATTGACCTTTCCAGGCTCAGACAGCCATGTAAGCGACAGTAATAAAGATAAAGCCTGAACTTTACAAACCAAGCAAACAAGGGACACACATAATGAACAATGTGTTTTTCTCCCTTTACGCTATCGCCTCTTTAACACTGTAAATACAAATCCTCTTTATCTTTTTTTTTGCGACACTGCATATTTGGTTAGCATTTAGTTTCATCTTCAAATAAATAAGAAATGCAAGTTATTGGACGTGTGTTTTCAACAGAAAACAAAGAGGAGGAACACTGCATTGTGTTTCTTATCGGGCTCACACTGTGATTATCTCCTGAATTTGACCACTTACCAGACTTTGAGAGAGCGCTGATAATTTGAGTCGACTTGCGTATAAACAATTGTGACAATTACCAAGAAAATTAGTGTCACAGTTAAGTAATATTTTGTAAGCATTTGCCAAAAATGGTCAGTTATTTTGTTTTTTTACCACATTTGATTGCATTGTTAATAGTAGGCTTTCATTTTTGTCAATGTCTATTTAGAAATTTCACCATTATAAACTGTCTACGCTCAAATCAGAAACATTTAAAAACAATGGCATCCTGTTTGGTAAACAAATATAGCCAAACAAAAACCAGTATTATCATTTTTTTCCTTGTTTGTGTTAAGTTAAGGTTAACTATGAATAAGACGGACTATGCAGAGAACTACTTTACTCAAAGTGATCAAAAAGGTTGCATAAATTACCTTGAAAGTCATAGAAATCTATATTTTTACTTTTTAGTCAACTGAGCCAAACTAAAACCCGACATGATGTTTCAAGTGAAAACGCATTGGGTTTTTTTTCATTTCAGAAAAGTTACACAGCAACGTTTAGAAAATGACGTCCGTTTACATGGAAACAGCAGAAATGCTGACTTAAGGCCACTAGTAGGTGCTGCTGTTTGTTTGTTTTTGCAATGAAACTACAGACACAAACATGCACACAGATAACAATACGCTATATATATTAACGACGCCATGTAAATGGAGCACAAGCCAAGTGACCTGAATCTAGCAAAAGATTCAGAGTGTAGGCTTGAATAAAGAACAAATGAACGCGTGTTTTCCTTTAAGGCCATGAAAAGTCAGTGGAGATTGGCTTCACCCAAGTTGGATGAGACAGAATAACACAATTCCACAAGCTGTTTCAAAGATAAACCTTTTTTTTTTTTTTTTTTTTTAGGGCAGTAATTTGGTTATAAAAGCACGACGAATAACATTTTTATTTTGGGTTTCAAAAGAAGAAAATGTTTCAGTCCTCCCGATCACAAAGGCTTTCATTGTATCTGTAATTGTGTTTATTGTGGTCATTATCGAAATCAGCGGCCTCGTTTGCAGTTTTTTTTTGCAGCTATATTCATCTATTAAACAGTTGAGGCAGAGCGCCTCATGTTTAAAACTTTGTTTATAGATGCTACAAGAAGGAAAAAGAAAGAAACGGAGTGACGAATCACGCGTGATTATTACAGCTATCTCCGCAATAGTTATTGTGAGAACGGTAGTAGCAGGTGGTAAATGGACATTTTTAGGAGGCTGTTCATGTGAGTGTTGCAATTTTACACGAACGTGTTTTCGTGTGTTTACGAGTAATTTCACCATCGGCTGGCTCTTTTTTTTTTCTTTTTTTTTGTCATCCGGCTGTTTGCTTTGTGGTTTTTGGAATAGGTGTGTGGAAAAATGAACAAAAGGGTCGACCATCTTCTGTGTGTACTGTGTGTGATTGTGTGTTTTTGTGGGAATGTGTACTTGCGGTGCGATGGGATGCCGTACTCATCAAGACCCCCCCCCCCCCCCCCCCCCCCCCTACCTCTGAGACTGAAGTCATTTACAAGCCAGGCAGGTTACTGCGGGTCTTCATGATTTTCATTGTGTGCTCCGTGGTGTAATGGGCTTAGCCCGAGGCTGTTCAGTAGGTACACACTTTAAATCCCTTTCTGCCCCTCGTGTGTGTGTGTGTGTGTGTGTGTGTGTGTGTGTGTGTGTGTGTGTGTGTGTGTGTGTGTGTGTGTGTGTGTGTGTGTGTGTGTGTGTGTGTGTGTGTGTGTGTGTGTGTGTGTGATGTCTGCAGCCATAGCTGGGGGGGTCTGTGATCATTTACATGTCAATAATGTGGTCTATCAGGCTTATCTTGACCACCTCTGGGCATGTATGCCATGATGACTGCAAAAATGATAAATATGCTCCTTTTTTTTACTGCAATTTAGTATTCTTGCTTCTTTAATGTGGACCTTTGAGAATCACTTCATGAAGCAAAAATCACTTTGCCCTTTCAGTAACTGTCACCAATTTCCCGACTGTGAATCCCTTGACGCAGTTTTTTTATTTTTTATTTTTAACCATCCTAATGTTTGAAGCTGTCATTGTCAGACAGTCGGCATGAGTACAACCTGTTGTACCTCAGAGTAGGTTTGGAAAAGGCACTCAATCTTTTCACAGATGCATTTGTCATTTGATTTTGAAAAGCTTTTAAATGAAGGGGGGGAACAACATGTTTTTTGCCCACATTTCCAAAAAAAAAAAAACTAAGTTATTAGGAGAATCGTCATTTCAAGCTCATATGAGCGAGGACTAAATATTACTTCATCAACTAGTTAATGTTAAGGTGGCAAATATACCAAATACATACTTGCTGATTGGTCCAGTCATTAAACTCGAGGCAGATACATTGGTGATGCGTTCAGGTGCATCACGTAAATCCGACTTCATTTTTATTGGGGTACTTTTTTCTTTTTCAATTTGGTGGGTGCGGCTTATATTTCGGTGCCCTCAATACTCCGGAAATTCCATTAATTTCATGATTATGCACAGTAAAATGTTACTATTATTGTTTATTATTACTTTTGAATGTGTTACTCTAACGACTAAATATTCCTATTTCCTATGAAGGAAGTGTCTGTGTTACTGCATTTTTTGGCCATGTTTTCACTACAACACTTTCGATTGAAAACAGGAAACTTTTGTCACGTTGATATGACAACGATTCTCTGAGCTACTGAAACTTTTCAAAAATGCTGCTACTACGCAAGTGCACATCCGTAAAAAAAATAGTTCCTCTGCACATGCCTGAGGAGATAGACAGTAACAACAATGTTTGCTTTTAGAGTGTCGTTACTCCCAGTCCATATTCTCCTGGGACTGGGTAGTTTTTCACTTGAAAGTCAGCTTATAGCATATTATTCTCTGCATGCTTGTGTGCAGTTTCATTACAAACCATAATAATAGTACAGCATAATAATAAGTACAATTTTTTTTCAACGTTTCTGAAATTCCTGTTTAAACGGGCATCATTTTTGTTGCTGTGTAAACACAATTTTTCTTTTCTGAAATGCAAAAATGATGTGTTTTCATTGAAACATCATCATGTAAACAGAGACATAATTTACCGTTTTTTAGCTTTTACAAAAACACTTGTCGTTGCAGTGGTTGTCAGGTTCAGGCTCATTGTATGACTTTCTGGGTTTGCATGTTCTACCTGTACACGAGTTGGTTTTTTTCCCCTCCCGTCATGCAAAAATGTGTGTTAAAGGTTAATTTGGCAATGAAATTGGATAAAAACAGCAGGGGAGTCAATCTGTTCGCTTTAGTCAAAGCATTCACCAAAACATTCATCCCAAGTGAACAAAGCAGCACAATAAATTCCAAACTATCTCAGTCTTTCTGACAGCAGCAAGAAAGCAAGTGTTATTCATGCAGCAATTTTCTCAGATAGAAATCACAAAGTGCTTCGCAATCAGGCAAAATGAAACAATAAGTTGTCAACAGTAAACCAATATTTGCAGCACCTGTGACACTCACCTTAATAATCAGCATGTTTGAAAATCATTTTGTTTTTTGGTTGTGTAAATCTTAAAATCCCAGATTTTATTGATAAAAAATTACACTCTTCCTCCTCCTCCTCCTCCTCCTCGCTAATGTAGCTTGAACTTAACATGAATTTAATGAGTAAGAATCAACTATAGTGGCTCACACAACGCTGACAGCTCTGCTCGAGTGTCACAACAGTGTGACAGTAGTATCAGCTTGTGCACATCATCAAGACGGGTCCAATTGAAGGAGACAAAAATAACACAAATAACTAAGTTTCTTTATGGCAGTTATTTTAAAGATTATCATAACTGCGCATCTGATATAATAAGTTAGATACGTCTAATACCCTTCCATTCCATGTGTGTGAATAATAAAACGGAAATAAAGCCCCGAGACAATTAGCTTTGCTTTGAATAAACAAGTGAGACGGGCTTTGTCCAAAAGGTAAAACCAAGGCTGATTAATGTGAATTAGCACACCAAGTCTGTTGTGATTCAATTCACGAATCAAACTATGATGGGGAAGAAAAAAAAAAAAACATAATAAAAACTTTGCTTGGTGGATTAATGGGCAGTTATGTTCTGGCTGGCTCCAGTGAGCCGCAGCCCCATATTTAGCCTACAGACACAAGATGGGTATCAATGTTTCATCCAACTGCTGCCAAGCATACACATAAGCATATTTCACCCAACCTGTTTTGATATAATATATAATTATAGCTACTCAAAGTGGATGAAATATGAAATACACTCATTGTAATAATAGATCGAAGCCAGTGAAAGAAATCAAAATCAGCCGCAATAGTTTCGATGGTATCGGTGAAAAGAGGCGAGTTAAACAAATGCAGACAGGACGCAAATAAGCATTAAAAGCATATTTTAAATGGCTGGACACTGTGCGGGTCAGATGAAATTCCCATTTTTTTGGTAAGACTGCACGAAAGGTCATGCAAAGGCACAATGCGGCGTGACTCCTGCTATGGTTTATCACTGCTGCTTTTTATACTCTCTTGGCTCATCCGACATCTCATTCATCCAGCAAATTAAATGTAAAAATGAGAAATCCTCGTGCCTGCAGGGATTGTGGTGTTTCTCTGCAATGTGCTCTGCAGCACTACTGAGGAATTATTCATACAGTATAAAGGGCAGAAGACAGTCGGCTTGTGGTTTGCATTGCCTCCCCGTGCAGGTGGGAAACTCCTTTCCCCTGCCCAGAAACACACTTCGCTGCTGGATTATTGCTTATGTGGGATAAAACCGAGCGGCACGGCCAAAAGCAGACAATATGGCATATATTTAATACCACTAATGAGGAGAAAAACACATCCATCTTGGTTGTTTTAGCCAAAAGCATATGTGGGATATATTTTCCGAGAGCAACACTGGATGTGAACGGAATGTTTGTTTACAAAGGAATTCCACTGGGACCTATTTAATGTGAGGTTCAAAAAAGTACATCTGAACCTTTGTAATTCTAAAGAAAGCTTTATTATCATTTGAGATCGTCATTTATTTTTGAATCAATAATTAAAACCGCAGCTCTTTTAACTTTGTTGTTTCCCCGTGTTCTCCTGTGTTTGGTCGATTCCCTTGTGTCACTCGTCTTTGAAGACGGGATAACATCAGTGTTAAGGAGTCCCTGATTCTTGTCTTAAAAGGCAACTGGACACGCTTTCGGTCTTTCAAAATGGTAGATCTGATGAAACCGTCTCGATAAGAGGCGAAACATCTTCAGAATCTAAAGCAGGTTGTTTGTTGTTTTTGTTTTTTTTTGGGGGGGGGGGATTTTTTTAGCTCAACATTTTTCCATTAAATCTTGCGCCAAAAGCGACTTCTTGCACAGACGTATTAAAATGAGCGTTATGGATGCATTAGGTCCTGTTTACAACAGGAATTAAGGTTAATTCCTTTGAAACAGGAATTAACTGGAGATGGTTAATCGTTTCCGTGTTTGTTTGCTTGTGTTCACCCTGAATTAATTATAATCCGAGGAAAAGGTGAAAAACATGATTTGTGAGGTGATCGGTCAAAGCCTCAATGAAAACAGAAAATATCTTATAATAAAGTTACAAAATTAGTAGAGGAAATGCCTCTTATCACAATGACAACTGAAGCATCAAATCATCTATCTGATCCGCTATAGATCTGACAGCACATAACATCACATGTATGCCTCATGTGTTTTGGGAGGGGAGCCTCAGTGGTCTGAAGCCTTGCAATGCGCTCACACTTGCATTTTAAAACACTGTGCGAAAAGATAACAACTCCTGTGATGTATATAATCTGTGACATAACTCCCACAACAAAGCTGTGCGTGCTGTGCTGAAAGTTGGATTATTGTGGCGGGACTTCAACCGGCCAGAAACTCATCGACAGTCTGCGAAACACATGAAATCTTTCAAACAAGAACCGAATTGATTTTTATTGTTGTTTCTAAGTGTTTTCCCCCTTTGAGCAGTGTTTTCTCTCCATAAATTGGGTTTTGTGAGTTGTGAATTTCAGCAATAATGGTTTTGCATTTCAACTGGTCTGATTCCTCTTCCTGTAACACCGGCAAAGAAACCGATGCTTGGATTTGAATTAACGTTGTAATATCATCGACTACCTCGACTGCTAATGCTTTTTTCCCACACAGCAGGAGTTTAACATTTCTCAGTCACAACACAAAACCAGATCAAAGTCATCAATGTTGTGTGACTGTGCTCCACCAGAAGTTCACAAAATATGTCTTTTTGTAATCCACAATTTCAGTTTACAAATTATCACCACGAACTGAATGTTAGTCTCATTAGCTTCTTTTGATTCACTATTAATGTGACATAACCCAGGTTACGTTTCTTATTTTATCTTTTTCGAGAAACGAGGTTCTTTTCATGTAGTGCGTGTCATTTAGTGGATAGTTCAGGGATTATTCATAGAATCGACGCGGCTTCTTTTGCTTTAAAACAGCAAAGCTTGTCCTTGATTAAACAACTCTTAACTCCCGGAGTGACGGTGACATAAGTTGTTGTGACTATCAAAAGAATTGTGCGACTAATGAGTGTCGAATCACCCTTGATATAACATTTTCGCATGTTTTAATTCAGCTTTGATTACTTTTTGGTTTTGTGTCACACTGTGATACCACACAGCAAAAATATTTCATTCTGAGCAGTGTGTGTGTGTGTGTGTGTGTGTGTGTGTGTGTGTGTGTGTGTGTGTGTGTGTGTGTGTGTGTGTGTGTGTGTGTGTGTGTGTGTGTGTGTGTGTGTGTGTGTGTGAGTGTGTGTGTGTGTGTGTGTGTGTGTGTGTGTGTGGTGGAGGGGTTAAACTACAGAAGATTATGAAACAAAAAAAAAACCCAACCCCAAAACATTGGCTTTTAGTTTGTGTCCAGAATAATCTCTCAGAGAACAAGCCCCTAGGAGTTACATGAGGCCACGTCCACGCCTATAGAGGCATGATATGCAAATTAACAAGTCCTTGGAAGCCTTCAGCAGAAGTCTAGGAGTCTAAAGTGCCGCAGGACTGGCCTCTCAAATGAAGTTAGTGTCGCCGGTTCATAGTTCATTCTACTGAGGGTACTGGACCATCCAGATTTTTCTTTCTTTTCTTTTCTTTTCTTTTCTTTTTTTTAATCACATGGAGAGACTTTCTGTTGGGAAGGGATCCATTTAGAATAAACTTGCACACCAAAGAAATATGTTGTCTTTATTTTATTATTTTGCATCACTTTTTTATTAGAAGTGTTTCACAGAGGTGAATTGAAGACCCGCAGGAATTTGCGTTTACATTAAAGGTCCCCATTTTATGAGAAATTCCCTTTCTTAGGATTTTCTAACAGTGAAATGTGTCTCCATTGCCTGTGTTTGAAAAAAAAGTCATCTCCCTCAATTGTTTGCGCCACCTTTTATCGAATGTGTCATGACGTCAAGTGTGGAAACAACCACTCCTTCTGGTAAATGCATACTCCATTTGAACCTCTACAATTACGAGCAGGTCCTGTCTTTTCTCCTCACAAACACTACCAGAAAACAGACACAGCAAATTAGTATTTAAAGACACAGACACGTAAAAATCCTGTTGTCAGTAGAGCTCAGTTGTGGGACTATTCAGCTGAAATTCAGTACCAAGGCTGGTTTGGGGCAAAATGCTTTGAATACGATGTTGTTGGACCACGGACAACTTTATGAAACTTGTATATGGCCTGGTTATGGAATAAACAAACAACTAATCAGTCTTGGTGGTTGCAGTTCAATGCTAGTGAACAAATTCTACATTGAGCTCGGAGACATCTTTGACTTTTAATCTTTCAGGTGACCGCAATCTTTCACAAGCTGCACGCTCCGATCACCTGAATAAAACAATCCTGAAAGTCATTACTCAAGTTTTATTTCCTACAGGCCCATAACTGTATTGTATTATATATTGAAAATAGATATATACAATGAAACACAATGTCAGTAAATATTGTCTGACCTGGTAAGAAGCAGGCCAGAAATGTTTTTCTTTATATGTTGGGGAAAAAGAAAATAAAGTAATCTGGCTGCTGGACAACATGACATTTCTTTCAAAAGGTGTGTGTGCCGTTTCTTTCTGTTGTATAGAAACATGATTCACAAAGAGGAAAGACTCTTTACACAACTGTCACATCACCAGGCCAGGCAGGGCTGTTCTTCATATTTCACACAATTATGAGAGTTTGACCTACTTTCAACTCAGAGTTGTGCTGTATATTGACAAGACATTGGCTTTGGCAGACAAAGCTCATCGCAAAGAAACTGACATATTGTGACATGTGCTACAATTGGATCCTCGCCAGTATCTGGGGAACGCTCTGAAGATAAAGGATCTGTCTATACATACCACTGGAAACCATAAAAGTTAGAGCATACAGGGCTGATATAACAGGGTTTTTTTTTTTTATATATATAGAAACATTTTAATTGAAACATTTTCACAATGTAATTTTCAGGATTAAACTGAGGTGGTCTTTGCAAAAAAGAACAAAAAACTGTTTGCTCTGCAGGTATTTTACTGTAGAAATGGAATTGTGTTGCATGTAGCCTCTAAAGTCCAACTTAAAATGGATTTTGTCTAAAAGGATTTATGAGTTTTGAAAAATGTAAGTAATTTTTTGACATTGGTTCTAACCTTGGCAAAAATTTATTTTATCTTTAAACTACAGGAAATCCAACATCCAAACACATTTTACAAGTGGTCAAATTGGTGGATTTGAATTTGAGTTAATGGTGGGGGGGGGGTTCATTCAATGCCTGAGAGATGACTAGTGTGGTTTCAGTTAGATTCTAAAAATACTTTAATTTGACATATTTTGGTGAAGTTTGCTGGTAAATTAGCTTTAATGATTATGCAGGGGAGATGATTTTCTGCCCTCCTGCAGAAAGAAATAATTGAGCTGAGGGGGGGGGGGGGGGGGGGGGACGGACGATGTGTTGACCAGCGGGGGGGGTCAATCCCTTTTCCTTCCAGCAAATTGCATCACTTCAGGTAACATCAAGGTTTTTTGTTTGTTTTTTTTCTTCAAGCCATTTTGAAATATTCGCCATTTGGTGTCCATATATCTGCTTTCGCCACTTTATCTTCTACTCTTAAGTAATGGGAGGGCTGGAGCTTATCCATCACAAACGGTGCGGTGCACCAAGGACAATTCCATACAGACGCTCGATAAAAAGACACTTGTAAACCTCTCACTTTAGATTTTATTGTTGGAAACCAACCCATTTCAATCATAAACCCTGCTATACCTTGGTCTTCCCTCAACTCAATCACAATATAACGTGTTTTTACATGTACCCTAATGCATTTTTCCTCTTTTCTTTTTTTTTTTACAATGCATATTCAGTTTCTGTAAATACAAAAACATGTAAAGCATTGTGTTGCTGAAGGTGGTCGATGCCAGGAACGAACACTGTGTACTTTGTTCAGACAAAGCGAGGACAGTGAAGTGTTTTTCTTTACTTGTGCGAAACCTTCAACAGTGGCAGTGATGCACAGGCTGCGTGGTCCTCGGGACAGGATTGAGGAAAGAAGCATCTTGTTGTTGGAAGTGGTGGCTGTGGGTGGGCAGACCTATCAAAATGTGGTCAAGATGGCCAAACGCGGGGTGCTCCGGCAAGCTGCGCCGAGATATTCGCGTTCAACTTGTCGAGAAACAGCTTCAAGTGATTCGTCTCCTTGAACACACTCCAGCTGTATGCGCGCCAGGCTCGTAGCAAATCTTCATCCCACATGCCACCTTTAAAGCACTCTGCTACACGCTTTATTTCCCCTTTCCCTTTTACCTGGATGCAAAACATGCTGCAGCGTTCTCGCACGCTTATGATAATGTGTTTTATTGGCTCGATGTCATTCCATTCAGGAAAGTCGGCTGGCACGGCCAATGGTGGCATTAACATCAAAGGCAATTAATGCAGGGAAAACATCCACATAGAAGAAGATGAAACGGAGTTGGGCTTGAACCAACATGATTTAAGTCACAGACTTGTAGGGTTCTCTTCCTGAAGATCAACAGCTTATAAACAAAAGCAACATGCGACTGCCGAGAGGAAAGAGCATGTCCACGTTGCCCTCAAGCTTCCCTCAGTATATAGTACCACATTTAGATATGCACTCACTTTTTCCTCTATTTATTTCACACATGAACATTAACCCGTGAGGTGAGCGAGCTGCCGACCTGACATTATGCGAGTAAAACACAAGAGATAAATTCCTTGGCCTGACATTACATTCCTGTAACAGAAGAAAATACCAATTAAGCGGTTTTTAAAAAAATGTCTTTTAAAATATCAACTTCAAGTCAGATTTGTCCCATTAATGACAAACTACAACATATTCGCCTCAGGCTGCTGTCGACAGTGCTGCCATCTGGCTGTCAGCGAGCCTCACCAGCAGTGGCAGAACTGCTCGATGGCACGATAAACACGGAGTGAAGGGTGACAAGTAGAGCCGGCCGGTGGTATTTGTGCTTCGACCTGCCTACCAGTGCCAATCAGAACTGAGTCATGCTGTCGCAACTTTCTCTATTGAAAGATGGCAACTTTGTCACATTCTCTCGCACCACGGGCAGCAGCGCCGCAGACGTGACGACAACGGACTTGGCATTTGTCAAAAGATGCATGATGCGTTTGAATGTCTGCTCCTGTATGGATGCAGCAGCTCTTCTGTTCTGCTCCGTTCTGTCTGTCAGCACGACAATCAGAGAACGAATGGTTAAAAATGGCAACGATTAAACACATTTATGTGGGGAGAAAAAAAAAAAAAAAGAAGATGTGTCAAGCAGTTGCACTTGAGCTGAACTTCTTTGACCAAACATTTTGCCCAGAGGGTTTGCAAAGTATTTTTCACAGTGGTCTTTTCACCATCACAGACAGGAAATTAATTCAGCTTTGAATCGAGATCCAGAGAAAGTAAACAAGTCTGAACCAAGGTTAACAGCTGAAATCTGTAATCAAATTATAAACGGCTTATCATATCAGTGGTGCGAGCGCTCACCACACAGCGGGAATATACCTGGTTTAAGTCCAGGCTCGGAAGTCATATTTTTTCTTTTGTTTATGTTCTCTTTCAAACCTGCATTTTTAAGGTTAATTGGTGACATCGGTGTCACTCCGAGTACATGTGACTGTGATCTTATGTTTACACTGTCTGTCTTACATTGTACTCTGTCTCGCTTCATTCAACTCCTGATTTTGCTGAGTAATTTGGGAAGAAAGTAACCATGATTAGTCAACGGAAGAAACCATAATGAATTTAAAATCTCAAAAATCTATTTTTGAAAAGTTGGTGTGGAAAAAAAAAGAAAGAAAAAGACACAAAATATGAGTGAGTGCTAATTTCATGAGCAACGATGATAAAGCTTCTCAAAAATCAAACATTTAAAATTTTATGTGAATACGAGTAGAGAGTCTAATTTGAAATATACGATTTTCGAAGACTGTGCATCCTTATTTAGTTATGATAAATTCCCCCTAAGGCAGCATAAGTAAAATCCAAATATAAAAGTCTTCATTAAAGATGCAACGTGTCAGACTTTGTAGTATCTTGCAATGAAGTTGTCGATTGAAACCACTTGAGATTTGAAAGTACTCATCCTTCTGCAGAGGTGGCGGGCAATAAACTATGTGTACTTCAATGTGGTACTCAAGCAGTTTTTTTTTTTCTACTCTGCATTCTTCAAACTATTTTGTTCCTCGTTTTGAGGCCGATTGAGAGAAAAGATCAGTGCAGCTGTTGATAACAGTTACCCACACTGAGAATCTAAGGGTGCTGGAATTGACGGATGGACGGATGGATGGATGGATGGAACACGTTCATTTGGTTTGGTTTATTTAATGAAGGTACAAAGCTGCAAACAAGCTTGGAGTTAAAAAAAAAAAAAAAAAAAAAAAGATGAAAACAACACTTATTAATTGGCCATGACGCTTTGAGCTTCACCAGTGTTGCCAACTTGGCAAGATTCTTGTTAAATCTGGATACTTTCCAAATCCTCTCAAGCAACTTTTGTCAAAAGCGACAAAATCTAAGGAGTTTTTCTGGTCTTGTTGAAGGTTTGTCGGCATTTCGGAGACTTTCGCCTTAAAGCAAGAAACCATTCTGCAGTTGATTTATTCCGCCAGCATTGGGTGAAACCGTGAGCCTCTTTGTCGTTCCATAGCACGAACCTGCAGTCAGTCGCTAAGTCCAAATAAGATCCCTTTACACATGCATATTGTAGGTGCAATTCACATTGATGTGAATGTAAAGACATTTATTCAGCAGAGGGCAGTGCATGTTTTTTTTTTTTCAATTAAAATTGCCTTGAGGAAAAGCTCATTGCCTTAGAGTTTAAACTGTTTTTGTTCCTTTCACTGGTCACACATGAGCTATACTGTTCAACACAGCCCCTACAGATCATCAGTGGTATTACGCCGCTTGCTACGCATCGGTAAGCTCCGTTAAACATACCAAATGAATGTAATGAATGCAGAAGATGGACACAAGGCTCCGTCTTTGGACCATCACAGTGGCCTCCACAGTAGTTGAAGCTGCGGTCAAAGACACACTCAACATCGTGTCCTGACTGCAAATGAATGGCTCACATGCAAAGCTGCAAATTATCTTGGCTGACAGAGCAAGTTAAATATCAACGTTGTTTTTGAGGAATGATGGCTTATTTCATGTCAAATCAACACGTTGAGGGAGTTTTTTTGTTGTTCGTAGTCTTCCTATTAAAACATCTGTTTCAACTACATGTACAAAATCAATCATACAAATTATGTGCAAGCGACTGCTTGTAACTTTTAGGACGGCCAATAACTACTTTTGTTACTGAGGCGTGTACAATGCTACATCCCAAACACACCAAATAAGACACACACCTTGGGTTTCTGGTTTTTTTTTATTTCTTTTTTTTTTATTTACAAGAAACCTAATTACTTTCTCAAAATATGCATGTTGAACTGTACACGGTCAGAATAAGTAAGTTGAGAAAAAGACAACAGAGGGCGAGCGAGAGAGTGAGGCTCCACGTCATTTTCATTGGTTGGCCCCCTCTGTTCGGTCTACCTAATAGTCCGCACGCCTGTCACAGTGTGAACTGCACCAGTCCAGATGAGCTTTCACACCAGCGCAAACAAACTGAGCATCCAAGCGTGGTCCGGTTAACGACGGCCAAACACGTCAAGTTCAAAGACTGATGAATTAACTTCATAAATGGTAGAATTCAGAGACTTATTCGTTGGAGAAAACCGTTGGTTCGCAAGGTTTTGACATGAAATATTATTTTTTTGAGATTTGTTCTCAAAAATAATTTTGATTCTCACTCAAAACAAGGATTCTAGTTGGATGGGACCTGCTAATGGTAATGCTCGTGTGTCCATATCGACTGACAGGGTTCGATCCATCCGTTTGCTCGTTTATCCAGTAGTCCGTATGGGTTTCGTGGTGGCAGTATGGAGAGTAAAGAAGCTCAGACATCTCTGTCCCCCCACAACTTCCTCCCAGCTCTTCTGGGAGGGACCCTGAAGACGTTCCAAGAGCAAACCGGAGATATAATCTCTCCAGAAGGTTCTCGGCCAGGGGTCAGAAACCTACAACACTCAAAGAGCCATTTGGACTCGTTTTTCACTGAACAGAACAAACCAAATCTGAATTTTAATTAAATAAATGGATTCTGATCAGCTCTTGAAGAAAACTCACTGTGTGAAAGCTGTGTTTTTTTATACTATAATACCTTAAATTGGTTGGATCCACTTCAATCTTAAAATGCTGAGGTTTTAATTGTTTGTTAACTTCCACAGTGCCGATCCCAAGTCCATGTTGAGGTTTTATTTTGAGGCTTGAAAGGTTAAAAAAAAAAAAAAAAAAGGTCAATACCACAGAGAATTTCCTTTGAATATGGAAAGAGGATCCGTATGGTTATTTCCAGCAACAACCAAGAGGTTGATTCACAATCAAATGGGCAATTTCACCTAAGTCCCCCCTCAGGGTAACTGGTAAACTAAGGAGGGATTTGAAGTGAGGGGTATGAGAGCTGTGATGGTGCCTTATCAGCTGAGTAATTTGCTCTTGTATAAACATGAATTACCGTTATCTAAGTGCCCCCTGACAGCCGATTGGCTCCTCATTAGGAGTGTGTGAAATGAGATTAGCAACGAGCCTCTAAATTATGATCCAATCCCAGAACACGTAATCTCTCTCACACACGCGCACACAACACATATACACTCCATAAGTCTCTCCCCTTCATCTATTTCTGTCATCTCCCCTTTTACCTTCTTTTATTTTTTTTTCCTGTCTGCTTCTTCCCCCGTGGCTCCTCTCCCCTCGTTCGCCACATCTCTCCCCGCCTGACCTCTTGCCTCGCCTCCCCGTCTTGCCCTCCCTCTCCTTCCCTCCCTCCCCGGCAGAGTGCAACTGCAGTGGGCGATCAGACGAGTGTGTGTTCGACGCGGAGCAGTACCGGAGCACCGGCAGTGGGGGGCGCTGCGTGAACTGCAGAGACAATACCGACGGGCCCCACTGCGAGAGCTGCAAGGATAACCACCACCGGGAATCTCCAGAAGGGCCCTGCCTACCCTGCAACTGCAACGTCGATGGTACACTGCACATACAAAACGCCTAATTGTTTTGATAATAACTTAAACCCCAATTATAATCCATGCCAATATCATTACTCGCTACTTTTGTTTTTTTCTTGCATGAGAAAATTTAATTACAGTTAAATTGGAATGCTGTACTGGCACAATGAGACACCATATGCAAGATTCAGCTGCAGACGAATAGGATTAATTCCTCCGATTTTTATGGCCAATGTTTTTTAAAACATTAATAACGCCACATTAATATTTACTCAAGCCCTCCACTTCTCAACTGCTAAACCTTGCCTAAGAGTAAAATCCTTTTTTTTTTTTTTTTTTTTTAATTTATAATTCATCCAAATCTTATTCATCTCTTGTCTTTGCATATCTCATCAGATTTATCATCGCCTCGGCTCCTCAAATGATCATTAAAGAAATCCATTACTTTGCTCGCCCGTGCCGCTGTGGATTGATCCAGTTGACTCGTTGAACATTATCAACGGAGAGACTCATTGCTCATTAGGCAAAGTCTAATTTTAGGAGGGACATTGAGTGTCTGGGCTCCTGAATTAAGGTTAAAAAGAGAGGAAAAAGTGAAGGAGAAATGAACATTGAAACTGCAGCCATTTCTTTTCCTCCTTATATAAATGGTGGAAGGTGTCAGTACAGAGCTTTTGGAGTCCATTATGCTGATCAAAGGTTATAAACCGGCTCCTCTCGCCTGCTTTTCTCCTCTTCTCTCTGCCCCAGATCATCTTTTTTACTCCATTAAGTAAATCTGTCCTGCAACTTACTTCAGTTCGCACAAACAAACAACAACAGAAAAAAAAACAAAACCTCAATAACATGTCTTCAATTAACCCTGTCGAGACAAATTGCTTATCCCTTTTGTTGAAAAGTACCACTCCCTTTTTGTTTGCTCATCCATTATGCCCTCCCCTATACATCATCTTTCCTTCGTGGGTCTTGCATGCGCCATCCATTGTCCCTGGCAGGATCGGTGGGTCTGCAGTGTGACGCGGAGGGGAGATGTGCGTGTCGTGGCGGCGTGATGGGCGAGAAGTGCGACGCGTGTCAGCCAGGCTTTCACTCACTCGGCCCCGGTGGCTGCAGGTGAGAAACACAAGCGCAGATCCACAAGACGAAACACAAACCTCACGTAATAAATATATGTACGAGACAATGTGTACGAGCTGTAAGAATTACATTTAACAAAAAAAAGCAGCAATACGAATATGTCATTAGATTAACGTGGAGACGTTATTTAATATATTCTTGCCTGTTTTGCAGTAATACCATCTAAGATCCCCTAAGCCTGAATTTATCAAACTACAAAGCAGCAGGACAAGAGGATTTGAATTTCTCTCTGTGACACCACTGTGAATTAGTGACCTCCTTATCAGCAAGTACCAGGATGTGCCAAGCACAGTGTCAAACTGCAAACAACCGTTGTAACAAACAAGCCACCCAGAGCGCTATTATTTTGTTACGCATGGAAATACGAAGGGAAGGGAAAATAAGCTTTTCAGCTCAACCAAGAATCACTGCAAAAAAAAAATTTTTAAACCCCACCTTCCACTGGCATTCATATGTGGTGCCTCTTTTGGTCGATACTCATCAGCCGAGGAGTTTGATCAGTGTTATATATGCATGCGTCATGTAATGACTGATTAGCTGTATTTCGTCAAACATAATCTGCACTGTTTGCGTTTCATTTATTCTGCAGCCTGTCGGAATTGTGCTTCAGTAGCTGATTAACAGTAAATAGTTGACTATATGACCACAATGTTTATTGCAATAAAATACTACACGACTGCAAACTTCAACGCTTTGTTCATATGTGCATGAATCTACCCTTTAAAGTGAAACGGTGGAGTTACGAGCAGGATCGGTGGTGATTTCATTTACATTCAGGCTCCAGCGTCCTCTCTAAGCACTAAAACTCTAACAAACACCCCTGCACGCTGTTTACCGAGCAGACAGTGTGCAAACAAAGTTTGCAACTCGCTTGTGAAGATAGTGGAGCATTTAGTGGGTCAGTCAACTGAGGACACATATCAGGAATACACGGGACACAACTCAGACTAAAAGTCGAATGAATAATGTGGACGAGCCATAATTGTCTACAGCAGGAGTTCCCAAACTTTTTCAAGTCAACAAAAGTTTAGTGACTCCTCGGGACAGAGACATAACATCCCTCTATATATATATATATACTATACTGTATATACATAGGATATTGTAATTATAACTTATGAAATATTTAAATAATAGAAAAATAACTAATTTAGCTTTTTTGCCTGAAAGGTATTATGTGGGTTGTTTTATTTTTTTTATTTGGAATTTATTTTCCAAACATGTACAAAAAAAAGTTTATCCAAATGAGTACACCAGAGTACACGCAACACACACTTTAATCCTACAACTTCGCACAATTTCCTTATGTCCTTATGTTCCTTATGACTATAGCCTATCCACCGATCCACAGTTCTACATCATAGCTCACAAGTCCTTGCTGTCATAAAGAAAAAAACTCTGAACCTCATCAGAATCAGCTCTTTATATTAAAAAAAAACATAGTATTAAGTTTGCTAATTGTTTAATCTCTATACTTGATTTATTCCATAATTTCACGAATGGTGATGCAAGCGCTTTTCAGGGTGGTGCACATGAGATTAACTATTCTCTCTCTCGCTGAACATTTTCTGAATATTGTGAGAAAAATAACAATGGAGAGTAGGACTTAGATGTTATTACTTTCAAGTGAGAGGGAGCGTCGCGCTGTGCGCTTTTTGATCAGATATAAAACTGCTGAGTGTTTTATGTTTTTTGAAACTTTTACAACCAGGTTTGCACGTTTCAAGTGGGAATGGAAAAATCTTTGTGCTTGGTGCCACTGAAGACGCAACTCTGTAAAAATACAAAAACAGCACCGTGTAACTGGGGCTTAAGTTTTGTCAAAGGACTCGTGGAAAAGGCGGACTCTGTAGAGAAAAGTCTACATACTTATGAATAATAAGTAAGCAACGAGTAATCATTTTTTCTTAGACCAATTTTCTGGGATTGGCCAAAGAGTCAAATTCTGTGGAAATCTGTTACCCACCGTGTGTCTTGAGCCATAGTTTGGGATTACCGGTTTAAGTGGATCTGTAATTATTATAGACATCCCAATCCAACCCAGTCAATGTTGTAAGCCACTTAGTTTACAGAGTCTGTCATGTTTTCCTCTCTTTGTCTCATTAGCAGGAATCAGTGTAGAAGACAAAAACAAAACACCATCATTTCAGCTGCCGACTCTCAAACAGCAAACATTTCCAGTGATAAAAAATCAGCCATTCAATGAGTAACTTCTTCACATGCCAGATTGAAATTCCCCCCCCGGTTCGTGTTCGCTCTGCAAGTATTCTACACGTGGGGAAGAGGCTTCCAACTGTCAAAACAGTGAGCCGAGTCCTTCTGTACCACCTTTCCTGTTCCCCAGAGGCCACAAGCCAGCATGTTTTCGATGTTTCCCTGCTCCAACACACCAGAATCTAATGATGTGACATCAGCATGCTCTGCAGAAGACCCGGTAACAAGAGGATCATCACAATCAGGTCAGGCACATCGAAGACATGCAGGAATGGGGTTTTCCCGGATCAGGATTCAACCTAGTCACTCTGGAAAGTCGTACTAGATTCAATTAGTCAATTAGAAAGCTCTACGTAAATTCAAAGGGGCACAACCATTAGTATGTGCTCTCTGGAGCATTTTGTGAAAGGTAGTTGCAGAATGGTGTAGAAACCATAATGTCACCCTTTGCATTTTGCAGAGCCAAGTAATAAAGTGAGGGAGGGGTGGGCAGCTAATTTTCCTCAATTTGGCCACATGAAATAATGTAAACGTTATTAAGGGCCGAGGTATTGGTTGGCATGACTTTTGCTCAATAAGAACCATCTCTTGATAAAAGGAATAAAAAGAGCTTTGCTTTTGCAATTTTTTAACGAGCTTCTTTTGTGTTCTGACACTTTTTTGTCTGGAAAACCTGATAACGTGTTTTTCTAAATTTCAAGTTCAGTAAGTGACTTAATGACGATTACATTTTTTTCATTAACCATAATTTTTTTCATTGTGAAATACCAATTTTGTGAGGTAAAAATTGCTAAATCACCTAGCCATAGCCAATAACTTAATAATGGTCAATAAAGGTTTTTAGATTTTAAAACGTCACAATTTTAGACGTAATGAAGCAAATAATAATTTGCCAGTATCACATACCTCATATATAGTAATTTTCCTTCAATTCAGGGTTTCTCAGTGACGGTCAAGCAGAGCTAAAAGGCCACAAACGGCCTTGTGATGCCCAGGTCTGTTATTGAGGCTTTCAACATCAGAAATGTCCTGTATTCTTCCTGAGGGGCCACAGAGCTGCACGTTCTCAATGTGTCCCTGCTTCAACTCATCTGATTTAAAGTTTATGACATCAGGAAACTCTTCTGGAAACCCAATCAGTTCATTACAAGCCGGAGTATTGGAGCGTGGACGTACCATAAAACATGCTGAAACAGCAATTAATCTCATTAAACTTCTGGAAAACAACGTGGTCTTGGTTGTTTCCTTCAGACTCTTCTGCACTATGACGGAATAATCTAGAAAGAAGCTCGATCGATATTCAAAGAGTCATGACTTATGGCCACACAGCGGTATTTCAGATTCTTCCCACATTCCAACATCACGTGTTTGAGGTTGATTGATGTTGGCACAGTTTTTATTGCTTGGTTTTGCTCTAAGGGTGCAAAGAATATCTTCCCAAAGCACAAGACCTTTGACAGAAAGAAAAACAATATATTGCAACATTGCGATAACAGTTAGTCATTAGCGTTCTGTGTTAGGTATGCGTGTTACCTCTATACCAAAACAGATTTTCTTTTTTCTTGGAACATCTGTCTTTTGGGTTTCACCTTGTGAAGAGCTGACAATCAAACATACAGTCAGTCCAGTACGTATTCAGCTCTCCACAGCCCTCCATAAAGCGTAATACAGAAAATGAATAGAAATATGAAAATATATTGTATCGGGAGGACCAATACAAAGGAGAAGAGACAAACATCGAACATCATAGCAACCACTGGTAGCGTTTTCAGCAGTTTTAGTTTGCATGTACGGCAATTGTTTCCAAAACTTTGCTGTCCGAACACTAAGAAAATAAAATAAAATTCTGCTTTCTATGTAGAGTTTACACTCCCGTCTACCTGTGTGGGGTTTTTTGGGGTTTTTAAAAAAAATGAAAACTTGATGGTTTCCATCCTGCTGTCTCAAAGGCCTCTTAGAGCCAAACGAGAAGCCAAGCAGTCTTTTCTCTCTCTCTCTCTTTCTCTTACGTGCCATGACTGGATCAAGCCTCACTTCTTTGACAGACTTCAAAGCAAGATTCTGCTTGTGGGCAACGCCAAGGAGCAGCTTAGCCTGAAACAATACCCACAAAGGTAGCTGAATGTGTAATTCTTACAATGTAGTTGGGAGTCACGACTACCACGTACCATGTTGAATTTTCACTGTCAGCTATTGGTATTCGAAACATTTATGATTATATCTGAGGAGATAACATAGGTACAGTTACACACTCCCTGCAATCTAGGATCAGATTCAGGAAATCTGAATATGTATAAAAAGAGTGAGTTTATTAGATTTGTTTGCATTTGGCTTTAGTTGTTTCAGTATGCTCGGACGAATGCACTCGGCCAATCAAATTGACTTTCTGAAAGGCACCGCGGCCGTCATTCATGAAATACGCAAGCGATTTACATCTGAGACTGAGCGCACTCAGAGAACCGACGTTGTTCGCGACTTGAAGATGCACTGACCCTCTGCGTACATTCCGATGGCGAAAGAGCGCGTTTCAACTTTGTGTGACCCGAGAGCGCTCATACCAAGTATGCGCACATATGAGCCTGCATGCAAATGTATATGAAGGTGCATGTGTGTACGTCTGTGTGTGCGAGATTGAGAAGTATGTCGTATTCATATTCACAGTGAGTCTAACCTAACTCTCCCTAACCCCCACCCCCTCTACCTGCCAAAGGAATGCTAAGTCGTTGCAGTGTTGAATAGCATATCAATGATTGTTTTGTGTTACGATTATTTCTATACTGCTGAAGCATGAAAACAGGCAGTGGGATAACTGTTAAAAGAAAACATACACACACACACACACACATATATATATATAAATATATATGTATATATGTAGCTTAATTCCATGTCCCTAAATTGGCCAAACGTAATTTATTTCCGCTTTTAGAAAACGCAACGGCCAAATCAAAAGATTGTAGCCATCTTGGTTTCGTGAATATCACTCTGTGGCTGAATCATATGGTGAATGGCCTTTACTTATACAGCGCATCAGATCGCAATTATGCTTTTCACATTGATGGCAAATGACAGCTGCCATGCAGGTTGAGTCGCACGCCCTCCGAGCCCAAGGTTTGCTTTAAAACACACGGCCAGGGCAAGGTGGGGGATCGAACCCCTAACCTGAGCCACATGGAGAAGTGCGTGAATCGCGAGTCGTACATTTGGTGTCGCTGTGTTTACACGAGATGTCGCTCGCTGGTATTTTTATCAAGGAGCTAAACACGGATGCGGACGCCGCTTTCTGTCACTCATGCAACACGTTCAGGCTGTTGAAGTTGAGGTGCGAATTACCCAGCCCACTGGAGCAGAAACGAAGAGAGGCAGCTTGCCTTGGGATAATTGAATTATTTGTAATAGCACCTCATTAATAATAGATCCTGTGTAACAGACTCAAACAAAAGTAATCGATCAATTAAGTGTGATCAAATACATTCTGACATCGCCGGAGTCGCGGCTGATCCCATCGCTCATTTTTTTTTTTTTTTTTTTTTTTTGGGCTTACACAGCCTTCAATATTTCACATGAAGGATCATGAGATGAATCTGGACTTTTAGTGCACATACATGGGCAGTTAGGCTTTTGAATGACCTTAAGGAGACGCTGAAATTATGCCGGCGCTATAAGGAAAACGTGGCTATTAGTCCCAAGGTGAGCATTCGTTTTAGTAAATGCCTCTCGAGTGCGACGCCCCGCCGAGCTTCAGCTGTGCGACGGGCCGTCAATGATCCGGAGCGAGAACGCGAGCGGCTGTGGTAACTCCACCGTCGCTCGCCCGTAAAAGATCATACATTATTCTCCCTGCGCCGCACGTTGTTCCCGTCTGTACTTTGCAGCAGGGCTAATGCCTCGTCTTCTCATTACCTGTTGTCTGCAGGCCTTGTGAGTGTGACCTCAGTGGGAGTGTGGACAGTTGCTCCCCCTCGGATGGGCGTTGCTTCTGCAAAGCCAACGTGGAGGGGCAGAGCTGTGACAGGTGGGTGAGACGGTCGATGCTTTTCTCATACATGCATGCACATCAGTGCTGGTTACCAAGACAACGCCTACCCCTTTTTTTTTTTTCACTCGACACAACAACTGAAGCCATTGTGTGGTGTTTTAATAATGCAGCATTTACAGCTCATTTATTCCATGCGCCTAAATGCATTAGTAAGTTCTGTCCATTTCAGTTCTTTACTTGTCGAAGATACAGTGTTTGTTTGTTTTCTGTTGTTTCAGAAAATGCTATTTTAGGCCACTAATGGACAATAATTTGAGTTTTAATATTATACATATTTAAAATATCACTGCAACAGTATGCATCTTTTTCTGGATTTACTTATTGCAAATATTCAATATTTTAAATTTTTTTTTTTTTTTAATGTAGCTATGGTGTCCATCATCAAAAACAACTTATTTTTGCAATCAAGTTTTTTTCTATATTTTAAAGCCAGTAAGAAAAACTTAAGTCAATCAAAATGATCCAATAGCAGCAGTTTTTGGTTGATTATGATCATGATTTTCATAAATTCTCAAAATGCAAATCCAGCTACATCGATCTCAAGTGTTCATGTATTCAGTATACATGCATTGTTTTATTTCTCAAATTTTGTGAATTTATCCAAAAGTCATTTTTGCAGTTTTTCTTATAAAATTTCTTTACAAAAAATAAAAATAAAATCAAACTTCCCGTTTATAGCTGATAAGATCTGTAAGTGGAACATGATTCTCAAAGGATATCCATTAAAAGCTGGATAATACTGTTACCACATAATAAACCATGTTGGCTTTTACTCCTTTTCTTCAATTTTGCAAAAGACAATATCGGGCAGGGATGTCAAACATGTCCATGAGCCAAAACTGGCCCCCAAGAAGCTCCAGGCCTTTCAAACCACCAAGATAATGGTAAAACATTTAAAGAAAACATTTAATTTTGAGTGTGATTATGAAAGGGTGAAGAAGATAATGTGTTTTGGGAACCCCAGAGTAGCAGGGTCTCTTCTGTTACAATAAATTTTTGTTTTCCAGGGAAATGAAAGGATCGGGTGCACTGGTGCACTGACTGGGAGTAACAGACGCTTTGCAGAAGCAAAAGGCCAAAACACAGAAGTGACATGACTAAATGAGTTCTAAGATTTACAGCACTGAGGCAGTACTAGGTTGGGTGAGCGGAAACTTCCACTTGGAATGACAAATGGAGCAAAATCTTGACAAGACGTGACAAACAAGCAAACAGAAGCGACTCCGGAGTCGACAGGAGGAGGTGGAGATGATCAGGAGGGGAAGCTGTAGGGCCTGAAACAAGAGGAGGGCGTTGGCCTCCACAGACTGTGTGACCTCAGCAGTCTTGACAAGTTACACGACAACATCATGAAGTGAAGAACTGAAAACTTGTGCTTTTTAAAGGGTGGAGCTTTTCGAAAACAATTGATAATCTAAAAGTCACTCACGTGGCACAATTATAGTATTTAGTACAGAATCAGTGGTCTTTAACCCCCTATGGTCATGTACGCCTGGACGAGGCCCGAGATTTGATCCTGGAGCAGAGCTCCTCAAACTTCTCTGCACCACAGACGGTTGAAAGCAACATCATATTTTTCCACTGACCATCGGGACAGTGTATGAAAAGGTCTTAATGATGGATGAAAACAAACTGCTAGAGTTAAGTTAGGGAAAGAAGTGCTGATGGAAGTAAAGCATTTACCAAAATAAAACTCAAAGCAGACAGAAACAGAAACTTAAATGATCATTTTTCAAAATAAGTCTTTACTCTTCTCTTTGTGGTCCAGGACTACGAACTGGGTTTACGGACTGTATTGTTTTATGCACACAGTCATTTTTATTATCCAGAGAAAGGACATCTGTCCAACACTGTCTGGATAATACAGCGTCATACAGGCTCTCTGTCAAATGGTTACCAGACATTTTAACTTGTCATGTAGTTGTTTACTCCATTTATTATTTTATCACTACTTAATTCTTGCTTGACTTTTATTTTGGAATTTGGAGAGATTTTATGGTCAAAACTGTAGAACAAATGTATTAAAGAAATGTTGAATAAATATTGAACTGTTATAAGAATCAAATGTGTTTATGTAAATTGCTATATTAATCAAATAATTGGAAAATAATATATGATCGAAAAAATAATCATTAGATTAATCAGTTGAAAAATTATCGTTTAACCCAGCCAACCACGGATGGTAGATCTTTTGTTTGAAAAAAGTTGGCGACCATTGTAGAACGTTATATATATATATATATATTTACTGTTAGCTTGGAAGAAATGTGTAAAATAACAAGTCTCATCTCTCGCTCAATAAAAGAGATTAAAGTAATAAGTAAGTTTTCAGGCTAAATGTCATTTTGAGAAGGACAGTGTAAACGACCGCAACAATATGTCAATATCCAAGTTTCTCTGCTTCTCGCTGTCTACTTCTATCTTGTACCTCTGAGATACAGGATCAGACAGATAAAGTCACCATGACATTAGCAGTACACACAGCCCCAGGTCTCCCACTATTCAATAAATCTGGCCTCCCTGTTTGTTGACTTTTTTTTTTTTTTTCCCTGCTGATTTCATGGCTGACTGAGCAAGCCTCTCTCCTGCCTAATGTGACCAGTGTACTGGCTGATTTTTAGCGGTGTTCTTGTCCCACCCATATGCCACTAAGTGTCTTGGGGTCAGACTTCAGGGTCCTTGCAGCCGAGGCCCCATCCCGTTCCCTCGTCCTTCAGCACTGCAGCAACCTTGCGCCTCCGCTGCTGAAAACAACTTAAAAAGATAGTAGGGATGGCACAACAGCGAGGATGTGGTAAATAGCTGCAATCAGGCGTGTGCACGGCATCTGCATGTTAATAACTTTTTATGCATGAGGGTGGTGTGTGTGTGTCTGAACCTACAGATGCAGACCAGGATTTTTCAATCCCCAACAAGTGAATCCAGCAGGCTGCCAGCCGTGTTTCTGCTTCGGCCACTCCCTGGTCTGCAGCTCGTCTCATCACTATGCTGCTGTCAACATCACTTCGGACTTCCTTGAAGGTATGGTCTGAGCCATTAATGAGGTTTAATTCTAACTCGGGACTTTATTAGTCAGCCGAAATGACCAAGATCACCAACGTTTACTGTGTTCTCTCTGAAACCTGTCCTGCGTTGATATTTCTTGACAGCTGTGTACTGCTGATATACCAACTTGTTTCGAAAAACTTTCACACTTATGAACTCGACACAATATAAATGGGGGAAAAAAAAGTGAATCTGTTTACATATGCAGCATATGGAGAAAACACCTGCAAAGAAATAAAACATGGATAAAATGCGGGAAAAAAACACATTCATCTTTTCCCCCCTTTTTTTAAGAACACACGGTCATCGCGGAAAAAAAAAACCCAAAACATCCTGAAGCTTCAAACAGAATCAAAAACACAGAAAACACCCAAAAATAGAAAATGCACAGATGCTGACCAGATTTTACTGCTTCCTGGCAACTTGTTTTGCAACAAAATTGGAAGTGTTATATTGCGTGATTGGAATCTGTGAATTTACCTTTTCCTGTGAGGTGGACAAAAAGGGGTGTGCTGCATTCGTTGCGTATTTCTGCGCGTGGTTGCATGTGAAACCAAAAACGAAAGACTAATAATAAAGACGATGACAAATTAAAATGAACCGAGGGTCCACGTACACGACAATGGAACCACTGTTCGTGATCCGTTTCCGTGTTCTGCACATGCTCAGTAGTAGGACAATAACAACAATGTCGTCATGCGTCATGACTCCCAGTCAATATTCTCTTACTTAGTCGGTTTATAGTTGAGAATCACCCGTACTAGCAATCCAACTGCGTCATCTGTCCATACAAATGTCCATGAATTCTCCATTGTTAACATGGATAGTGTTTGTGTGTGTGGGTGGCATCATTACAAAAACAATCGCACCGCCTGGTGGCCTGGCATGCTAACTGCATCGCTTTCAGTGTTTCTGACGTGCAAATGGACATCGTTTTCCAAACTTTGTAAACGCGTTTGCGTTTCTGAAACAAAAAAGACAATGCAAAAACCATGCGTTTTAAACTGGAAACATTGTCATGTAAGTGGGGTCTGAATCCTTTTTTCTGTGAATAAAAATATTCACACAGTACATCTTGATATGCAGCAATGAGGGCAGAATACAAGTAATCAATTTGGTAAAAACGTCTTTTCCCTACAGATCAGGATGGCTGGTGGGGGCAGTTTTCCAGTGGGATGGAGTACTCCCTGCTGTGGAAGGAAGGTGAAATCTACCTGCTGCCTCTTACTGAGGAAGAGGTTGGCTTCTACAAAGCCCCCGGTGAGTCACAAAGCAAAATAACAAGAGAATTGTATAAATCTGTAAGGTCAGATTATTACCTCGGGCACAATGGGTGGGTTATGTTCCCTGTGAGGAGGCTTAAGTGTTGGCGACAGCTGTTACGCAACCTAATAAAACCTTTCACTTGTTGGTCTCCCAAAGAACATGTAAATGATATTCGTGTTAGTTGAGAATTCGTAATATCCATAGCATGTTCCTGTTGTTTCTTAGCGAGATTAATCAAGTTCTTTGGCAGCGGGTCAGTCGGTGGTTATTCTGACACCATTTCTTCCAATCCCTTATCGGAGCCATTAGAAGATAAGGGAATAAGCTGGCCTGGCTACAGGACTTAGGGCCCATTTCTATCAGCTGCCCCAGCAGCAAAAGGCCTGATGGAATTGGATGTCTTGGCCCATGCTGGAGAAGCAACAAAGTGAAAATTGGCTTGGTTTCTTCTTGTCTCCGCTAAGTCGGTTCTCTGCATCAACTCGCAGGCCCCTCCAGCCACCAAGCGGTCTGCAGCCGGAAGCCAAACAGGAGCAATCCCATTAACTCTGCATCCTGGAGGTTTAATGCCCCAAACGCGCACAGATCACAGAGAACGACTCCATTTGGAGGCGTCTTTTTTTAGAAAGATGAAAAGCTCCCGGCTAAAAGAGGATGTGACAAAGCCTGGTGGTCCGGCGCAATTTGTAGGAATGTCATTATAAATGCATTAGTAAGTCATGGATGTGCGAGTTTGACCGTCTCGGGAAGCCTGCGTGCGGAAATGACATCTTCGTGAGCCTCATAAATACGTTCATGCTCGCCGTTATATATGCATGTGTTTAATTAGGAACGTACACAGTTAATAGTGTTCCTTTTCGTCAGTTGTTTTCTTGTTTCTCGCACAGTCTCCACTGACGTCTCTGTAGGCCACAGCTCACAGATTAGTGGTCCAACTGGCCAAGAGAAGCTTTGTGACAGCCCACTTATCTGCTTCGCACAGCTCTTGTTTATGTTGTTTCCCCTCATAATAAATGCACACATCTATTGCCTTGCCATCCCTATTAATGATCTCATTTTCCCCCTTCCGTTTTCATAGTGGTGCATATGTACAGTCACTTTAAAGATTAGACGGGAGCGGCTCTGGAATTCTCCCCGCATGCTGCCGCCGTCGCCGCTCTTCTTTACTTTTAATTTGTATTTTTGTGCTCAAATCCCTCCACTGTGTTCTCCACCAAAGTGGAAGATAATTCTGAGTGACAACTCCAAGTTGAACATCACACAAAACACAATTTCTGTGATTGCCGTGAATGTGTTTGTCACCACGGTTTGCTTGAGCCGTCACACGAGGGGGTGGGGGTGGGGGGGGTTTAGGATTCAATCTCCTGTCATTTTATTGAATTGTTGGAGCAAGACAGAGGAGTGTTGGAGATCTGCATAGCTCGCCCCGCTCTAGAAATATCGGCCCTCGCTAAGCCAGGGACAAAGCGTCATAAATATTCCCCCAATTGTGTTTGACAACGAGTTGTTGACCGGTGCAGAAAGAGATTCGGGCGGTATAAAAGAAAAAAAAATAAATGAAAAAGAACTTCTCTTGACTCCCCATGACAATGAAGAGAAGCATAGCTTTTACACTGGGTGGGTTTGTCAGAATTGCTGCTTCTTTTCCTTGTCCATGTCAACAGCTTAAAATTGTCCTTCCCCTGTTATGCTCCTCTCAGCATTGGTAGTTAAAAAAGTGACTGTAGGTTAGCATTGGTGGATGCTGTGTGAGTGTGTGTGTGTGTGTGTGTGTGCGTGTGCGTGTGCGTGAGTTCTGGGGCCCCCGCTCTTACTCTGAAGCATCGCCACTTTTCCTCCTCCTGATCCCGGACATCTGCTTGCCAGTCGACACAGGCGGAGTTCAAGTCCCCGACTTGAGACTCGACAGACTGAACACTTGAGCGCAGCTGCCAGGAACTATCATAGACAAACATGAAGTACCTCCCCAAACAGTCGCATTGACCTGCCTCCAACAGCCGCGGTCACCACTCGTATCTGCTGGACAGCAACTGTGGCTCTCTTGGCCCGAGCTGTGCTTCATGCTGAAGGGGACATCATCTAGCATAAGTCCTCACAGCCATCTGTTGAGGAGCTTGCAATGTCGATCCTTTTCATATCTGCAGCGGAGGCCAACCTGCTAAGCCTGAAGCAGCAGGGGGGACTCAAAGAAAGGAAGAGGGGCAAAAAAAAAAAAAAAAAGGAATGAGGCAAAGGAAGACAGAATTTTAATGAAATAACCCTGCAGTAGAAGGTAAGAAAGCAGCATATGGTTGCTCTTGTGTTCGATTGAGGAGTGAAAGTGGGAGAGAGAAGATCCATGAGTGCAGCCCCCGGGCTACCTGTCATTCTGACTCAAGCTGCAACCGCGGAGAAAAGGGCCTTCGCAGAAGCCGAGTGCTACCTGCAACCAGGCTTGCATGTAATTCAGCCTGGTATAGCCTTGTCATTTGGAAGAGACAAAAAAAAAAAAAAAAAAAAGAGAAAGAAACATAAAATATATGCAAAACACAAAAGGCACTGGAGCAAAACGAAATGAGAAAAGTGAGTGGAGATATCAAAAGAGGGGTGAGAACAAATGCAAGTGCTGAATAAAGAAAAAAAAATGGAGAAAGAGAGCAGAGGGAGGGATCAGCTAACTTTGAAGAATAAATGATTGAATAAGAATCAAGTCGGAGACAGAAAGGTCGAGTACTTGAAAGGAACTCAAAGTGACATGCTGAACTGCAGTGCTTTAGTACCTGCTGAACCCTTCCCGTCCTTTGCAATGCTATTAATCCCACAAAAAGCACACTTCGGGACTACTCCTTCTTCCATTTGTTTGAAAAGACTACAGCGATTTCTTAAAGTTTAAATCATTCTCGACAAACCTCCCGGATCTCTTCACACATAGTTTACCCAGAGGTGGCTGAAGCAACTATCCACACGTCCATCTTCCATACGGTTGGATGGGATCCATTCCAGTAGAACACTGGGGAAAAGAGGCACCAATTAAGTCCGACCACATGGTTTAGGGTTGTCGTAAAAGGAGTATCCGGGGTAAAATCAATGTCGGGAGAACCGGTGAACTCAAGAGTATGAACCACTCACACGAAATCAGAGAAGACAACATTTAAATTTTCTAATTCTTCACTTAAGTAGAATGGTGCCTTTTGTTAAGGTTTGCTTGTCTGAATCTGCTGAAGTCAATGTTATGTAATTTACTTTAAGTCATGTGTATATGACTAAGACTTCTACACGGACAGGATTAATCCGTGTCTGTCGTATTTTTTATACATTAGAAAGAGATTAAATGTATTATGTCTAAGGTTTTCCGACCGGAAGATTGTTTTTTTTGTTGTGTTGTGGCTTTTTGTGGTTGCATTGTGCTGTTGGCCCTTCTGGGCCTCTGTAATCAAGAGTTCAGATAATCAGCGTTGGATTTGAGAAACAATCAAACAATGTCAGACCCTCGTAGGGCTGGTTAGGATGCAGTCCTCCCTCTGCCACCTGTAGACTTGGAAATAAATATAGATATCAGAGCCTCCATTCACTTGGCAGCATATCTTCAGTCCACAGCGCCGCTCACCAACAGCAATGAAGCCGACGACAGTAATGAGAAAAGCTCCAGTGGTGTAAAGGCAACAATCTCTTCCTCAATGAGGCGAAACACCGAGGAGATTGTTGTCGGCTTCATGAGGAGACACTCATCCCCTCCAGGCCACCAATGGTGCAGCTGTGGAGAACGTGAGCAGGACCAAGTTCCTGGGGGTGCCAATTTCCAAAGGGCATCTTGTGGACCAACAACATCTCACCGCTGGCCAAGAAGGCTCCAACACGCCTCTACTTCAAAACTCTCTAGTACTCTAGTCCAAACCCCAATCAGGTGCTCCTTCTTGAGAGTGTCATCACTGGTTTCTTGTAGGTTTTTTTTTTTTTTTTTTTATATATATCTTTCATATATTTAGATTATTATTTTATTGATACTGTATTTTTAATCCTTTTACGATGGCTGGTTGCTAACACATTTTTCAGTCCCTCTGTAAAGTGACATTAAAAATCTATTCTGCTTCCATTCTCTGGCATGAGCTATCCATACATTTATATTGATTCCGTCTCACATATAGCTTTATTGATTTGCTCAAAGGTACAGTCAGTGTTAGTGATTGGTTCCAGATAAGGAGCTGAACCAGGTATAGACCCTTTGTTTTTTCTCAATAAATAAGTGTGGTGGACCAGTTTGGATTACAGGTTGTGAAGTCTATTGTGTAAAAAAAAAAAAAAAAAGTAGTTGAATAGACTCATGCTTGTTGTGCATTGACTGAAATGTGCAAAGTAAACATCTTTTTATGTGCGTTTGTCAAATACGCCGATGCTGTAATCCATCTTGAGGGTATACGTCTATGTAATGAGGCAAAGAAATATGATCCTCCGAAATGAAAAATAAGGTCTCAAATGTGCGTCGGAAAAAAAATAAATAGTCAATTACACAGACATTTGTTTATAATTGTGTAGAAAACAGATTTATACACTCGGTACAGCACAGAATGCCTGGAAATGATCCCACATTAAAGTGATCTCGCAGGTGTGCCGTAACGAGACATAAACACTGGGAAAAATAGGTTAATGCCAAAGTATTTTTAGTTCGAACACTTGCTGATAAAAGATTGAAGTGTCTCTTAGATAGCTTCTGTGTGGGTTGCACAAGAGCCCTCAGAGTCAACGCCACTCTCCTGGAGTTAGTCGGTAATCACAGGTACCCTTATGTTCACCCTGCTCCTCCTTCCAGTTTGTCTTTGCAATAAAAAAAAAAAAAAAAAAGAGAGATTTTTATCCTGAAATTGTACATTTGTCCTGTTGTACTCAATTCATATTCGTGGCAAGATTGTCGATGAGTCAGTTGTGGTGGTGTTTTGGTGCAGCGTTCTACATCGTGCAACGTCCTCCTTCAACAATACCTTTGAACAAAAGCCTTCGGTTCTTCCACGTCATCAGGTTTTCCGATCACGTATTGCACCTGCAGGCAGTGCAGTTTAATGTTGGGCTTAGTGCTCTGACAGTATTGGACCTGTTTAAAAGTTTAGTTTGTCCACCCAGCCTTTGCCCTCAGACTGTCTGCACACCGGTCGATGTTAGTGCCTCGGTGGGACTTGTGTTTGTGTGAGGCGGCAGTGATTTAATTGAAATAGAGTTGATTTAATTTGTGTTGGAGCAAAGTCTAAACCCTTTGATTGATTGGGAGCTCCTTCACTATTCCCTAAAAGTTATATGGGCATCTATCACTTGTTGTGATGGCGGTTTTATGGGTTTCTGGCGGGGTGTCAGCGGCGGCACAGTCAGTGGACTTCAGATCATTCTGACAGACTCATAGAAACAAAATGGGAGTCAGGTGGCACGGGATGGGGGCTGGGTGTATTTACATTCCATGTTTGTTGGACTCGTTCGCTGAAATCCATGCATCATTTACTCAGATTGACCAGGGAAGCAATTATTTTTATTAGCTGTTGCTTTGTTTGATATACTCTTCCTGTTTATTGTTTTGTCCTTCAGTTCCCAGAGCTCCAACTGACTTCTTAAAATGCCATCTTTTGTCTGACTAACAGTCCAGAACCCAAAATATACTCCTTTCTACTAATATAAGCTACAAATCTTTATACTCCAGAGAGCAGTGAAGGCAACCCCACCCCCCAAAGAAAAGAAAAAATTGCAGTTTTTCGAAATACACTCACCAAAATTAATCCTACTGTCATTTTGCCACTATGAAGGTATAGCCTGCAGCCTGGTAGCTTTGCATAGCATTCAAATTCCAAACATCTAGTGATCTAAAACCGCATACTGATGTGATGATGACCTCGGTGTCGGGGATGGTGGGAAGTCCATCCGTTCCCTTTTTAACTGTTTCGCTCAAAGCAAATCGATCTCACTCTTCAGTGATTAAAGCTAAATCAACAGCAGGCTGGACTAAACACATGTAATATATACAGTGTGTGTGTGTGTGTGTGCGTGCGTGCGTGCGTGTGTGTGTGCGTGCGTGCGTGTGTGTGTGCGTGCGTGCGTGCGTGTTAAGACCCAGATTGAAAAACAAATCACATTTTTCTAATTCAATAAATTCAATAAACACTGTTTTACTGGTCAGTTGTGATGGTCTGTGATAATTTCCTAAATTTTTTTAAGATACGTGAACTATTACTTTCTAAATAATTTCACAATAATTGTGGAATTAAATTACATTCCATTAGATCAGACTTTATTAATCCCACAAGGAGGGAATTTCAGTCATCACAGGACCTCCTCATTGGAAAATTAAAGTGACGGATAGTGGCACACAAGGGAATAGACTATGTACGTATGTAGATAATTAGATAAATACATTTGTATAGAATTCAGGAAGTTCGGTACAAATATACATCTGTGCAGCTATTACTTTTCTTTGGTGAGTTTACGTTCCCCTTTTTTTGACAAGGATTTGTTCTTTTGCGATCTTTCTGTAGTTTTTAGTTCATTGCAGACTTTCTCCCATATTCACAGTAACTCTATGATATGTTTAGTGACTTCCTGCACTTGCACGTCCAACTCCATGGAGGCTTCCAGATACAATGCATGCAAAACCCTTTTATGAAACTTTCCTCAGTTGGTCTTAGATCACACCCAATAGGCAGCCATGTATAATGTGTCGACGTGAGAATAGGATTTAGCTTTACGTTATACAGTATCTTAGTAAATCAGGCCGTATGTCTTGAAGAAATGAGGCATGCTTGGAGTCGATCCACTCGACTAAAGCTGCAAATGTATTTTTTTGAGCCAGAGAAAGTAATACTGTAAATAACATGATATATAGAAACAGTAAGAAATAATTGTATTCAGATTTCTCGACAAAACTATGGAAAGCATTTTCCCCTGGCTGTAGTTTAGTTTTTCTTTACGTGCCAATTTAAAAAATGTAAAACGTAATGTCTCGCATAGATTTTTCTACAGTTAAATGGTAAAACAGCCCCCTAATGGTCAATTCGGCCCCCTGTGTAATAATGGTGCTTATGAAGGTGGAAAAAAACCTGGACCATTTTTTTTGGAATATGCTCGTGTTTTATGGTGGTTTTGTTTACTGTGGTACATTTCTGCCAAGTAATCTGAATGAGAAAATAAGAAACATACATATAGTTGGCAGACAGTAGTATTTACAGATTGCTATACTTTGAAATCCAATCCAATTTGTCATGTGAGATAAAATAATGAATATAAATCCATGGCAGTGTGCAGACAACGGACCACGTTTATACATGAATAATCCTTTCATTGTTGTTTTTATTTTTTTGGGGAGGGGGGTGATTCATTACTTTGGAGAGAGGCCTGCGAGTGGGGCCATTCTTCGATGGTCTATTAGGGATGTGAGTAATTATGCTTTGGTACCTCTGTTCATACAGACCGAGAGAAAAAAACCACACAATGCAAATCAGACCCTGGCAGAATAATGGCCAAGCAAAGTAACATCTGAGATATAAGCGCGCACAACCATAAGGGAGCACTTTAGGAGGGGAATATTAACTTAGTCACACAATAGTATTATCGGGCTCATTACCCACGGTTACACAACGGATGTGCAGTATATATTTGATATTAATCATTTCAAAAGTAATATCTGTTGACTTTTATTTCCCGTGAACATCACTTTTCTTACATTAGTCATTTTTACAGTGCATCACCCTCCCAAATATAAGTAATTGCCTCTTGTCTGTTGCCCAAGAAATAGGATCTGGACTGGGGCTGTTCTCTAAGGGAACAATGATTATCTGCTCGCTGATGTTACTCTGCATGTTTCTCTTCCGTCTTTTGAGTAGAACTTGAGTTTATGTGAGTGACTGACTGGAGAGGCTACATTTTTTTTGAAATGGCACATGTTCTCAACCAGAAAGGAGGTGGGAGAGAGGCGATTCGGTTGTTTTCATGATGAGCTTCACTGACGACAGATACATAAATGTATTCTTTGCAATTTGTTTAAGAACACTTCAGATACACACACTGTAGGTCATTTGTGTAGCATCTGTTAGTCCTAATTAGAAGAAACAATGGCAATTTTTTTTAACATGTTTCCGTTATATTTTTGCTGTTTATAATGTGTGTTTTTCTTTTTACACACTTGATGAAGAACATAAAAAAAATGCTTCATGTGAGAAAATATAGTCAGTTTAATTTTCATTTTGCATCCAGATAACTTAAATATACTAATATGTACTTCTTTTTTATGTCAGCAAGATCAAATTCAGCCAAACCACCAAGATAATGGAACTTTTTTTTTTTAAGAAAACATTGATTTTTTTTAAACAAATTTGTTATGAGTATCTGACACTGAGACCCGAGGCAAGATATCGACAATGTTGCTATGAAAACGAACAAATAGACTCAAAATCATGCTGTCAGGGTGAGTTTGTTAAGAGATGAATAATGCAACAACATTGTTTGGTTTTGCGAACATATAGATATTTGTCATCATGTATACTCTACACCACAAAAATGAACTTTAACGTTAACATTTTCAAGCTTATTATTTTACCACTCAAGTTGAAATTGTTCTGTATGTGTCGCCTGTACTAAAATTTGTTTTTTGACACCCCTGAATTAGTTTATCAAGCATACTTGCTGATATACATTTTAGATGTATAGGTGTAAATGTGAACGTTATCATAAAGGGCTTTAAGCACTGGCAAATCAGTGGAACAACAGTGAAAATCCATTTAAAGTTTTAGGAGATCATGTTAACATTTTAAGTATTCATACTCGCATAATGAATAAAGCACTTGTTTCATTTAGTTGTTTTTTGTTTTCTTGCATTTTCAAACGTAATGCATTCTTGTCTCTAAATATGTAAATGAATGAACTAAATTGCCGGCAATGTTATTTGAAAGCGGAGCTGTGAACTACTGCGGTAATGTGAGTGTGCATCATAACTAGGACTTGTTTTGGCAAACCATATGTAATTGATAGCATTTCAGAGTGCAATTTATCCACCTTCATTTATATAAATGTACATTTCATCAACATTTGCATACATTTTAGATAAGGTACTGCAAACAAATTACCGTGTGTGCTTCAATACAGAGTATTGAGGACATCAAAAACTTTTGATTTTGCAAAGTATCCAGCACTTTACAGCTGCACTGATCACAATGTTTTGCCTGTTTAATGATATATTATTTTCTTACTATTTCACAGTCATAGATTCTGAAGCCTTACAGCTCGGGTTATTATGTAAATAAGTCCCATGAAGGGTTAATCGTAATGTTGCATCTGCACATATGGAATAAGTCCTACTAGAATACAGTAGTTATATACATATTGTGAACTTAAAGAGAAAAAAAAAAATCACTTCCGACGTCGTTCCACAGACGTGAAGGCAGCGGTATGTTAAATTGCCTGTCGATGCAAACCAACACAAGCCAGCTGCACTTGATCATCAGTCAACAGTTTGCTATAACTGCAAGTGTTCTAGGCATCGACAGCACATTGCTGTGAAGTGCAAATGTTGTTTAGCTCCTATCAAACACCACATTGAGTCATGCATGTGTACGAGTCGAAATCTGCATTGATCGGATGGCGGGTCAGACTAAGAAATGCGTATCGATCGTTTTCCTTCTTTTGGACGTCTCTCCATTCCCGCTTTGGTGTTTTTTTGCCCCTAGTTAAGACGTTTGGATGTGGAAATGGCGCGTTCAAGGTATCCATGTCTAATTGGTGATGGATTTATTAGAGTCTCCTCGTTCGAGACTTTTTCCCAAATCATCGATATATTAATTCTAGGACAAACCTCAGATGAGAGATGGCTCGTTTGAATGGTTCTCCTCACTGGTGAAGGCTGGTGGTTGTTGAGCCACTTCCTCGCCTCCCGATTGGTTGCTATATACAACTCCAATTGATTCTTCTTCGCATTGACGCAAACGATGCTTTATTGTTGTCGGAACAGAAAGCGCTATTGATTAGCCGTGTAATTGAAGTCTTTTCCCTTTCATTACTGTCTATTTTTTTTCCCTCTTGCTTTTCGCCTTGTTGTTGTTGTTTCTGCCACTGAATGCTGAATGAGAAATATGAATAACACAAAATTGGCTTGAAAGCCAACAACTGTGATGGAAGCAGGATGTTCACTTCTGTGTAGTATAGATAAAATAATCTGGAACAGCTTGGCTTTTGAATTTGCAAAATACGTGGCCCATTAGGAGGAGAATAATCTGTCACTTCACATAACAAAAGTATTAATTTAAATTTGTTGTGGTGGAGCTGTATTAAAGTCCCTGCTGCTGAGAAAACGGCTGAAAGAGAAACAAGGACTACTAACGGATAATCAACCAAAAGAAAGCGATGAGTGAGCAAAAATGTTCGAAATAATTCAGGAAGGAAACGATTGCTGCTTTGTTTCCCCCCCCCTATTTTGCAAAGCATTAAAATCACCAGTTGCATCGGCACCTCGCCGAGTAATTCATCGCCCACTGCAGCCAAATGCCTCGATTCAGTGTCGAAAAGTCAGGTCAGAGGCAGGTCACATTCAAACACAGATTAAACCAAACGCGGGTGTCAAAAAGCGAGAGTGGGCTGCGGATGTGAGCGTGCGCCGAGCGGATAATAAAAAAAAAAAAGAATCTGCTCCCGGTTGTGCAGATATTAGATGATCAGACAGCTGAATTGCTCCGGATGACGCCAGAAGCCCCTCGCAAGCAAAATCACCCACTCAAGTCCACAGCCCTCTCAACCCCGCAGAAGAGCTCAGGATGTACTTCACACACGATTACGCTCAAAAACAAGATGGCAACCAAGCGTGCAACCTGTCAGTTCTTGCCCACTCACTCATCCAGATCTGCTGCCGAATAGCAGAAAACTTTTTTTTTTTGGCTTTAACGAACATTGGTTCAGCTATTTAAATAGCGTGTGTTTCTTACAGTTTCCACATTTCAATCACATGGGAGGTCAACGCTTTAATCTTTTTTTTTTTTTTTCCTATATCAAATCCTCTAGCCAGTTTGGGAGGTAAGAGGAGTGGGAGGTCAACTTGTGACGGTTAAAATCTTTTGAAGTCCAGTTAATGTGAGGCAAGGAGCTGAAAGGGGATGAGAGGTTGGATAATTACACTAATTGCCCAGATTCCTGCTGTGCTCCACATGTGTTCAAAAAGCGTGTACCCCAGTGACCTCTTATATACAAAGATACCATGAAACACAGAGAAATTGGTGTTTTCGTCTTTCTGGAGGCCCCAGGATGTTAGAAAAGACATATTTCTGCCAACTTCCCACTTGTGGTGAAGAGCCAAGTGTCCTTTTATCTTGTGATGAGCATGAAATAACTTTCAAACAGTGTCAAATATTGTAGTGTTTCTTTTTGCATTTGGAAATGTTCATGCAGTTTTATAAGTAAAAATAGAGACCCAATAAAACACTGAAGTTGCCCTCACTGTGGTCAACAGAAGCACATTTCATTGGAGCACAGAAACAAAAATCCCCCCCCGCAGAAAGAAATTAAATCCTGGAGATCACAGGAGGCTATTTCTGACACACTGAAAAACTGCCCACAGACGAACCAACAACCAGGACACACAGAAGACAAACAATATATACCACGCCCACCAGGTGAAGACAATCACACACTCAGGCACAGGTGAAACACATCACGGCAGTAATCAGACACGAGGAGGGGAAGTCAAGGAGCCTGAAATAAAACGGCCCTGTTTACGCGTACCCAGGTTTTTACAAAATCATATATTTTCCTCTCGACATTGACAAAAAAAATTTTTTTATTTATACTGTGCGCATGAACACCTCGTTCAGAGCTACTACGAGCGTGCCAAACTCATAGGGGGCAGTGTGACAAGAAGCATGCGATGTGGCCACGTTTACATGTACCCAATAATTAGAAAAAAAACGGTGATGATTTTCTGCGTATGTGCCTCACATTTACATATAAACGCAGCAATGAACCCATGAAAACTAGGGCCACAGTGGAGATCTGGATAAACTCAGTGTCTCTGTTTTCACCGAAAGGAGGGTAGGAGGATATTTAGGTCACGATTTGTGACTTTTTTATTCCTGGATTCTGATTGTCTATTCATGCTTCTTGTTACACTGCCCCCGACTGGTTTGGCATGCTCATAGCAGCTCTGAACCAGCTGTATATGTCTGTCTGTTAATGAAGTTTTTTGGGGGCAAATATTTGTTTTTGTAAAAACACAATAACGAATAATTCCGTTTCCACTCCAACGCACAAAAGATATCATCTCGGCCTTTTCTGCATGTCGGCGACTCAAACCCCCTCTAACAACACGGACTCCCTTCACCTCTATGACCTCTGCTCTCTTTTCCTGGTAGAGAAATTCCTGGGTCACCGAGTCCACAGCTACGGCCAGCCGCTCTCCATCACCTTCACCTCCGAGGCCCCGGAGCTGCTCCCGGACCGCGTCTCGCTGCTCCTCCAAGGCTCCGGAATGGCCCTTTCTGCTGACCTTACACCCCATCCGGCGCTGGACTCCGACCCCGGCCACTCGCCTCGCCGCTCTTTCATTGTCAGGTACATGGATGGAGGCGTGCGCGCGTCAGTTTCACTGTTGTTTATGTTGTTTTTGATATCACCGCCGTCCCTCTGGAACACACACCGAAGCCTTCGCTCGGATGTCGGGATGATTGTTTGTTTTGGGTTTCATTTTCACCCGCGGCATCTCTCTGCCCCTCCCTCGGTTTCTTACTAAAATATGCTTAGAGTCCGCAAGAGAGGCGACAATCCGGGACGCCCGTGTGCCGATTACGGCTAACCCACATTGACTTCGCCGCCGCGGTGCCGGCAGAGCGTCAGGATATGAATACAGTGATGAGCCTGCTCTTTCACTGGCTGTCATGTAGATCTGGCAGGTGCAGAGCTGTGGTGTCGCATTTTCATTTTTTTTTTTTTTTTTTTTTTTTACATCGAGTCAGTGTTCTCACCCGACGGCGACATGGAGCATGCCAAGGAGCAGATAATGATCGGAAGAAAACAGCCAAACGTGCACCAAAATGATTGGAATGGAGGTAAAAGAGGACAGCAGACTGGGAAAAAAAAACATTACTTCAGTACTTGTAGGCTCTCAGTGGAGGAGAGGTGATCTGAGGTAAAGCCTTACTGAAGACACGAGAATGATGATTCTGAGAGTGCAGAGGTCACTCATCTGTTCAGCTCCGGGGGGGGTTGGCGGGGACGGCGGGACTTTGACTGGTGGGATGACTCGGTTGTCGCAGTGGAAAGTAAAGCTAAGTGGATTATAGCGACGGCATGCAGAGCACGAGATGGATCGGGGGGGACGGATCCATGGCCTGGAGGTACGATATGAGGGAGATGGTGATTTCTGCAGCATGATATGCCGACACTGAGGCTCGGAGTTACCTACAAGCTGCCACAGCTCCAGAGGATGAGACGGACACGTTATTGATCTCCATGAAGAAAACGGATATAAAAGAGATATAAAACTCGAAGGGCACTCAGAGAGGACACACATCCCTCACCTCCTCCATGATAGGTCATCCACTTTACTCCCATCTACTGGTTTAACGATGTATGGTTTTTAATTGGCCTGATTATGCAACATTAATGAGAGCAAAAAATATATTCTGACTTCTATGATCAGCTTTACTCCCTCAATTTATTTTTTTTTAAGCTTTTTCAATGTAGCCAAGATAAGAAAGTAAAGCTCAAGCAGAAAAGTAGCCACATCAGATAGCATAGCCCGACAGACCAGGGTGTTAAACTTCATTTCATTTCAGGGGCCTTGTACCATCTTGAGTGGGCCTCACCAGTACAATAGTACCATAATAACTTTGAAATTTAGACTTAAAATTTGTCTTTGTTATGGTGCAGGTTATAGGTGCTGGAAATCTCTATATGTAAAAAGCAAAACAATTACGACATAAAACGACTATGATTGTACCATGAAGCCAAATTTATTGATACATTCTGGTGCAAAATACAGTAAAATGTCCAAAATGGCAGTTTTGGCCCACAGCACTTAGGTTTGACCTGCGTTTAGGTCTGTTGATGTCTTTATCAGCAAGGGTTGATTTGAACCTTTTGCATTCACACTATTAGACAGATGGTCATAACGTTAGTGCTGATTACTGTGTCGCTTAGGTGTCATCTAATAAACCCATAGTGAGAAAGAGTATTGTTTCTTTTTTATTTCACTGTGTTGGGAGTACACGATATTATAAAGTTACTAAAATACCATTGATTTTAGCGGTTTTGAAGCTGCTGTCTTTCCTAAATCACCATTAGCTTCCTGAGGCTTTTCACAAGTTGGTACTTTCTTTGAACTGTTTTCTTCCCAGTTGTTCTAATACATAAAGAGTAATTTCTTTAAAATCAGGTGTTGTGTCCAGTCCTACATCACTGCCGAAAAGCATTTGTGAGACTTCATGAAAAATCACTGACTCAAACTGACCAAGAAAAGTTGTGTGCAACACCGTTTGACTTTCAGCTAACATACTGAACTTCATGAATGAACCAGCTATCGGCTAAAGTGTCACAACGGCGTTTCAAAGTGAGTTTTATTGTCAAATCTGCTGCACATGCAGACACAGAGTGGAGATGAAATCACATCTCGCTTGTCCTCCCACAGTGTATATAGAGAGTATCTCATCCAAAATGTAGTAAGAATATATGACTGGAGAAAATAGGCAAGAAAAGGAAAAATGCAACACGATTTAGAATAGAAGTTAATCACGTAAAAATGTGCTATGTCCAATATCTTATATATTCCTGTAATGTTCAATATCCAAAGTGCTATATTAATAAGATTAAAGCAATCACGAAGAAAGTAACTCTACCTTTTTACAGACAGACATCAATGTCAATTCAATTCAGCTTAAAAGTCGGCGATACGATCATAATATTACATGACATAACTGATGGCCACACTAATAAATGCAGGACACATGGAAGTGAAAAATTAGGCCTGATAAAAACCTCTTATGAAAGCCAGATATGCCTCAAAATAACATGCACAGAATGTTCTGTGTAGGTACAGAAAAGTGTGAAATCGCACTCCTATTCTCATCGTCCGGAAGTGTAAAGGTTGTTCAAGTAAATGGAAATATATCTCTTCTTTTTCCCATCCAGGTAATCGGAGACTAAGCAGAGACACACACACATACACATTGCATAATTTATGTGTGATTCTCTAACTTAATGGCGAAGTTAAGTTTGAATTAAATATGCCGTCTATATTTCTATTTTTTTTTTTTTAAATCTATGAGAGTCTGAGTTAAAATAACCCTGACCTACAGCGGCGCTTTGCTGTTAACAGCTGCAGTTTTAAATGTCTGAGTAGTCTCACTCACTCAGGTTGCTCTATAATGCATATTCCAGCCTCCCACACCTACAAATAGAGCCAGACTTGGCGTTTGTTGCAATCAGATCACATTTCCGTTCAAAAACATTCCAAATAAAAACATGGCCATTTTGACATTCCGCTGCTTCTCTGCCTCACGGTGAAATCGGAATTTTATTAGGCTCTGCAGGTCGGTGTGGTTTTAGTGTAATTCAAGGAAAACAGCACCTCTTCGAATGCCGCGGCAATCAAGAAGTCGGATGTGGCGATAGAGATAGCAAGCAATCAAAATCAAACTGTGTCACAGCTTCTGTCACACGGAGCTGGTGGTGTTTACATTGCTTGTAGCTGGCAGTCTGCTGTTTTTGTTTTCTTCCGCCGTCTCTCCGCGAGATTATATTCTTATAGTCGTGCGTATGTCATCCGTAATAGTTTGTTTGTGCTGCGTTGCATTTGATTAGCGTCTCAATTCGGGGGAAGCTGAGAATAAGGAAGTGCTCGAGATGTCGCCCGCCTGCCAGAGTGAGTGTTGTGACCCACGGTTTGTTTGCATTAGCGTCACAAAAGTCCACAATGAGGCATTTTTATTGTTTGCGTTTCGCTCTCCGAGGAAAACCGTGAGAAACGCTTGTCTCTGTTTGAATGGGATTCAAAAGGAGATCTTTGTTATTATCCCTGAAATTACTTACAATAAAAGAGATCAATTTCTCAAGAAATGAGTATATATATATATATATGACAGGACAGTGCAGGTAGCGAACAAACAGCAACACTTACACTTTAAATGGAACACTAGACTTTATTAGACTAGACTGAAGTGCTCAGTAGAAGGCATTTTACATTTAGACAGGCCAAAGTAAGTCAAAGTAGTGACTCATTGCACGTAATGGAGTGAGCATTCAAGAGCCATTTACTAAAATCCTTTGTCAAGTGCGCTAAAATGCATGTTCACGAAAATAGATTTCGCAAATGATCAATTTAGCATCGTGGACCAACAGGAATATTGAAATGAGTGTTTTGCAAACACGAGGCCCTGTTTACAAGAAAATTATCTGAAACTACGGACAGGAAAACAAACAAACAAATAAAAAAAAATAAAAAAAGCAAATTGTAGTCTGAAAAAGGAGTAGAATGAAGTGGACACTTTTTATTTCCTACCCATTTGTAGCTTTTGACTAATATTATTCCATAACTATTTTTAACATCATATTACTAAACATTTCATTGTGCATTGGAGCATGCATATACATACAGAGATATATACACAGAAATATGTTTAAATCATGCATATATATCAACATATGCTACAATATTGGATTGGATGGACTGCGAAGCTCCCGCAAATACAAAATTAAATGTGATACCATGGACTTGGATGTGTTGGTGGAGGATCTTTTAAAACTTATCAGAGTATTAGAGCAAATAAATCTGAAGTAAAAAAAGAAGAAGAAAAAAGAAAAGAATATGGGACATGATCTGTAATCTGTTTTCTGGATGAAACCCAGAGACATTCAAAAAGTATCATTACATCTTAGACTTTTTTCCTTTTTCTTGATTCTATTTGTGATTTGGTTTTATGTCTTTTATTATGCTGCCATATTTTATTTAACTATTGATTATTTTATAGGTAGCACTATGGGATTTGCTCTGAAAAGTAAAAAAAAAAAGAAAAAAAAAAAGTGATTTCAAAATAAAAATGTATTATCACTTCTGTTAAATTCCAAAGCGATACTGTGTGTCGAGCTTAATGCACTTGTGATTTTACAAGTTCCAGCTAAAAAGCTCACGAAGCAGGAATTCTTCTGATGCGCACATCAATGAAAATCTGCAGCAAGATGTTTAGTCTGAAGAACGCCAATGGAAGTGGACTAACTCTTTTTTTTCTTCTTTTTTTTTACTTTCTTAAGTTGAATACTTTGGCAAATGGATTGTGCCAGCAAACTGCTCACAAAGTAGAGTTTGTTAATCAGACTCAACCTGCCAAGTGAGACTACACTTTAAGTGAGGAAATAGGCACCAGCAGGTTGAATTGGGCAGATGAAGAGGCATTTTGCAAAGTAACAGCTTGAAACTGTGTTCTCCTTCGAAGCGACAATGGAGAGAAAGTGACACTGTGAATTCTGAAGATTACCTCTTAATTCAACTAAATCAAACTACCTTATATTAGCTTTGGCTCTGTGTTAAATCACTTTTTCCAGCACGATAAAGCTTGCACGTCCTTTACTTGCACTATAACTCAGTTGGAAAGAGATACTTTTTTTATGCTTAGTATTTGTAGCAGGAGCAATCAAATCCACCAGAAAGGTTTTTTTTTTTTTTTTTTTTAATACCTTTGAATGTGTGGGCTTTTGTATGGAGCAGCATGAAAGGGAAATAATATGAACCACTCCTGATCGGTTCATTCTGGACCAAGGTTGCTCATGATGTCTTCATCACCTTCAATAGCATCAAGACTCTTAACAGAACATGTCGTCCATCACAAAATGGAATATTCACATTCATACTTTTCACGAGCCTGTTGTGATGTCAGCCCAACCTGTTGTTCATGCTGACCCTCGGCTATTTTAAAGATGGACCACTGCCACTTTTTTTTTTTTTTTTTTTTTTTTTAACTTCACAAATTTCTTTACCTGATCGCGTATCTCGCTTCCGCTTGCTCTCGTTGGTCCACATTGTGGTTCTTCCAAGTCTCATGATCTCATCCATGGTGAAGTGTTCAATCCGTGGCCAAAGACTGAGTGGAGGCGGCCGAGCAGGGCTGGACACTGGTGTGACGGCCTGTGGGGGACGCGTGAGCCCAATCGGTCATGTTGTTTCGGAGGGACGTCATCAGGCCCGTCAACCTGGGGGGGGGTGGGTACAGCCGGCCCTGGCCTCCACCATGAACCTGTCCAAAACCCAAGGCTTAAGTCATTCACTCTATTTTTGCTCTCTTCCCCCACTCGGCCCACCGTCTCCAAGCCAGTAAATCCTCCTCGTCCCACTCGGCACCTCCTTCACACTTGTTTTGCTGCGATTTGTCTTCGGCGAGGCTCGTGTGTTTCTATCTTTAATTCTACTCCTAAGCACCCACAGGCCAACTTAACTACCAGCCTGAGAAGCCCTCATCTTCCCCAACGGAGGATTTGATTTCCTTTGTCTTCCAGCGAGACACAGAAAAATCTAATTACAGGATCCGCCCGCAAAATTAACATGTCACGCAGCCGGGGAGTCCTGCATTGTCCTCTCCTGACCGTGTCCTGCAGAGCCTCCACATGTACGCGGCATGCTGCGCAACAATTGCAAAGCTCCTCCTGAAAGGCATCCAACAAAGACATGTTTAAAAAAGAAATTCAAAGAAGCTGGAGAGAAAGGTACCGGAGGCTGCAGCCCTCTGAGTGTGTGTTGCACTTTGCTCGGGGAAGGGAGCGGCGCTGGTTCAGATGGGGAATGATTAAAGCATGAGCAAAGAGCCGGCCAGGAATCCTCAGCGAGCGGAGGGCCGATTTGATGGATGCTGCACCGTATGAACTAACCGTGTTGGTTTGGGGTTGCAGTGAAAGGCTGTGCACAGCAGTCGGTCGTCGAGAATTCCCGCTATGGCTGTTGGCAGTTTGGGCAGGAGCGAGTATACTTGTAATGTCAGCAGTGCTAAAAAAAAAAAAACCCAAAAACCTGAATTTGATGAAATTCGGTCAGAGCTGTGGCAGAAAATGCATGTTGGATCAATGAAAGAGGACATATCCTATAAGCGGTTTTTCAACGCTCTTAATTGGAGTGTGTCATTTAATCACTCTAAAAGTAGTGAAATCAATCAAGGAAGCTGAGGATGCGTGGTGTGTAGTGGTTCGGTCGTCTTGCCTCACAGTAAATCCCTGGTTTGAGTCCGGCCTGTCTGCGTGGAGTTTGTATTCTCTCTCTGTGCATGCGTAGGCTCTTTCTGATTTCCCCCTAAACGTTCCAAAAACATGCATTTGAGGGTAACTGGTGACTCTGAATCGCCCGTTAGTGTGTGTCTATCAAAATATAACAATCGACGTGCAAAACCCTTCAAGGACGAAGTATACTGAATGAAGCAGATGCTGCGTTGAGAATACAGGGTGGTCACGCCAAATACTAAACTCTCTCTTTCTTCAAATGTGAGAGTTTGAAGAAAGATTAAAAGAAACAGCCTATTAACACATCATTTTAAAAAAAAAGATTATTTTAGCTATTTTTCCCTCGACACAAGCCTAATATTTTAGCACATTATTGTCGGTGATAAGTGGCAGATTCTAATTAAAAGGCATGAACTCATGAACATCATAAGTTTTGAATGTGTTTTATTTGGCTCTATCGATCTATCGGTCCATCTGTCTATCTAGATATAGTCCGGATATTCAATCAATCAATCAATCTTTATTTATATAGCACTTTGTATACATTAAAGCAACACAAAGTGCTTCCACAAGAATTAAAAACAGTGCCCCCTTTGTGCATTATTTCTTGCAGCAGACACAATTGTTTTCCCCTCACAGTGACAGAATTATAGAATAGAATAGAATAGAATGGAGCAGCTTAATCAATCCCAAGACCAAATTCTGTACAGTAATAATGCCCAATAAATAACAAAATATTAAAAGGTAAATATTAGTATATTTAAGCTGCTTCAAATAATGATTGTGATTTAAAATCCAAGTTAAACAGACCATATTTCTAAAGGAAATAAACTAAAGGAGTAAAAATTCATGCTCACACTGTACACTAGTAGTAGATTGTCTTGTTCCAGATTTCTTCCAACGTTTCCTTTGGAAGTTACATTATTCTTTTGTTGTAGAGAGGATGGAGTTGGAGGTGTTTATTTAAAAAACAAACTATAGTTAGTTAGGACCTGTAACAGTCATGAGGATCTTATATTGCCTTCATTACGCATTTCTTATATGAATTATTACTGAAACCTAAGGTTGTGATGATGCAGTTTTATCCAGTGGACTTTTCAGCCCCTATTACACATCGTACCCTGGGTTTGTTTATCATTGAACTTTTCATTAAAAGTCCATTAAAAGACCAATTTGTGAAACTTCATTAAGTGCATGGTTGCTTGGAGGTACGTGGAGAATTTTGGACAACAAACACATTTTAGATCGGGGAACACATGCAGCCAAATTTCACCTTGAATGGGTCGGAGCAGTACGATACTACTATAATAACTTTTAAATGTACTTTGGCCTTGTATACATGATGAGATTGTGTATATTTGCATAAAGCCTAACAATTACAATGAAAAGTGAAAACTTTCTCAACACTAAGCCAATTTTAATTGTATAAAATACAATGAAATGGCCAAAAGGTTGTTATACAGTTGTTGAATGTTTGTGATGCTTTGTCTCTGCTTCTCTTCAGATTTTTCTTTTATCCAATGTTTCCTTTGAAATTCCTACAATTTGCTTGGTGGTTTGGTCCTATTGGAGCCTCCTGTGGGACGGTTTTTGTTTGACACCTCTGAATTAACAGATCCAGAGCAGAACTGTCATAATGGTGGAGGAATCTGAATTTTTTTTTAATTTGTAATTTTTTAGATTATTATTATTTTGCTTTTAGGTTTGTTTTCTTCAAACTTTTTCATATTCTTTATTCAGCATAAATAGTTAAAAACCTGCTGCCTGCTCCGGTTGAAAACAACAATCTGATTTGTATAAATCATTATTAATCACGTCCCAGTTCCACCCCGGGCTTTTGCACTTTGTTTACTGCTGTTGATTTGAGGCCGTCTTTCAGATGCAAAAAACAAAAACAAAAAAACAAAACAAAACAAAAACGTGTAAATATTTTACTTAAGTTGACAAGGAGACTTTGAATGCATCAATAATTTAGCTCCCTTGAAGAAGGCGGTGGCGTCGGGCCACGCCGCTCCTCCAGCCCGTCTTCGTCCGCCTCTGGCCTGTGCCCCCCCCCCCCCCCCCCCCCCCAAATTTCTTCCTCGACACTCATGCTTTACTGTCTGCGCTCCAGTAATGAGTCTCCCCTCAGCACCCACAGCCCCGGCTGAAGAAGCCCATCGGTTCTTTTTTTCCCCCCCCCGTAGCTCAGGGACAGAGACCACCATTAAATTATCTCCTCAAGAGAAGTTCTACACAGATCTCATTATACACTTCTGGTACATGTAGAGATACACCATGCTCCATGATGTGCAGCATTACCCCATGCTCCTGCTCCTTCCCTCTTCCTACTTAATGTCACGCACACATTTACACGACTGGGTTTAATTTACAATAACAATCAGATGCACGGGCATTAAAAAAAATATTGCAATAAAATAAAAATTTTAAAAAAGGGAAATATGTGCCGCTAAGTGCTTTACTCAGAAAGCATGAATAGAAATGAGCGAAAACACTGACTCCTGACATCTCTCTTGACTGACAGCGTCTGCATTCATGGATGGTAAATATGTTAACCTGCTAAGTGCTTCTATGTTCCCACCTGATGCGGAGATCGCCGCACAATCAGATGAAGGAAAATTATATGGAAGCTGGGGGATTCGGGAAGGGAATTGGTGAGAGGAGGAGGCTGGATGGCTTATATAAGGTAGCATCCGTTCCTCTCTCACTCTCTCTCTCTCTCTCTCTCTCTCTGATGTTCCCTCTGTTCACTTTCTGTTCCCTTGAAATCAGTGGGCGGGGAGGTTTTATTGCCTGGCTTGTTGCTGTGTGAGCCGACGCCACGTAAGCAGAATATGTATGCCATAAAGAATCACCGTGATGCCCCGCTTCTCCTCCACATTAAATCCATACTGTACACTCTCCACATATAGTAGGTCAGTAGTGCCGCTGATTCTCGCAGCCTCAAATTGCCAGAAGAAGCCTTTCAAGAATATGCTGAGAAAAGGGAGACGCTATTATGCAGCAGTAAGCAAAGTCTAGCAAAGCATCTGGAACTCTGCTAATTTCTGACATGTTTTGAAAGTTCAGTGTCTTTGATCATATAGATGAGCGCCCACGAAATATAGAGAGCAGAAAGGAGAGTTTGTTGAGAATTGAAAAAAAAATATATATTTTTTTTTTTTTTGTGGCTATAGGTGAAGAAAAACATGGAATTACTATGTGCCTGGCTAAGCCTGTGATTTATTTATGATACAAAGGCCCCTCCAGTCAAAGGCCGAAAACTTTCAATTTTTGTGGTGCACAGCACATTTTTGCACGCTGTTTGAAAATAAGAAAATTCCTGATTTAAGTATATTCCAAAACTCATGGATCATGCATAAGTCGACTTTCGGTTCTGGTCACAAAATAGATGTCCGAATGCAACATCCATCCATGAATCCATCTATTAATCCAACATACCCATCCTCTCATCCATACCATTTTATCCAACCTATTGCCTGATTAAATATCAGGATGTACGTCTAACAATGGATACATATATTTCGCGCGCACACGTGTGCAATCTAACCTACAGACAGATCTCCTGACATATGCTCAATTCGTATCTTTCCGACCTGCTTTTACAATATGAGTCTGTTTACGGGTTCCTGGTTTGAGGACCAGGACCTACGGCGAGGCCTCGTTCTGTCACTATGGCCCACATTTGGTGAACGGCCAGCCGGGCGGCCTCAGGGTCACATTCTGTCACACATTCTTAATTTAGGTTTTAATTAGCTGATGATTTTACATAATTTTGTATTCGTCTTTTTCTAATGTAGTCAATGTTTTAGCTTGAGGAGTTGATTATTTTACTTACTTTAAATTTTTCTTATCTTTCTGACGTAGCCAATGTTTTAGCTCATTTTCTTTTCTTTTCATTCATTGATTCATTTTATAAGCTCTTATTTATTTTACTCCAGCGTTTCCTCATGGGGGCGCCCCGCACGGGGAGATCAGTCTGGTCTCCCTGTTGGGGGCATTGTCGAGGATGGTGTTTTCTCTCCTGGCTCATTCTTACGTCATTTTTTTGGGGATATTATGATACAGTGTGTGTTCATGTGTGTGTGATCAGTGGTGTTCCATGTTGGGTAAAACTTCATTGATGCTGTTTTAAAGAAACTTAGAAATCCCGATTGCTCGTCACATCACTCATTGCATTAAACTCCGATGAACCAACCGCAAAACACACAGCCTGAAAGCATCGACCTGTCTGAGTGTGCAATTTAGCATTCTTTATACTGAATCTTAGTAAACCCTTGAGCTGACAGATATTTTGGGACTTTTTGATGAAACTGAAGCACATGGAGAAAACGTACATGCACATAATGACAACATGAAAATAAAATAGAGAGACAGCAATGAGAAAAAGCAGATACTTGAATACAAAATGCTGAACGATGAAAAGCTATTGCGATACATTTATACTTTACAAACGCATCACAACGAGTATAAAAAGTAGAGTACTTCGGTATTCATAGACTATGTTTGTAAGTATGCAGCCATTAGTAAAATGAGTTGTGTTTGGCTGTCTTGCCTCGTCTGTCTGATACGTAAAATTAAAAAAATTAAAAGTGCATGATTTAGATTAGTGCACGTGTAATTCAATTTCTACATGTGTAATATCTTCGGTGTGCATACAGAGATCAGTGCATGCTCACAAGGACCTGCGAATGTCTCTTCATCTCCACCTCAGGAAAGCCTCTCGCTCGGCTCTTTTTATGAGCAGATTTTGCTCCCCTGCTGTGGTATGGATTCAGCCATAACTCTGGGCTTTCATGGCCCTCAGCGTAGACTGGAAGGCTTTGTGGGTTTTGGTCTCCACTGTACAGCCTTTATGACACAAGCGAGCATCGCTGTGATAGTGCTCAGTGATACAGAAACTGGATCGGACTTGGCCTGAACAGAAAAAAAAAAACGCACAAATCTCTACCAAAGCAGGAAAATGGCAAAAAAAAAAAGTCAACTCGTAAAGACAGAGACACTTACAGGCACCTGTTCTGTGCACAGATTTCACCACACACACTTTCTGTTATAATTGTATTACGCGTGCACACATTTTAGGATGCAGATACGAATCTCATTAGAGACCCACAAATCTCATTAAGCACACAAATTAGACAAACACATAAGTTTGCACACGCGTGCACAAGTCATTTTATTGCTATAATAGCCCCATATAAAAATAATGAGCCACCTTAGCATCTGTATACTTACACGATGCAATGATTCAAGGTGTAATTAGTGTTCAGACTGATACACTGACATGTATTTTTTTTATTTATGTATTGCATGCTTAACCCCTTGGTAACTCCTCATCTCTCATGCTGTTCCCGTCCCACTCCTTTGCTTACCTTGTACCGTTATCTGTCCCTGTCTATCTAAGAGTACTTATGTGTGTGTCTGTGTGTGTGTGTGCGCATGTGTGTGTCCTGTATGCTTTTGGGCTTTTCTCTCCTGATGATCTCCTCTCATCCTCCATGGAGCAGGCTTAATTACAACGCGGCTCTCCGCGCTCTGCTTGGTGCTGATTAAAAGGGACACTGATGCTCCATAGGGAAAGCATGACTGGGAGTTTGTTCACTTTCATGCGCGCTCCGCTTATCGCTGTCTGGCCGGCTCCATTACCATGGCTTTGAGGCCCAGTTTGTAATTGCCTCTCTTTATTACTGTGCCTACATGTCAGGCCAGGGAACAAGGACCCGCCGCGTCAAGAGAGACTGTGTGGCAAGCCGGGCATTCTCACACACACACAGACACACACAGTTTACACACAGCATGAGTGTTTATGTGTGAAACCCAAGCTACGCACGAAATAAAGCATTCCTAAAGTGACTTAGAGCCACGCTGAGAAGAGCTGGCCTAATAAATTAGAGGCCATTGAAACGCCCAAAGTAATGAAAGGCCTGACGGACACCGATACGGTTAACAAACTAAAGGTTTCACGCTGTATTCTTCTCGAGTCATTTATAAAAAAAATGGAGGTTTCTATTTTGTAAGTGTGTGGCTCTTTCAATTACAGTGCCTATTTTAAACAGGGTCTATAGTTCAGGACAAAAGCTTTTCTTTTTCTTGTTTTGTTTTGCATGAATCTGCAGCAACTCTGCCGAATAAATGCTGACATCATGCTGAACACTAAGTTTAACATGCTCTACTTCTAACTAAATTATTCACGTCTCTGTAGTTTTTGCACTAAATAAGATGGTCTGGTCAGGCTACATGTAAATGTTGCTTTCTTTATTGCTGATGTGTTGACTAAATCGAATTATTTGTCTGATAATAGACCAAGATGAAAGCTAAAAGATTTCAAAAAAAAAAAACGAGAACTCTTTGGAGGACAGTCAGCATTTTCAATATAGTTGTAGTCAGTAAGGGTTTAGAAGATGAGCCCCTCTTCACAGAACAGAACATGTCAGAACAGCAATACAATATAAAACTAGATAAAAGTTCAATATAAAGCATATAAGATGATAACAAGGCAGTATTACAACAGAAAAACTAATATAAACAAGAAAGAAGGTCATTCAGGGCCATAAAGTCACTTAAAAAGTAATTCAGAGTGTAATAATCCACAACACAGAAGAATAGCTTTAATTGCTTGATTCTGACACTCAAGTCTCTCAAAGCAAACAGGATATTGGAAAAGAACAAAGAACACTTTCATGTTATTTTGTAAACCTTAAATCACTCTGCAGATCGATATACTTAAAATCCAAGCACTGCGTTGGGAAGGTATATATTTTTTTTTTAAATCGAATTGGAATCAAGGGCAAAAGTTCTGATTGGGACATTGCGTCTCGAACTTCCCTTGAATTTGTCTTCTTTCAGTTGTTTTGCTCTTTAGAGGAAAGACCATGGCGTTTCTGCTGACTTTCATTTGTAAGAATATGTCCCTGTGAAATCCAACATCACCTGGTAACTGCAGAGAGAAAGAAAAAAAAAATCCATTTTTTTCATTAACACCTTAATGGTATTTGTAACTCCAGAGATAATGACTTATTTGCAAGTGAAAGCCTCCCAGGACCGTATTAATGGTTTTGCCACGTTCTAATCAGGCGGCGCGGCAGCACATATTCACAGGCTTGCCAAGTCTTTACTGTGTTTGGTGCACAATAAAAATCGCATGGGCGTATTTCTCAACGCCGCTTGCTCCTCACCTCTGGGAGCTTCACACAATAGTAAGAAAAAAAACTAAAAAAGTAACACAACATCCGCGGTGTGGGAGCTGACGCAGCAGCTGTCACCAAGATGGAAAGAACGGCGTGACACCGGGGGTAAAACAGGCAGAAGTCAGCTGTACTGTCTAGATTTGCAGAACATCCTTCAGCAGCTGGTAGAGCTCAATGATCAAGACTCGGAATTTATGTTGAAGTCAGCACATTTACATCTTTAAAAAAAAAAAAAAAAATCCTCTCCACCCCCTGCACAGTATGCAGTCGAGCTTTAGATCACCAACCAGGGAAATCAGAGGAGAGAGAAAAAAAAACGAGAATCCAAACACGTGCATAGCAGGGAATTCCTTATCTTCTTAGCAGTTGCCGGCAATTGCCGTACAAACCTCTCCAGTTGTTGATAAGTCTGCCACACAAACAAATTTACAAAAAAAAAAAAAAATGCTATTCCCCTGGTTTTTAATCATAGCCTGTGCATGCACTAAGAGGAATTCTGTGAGTGATGTTTTCTTAAATTAATTTTTTATTTTTATTTCGTCTTTTCATTTCAACAGACTTCATGAAATCGAGGGGAGGTTTAAACCTTCGCTGTCCGCCTTTGAGTTCCAGCATCTCCTATACAACCTGACAGCGCTCAAAATCAGCAACGCCGGAGGGCACAACTGTAAGTGTTGCTGTTTGTTCGCGTGTCCACACATTGCAAAACACAGAATCTCACAGCTGCCTGTCTGCTACCTGCACTGTCCTGTCATTTATATATATATATATATATAGTCCCTGCTTTATTCTTTTTCTCTTTAAACATACACAAATGTCTTCAATACAACTTCAAAAGCGAGGTTGTATACATGGTGGGATTTGTGATGAAAGCAGTCGGCTGGGGGTTTGCGGTTTGGAGGCATGAAGACAACTTTGAAAAAAAAAAAGAAGATAATATAAATTATATTGGGAAGAGCTAAGCTTTCAGCTTTGCGTTTTCGAATTGCGTGAGTTTTACTCTCAATACGTGAGAGGTGACACTTCTTCTCATAACTTAGATTTTAAAATACATTTATATGATGTGTCCGTTCTGCTGGCGAAGGAGCTTTTATCACGATGCAGGGGAGATAAATCTCACCCTACGAGCGGTAAAAATAATAAAGCAGAAGGAAGGATACATAAACTGGTGGGAGGTATATCCCGCTTATCAAGGCTGTGAGAAGAGAAGTGGCCTTTTTGCTGCAGATGGTTGGATGGTAGAAAAGCCTGCATATCACAGTCAATAAAAATGTATGGATATATATTTTTTTTTTTTTCAATTAATGATGAATAATATTTTAAGCAGAAACTAACACAAAATGTGAAAAATGCAGCAACATTTTTTGCTAAAATTAGCTCAGTGTTTATGTTCAGGGACTATTTCTATTTTTTTCTGGCACAACCCACACAATAAATAAATAAATAAAATAAAAAAATGTTTTCCCAGATGTTTGTAACTTGTTACCGAAATCCAGCTCATATTTTTTTTTTTATTATTAATTAATTTTAATCATGTCCTTCCTCTCTTACTGTGTGATAGTCTGCCTTATAATGAACAGGTAGAATCTGAGCGGCATTACTGTGGATTAGGGCGTTGAGAAGCCCGAACAGCTGGCCAGAAATCACCAACTCTCTCACACTTACAAACACCAGTTTAATTCGTTGCGCGGCGCAGGCATTCTGACACACACACACACACACACACACAAACACACAAACACACAAACACAATGTGTAGCAAAACCACCATAACACGTTTGTCCAAACACAAACAGAGACAGTCATGCATATTCTAACAAACTGTTTTCTTTTCTTTTCTTTCTTTCTTTAACCCACCCACATTGAACGTGCTTGCCAGAGTCGAGCACACAGTTTACGCTGCATCTACTGCACATTATGGGGGGGGGGGAGAAGAAACCTTGTTAATGATTTGTGTTTGGTCTCAGGCTCATTCTCAAACAGTGTTAGAAGTGTCTCATCGCTGCAGGCTGCACACCAAACTTTAATATCAAAACCCCATAAAGCTGTCCTCTCATCAGGCTACGCTCTCCTCACATTCTCCTTTACGCTTTAAATCTCTCTTTGCACTGCGGAGACTCTCTCAGAACTGAATTTAATGACTGCATCGTCTTAAAGCTGTAACGGCAGGCTTAGACAGCAGCCACAGAAAAGACCTTTCTTTTTTTTTTTTTTCCTTCCCCCCCCCCCACCACAAAGAATGACTTTTTGAGCAGCGAGCATGGCAATATGAGAAGTCTATGAAAAATCAATGGTTAATGGTGTAATGTACAGGTGCCTAAAGGGGCCTTAGTCTCCAATCTGCTGGGCTGCGTTGAAAACATTCAAAGGGGAAAGCAAAATCGTGACTGCTCTGCCAAGGTTTCCCGAAAAAAAAAAAAAAAAAAGATTGATGGAGTGAACTTGCACAGCGTGAACTAAAATGAAACGTTTCTAATCGACTGAAATATGGGCTCCGGTATCTGAAATCTCTTCTAATTGCACATTTCCCCCGTCGAATGGGCTGGTAGAATTGGGAAGTTCATGGAGAGTAAAGGCCAAGGCGAGTCGTGTCGAGGGAAGAGGACAGACTTTAGCCTTCTCGGTGATTATTCCTCAGAGGTGCAAATGAACTGGGTTTCATCACCGCACAAAGGGAGGGCTGGATCAGGCAGAAAAATCCGAGGTCCATCCTCTGCTCCCTCATACTCACCCCTTGCTGTGTTTATACTCTCAGATCAGTACTGCTTGGTTCATTTCTCTTCTTCTGGCTGTTATTATTGTTTTATGTTCACAGCATACTGATCTGTCTGCTTGCTTTTTTGCTTTTCCGTCAGTCCATCTTTGATTGGTATGTCAGTCAATCAGTTGGTTGATCAGCATGTTTATCTATCCATCCATCCATTCATCCATCCATCCATCACCCAGTGTGTCTTCAGTGATCGTAGGCGAAGCAACAGACCAGGAACAAAAGTCATTTTGTGTTTCTGCGGCCATGGTTCAGAGAGTATATGGTGAGAGGGATTCGGGTTCAGGATGGCCTGCCTCCATCACTATTCATGAGAGGAGAGACGGATCTTGAGGCCCCACAGGAACTGCACGTTTGACATACCTCCACCGAGTCTCCTGTCTCCTTTTCTTCTCGTCTTGCTCTGCTGCAGTGATTTATTCATTTGCTGTATCAAAGAGTCCCTGGATGACGAGTGTACGTGTGTGGGCACGTGCAGGCACAAGAGTGCGTGCGTGTGTGTGTGTGTGTGTGTGTGTGTGTGTGTGTGTGTGTGTGTGTGTGTGTGTGTGTGTGTGTGTGTGTGTGTGTGTGTGTGTGTGTGTGTGTGTGTGTGTGTGTGCATTCAAGTGAGCATTAAGTGTGGCATTTATGAGAATGTGGGTGGATGAATCTGTTATTGTGCGTGCGTGCGTGCTTATATGTGTGTGTGTGTGTGTGTGTGTGTGTGTGTGTGTGTGTGTGTGTGTGTGTGTGTGTGTGTGTGTGTGTGTGTGTGTGTGTGTGTGTGTGTGTGTGTGTCAGACAGTAAACTATAAACACAGGCCAGAACCTGTAATGAGACAGGGAGGGAGGGACAGCACTGCAACAAATGCTAATAACCTGCTGCTTAACGACACACACACACCCACACACACACACACACACACACACACACACACACACACACACACACACACACACACACACACACACACACACACACACACACACGTCACACAGGGAAAGGCAGCTATCCCAAAAACTTTAACACACCCCTGAGACAAAAATGACTACGGTAGTTTACTACAATTTTTTATTTATTAAAATTTTTTGTGAGCATCAGTTTCTCTCTAATATTTACTCCCCTCTTCTTTCCTCCCCCCCAGACACATCACAGCTTGCAGGGGTGACCCTGATCTCTGCTTTCATCCCCTCTGGTCCTGCCAGTCCTGCAGCCCCTTGGGTGGAATCCTGCTCCTGCCCTCTTGGTTTCACCGGCCAGTTTTGTGAGCAATGCATCTCAGGATTCACCCGGGAAGACCCGAGCAGAGGGCCTCTCTCACCGTGCGTACCCTGCAACTGCCACCAGCATGGGAGCTGTCATCCAGAGACAGGTAATAAGCGAACGCTTTGCATTATATCTGGCACGCACACATATCCGTGTTCAAATCATAAATCTAGAAGACGTCAGGAAGCCAAAACAACTCCGGCGCCACTTCACTGGCAACTCATCAATAACGTTTCTGTTTCAGTGACTCCGGCTGATGTAAAAAGCCCAAATTGAAGAACAGTTTAAATCTAAGGGTTTTCGGGATGTGCCGGCTGCACAGGGGCGCAGTGGTTACTACTCTTGCTTTTGTGGAGTTTGCACATTTATCCTGCGTTCGCAAGGTTTTTGGTTTTTTTTATTTTTAGTTGTCCACATACTCCCGTAATACAAATTAGTGTAAAGATGTTTGCCGATGGTGAAATTGTCATAAATGTGTATTTGAAGCCCTGTTTACTCGACAACATGAAGAAGATGAAGACGTTGGATTGTTGCGGTGACTCTCATCTATAAAACTGCCCAGTCCGAGGAGAATATGAACTGGGAGTCATGACACGACACTTGATGTAGAACTATTCACGACAGGCCATGGTGTGCAGGCGCAGCAGTTGCATTTTCTAAAAAGTTTCGTTTTCAGTGGCTGTGAGAACCGTGGTTGTGCACACAGACCTGCAAAATGCAACGACAGTTTTCATTAACAGAGCCTGAGTTTGCATGGTCGCAGCCAATGCCAGCTGCAGAGGTCCATGACCCAGAGGGCGGATTTATTCATTTCACTTTGCATGTGTTTTGTAGGTGTTCAACTGAGAGTAACACCATGATGATTTCCTGTGTTTGACAACCTGTTTACAAAAGAGTAATCAGCTGAAAATGGCATCGCCTCTCTTCATTTTTGCCTGTGTTCACTGTGAAGTGACTGAATGGTGCATCATGCATTAACATATAATCCTCCCAGGACTTTGAGCCATCTGGGGAGACACGCCCCAAATTCCATATACATGAAATTATTTTACACGTCTATCACACACAATTTTCACTACTCCCGTTGTTCGTGGCGTGTATCTTAAGCTTGCCACTGTTTATATACACACACAAACCTTCACTGGATCAGACGTTTAATCAAATGATATAGAAGATAGATTGATGGGTGGATGGTAATATTTCACAATACTACCTTCAGTTTCCAAGTTGTGGGGAGTACTTTTCAATAAAGGATGCAGCGTGAGTTCTCCGGGGACTAACACAAATCTTTCAGGTCCCACACTCTCTTACTCGGGGATTCTCAGTCAATAAAACAATGATTACCACGAGCAATAAAAGATGGAATCAACAAAAGATGTCGACGACAAGGTGAGGTATGTTTGATACGGCTTCCATTTACCATATTAAAGGAAATATGTTGTCATACGTGTGCCATGCTATAAATCTACAAGCACAAATCAAGGACGTCGGGTTTACGGTGACACATTTCTCCCTCACAAAACCCACTTGAAGTAATATTGCTTATATGTAAGCAGCAACTACTTTGGAGTGTTTTCTGATAAGCGGTAGCACATGGATTCGGGTGGAAACGGACTGAAATACAGTGAAAGCTTGATGGCAAATGACCTATTTCACAGTGAGATGCTGGACTTTGTACCTTGATTGAATCTGAGAAAAGACTCCTACTGAAATCTTCTTCATAAACCCAGACGACTCTCCATCACGTACAGCAGAATTTTTGTAATTACGATTTTTTTTTAAACGACACTCCAGTATTTTCTCTGCAGATACAGTTATTCGCTGTGATCAGCCATAACATTATGAAAGCTGACAGGTGATGTGAAGAACACTGATTTTGATGGTACCTCGGTTGATGTGCGAGAATCAGGGGGGGGGGGGATGGACAAGCACGTTTGACGAGGCCTGTGATGGCGAGACGACTGGATCTGTGGCGCTGTGGCTCTTGTGGGACTTTCTCAGCTTGAGGTGGTCTATCAAAAGTGATGGGAGGAAAAATGACACGCACCACCTAAGCATTGTTAGGTGATGGTGCTGGCTCTCTTTATCAAGATAATGTGTTCTGCCACAAAGTAGAGAACGCTTCAGGAAAAAGGCTTGAGACATTGACTTTGACCTCCCAAGATCTGAATCCAATAAAGTATCAGGCCCTGATGACAAAGTGAAAACGGTGCATTTAACATCACAATACCAGAATAAACAGTGGTTCTATACCAGAGGTGTCGAGTCGACCCCTGCCTTGATGGATCAGGGCCGTTTAAGAGGGAATGATTGTGAAAGTATTTCTAGGTCAACTGAAAACATGCATGCTTCACATCAGAACAACTTGGTCTTTTCGGATCATTGAGTCCAAAGTTGTAATGTTACAGTGTTATAGTGATGAGAGCAATGAAATAGTTCCAGAATAGCCTTTGAATCGTATTGAAAACGTCTATATTCTCCCAAATCCAAACAATTGCGACTAAAAATTACTATAATCTCAACATGAAGTCCAAATCCAATTATAACCTTTGGCGCAAAATACAGTGAATTATCCCAAAATCTATAGCTGCTGCTAAAAGCTTTTTTTTTTTTTTTTTAACTCACCCATGGCAGCATGACTTTGAGGCGAGTTTGACAGGAATGACTCAACAAGCTTTCATGCTAGGATAATTGATATGTCAGCTTGTCTCAGTGTTGTGTTGCATCTGCTACTTAATGAATTTGTTTAAAAAAAATCAAAAAATAAATCAGTGTTTGCAGTTTGGTGGGTTTTGAGTCCCAGACCTATGTTGGACGCCACTAAGAGGTGTAAAAATGAATCTTTTCACAAAAATGGGCTCACATTTCCTTTTACAGTTTCTTTCAATCTCTTGAAAGTTTACAAATATCATGCAAGAGCCCAGTGCTGTCCAGAGGGACAGTAAATCAGAACCAGCTCAATGACTTAACAAGCTGAAAAGCTGAAGCATCAGGGCTCCTCATCTTTATTTATTTCATAGATTAAGACCTGTAAGATTATTACAGCGCTCCTTGAAAACTGTTTGATCGATGATGGAGCCTGAGTCAGTCAAAATCACACGGGTCAGTTAAAAATCACTTTACATCTTCTGCAAGGTTGAAAACACATACATAAACTTATTTTGTAATAAGAAGTGATCTAACACTTATATAAGCTTGAGGGAACATGCTTTTTAATGTTATGAGATGGCAGCACACGTCTTTACAAGTCAAAGATGGATATTGCCATTCCGACAATAGCAAGTCATCGTATTGATAGTTTAGTTACTTTTATGGGATATAAAACCGATCCAAGTTGCCTGTGAAGAAATGAAGTCATGCCGAAGCACTCAAGCCAACAGTACATGAGACGAGGGATCATCAGAGGTTGTTGAGACAATATTTTCTGTCACTGTGCCTTTGAGAGCGCGCCGGGAACAGAGAGAGAGATGCAGGCTGTTTGACTGAAGCATTTTTCTCTGCCTTTCTAGAACTGACATTCAGTCATCATCGCTTCAAGGGAACGCAACTCAGTCATCCCTCAGGAGCCCTGGCAAGCCATCACTCAAACCGAGAACTGGATGGCTGTACTAATACAGAAATATCCTCGTTCCACGCAACTCATCTTCATAATAGCAGCTAAACTTGAAGCCTTCTATTTAACGTGCTTGACATTTTCTTTTTCTTTTTTTTTTTTAATAGGAGATAATAACAGCAGCCTTAGTTTTCCTTTAGATTCACATCCTGAACGCGACGTCCTGTAAATGGCGGAAGTAAAACAGCAGCTGTTGGCTGTGTAAACAAGTCAACCTCCAGCCACTTATTTATACGCGCCGTGTCTGGGAATGTGTACGTCGCACACGCGTTGTGGTTCTTCGTCGTCGCCACGCTATCTGGCGCTCGCAGCTTTAAACAACTCTTTCCAAGAGCAGACAAGTATCCCATCCAAGGTCCCCACCCTCACTCTTTTTATTTTTCCTCAATCACTTGCTCTCTTCTTCCCCTAACACCCCACACACGCACACACACACACAAACACACACACTCTCTCTCAGCCAAAGCTTCAGGCATCGCTTTAACTAGGTCAGATCTTTGAGACTTAAGTCGAAGGGTGTGTGTGTGTGTGTGTGTGTGTGTGTGTGTGTGTGTGTGTGTGTGTGTGTGTGTGTGTGTGTGTGTGTGTGTGTGTGTGTGTGTGTGTGTGTGTGTGTGTGTGTGTCCGGAAGCAAGTCTGGTATCACTGCCTGCCTCTTCCCTAATTAGACTTGTTAACCGTCTCTCGGCTAATGACGTCTAATTTGCTTGCAGATTTCCTGTGTCTCTCATGTCTCTCCTCCATCTGAATGTGTCTCTCTCTCTCTCTCTCTCTCTCTTTCACACACACACGCACACACACACACTCTTGTTAAGTAGACTCCCTAGCCAGCATGTTGCAACCTTCAGCTTCCTTCCTTCTCTCAGCTCTGAACTACACCTGCTCTCCCCTTCACTTCTGCCTCGTATCCTTGACACCCCCTTTTTTTCCCCAATCTTTAACAATTTGTCCCCACATGTAAGTATTTCAAATACTACCTCTCTATTTCTCCCATGGAAAGTTGCAAGTTGTGACTTTCCCAATAGAAAGGAAATAAACTTGATGAGAAAGTGGGAGATTCATAGTTCACTGGCAGGTTGGGAAAATCCCACTTCCCACTGGGGAAAATGCATATATGATGATTTTTAGGAGCTTCATGCAGGTCTTATATCAATCAGTATGGCAGTGGTTTGCTGAAAGTTAAGAAATGCACTTGCTCAGTGCACTAATAAGTTATTTCCATCTTCTTTTTGTACGACAGGCATATATAATGAGACTCCCTCTCGCCACTTCAGTGAAGTAGACGATAAAACTTTATGGCGACGGTTGTAATGATTGTTCGATGTGTTAACAGCATAAAACAACCCAATAGCTCTGCAGCAAATGTGCATAAATGTGGTAGTCTAATATCAAATTTTGCCTCGTGAGCTTCATTGATCTCGACTCCCACTTGGTTGATGTATGAGATTACAGGCTTGTTTGTTTCTTTTTGCACAACAAACAAGCAGCCATGATGCTGCCGCCATATTGCTCGTTTGTTATCGCTGTAAACTGAGAAATTAAACTTTCCAAGAAGGTAGCCATTTTAGTTTACGAGCTGCATTAATACAGAATTGGAGCTATTCAGACTAAAAAGTCTAAAGTAAAACAAGGATCAATTAACTTAATTCTTAAAGGTCCCTTGCAAAATTCATTTTTTAATGGTTTTCTTACATTTTCTAACATTGAAGTCTGTCATCCCCCTCACTCGCTCGCCGAACTTTTTAGCGAATGTATGCTCACACAGGCAAATCAGAGATCCAATATGGCAACACTGATTTTCTCACCCCATTGGAGTCTGGAGGAAGCGGCGGATAGACACAGAAACAGCCTGTTCTCACTAGAGAGACTTCTAGACTTTCTGAAATTCAGGACCAAAGCTGGATTTGGGGAATTACACTTTGAATACAATGTTGGTGGGCCTCTGAAATTGTTGAAGCAAGTGTAGAATATGGGACTTTTAACGACTTAAAATCACAGTCATGCTCACACTGGAGGTTGTGGCATTGGAATATAATCAGAATACTTCCCGTCCTCAGTCTTTCCCACACTTGCACACCTGCACACACATGCATTTCAATATGTTTTGAAAATACTTGCATGGGTCACACAGCATGCAAATGACGAGCAGGTGTTAAATATGGAACACGCCATGTCCTCTGAGTCATGGATCAAACCTGGCTCTTGTGTTGCGTCCTCTGGACGGACACCCGTGTGCTGAATAGCATTAGCCGAACTGTCAGTAAAGAAAGCTAGTTAAAACAAGCTTTTCCTTTCAATTTTAATGACGCGGGTATGTGCAAATCTGATGACGTGCCGTTTTGTTTTTTTTTGTTTTTTTTACTCTTTAATGAAAAATACAAAATAAATCAAACAATCTGCACGAGCTCTCCATGAATCTATAAGTTCGGGTCAAGGGGAACTATCAAAGTAAGTTGATTAGAATTGCCCCGTTCATCATTTGTCACACGGAGGGCGGACCAACCTGCTGTTTCTTCTATCAGAATCTTAATTGCTGTATAATTACCTAACGACTTGTATCATCACGCAGGGTGTGCCCAAAGACAATACTGGGATGGAATTTATTCACTGGCTGCTGGGAGGGGGGGGGGGGCTTCATAATCATGATTTATTAACACTCCCTGGGTCGTGTCGGTTCTGTTTGCTCCTGTGCAACACAACAGATTGGAAATGCTAATATTTGTGGTGGAACGGTGGAAGTTGCGATCCCTGCAGGGGCTGACGGAGCCAAACATATGTCCTTCTCGTTCCAAAAAACAAAACAAAAAAAAAAAATGAAAGGAGCCAACTTACTTTTAGTCGACTGTGTACAACTTGACTAGTTAAACTTCCATAAAGTGGTAATTCCATATACTACATCTATTGGATAAAGGCCATAGTTTATATGCTAAAGGTTGCGGTGGTGGGGGAGTTGATTGCAATGTAAATATAAAATGGAGACACTCAATTGTCCCTGCAGCACATACTGTAGGGAGGATCACGTTAAGAGCTGCCCTTTTAGCGCCGTCTCTTAACTGATAGTCCTTCAGGGTGCCCCGCATTTATCTTCACATCTCCAGAGAAAAAAAATTGCCATCTGAGGAGAATCGCCTGTGTGCGTGGATGAAGCGGGTCAAAGTCGACTGTGCCGGGTCACTCTTCAAAGTCACGACACGATTTATGAGGGATACCTCCTCGTAAATAACTGTGCAATGCGACGAGCAGTTAAACTGTTCTCTAAAGGAATCACTGATCAACCGTTGCGTATGAGCTTCTAATGCTGATCCTCACTTTATCTTGGCACCTGTTAGTGAGCGGGATTCATGAGGCGGCAAGTTAGCAAAGTGTCCTTAACGCTGATGCATAAGAAGCAAAAAGCTAGACTACCAACCAGTTTCTTCTGATTTATTTTGATCTATTACTAGTTTGTATTTAATTTGTAATAATGGTTTTACACATAGAGATACAAACATGCTTTTTTTTCAAAGTTTTTGGCTAAAAATGTGTTTATTAATCTTTTTAGAATAAAAGCTAAGATTCTGTAGTGATGATCATACTGACAAACAGGGCCTGCTGGCAGTCAGTTTGGTCAAATTATAAAGTTCTTCCTGATTAAATATTTGCACTATTTGGACAAATGCAAATAGTAATGTCTAAAATGTCAATGCAATATCTACTTTTGCACACAACTACTACTTTTTACAACTCTTGACAAACCTGAAATTTGAAAAAGTAAATATTGTGCCTCGGTTCACCATGTGCACTCCAACATACAGCTCATAGTGGACTTTTTAATAAACTGTTTACATCCTCAATGCAAAATATACACAAACTAAAGTAGAATGAAAAAAAGTTCCGTCCCTGGGTTATTCCAAGCCTGCAGTAGTCAATATCTCTCTAAGGTGGTCCAAAGTAGAAAAAGAAAAATCGTCACTAAGTTACTGGGGGAGCCCGAGGAGTGACGATATGATCAAGTTAAAGCCGTTTCTGATGGAAAGTCATGTCTTTTCTTTTGGCTGCAAATAATATCAGGCAGCAGGAGGGGAGTCATCATTTTAATGTGGGAGGCTTCTTCATTCAGATTCATTGAGCTACGTTGTAGGTTGAGGAAAGTTTTCCCCATCTGAACTAATTTTATCGAGAGAATAAAGGTCAAAACCTTTTCAAATCAGCGAGCCTTGACAGTGTGACTGGAAACCCGAGACAGGCGAGATGGAGTGTGCGCACATTGTTTATCTATTTTTTTCTTTCTGTGTTAAATAAGTGCGCTGGTTGTGAGGAGATAAGTAAAGCGTGCCCAATAGGATCAGCAGTAGAAATTACAGAGAGAGAATTATTGTAACAGACGACATCAGTCTTTTTTTTTTTCCTCAGTTCCTTTTCCCTTCACTGTCGCTCCTCGTATCCCATCAAGCTGATACAGGCCAGGCATCTTTGGGCTTAGCCTGCAACAAATACAGCCCACCAGAGAGATTAGGGGACTGAATAAACCAGCGCCGGAGCCAGATTCACTCGGTATCACTTCTTCTGCCTCAACTTTCTCCCAAAGATTTTTCTAACTAATGACCTCAGAGAGCTCAAGATGGCATTTAAGCAGACATTTGGGGAAACGCGTGCCCCGGCTCGCTCCGTCTCATGCCAAAGTGCCCCTTTGTTGGTAAACACTGACTCACAGTTGCCTCCATTATTACTTAGCATGCTAATGAGCGGCGCAGTGAGCGGCATGTTTGGTCATTTCGGCATCGGCACCCTAATTGATGCGATGAGACAGGTAGTCTGGAGAGTGGCCTTTATGAGGTCGGCTTCAATGCAGTTTCGCTGCAGGAGGCCTCGGTGGTTTGTTCCCCTTCACAGGGCTCGACCACGAATTAAAAAAAAGAAAGAAAAAGAGAAAAAGAAAGCATTCGTTTTCCAGCCTCCTCCAACAGACTGCAGTGGGCGTGACATTTAGCTATGCAAAACCACGACGCATTATTCAAAAAATTTGGCCCGGCACAAATGTCAAAGTGAAACACAAGCAATGCGCTGTTATGAAACACAACAAAGACCAGACAGACTTTTTTTACGCCGCTGTTTAGGAGCAGGTTCACCCTCCGCAGCCAGGTACCTGTGGTCAGTGGGAGGAAGCTGGCATTCTTATTAGCCACTGGATTAGTGGCAAATCTGACTTAAATGTGAGCTCTAACACCCGACTTACCTCGAAGCCTGTAAAAGAATCGCTCAGCCGTCAGTCTTCGGGTGGAATATGTGGATTTTCCACCACAAATGAAGACAAAATTGATTGGATCAATCTGGGTTTTTTTTTTGGTTTTTTTCAAATCCTCGTGAAATGAGATAGCTAAGGTCATCAACAGTAAAATAACTAGAGCGGGCAATCGGTAGAGCGAATACCTTCGCCAACGCCACCTGGCACTGTTGAGGTCAAGTCATGTTCTGATGGTTCTCATTCTTTTGTGCTAACTTGAATATGCCATTAGAATGAGTTGCTGTGTGATTAAATACATACATACATACATACATACATACATACATACATACATACATACATACATACCTTTAACCCAAACTTTCATTGGCGAAGATAATAAAACAATAGTTTTGTATTTTGAAAATGATGTGAGAAAATGGGATTTTGCAGGAAATGTGGATTTTCAAATTCAGATGTATCTGCTGTAGCACGTCAATATGTTTGTGTGAGCATGCCAGTTAGCACAGTACACAGGATTTTAGCAAACTAGGATATTAATTTTGTTGTTTTACGACTTGATGTCCCAAAGTTATTCATATCATGTGAATCAATATCAATTTAAAAAAAAAACTCATTGGATAGAAACGATTTTCGATTTCTTGGTTCGATCCCTTTCTGTGTAGATACTACATGTTCTCGCCTGTTATAGTCAGACACTTTGACATCCTCCCGAGATCCAAACAGTGTGTTCGGTGGATTGCTCTCTTTGAATTGAGTGTTTGCGTTCCCTACCTCACTGCTTCCCTTTAAGCTTTCTGCGAGACGTCTTCAGCTGCGTCTCGGGCTGAGCTGGAGCCGAGTCGTCTGCCGCACTTTGTGATGGAGGCTCATCTCCTTCTGTCTGCGCCGCCTCAGCTGCACTGACTTGATCTTCCGTCTGTAAATCCGCTCGAGGCTCGTCGGCCTGGGTTACCATTTACCCACTGTCACCTGGAGAAAGTAGTACAGAAAATGGATGGATGATTTTTTTTTATTAGTTTCAATGTTGTTTCTGGAGTTGACCGTCAACACAGAACACGACACTTCATTGACTCAACCTGACATCAATTTGTTCCAAATATATATTTCCTGAAATTCTAATCACCGTGATTAAAAGAAAGCCAAAGACAAGGCCAAAAAAAATCAGTAGAAATTAATGAAAGTAACCAACGTCTTCACCTGAGGACATAAATACGCCGCAGATTAAAGGCTGAGACAAATGTCTCCCGTTCGGATAATTATTTGGCAGTTTGTTCGACCTTCCTCATGAATGCGCTGACATTTTCTTGACACTGATTGGACTGAAATGTACTGTAAGTCATTTATCCAGCTATTCTGTACAGCAGGCGGGCGAATCAAGAGTCTCGGCGAGACAACATGAGCTACGGCCACTGTTGTAAGAGGCCCCATCCCTGACACCCAGGGGCCTTGGCCATAACAATTTGGCTGACAGCCTCCACACAAAACGGGGATGGATGCATTTATTCTCCTCAGTCACAGTATGGCCAAACATATTTCTTCCATCACCCACATTGCACATATCGTGTATGGGGTTGAAGAGAATATACTGCCCCCCCCCCACCCCCTCCAAACTCCCCCCCCCCCCATCTCCACATTTGGAAGCCACATCTGCAGCAGCAGGCACTAGAAGCATATCTGTGTTAAATTAGAGAACAACATTGCCATCGAAGAGTCCTGTTGCAGATTTAACCCATGAGGCTGCAGAGCCGCACACACACACACACACACACACACACAAATGTCATCATCTTTCTGTTTTATTTCCTCCTCTCCCTCATTAAAATATGGTGTTCCCATGCATTAGTAAATACATTTCCTCCGCCCGAAGCTTTTCCGTGGTCCTGTGGGGGGGGGGGGGGGGGGGGGGGGGAGACACAAGATGTCTCGAAAAGCTCCTGTTTGAGACCATAATGCTGCGAGTCCGCTTATATCGTACGAACAAGCGATATGTGTCACGACGACGGTTTCCTCTTTTTTTTTTTTTCCGGTTTGCGCACGTGTGTCGGAGTGGAATGTCGCCTCAGCCACATGTTGCTTTGAACCCGTGGCCCTTGTTTAGCTCGAGTGTCTGGCCCCACATGCTGCGATGCTTTCCCAGGGAGACCTCCCAAGATGGTGCGGCACGACACGCAACGATCTTCTGGATCTGGAGTTTGGACAGAAAATAAATCAGGAGACTTTAGAGAAACGATTCTGATAACAGGAAAGAGCATGGGTCTGATCCTATACCCCCCCCCCCCCCCCCCCCCCCACCCTCACATACACACACACACACCACCCCAAACAAAAACAGGTTTAAAATCCATTTCTGGTTGGATATCCTCTCTCGCTGATAACCGCTATCTTCGGAGGAGCTACTCGTCGCACTTTGTTTGAGGGCGAGCGCTGAATGATGCTCGAGTGTGAACGCGGCGAATAGGAGCGTCGCGGGGTTGGATAAAGATGGGCACTTTTGAGAAGTTTTACGCTTTTCATTTGTGTCCTGGCAGCTATCGCACAGTGATGCATTCCAAATGTATTCGTATCCTCCAAGAGTAGGTGCATTAATGAAGTGCATTAGCCGTAGGTGTATGTGTGTGTGTGTGTGTGGGTCTGTGTGTGTGTGTATACGATGAGGGGCATGGAGGACGGATGGATGTGCAAGGAAAGAGCTCCTTTGATGTGTGCGAAGTGTATATGATGGAGGCCTCTTGTTCAAGAAAAAAAATAATAAGGAAAAAAAAAATACTCTGACTACTTGTTTCCCATACAGAACTATTGCTTTGGCATCACAGAACAGACAAGCAGAGTTCAGGCGGAGAGCGGAGCAGTGAAGTGCAGTGCTCCATGGCTGAAAGGGGAGGCGTACGAGAGGCTGAGAGCAGAATAGAGGGATTGTGTGGATTTGTCAAAGGATTCAAAGTGTGCGGCTAGAAAGGGGAGCTTCACTGAAAATCCCAATTCATTCAAGGCTGAATGAACGGTCATTGATTCATTGATAAAATTGTTCTTAAGGGACATTATGAGGCGACGCCAGCGAGCATGACGATGAGGACGGTCACGTGGGGGAACGGGATCTCGCCGTCCCGGCCACGTTTTGTGGTGCGTGCCGTTGGCTTTGCCCGGGGAGCCCGGCGGAATGATAATGAACGGCGAAGAGGCCCTCGGTGTGTCTCCGCCGCCTCATATCACGCTCAGTCATCTTCACACTGAGTAAAGTCAGCACATTTCCACTGCTGTTAAATTTACTATGGCTCATTGGGGACTGACACTGAACGCCATCAGTGTCATAATGCCCCGAGAAATTCAAGAAAGAGTCACTTCTTTATGCGGGGAACAATCATTACAGCTAAATACTTTGTTTAAATGGCTGGCATTACAACTCTCCTCAGCAAAAGAGATGGTACTTTTTTTTTTTTTTTTTTTAACCCAGAAGTCCACACTTCATCAGGCAATTAGATAATTGTTCCCCCTTAATGGCTTTGTGATCACTTTAGCTTCACTGACATTATTCTATCTTCAGTACTTGTTCTTACTTGTCTTTGCAGTTAATGGGGCTTTTATTTAGTGACGAGATACTCCGATGGCGGTGAAACCACCCCCCAATACCCGAAAGCAAGGAATTCCTCCAGTTTCCTGCACTGTGTGGGCTGATTTAAAAAAGAAAAAAAAAAAAAGCTACAAGGGTGTGATGGGAAATTTTAATGAGAGCCCTGTAAAATTGTGCATGCCTGCAGAATAGCTACTATGCACCCATATCTCATTTATGTGCTCCATAAAATCAGCCCAATTACTGTTCTCCCCCTCCCAAATAAATCTTATTTTTCAGATGTTTGCTGAATACTAAAAGCAGAAAAAAGTAAATATATTTTCTCTGTTATGCACAGAAAAACCCAAATGAAGCTATTTTTTTTTTTTTTTTGTGCAAGAACTGCACAAAATGTGTGCTCATTGCCATTTAATGACAAATTTAACTTTGTAAGCATCTTTGCACTTTTCTTTTTATGGCTTTTCAAAGAGCATTAATGCTTATTACTTTTTTTTTTCTTTTTTCTGTGAGCTTTAGCCAGTCAGTTATTAAATTAAAGTGCCACATCGTATCACGTCCGATTCTCTCGGTTTCATTTCCGAAAGTTGCTGTAGCACAAATTCTGCCGATTTTGAGGGTGTATGTGGGTTCAATCATTCTCGATCTCTGACGTCAAAGCCACTGCAGCAGGCGGCTGGGTGGTTTTACCCCGAGCCCTCATATATACACACCACCACCACCACCACCACCACCACCACCACCACCACCACCACCCCCTCCGCTCTATTATAAAGAATACTCACACATAATATCAGTGCCTCCACTGCGGGGAATATTCCCTCTGATTATCGTGTCATATCATTCCGAACTGCCTGTAGCTTAATGTAGTTGAGACGTGGAGTGAAGGCCTGCAGGTCTCCTCGGTAAACAGACTGTACATCACGGGGGATTCACGGTACATACGTCCGCATCCACACATGTTGCACGTGAGCGGAGGCCTTTTAAAGTGGTTTAGCGCTACGAGTTATTTTTCTCAGGTTTTTTTTTTTTTTTTTTTTTTTAAACACAACATACACACACAACAGTTTGTTTTGAAGACGTCATCGAATTGGTAATCTCTCCCACTTGGTGGGTGGAATTGCTTTAGTTCTTGAAGGTCTTTCGAACTGCATTTGGCTCATATATTTCCCAAAGCAATTATAGTCGGGGTGAATTTAGTTGTCTTCTGCTCTCCTCGGCGGGCTGTGGGGAAGGATTTTTTTTCTATATATATATATATATATATATATATATATATATATATATATATATATATATATATATATATATATATATATATATATATATATATATAACAGAATTGGGCTGTGGATTGGAGAATTTGTGTGTGGTTGCTCCAAGTGACTGTCAGAGACACAGCGCCCTCTGCTGGTGATGGGGGAAACATCTACTGGCAAGGGCAGAAATCCCATTCATTGTTGGGTAGGGGAGGGGTGTGGGGCAATAAACAGCTAAATGTTTTCTCCCTTTTTTTTTTCTTTTAACAATAAATCACATTGTTTATTGTTTACTGGATGGACAAAAAAAAAAAATTTGAAAAAGAAGATGCTCTGTCCGTCCACCCGTGTGTGCTTGTGTTTACGAGCCGGTGTGTTGAATGAGCGACTCTTCCTCTCTGTGTTTGTTTTCAGGTGTGTGTGAGTGCTCACACTTCACCACCGGGGTGACCTGCGAGCACTGCCTGGACGGTTACCACGGCAACGCTTTGATTGGCACACCCGGTGACTGTCAGCCTTGCCCTTGCCCGGGCCGCACCAGCTGTGCCCAGATTGCAGAGACGGGACAGGTGGTCTGCACCAACTGCCCCACAGGACAGACAGGTGACATGACGGATCGGCGTTTTAGACCGTGTCTGTGGGGTTTTTCTTTTTTTTTTTTTTCCTGACAGTGAAGATTTAAAGCAAAAAGCATACGGAGGGCAACATTTCCAAGGCTGAGCGATATCACACCAGTGTGAAAGGAGAGGGAGCAATAAACCGAAGGATTCATACATTTAACACACATATTAATCAATACTGTAAAAATATTAAATTATACCAACGATTATACCTATTTTGACCGTTTTAATGTCAAAGCCATAAACCTAACAACTTACAAAATAGTGTCATGAAATATTTGAGCTAATATTGCATACAAATTGTGATAATTAGATGGTTATCATTTATTTGGCATTTTAATATATCACAACTGTAGCCGATAAGTAATTATACTTATTTTCTTGAAAATATATATTTTTGCTGACTTTGTGCAGTTCGCATAGCAAAACTAATCACATTGATGAGGTGTTGTATCAAAACATTGAGTTACATTTTTAAGTTACTGGCTTTATTACATTGCAAGTTGCCAAGTTAATTGGCGATTATTGTAATATTTCTCACTACAAATGCATGTGCAGGGTTGGGAATAACAATGCTATGAATTAAAGTGCCAGTAATAAATTGAGCTTACATAATGATGGCATTAGTTTGTAGAGCTGCTGCATCTCTTAGCTTTAACATTAGACAAAGCTGTTATCTTAACGATTACTATATCACTAAACCTGTGAAGGAATACCTCATTATAGCAACATATAAGATGCCCAACTGTAATTAGCTATCAGCCGGTTCGCATTACCATCAGCTTATTTAGTTAAAGTCTGTACTGTTTAAGAGCTGCTGCCAAGATCTTCTTGAAAATAACTGATCCAGCGTCTCCGAGATTTTATCTCCCCTGTGATGAGAATAATTCGGCAGAATGGGAGCTATGTACACCAGAGGGATTGTTTTATTTTCCCCATTAGATGCAAATTGCACCTTGATTGACAGTAAACACAGTAAATAATGAGCTTTATGTCAAGATCGTAATAAGGAGAATATTTCCAAAAAGACAACTCGATACTGAGGAAACGGAGCGTTCAGAGCGCCTCATTTGCAGGGTGCTGTCAGTCTGCAGTGCCACCTATGATTCTGTTTTTAATTTAATTATAACACACTTGGAGTTGACACCAAGACTGACCTCCAGCAGCGTTTTGGCTCGGCCATTCATCAAACTCCCGCCCACCTCTCTCACCTTTTTCGCCTTTGCGTAGGGACGCGCTGTCAGATGTGCGAGGACGGTTACTATGGTGACCCACTGGGACAGTCTGGGGCAGCGCGGCCGTGTGCGAGGTGCAACTGCAATGGCAACGTGGATGTCAACGCGGTGGGAGTGTGTGACCGCGTCACTGGCCGATGTCTGAAGTGCCTGGGACACACGGAGGGCGACAACTGCCAACGCTGCCAGCGGGGTTTCTACGGCGACGCCCTCGCCCAGACAGCCGGACCGAAGTGCAAACGTGAGTAACTGAAAACTGAACACTCCAGGTTTTCTTGCAGGATGAAGATACTGTATATACTGTACTATACGACTGCATATATATATGATAATGTTGTGAAAACGATGTAGTTTTCATGTAGAGCCACTAGTGGGTGTTGTTGTTTGTCATTGTAATGAAACACACACACACACACACACACACACACACACACACACACACACACACACACACACACACATGCACACACACATGCACGCACGGAACAATACGCTCTAAACTTTAATTGCCATTACATGGACATTTATATGGACAAACGAAGTTATTTAGATTTTCCGTGTGACGCTCAACTATAAAAGTCCCAGGAGAATATGAAGAGTCATGACACTCTGGGGGCCGCCATTGTTGTTATCGTCCATCTTCTCGCACATGTGCAATAGATAGATATTCTTTGTCATTTTAATTTGCATCAAAATGAACTTTCGATACGATGGCTCTGGAGAAATATTTGTAAAAAATATAGAAAAATGTACCTATCAAAACATTTATGTAAAAGATGCATTAAAAATAAATAAAATCAATAGATATCTATTTCAGGATAATATTTCCCAACACGACGGCACTCTGTAGTGTAACAGTCCTGTATAGGTGTGGGTGAGGAGGAGTCAAAATACTATGATGCGTTCAGCAGTCCTGTGTCAAAATTCAAACATACCATTATAGAATATTTTTAACTGTCATGTCTTCTGAAAACAGGAAAACTTATGATTAAAAGTTAACAAAAATCCAATATTTCATGTCTTATGACTGAAAAGTCACCCTCAACCCTTATTCAAACCACTTATTTAAATACTTTTGATACCAAACATTTCAAATATGCGTGTGATTTCTCTGCGATGGACAGAGTTCCTCTTAACCTCAAAAATGTTTGTCTAATATTTCACCCTAACTGCAAACCGATGTGTGCAATTAAACAAGTAGCATGTGCTTTACAGCAATCAGCCAAACTCCAGGCAAATTAAAAAGAAAAAAACAAAGATTACTTGAGTTTTTAGTATGTAAACTAAACAGTTCAGTGCAAAAACATGTCGAGTTATAATTCAAACAAGGCTAATTTTAGAACTGAATTACCCAGAGAGAATTTTCAGGAATACCTGTGCTCCCTCTTGAGATTCACATTTTCTGTTAGGTATTAACATTGTTCCATTTAGAAGAGCAAAAAGCAGAAAATGAATGGGTGAAATTCCATGAGAGGCTGCCCGGCCTTGAGCTGAGCTTTTTGGAAGGAACGCAGAAATAGAACTTTCAGTCTGACTGGTATTCGGGAGTTCACATCCGACAGGTGGAGCTCACTTCAGTCATGAAAAGGAAAAGCTTTGGGACGAACAAATTCCCGTGGGTCAGAATGAAAACACCCCACCCGAAAGAAAGAAAAAAAGAAAAGTAAGATGAAAGTGTTCGAGTCGGGCAAATTCAAGTGAATAAAACTCAAAACAAAGCCACAGAGGTAGACAGAGATCCAGCAGCTTGTCCTTTGATTTTTCTGAGCCTTTACTTATTCACTTCTGCACTTATTCCCGGTTGTTCTTCTGTCCTGAACGTGTCAAATGAAGAATCCATACATCCCCCTTTTACTCATTTCCTCACATTATCCCCTCCGCATGATAAAGTGATACATAACAATAAAAAAAAATAAAAAAATGCAATATCCCTCATGTTTCAATGGTTAAATTGCTTCATTTGTCTTCTCCAGCATGCGGCTGCAGTCCTGCAGGGACTTCAGGACATGTAAACGAATGCCACCCTCAGACGGGAAATTGCCACTGCCTCGGTCACGTGACCGGACGGGACTGCGGCCACTGTGAAGTCGGCTTCTTCAACCTGCAGCAGGGCCTTGGATGCGAAACGTAAACGAAACGCAAAGCGTTGATTTAAAAAAAAACAAAAAAAAAACAACTATTTATCTAAATTGGATCGGTGTGAAAAGATGTCATAACTGCACTCAGAAAGTGAATTCATCTTGGAGACCCTTCGTCCTCTCTGCCTTCCCCTTTCAGGTGCAAGTGCAATCCGATTGGCTCGTCGTCCATGGCCTGCCATCCAATCACGGGGCAGTGCGTGTGTCGTGCGGGAGTGGAGGGGAGGCTGTGCGATTCTTGCCGTGTGGGCTTCTTTGGATTCTCGTCACGAGGTTGCAGAGGTACAGTGCTTTACTCCAGGCATCAAGACGGCACTATTTGCCATCCTCTAATCCTTTAAGACGTCCCTCTAATACAGATCACACATGAAAGCGTTTCTAATTCCTCAAATGTTTATTTCTGCTCCTTCCCTGTTATCCCCCCTCTCATCCCGCTTCCATTCCGACCTCGCCCAGCCTGTAACTGTGACCCCATGGGCTCCATCTCCATGCAGTGTCACAGTAACGGCACCTGCCACTGCCGCGAGGGCTTTGTGGGTTACAAGTGTGACAAATGTGAGCTGAACTATTTCCACGACAGAGCCACACACCAGTGTGAGGAATGCCCCACGTGCTATGGTCTCGTGAAGAAACAGGTGAGTTTGGCGGCTGCGCGTTTACAAGTAAACGATTCAGCCCTTAGTGGTTTTAAACCCGCAATCGTGTTATTTTGTCGTTGTGCTGTAAAGTGAAGAATCAAGCTTCATAATGAGGAGTTATTGAAGCTGCAAGCAACACTGAAACTGATAAAATATTTATTGTAATGGTGAAGTAAATAGCATTGTTCATCTCTTTATCATGACAGATGTCAGTGGTTGGGATATGTTGGGCAGGAAGTTAATATTTTTTTCTTGAACGTTGATAAAAATGAAAAAACCTTGAGGATTTTAAACAGTTAAAAGACTTGGACAGATCATGTCCAAAACTGCAATTAAAGAAGTTGATGCTTGAGTATGGTCGGTTTCAACAAATAAGGTGCTTTAGCTCAAACTGCAGCAGAAGTTTCTGACAGAAAGATGTCAGATGCCACTTTGCTTCCTGCATCCTGAGTTAAGTCCAAGACTATGGTCTGTTCTGATCGATCATCAGTCGATATGAATGGTTGCATGCAGTCTGCACCTTGCCTTCAGATGTACAGATTCGAAAGTGCATATCTCGAAGGAAGCACGAGGACCAACACAGCATTTCACATGTGGTTCTGATGTTATAGCTGATCATTGCATAAGAAAATACTAATTAAATTAACTCAGAAGGTTAAGATCAGAACGTCAAAACAGAAAAATCTGCCCAAACCACCAAGAAAAACATGGATTAAAAAAAAAAAAAATCACTTAAGAGTAGCAACACAACACACTGAGACCAGAGGAGATATATATATATATATATATATATATTATATATATATATATCATTGATGCTGACATGAAAGATAGAAACGCCTCAAACAACGCAATGCAACAATGCAACGGCTCTTTTCTTTTTTTTCAGCATTTCACTGTATTTTGCACCAGGTTTCATTAAAAATTGGTTTTAAGTTGAGATAATACTCATTTTCTGTTATAATTGTTAAGAGTTCACAAGAAATATAAACCTTTTCATCACGTACACTCTTCGCCACAACAAAGAAAAACTACAAAGTTTAAATTTAAAGGTTATTATGGTACTATTTCACTAAACTACACTCAAATGGTATTTTTATTGTATTTGACCACTGAACTAGAATGTGTTGACACCACTGGGTTAGATGGTTCCCGATGACTCTCAGAATAGAAATAATCAAAGTCAGAATTCAGTAAGTAGACCCCGATTTTCAATGATACTTCTTTCTAGAGGTCAGCAATTACATTTAATGAGGCCTCATTAAAGAATTTTAAATAATTTAGATTCATCTTTTCACTATATTGTCTGATATACAACTCAGAACTCACTGCAATTTCTACTGGAGGAAACATGAGATTGTTCCACTTTGAAAGAAACAATACGTCATCATCGTCTTCATCATCATCAGTATTCCTCCACAGTGCATGTGAAGGTTTTACATGTGTGTTTACAGCCTATCATGTTGCGTCCATTCACATAAACCCTTTTTTTTTGCACTTTGTAAGGTGAAATTTGTTCTTAAAATAGCCCGATCCTCCTCGTGACAAGCCACATGGCTCCTTTTTATTTGGACATTGCAAGTATACGGTGGATGTGCAGTGAAACAGAAAGAGACATTTGCCCCTAATGATCCCCTGCTCTGCCTCTTTGTGTCCCTTTGGATTTGTTGCTGCCCACGTCTGTATGCTAAGGTGCTGCGCACCTGCATTCGCCTTCTGGCGGACAATCCAATACCACCAACATGTTCTGTCTTTTCTCCGTACGCATCCCTTGTTCTGGCTAAAGTGGCTGTGTGTTCTCTCCGGGACTCCGGCTTGTACCCGCGTGAATGCATTTCCACAGTGTTAGCAATTCGTGAACATCCCAACCCTTGTCTGCTCTGAACACCTGCAATTACTCTCACTGTCCTCAGTCTCCCCCCCCCCCCCCCCCCCCCCCCCAGCTCTCGCTTTCTGTCTCCTGCACTCTCTATATTTCCGCTTACTTTTTTTTTTTCCCGGGGCTTATGTACAGAAAGGAAAAAGATTTACAAGCACGACGAGCGAAAGGTTGAAAAAGACAGAGATGCTTGATTGATGAGTGAGAGCAAAACAAAGGAGAAACTTGAAAACTGCAGATTAGAGTCTGGAATACAATAATAAAGGGAAAATGAAGAAGAAGAAGAAAAAAAAACATATGAGACTTGTTCAAGAGCGAGCGCAGAGGAGCTGCACATATTGTTAAATTCACTGAAGCTGTAACCTTACTAACAGCCTTGGTTGTGTACATATACAATCAGCGAGTGTGGGTTTTTTTTTTTTTTTTTTTTTTTCCTGCTCGAGAGAACACACCCGGCAATCACACCAGCGTGAAAAGCACACAGAGAAACAAGGCATGATCACAGCCTGATTACCGTCTTCATTTTATGGATCTGAACCATTTAACTGCCGGGGTCAACAAATTGGTGCCAATCACTGCACTTTCCTCACGTTTACCGACGTGGCCTTCCGTTCTCCCGAGAAGTCTTCTGTAGTTATCTCGTGAAACGCTTTCCCTGGCCACATGCTGTGCGGAGAATAGCGAGTGGATGTGACTATGAAAAGCCTATTCCGTCCTTATCCTGTTGTTGATATTCATTTATTCATTGCTTTTGTTGAAATACTACATTTTGATGTTTTGGCGTACCGAGAATCAGAGACCTATCTCAATCCTGGCATCCGAATAAATAAATACAAATCTGGATAGAGAGATGCTTTGTGGCTGTGTTTGTAGTTGCAGCAGCAGCAGCGTCACGTGCTTCTTTTTTTTTGGTCCTCACCAAAAAAAAACCCAAAACAATACAAAACCCTGTATTCTCAATGACGCCGCCGCTGACAAATGTTGACGCTATTACAGGCAGAGGAGCTGAGGACTCGCCTGCAGGATTTGGAGAAGCTTCTGGCTCACTTTGATTGCCGGGGAAGATTTGGGAAACGTCCCCACCTCCTGAAGCATCACACGGCCAGGCTTTCTGAGCATGAGCACCAGGGGGAAGACACTCTCCCCAATGCTCTGGAGGATTTCCTGGCCTTCCAAGGTAACAGCCACCAATATCCGAGACGATTCCCCCCCCCCCCCGTCGCACTCTGCGACGTTTCCTATGTGGTCATGACAACTCGGCTGACTCTCTCAGTGGCCCTCTTACGTGTCGCAGCTATATTTTTGGCTGCGAGTTGGTAGCATGCCAGATCAGGCTCGCAACAAGACCAGAGACAGTTCTTGCAAATGGGCCGCCGCCTCAGTCTTGAAGCCTCCTCGGCGTGACGCCGTCACAGACGCAACGTAACAAAGCGATTGAATCAGGAGCCAGGCAACAATACAAACCTCTCCCAATTACTTTAACACAATGCTGATATATCCTCATTATCTTTGGAGGGGAAAAGGCTCACAGGCTCAGCTGCACAGGCCAAATGGAGACAAATCATAACAATATAGAACAAGGCGCCGCGCGACCAACTTAATCCCTATTTATATGACAGGCGGTGCATCTCTAATCCCTGGTTTATTATGATTATTGTTGCAATCATGATAAGAGTTGTCTAACTATCCCTCTCCCGACACCCACGCGATACACCGACGGAGTTACAAGTCGTGTTCTTCAAGGCACTGGGTGGCCTCGTAATGATTTAATGAGGATGTGGGAGTGACGGAGTCACCGTGTGGGCATACAGATGCCAACCAGCTCACATCAGGGGGGGGCACATGCACACCCTTATTATCTCTCATTATGAGAGTCGCAAAACGCACGGAATGCAGCAACGCGTGTCACAAACGGTGCGGCAGCCCAGATATGTTCTTCTAATTGTGTTGAGCTGCATCCGCTTGGATTAGAAACACCACAGATTACAAAGTGAGAATGACAGAGATGTTAGTATGTGGACAGAATCACAAATGCTTTTGCAGTCTTTAGGGTTTTTTTTGTTTTTTTTTCTCTGAGTACCGACAGACAAGACAGATGAGAGTCCTCACATAAATTAACGTAATGAAAAGAGAGCCGACTGAGAAGTGTCAAACTACGGCTTACCGGCTACAAAGAGTTGGAAGAATGGCATTCTTGGTGAAATAATCCGTGAAAGATTTAATTTGTTTTGTTTTCTGGTTTTGTTTTTGTTTTTATTCTTTGTTCTTGCAGAGGCACGGGAAGCCTTCATAAGACAAATTTCTTTGCTGGAAGTTTCTTCGGGCGCGCTTTCAGCCCAGCTGCGTGACATCACATCGACTTTGAACTGCAGCCTCAGCACGACGGAGGAAGAGAGGAAGGAGATGAGGAAGGATGAAAGGAGCAGGGGTGTGTGTCAAGCCTTCACAGAAACCCTGCTGATGATCGGGACGTCTCAGAAGCAGCTGAAACGGGCGACGCTGGACCTCGACAACACAGTGAGCCATTCATACGTTCTTACATTCTCGGCATTGTGTTTACACATGGAGCCGGTAAACCAGGGGTGAAAAACATGCAGCTGCTAGCTCTGAGAAATTATGACATGAGCTGCAATAACTTTATTTGACTACTGGGGGCGCACTTTGGATGAAGTGGTGAGTCGGTTTAGCTAATCAGGATTACTCCACAGATGTAGAAATGTGTCTACAATAAAGATAATTCCTTGATTTTGACAAGTCACTTACATTATACATTGTTGAATTACAATAAAACTATTCTGATTCTGACCATAATGTAAACTATTCTATTTTTGGCTACGTGTGGCTAAATGTTTCATGTCTTCAAAGATGTAAATAGTCTAATAGAAATCCACTTTGATCTATTAGATGGAAAGCATATGGTGAACTGAGGCAAAATATGGTTTATTTTGTAGTTCTTTTATTTTAATATCAGGTTTGTCATGTGTTGTAAAATGACAGTTTATTTAAAGTGAACTTCTTAATGAAATAATTTCATTTTGTTGCACTACAAAAAACAAAGACAGACATGCAGAGTTCCAGTTATTTATACTATATAATGCTATTATTTACTCGTCTTGAGATGAAGTTGCGCTGTATGTAGACCTGAAGCAAAATGAGTTTGACACCCCTGAGGTGCATGAAGTTATTACACATAGCATATAGATTTATTTAAAAATGTTCACCTCTCTGGTTTTTAGGAAGTTTCCACTAATGTATCTTGTGGAAAATGTCAAATAATAGATGTAAGCCATAGTTTTTTTTTTTTAGTTGTGAGGTTTCACACCGCTGCAAAGACTCACAGTGGACTGACGCTGGTGTCAAATTACAAACACTTGAAGCCGCAGGCTGGCGGGCTCCATGTCGTTAAAAAGTGAAACGTTCAGTGAAAAGCGGGTTTAAAAAGGGGGGCCTCCTTGAAGAGACAGACGCTGAAACTGCGAGGTTTAGTGGCGGCGGGAAAAGTCACACTTGAGGACATCACAAGTGTGAATCTCAAAACGTTCTTGCACTGGCTTTTCAAAATATATAGCATATGTTTTATAAAAACCATGAAAAAAAAATCTGGCTTAATAGGAGGCCCATTTAAGATTCGACATCAATTGACCATGTTGACGCCTTTTCAAGCCAAGGTCGGCGTTCCTTGAATTGTATCTCCACTCTTTCATTTAGGCTGCATCAGCAGATCAATACATCAAGCTCCATTCACTGAGAGATGGATAAGTGACTTTAGAACAGATACTGAATTTGCTAAATAAAGAACTTAATAATCAGCAAAGTCCGGTCAATAGAAGGTCATCAAGTAGTGGTCTAAGAGCACGAGGAGCATCTCTATATCGATCTCCTGAAGGGGGATCAAGGACAGGCGTTGTGGTGGGCTAAGACATGCCACCAGATCGCACTGGACGACTGGCGAAAGTCCTTACTTGCGAGTCCAAGAGAGAGAGAGAGAGTGACGGGTACAAGAGGGTGTACGCAAGGAGACTGACAAAGGAATGATGGTGCTGCGGTGAAACAAAGGTCAATATATTCCTCATTCCAATCCATTCTGGAGGTGGACACTTTGCAATGCGACCGCTCTTTGTCTTCTGTTCGGAAAAGGATTCATCCTGTATAGCGATAATGACCCCCGAGCACTCCTGAAAGTTGTATAAGAGCTGCTTGAAGACCAAGAGAGAAACTGCTGCCGTGAACTTGCCTATTTAAAAACTGACCGCTGCACCTCCACAAGAGCTGCTCAAAGACTGAGAGGATTCTTTTTATGGGTTATCGCCATATCCTGCCGAGATAATACAGGTTATCAGCTTTAGCACAAAGGAGGGTTCACAGCATTCGCGTGCTGTCATTACAGCAACAACAACAACAAAAAGAAGAAGAAGAAGAAGAAGAGGGGGAAACCATGCTGTTATTGCAAGTAAAATGATTGATTACTTGTCATTATTACGAGATGCTGCAGTTTACTACGCTTGGCGGTGCTCTGTCGCAGAGATACACAAAGATTCCCCAAAGCAAAACAATATTTCATCCCCACCGCCCCGTACCTCACTCACACCAGCTCCCTGAGTGGCAAACGCCTGCCTGCAAAAAAGAAAATCCAAGAGGCGGTTTGACGGACGCTAAAATTAACAACTTGTTCTTCACACGCCGGGAGGCTTTTCTCTGTCTCTCCTCGACGCTTGTGCGAATCTATTATGGATACTCCTGGCATGTTATTTGGGTATGGTGAGATGAGGCCTGCTTTTTCCAATATATATATAGCTTCCTATTCTTTTTCTTTTTTTTTTTTTTTGATTACGTGTCTCTGCGTGTCCGCGCAAACATATTGTGTTTTCATCGTTCTTATCGCCCGGGTAAGCCCGAAGCAGCGGCAATTTAATTCCACATTAATAAGCAGAGCCAGCCGCCGAAAATGAAGAAATAACACTCGTGTTTCTAGTGTAGATGCCGTTTGTCCCATTCTATTTGCATTTTGTCAAATTAAATGTCACTTTTGGAAAGGGGGCTGAAATGTAAACGCACTACGTTTATCTGAATCAAACTTCAGGGGATACTTTTGCTTTTAGTTTTTTTTTTTTATATGCCCCTACTTTGAACCCTTTTTGATTGCATATATTTATGTGAAGAGGCTCATTATATTTATTTTATTGTTTGTTTGCAAAGCCAAAATCCCTATTTTGAGGCAGGCTCATGAGGGTTACTTTTATTTTATTCTACAAACACATGAATGGGGGGGGGGCTCTGACAGCAAACACCCCTTGTAACAAAAGTAAACACCCAGTCAACCAGAGTGTGAAAAATCCCTTAATTATGATGTTTTATGATATATGGGGATTTCAGTTCAGATGATTTAATTTAACTTGTCCAAACCTGACGTGCACCTCTTTCTTTTCTCGCCGTGTGGCTTTACTTTTCGCAGGTCATTCCTTTTGATTTGGTGTCAGGACCTAACAAGTGGAGCAACATGGTCAATGAATCACAGGTCCTGATGAAGAGGTGAGTCAGACTGATTGTACAAAACGCGGCCGGGCCACTGCGGTGGTCGGTTTTCGGATTCCATTTCACCCGGCGACGAGTCGATGCCGTCGGATTGCCGTACTTATCGCACGGCCGTCGTAGAAATCTGAGCTGGACACAAGAGTCGCCGGTGGAAGTCATCGACCTCTCCTCGGGCTGATGCAGTCGTGGAATTTGTGGGACTTTTCTCACTTCCCTTTGTCTAAACTTGGTCTCTCCCCCCCCACGCAGCCACGAAGAGGCAGCAGACCGCATCGAGGCCGTCGCTGCGAGGGCGTTATCGACCTCCAAGCAGACGTTCGGCCTCCTGATGGATCTACTGCAGGACAACTCCACCGAGGAGTACATCGGGAACCTGACGAGGCAGTACGCTCAGAAAACGCACACCAGACAAAAACAATCCTTCGTGTGAATACTCGCATGCACATAAAGCCTTTTCCTTTTTCATTACTGATTCTCAAGATGTTCCTGGATTACTATGTTTTCGACAGTGTATTTCTAACAAAGTGCACCGATCCCAGTGTTACGGCTCGCGGTCCTCCTCTTCGCAGCCGGCTCTTAAAGCACACTGGAGTTAAGGAGTAAGACATTTAGCCACAGGGGGACGGCTTCTCTCCACTGTAAGCCTATTGCTTTCTCGGATTTGCCGCACGCTCGCTGCATCTCCTAGCGTGTGATTGCTCTGAGGATTATCCCGAACGCTAGACGGAATGATGCAAAAAGCCCTCCGGTGGCCATGATGAGAGCAAAGAAGCGAGCGGCTCAAAATTGATTACCCCCTTCTAACAGTAGTCTGGCTGATTCAGGAGACTTCTGTTCGTCTTCGGAGCACGGCCACATGCCAGCGAGTGCATGTGTCACTTGGGAGGATGCAAACTGAGCAGTTTATGCACAGATGAGTGCCATTAAATTGCATTTCCCACGAAAAAAAATGGTCCCCTATGTATTCATACTTAGGCATGTCAGGAGCATTTTATTGACAGGGACTATACAACCCGTTCCTGACAAATGCGTTTAACACGTATGATTGCTTTGTGGATTAATATTTCCAGATAATAGATTTGACTCCACACTGAGCTGACCAGCAGTAGTCCACGTTCATTTCTTCTCCGACCGCAGCCTCAAAACAGTGAGTTCACAAGAGTACTAGTATACTACTGCAGCGGGGCAATAACTTAAATCAGCAAAAGATCAGTAAAAATAACATTTTCAGATGGGGCTACCTTTGAAAGAGTGGTCCTCTTTTCTTTAAGCTTTTCAAAACTAATAAAAATGCGGGGTATAGTTGAGGCCCCGGGTCATGTTTGCAAAAAAAAAAAAGAAAAGTTTCTACGAACTTTTAAAAAAAAGTTCCATTGCACTAAAAAATATGTTTTTCTTCCACTTTTTCATACTAGACTTGGACGTTTGACCTTTAATATGCTGAGTGATGTTTTTCCAGAGTTTCAGACTTGCTGATAACAGATTTTGTTTTGTTTTTTTTTTATTAATTTTTAGGGAGAAAACATATTTCAACCATGAAAAATATGTCACGGGAATTTGAAGATACAGATGATAAATATAACATGATCAAATTCAACAGCAAAGAAAATCTTTTAATTTTTTTAATGAGTGTATTGCAAGTATGTGCATGAGAATATCAGAAATATCTACTTTTGTGCATAGTGTGGTATATTTGCACATATTCATCACTGGGATTTTTTTTTTTCACAAAGATTATGAAAGAACAAGATTGTGAAAACAAAAAAAAGGCGTTTTAATCATTCAAGTTTCTCCCAGTGGTGATTTTTTGCATTAATTTTGATTTACAAAACAATGAGTCAGTGCTGTATGGAAGGTGCGAACCAGGATTTCATAGGCATACGTACAAATACACACTCATTTATTGTACATTTCATAGAAAGCAGTGCATGAACTACCTCGCCGTTCTTTCAACAATTTATAAGAAAACCTTGTGAAGTTTGTTCTCTTATGAGTCCGTCTCTTGTTGGAACATTGGAGGCCGATTTACTCCAGTACATCCATTTGGCATTGTGAGAAAACGGAGGCTTGTGTATTTCATAAGAAGAGTTCAAGGTGAGCTGTTCAACTCAATCTGCAGGGCTGCGTGCGATAAAGTGCAGATGTATGAATATGAATTATGTCTGTGAATGAAGGTGAAGGTGTAGAAGTGCATCCAATCACTGGTGCTATTTCTTTGAAATATCTCATTTCGATCACTGTAATTTACTAGTTAGTGGTTTACTTACGCAGAAGAGAGTTTAAAATAAATTTTGCCTCGAGGCTGCGAGTGCGAGCTACCCAATGGCCCAGTTGTTTTCAGGTTTTGCCGCAGCGGTTATATTGGGAGCATAAAAACCACTTCAAAGCACAATGTTCCGGCTTTCTGTCGTCATTCCAGACATGCAAAATGTGTTATTGTGTGAGTGAATGATGTTTAGCAGCCAGTCAGAACCACATGTTCATGTTGTTCACACAGAAATTGAAAAGAGAGAGAGAGAGGGGAAAAAAACCAATCATGTGACTGAGGCTGTGATTGTGTGTGTGTGTGTGTGTGTGTGTGTGTGTGTGTGTGTGTGTGTGTGTGTGTGTGTGTGTGTGTGTGTGTGTGTGTGTGTGTGTGTGTGTGTGTGTGTGTGTGTGTCTGTTCTCCCGAGGAAAACAGACCGGGTATTACTGCAGCTGGAGAGGTGATAAAATGGCACTTTAGCATCCATTGCACCATGCCTAACACTTTTTTTTTATGAATTCATCATGCTTTCTTTCTACAATGTCGACTTCTCTTTACTCCTCTTTACTCACTCATAACAAGCTCCACTGCCTTGTTCCGGGACTTATATTGACTTTGATATGGCGGTTAGAATTGTCTATTATATCGTATTGAACTGTTCCCGCTGCAGAACACACGCACGCACGCGCACACACACACACACACACACACACACACACACACACACACACACACGCGCGTGTTAACTATTAAATAACCTGTCCAGAAGTAATGCAAGTAGTTAGAATTACTGCAGTTTTAGTGGGCATTGAAATTGCATTTTTTTTGGTGTTTTTTTCCATTCCAGTTTGTCACTGATTTCCAATAAAAGAGGATAAAGATTCAAGATGCAGAAACGATATCTAAAGTTTAGCCTTACTATGGTAATGTGTGTGTGTGTGTGTGTGTGTGTGTGTGTGCGCGCGCACGAGTGTGTCACCAACAAAAATACCTTTAAAATGCCCTAAAAACGAATAAAATGCCCTAAAAATTCAAGTGAATTGCATTATATTGCCTTTTTTTTGTCACCTGTGTATTGATAAGCATTGATAAGCTTTTTACTCTTCCTCTTCTTTCGGCTGTTCCTGCTCGGGGTCGCCACGAAATCATCTTCTTCCATCTCACCCCATTACCTCCCTCATCTACTCTCACACCGACCGTCTTAATGTCTCTACTCTCCCCATGTACATATTATACCTATGCAAACATCACGGTCCCCGGATCCCCCTGTCTGACGTCATCTGTCAATTTAAAGATTTAAAAACAAAAAATGAATTTAAAAATAGGGAAATAATAAAATCAAATAAAAACGAGTCAAATAAAATAAATATGGGCGGGATATTGTGCGGAAGCCACATTAAAACGATTAGAAGTGACATTTCTTTTGAGTTCAGTCATCTGATGAACCATCTGAAAAATCTGTTTCTTGTTCCTGTTTGTCTGTCCTTTTTTTTTTAACCTGCAAGTCGAGAACGTTAGTTACTTTTGACACATCTGCAAATTTTTCAGCAGCTCATACAACAGTGACGTTAAGTCATAAATCAAATGGGCACAAAACACTTTTAATTTGAATTAAAAACAAAAAGAATTTGCCTTTTTACTTCCTTTGTTTTTTGCCCTTCCCCCCACAACTCCAGAATCACACAAATGCAGCGGCAGAAGGAGAACCTGGCGGTGCAGCTGAACGACACAGTAGCCAGACAGTCGGCCATGAAGGAAGGAAGCGCCGGTTTCCATCTTGCCCTGGGAAACATCACATCATCCTTACATCAGCTCGCTCTGACGGACGCCGGCCCGTCAGCCGCCAAGGCCAACCAAACACACACGCCTCCAACCAACCGCACAGCCGAGGTGAGCAAGTAGAATTTGTAGAAGTGTTGTCTCGCATTATGTGTGTGACACGCGGTAAAATGCCATGTGTCAAATTTACAAATTAATTGGATCTTTTGGGATTATGGTCTTGTTTTGTTTTTTTTTGTTTTTTTTTGTTCAGTGGGTCAACGACTTGCTGAGACGGACCGAAGAGCTGGACGAGGAAATTCAAGCCAGAGATAATCTTGTTGATAAAATCAAAGAGGAGATGCAACCCTTGATCCAGACGGCCAGTAGGAACATGCAGGGCATGGAAGATATCCACGAGGTAAATTTGTGCTAATGTTTTATTTATTTATTTATTTATTTATTTGCCTCTCTTTTTCTCAAAGCTTCCGGTAAAACCTTTAGTCTACTTAACTAACCCCAGGTGGAAATAATGCCGTTTCTATACATGATATTTAGACTCTTTTTTTACACTCAAGTGTTTCCTGTTTACACGTAAACGGCAGAAATGCTGAAAACTATGTATTTATCATGTCGGGCTACCACAAACTCATTCTCGCAGAGACGACCAACTATTAACTATAAAACTAACACATTTTTCTCCCACACATCGAGCGTGAATCCAAGAGTTAAACATGAATCGATAATACAAATATGAAGGCTGCCGCTGAGCATTTTCACGACCAAGACAGTTTAAACATGTTTTTTTTTTTAATTAAGTGTTTTTCTTTTCCTCAGCTCATTTTTCTTTGTATAAAAAGGCTGCGTACGACTTATTAATCTCCCGCTGTCAGTATTAATCGTAGCTTGAGTAATTCATGACTCACACATTCAACAGAATCCCAAGCAGCATGAAACAAGAACACTATGTGAGCATCACTAATCTTTTAAAATGAGATAACTTTAGTTTCAGGGTTGTTTTTTTTTTTTTTACAGTTAAAAACATGAAATATTCTCAAAGTTATTCAAGTTACGGTCTCATATTATATCTTCACAGTTTAGAGTCTTCAATTTACCTCAAAGGAAGAACTTGCAAAGTCAATAGAGAAAGGCCACAAAGCCTAGACCAGAGCTGCAACATATCCAAGTTAAATCAAAGATATAACAAGTCTGGCCCTGCAGTGAATTGAGATGATCGAGTTGGCGTCCTGTTGTGGCTCTCTGAATTCTACCTAAATAAACTTTTTACCTTGTTTTCACTATATTTATGTGCATAACGTCATTTTCAAAAGGACTTTTAGGTTTTGGCTGAATTCAAATGAAAATGGCACACAAAAGAACTCCTTAAAAAAACCCAAATTATTTAAAACCTGATAAATTGCCACACACAAAAAAGAATGCTGATAAAGAAGGTTGAAATGTTTATAGTTCAGTGCAAATTAGCTGAAAATGTATTGAAATGTTTAACATCCTAAAATTGTAATTGAAACGTCATAAATGTGACACAAGACACAGTTTATGTTCATATATCAAAAAGGTTCAACGCGTTTTAAGGTTCCAGTTAAATTTGATTTGGTGGAATGAAGGACGCAGACTCCTCGGGTATTCTAAATATGCAAAACGTAAATACGGCATAATTTCCCACTCGAAATATGCATCGATGCATTAATGTAGTCATGTCGCGTGACTTTCAATGATCTTAGCAGCCGCTTCCCACTGAGCTCGTCTTCAAACGTGTTCGACTGGCGATCGCTTCAAATGCCATTTTTCGATTTGTGTCCTTGAAAGACACACTTTTCTTTATATATATATATATTTTTTTTTTTTTTCCCTTGAATATATTTGCCGCCACTGACAAAGCATTTCCTCCCACTTGTGTCCCCGCGAAGCTGAGAGCCCGTGCCGAAGGAGCAAAGGTCGTGGCTTTGTCATCCGTGGTGACGGGAAAAGAGGTGGAATCCGAAGCCGTCGCCCTGCACAGACGGCTTGAAAGTGAGTCTCTATTTATTTTGTCTTGCGTCACTGTTTTGGTTGAATGTCAACTGAATTATTCTCCTTAAATTGAAATGTCAAGTGCTCAAACTAAAGGGAAAAAAGAAGAAAGAATAAGCGCTGCAGACTGAAGTATTACTATAATAAATATGTCATCGCTGTTGTAATGTTTTGACCTATTTGTCATGTATTAAGTGCAACAGGAGCTCAAGTAGAATGCATTAAGTTTAGTTTTTTTTCCCCCAACATACGTTTTATGAACGCGCATTCACGATACAATGAGTGACGGTAAATTAATTAACCAGGCATTAAGCACCGAATGTCTCGAGTCGTAAATTGCCGAGGTCACTGGCGGGATCTCAACTCCGCACCCTGAAACTGCAGACATGGCGGCGGAGTGGCCTCGGCGGCAGAGCCAGACCAAGGCCGCCATGAAGAAGGAGAAGCCGCTGGAGGAGAAGGTCTTGGCGGACGTCAGGAGGAAGGTCTCGCAGATTGAAAGCATGATAGAACCCGCTCTGGAAACCTCCGGCTCGTCGAGGAACACCTCGAGGGAAGCGCGGCTGACGGCAAACGCCGCCGCGAAGGTACGAGCGCTTGCTTTTACTGCGTGAAGATACAGCAGTGTGGACCGTCTGTAGCTAATTTCATATCGATGTGATTTTATGTCGTTTTTATTGAAAATGACTTGTTTTTCTTTCTTCACTCCAACCTCTAAAGTTTATTTATTCATTGATTTGTTTCTCTACTCCCAGCAAATGTCAGTCAATACTATTTCTCTACTTTGTCTTTAGGTCAGAGCGAGGTTATTCCATTTCAAACCCCAGTTGCGCATTTACTTCTCATCAAATGAGCTCTGTATCTGACCTGTATTTAATTTGTTATTCATACACAAATGAGCAAATAAACTCTTCTGCATTCAGAGTAGAAAGCAATAAGGTTTCACCTTTTGCTATATTTCCTCAGCTGTTGGTTGTAAAAAAAATAATAAAAAATGACTGCAGTATATAAATGTGAATCCAGAGATATAAAATTAGAGCAGTGCATGTGTTGCTCTCGGATTTAATGGTCTTAAATTAATTAGTTGGGCTTACCAGGACTCTCTTTCGAAATCTAACGTGATACTCTCCAGATAAAATTGGAACGCTTCCTCCGGCGCGGATTTGTCATGTCAGTCTCCAGTCCGTGACGTGGAAGTGGCATGTATGCGACTTGACAGCAGATGGTTGTTGGATTCGGTACCACGTGCGATCGAGGGACCGGGTCTCGTGTACTAAACATTCACACGGTCATGAAAACAGATCGACTCTGGGTCGAGCAGAAAATCCCAGAGAGTTCCAGTACCACACGGCGCCAAGCCGATATAACGAAAATTAAGATTAAGAAATTGAGAATTTCAAAAAGTTTGGTTCTGTGGGGTGGAGGAGGTGACGTGAGTCGGCGTTGTTGTGTGAAGGCGGCGTCGCCACATTAGTCGTAACTATTTCAAATGTTTAGCGGTTGCCGTCAAACCGTTCGGCCTTGTCCTTTCCTCCATTTCGCTTCATTATTTCCCTCGTCTTCAGGAATCCAAAGCCGCGCTGACCCAGGCCAAGCACACCAGGACTGCATCTGCTCACCTTGGCTCACATTTGGACGGCGCTCTGCAGCAGCTGTCTGCGCAGGAGCTGCTGACCGACAGAGCAAACTCCCAGCTCGCCTCGGGGGTACTTAACCACAGTCATTTTCACATTCGAACAGTGAAGTCTCTGCATATCGATCCATTCTTCCACTGTGCGACTTAAAAGACTGCTTCTAGAGTATGTCTTTTTTTTTTCTCTCTCTCTCTCTCTCTCTCTCTGCACTCCCAGGGCGAGGTCTCCCTGACCGGCGTGAAGCAAGATATGGAGGCAGCCAAGCTCCAGCTGGAGGCCTATTCCGTCGCACTCACCGAGCTAATCAGCAAGATTGGTAAGTCTCGCTCAAAAATGATTTTTATTGTCGCTCCTCTGTCGGCTTCTGCGTCTATAAAATCCAATAATCTAAATGCCAGATCACCAAACAGCTCAGTGCTTGTTAAAGGCTCATTTAACATGGAAACAGTCCCGGGGAAAACACAGAAAGAACTGCTGCTCATGTGGAATAGAAAGCGGATTTTCAAACTCTAATTCAAACCCTTCTCTCTGATTTTTTTTTAATTTTTTTTTTTATTTAAATGTCGCCGCTGAGAGGTCACCACTGCAGGTCTCTAAACAAGGCCCACAGCCCCAAACGGTTCCTCTGGGGGCCTAAAATAATTTGCCCAAAGGGATCACTTAAAGTAGCTTGATTAATAAGATATACTTGTCGCGATCTATAGGCGAGAGAAACCTTTTCAGAACTGGGGGGCTTTAATTTCCTACTCAAAAGGTTTCTCAGTGCATCATGTGGAAACAGCAACAGGTTGAGAGCTTCTCGTTCAGCCAATGGGTTGAGCGCTTATGTGCAAAACACGGAAAATGACTTTACATATCACAGACTTTTGGCGTCACCTCGGTGTTAAACGTGTTATAATGGGTGCGTGCACAAATGCTGGGGTGATTTACACATCTCAAAGAGCTTCGCACTGTCACACTTCCTTATTCCCACGCGTACACAATATGTCAATGTAACAAACCAAATAGAACGTGAATTTGCAGTGCAAACATGTGTATGTCTAATTAACATGCTTTATGAAATGTTTCTGTCATAAACGTAGAAGCTTTATTCGCCCAAAATGTGGAATCCTCTCCCAGTTTATGTTCGCCCGTCTACATCTGTCACCCGTAGTAAAGAGCAGCTTTTTTTTTGTATCGTCATGAACGTTTTCTTTCTGCGTCATTTCAACATGGGATATGTCGACTTTTGAATCTTTATTTTAGTTTCATTTGTTTTAAGCTTGATTTTTAATTGGGATGTACCATTTCTTTTGCATGAGTCTCCTTTTTTAATAATTTAATTAAATGTCAATGTTATTGCATTTGTCAATTTGATCTCTATCTATATTGATATAGAGATAAATAGATAATTATTAATAATAATAACTACAACAACAGTAATACTATTATTAGTAGTAGTATTGTTATTAATAGTAATAGTGACAGTAATAATAAATAAAGGGGCAGATTAAATACATTTATTCTGCTCTCTTTTATTCATATTTTGGTTGTTTTATTTCTCAGTTTTGTCAATCAATGAAATAAAAACAAACTAAACTAATATGTGGCAAGAATGGCTGAAAACTTATTAACCTTTAAACCTTGTCCCAACATTATATTTAGTCTCATACACTCACATGTATACACTTGTATGTCCAGTTAATTTAAACCTGTCATAATATAATAGAATAGAATATATAGAACTTGTAGAATTAACTCTCAAGGCAAAGACTTTGCCCTCTGTGGTCAACACGCTTGAGAGCATAATCACTTTAATTAGGTCGCCATCCAGGCCGATACCGATCGTTGGATGTCGAACAGCCGCTAATGGACCACAGCCTTAAAAACAAGACCCCCCTCCCCTCACGTCTTATTTCAACGCCTTCTTTCTTTCTCTCTCTCTCTCTTTCTCTCCTGTCGTGTCGGGAGCAGATGGGACCGTGCCACTGGAACGATTCGACCGGATCTTGAACGAGACAGCTCGCCGTCTGAGCATGCTGCGTGGGAGCGTGGAGGGCCCGGCGCTCGGCTCCAAGATCCAGAAATTGCACTCGGCTGCCAGGGAACAGCAGAGCCGCATGGCCGCCGTCGAACAGGACATCGAGGAGATCACCAAGGAGAGGGACAGCCTCAGGGACATTGCGTCGCACCTGCCCGAGGCCTGCCCTCGGGGCAGCGCAGCAGCAGGGAAAGCCTAGACGCTTCGGATGGCGGTTGGTCACATCACAGATGAGACAGCTGAGCGTCAGAAAAAAGCTTTTGTTCAAGAAAAAAAAAGCTTTCAAAAAAAAAAAGTCACCAAGCATTCCCTCTTTAATCTCCCGTGGTACATTTTTTTTTTTTTTTTTTTACCGGCACAATTCAAACCAAAGAAAGCCTCTCTTCACCGTCTCCAATGAATCATCCCTAATCTCCATCCCCCTCGCTCACGTCTCGCTCACTTTTCAACCGGCCCGCGTGCAAACTCGCAATTTTCGCCGTGAATAATAACCAAGCAGTTCTGAACTGCTGGAGTGCACTGTCGAGTTTAGAATAATGCTGATTTTCCTTCGCGGGGGTAAAAAGGTGTGTCTGAGTGCTTCTTCAGACTGACACATTCATTTACACTTGAGCTCTTTTTCATCAGCACAGCTTAATTAACAATTAGTCCTCCTGGTCTCAGTGGGGTTCAGGCCAGGCTTCAGCACCACGTAACCCGTTTTGGGGATTCTCACAGTGCCTACCTCCACGTTGTTTTTTTGTTTTTTTTACTGCCACTTTCTCCTTATCTTGTCTTTTGTTTTAGTGTTTACAGCATTTTTTCCAATTCTGGTCTACATATGAATCACTTATGAGTTGTTGGAATACCAATTCAATCGAGGGTCAGGTCCAGGTAAGACGCCTCATCTAAGGTCACCACTAACAAATGCACACTCACTTATTATAGTCTAATCCAGGGGTGGCGCCACATCGGGGCTAGTGGGGGTCATGGACATACCCTATTTTGATTTTAGACATTGAAGTGAGAAATATCGCGATATAGGAGTCAAGCACTGATTACAGGGATTATGTACGGTTTACCAGCCATTGTGATGGTTGCAGGCGAGTTGAGTCTGTTTACAGACGCATTGATTGAAGTATTTAGATTATTGAAATAATCAGATGTGCACTTCAAAAAATGTGATCTTTGTAAAAACTCACTGGTTTCAATGTTTAAGTCCAGTGAAGGATTTCTACATTCATGCATGTTAATACTCAAGTTAGTTTCAAGACATCTGGAATTGTCTCGTTGAACATGGTAACGTCCACGATGGCTTTCATTTCAATTACAATGAAAAGTGTCTCCTCTTTATTCCATCGGTGGCTTTTTTTTTTTTTGCCTACTTTCCACTACTGCGTTTCATGTTCGGTATGCATACAACAAAACATCGGAGTATCAAGGAGAAAGCCATGTGGAGCTGTCGCTTTCCGATGAAACATGCCGTTTACTTGATCACTTGAATTATATTAGTGAATAATCCAGAACGACTGTGCATGTAATGATGCATTTTCTCCCTGCGCCACTGATTCAAACCATGTTTAAAGTGTGTACACTCCTCCTGTAGAATCCATTATGCAACAAAGCACACTTGGAAAGAGCTGTTTTACATAATGTAACTCATTTTACATAATGCATTTTTCTCGTGGACACTGTTGTACAACGGTGCAATATTGTATAACAATGCATAAGGGAAATGAAAAGAGCTGCTCATCGTCCCCAAATAAAATCTTCAAATTGTAAATGGTGTGTGGAATATATCAACAAGCTCAGAAGACGAGAACAATAAAACAGCTTTTCAGTCATTGCAAAAGTCTTCTGTTCAATTTCCTTAAGTTTCCTTTTAAAAGCGTAATCTCATTTGGGTTTGGCTTTCTACTTTTGATTCGGGAAGCAATTGAACGTTGCGCGTTACGATTTCATCATGTCGACGTGCCGACGATTCCTCACTGCGAAACAAACATTGCCATTGTTTCTGATGAACCGTCGACCAAGACGATCAGTTCGGTAATTCTTCATTTCGGCACGACTGCCACGATTTCTCCGGCTTCCCGATGGCGCCGGGGAAAGCAGAACATGTGTAGAAATTCAACCTGGGGATAAATGCAACTCTGCTTTAGGAATGAAGGATATTCATTTTCAGTTAGTTTAGCGGCTACGTAGTGATGAGTGTCATTACCATATGAAAATGAAATCTAAATTCATGACTGCTGAGAGGTATCGAGGTGATGGAGAATAGCAGCGAGTGATTAAAGTCATTACTTTATTATAATATTCATGAAATAATTCTTATTGCAGTGCACATTGTTGAATTCTTCTATAACACCAGACTGTGCCGGCCCATTTCTAACGATGTTTATTCACGATATTTTTGTGACGACCACGCTAACTTTACTTTACTCAAGAATAACTACACTTATCTGAATTATAGTTACGGTAAAACGTCCAAGTATTTTGTTTGAATGTATGAACTTTCATCAAACTGAAGCGTGAGTGAGACTGGTGGTCTCCAAGTTGGGGACTTGTCATGAGAAAACGCGTCGTTTCACGTCTGCACAGCAACATTTTCCACGTTTTTTGGAAGGTCGCGTTTTCAGGAGTGTTTTTGAAAAAGTTCCACCTCATTTTCAAAACGTTATGTTACAATTGCTCTTTGCTACAATTGACGGCGCATCAGATCTGGAGTGGTGAAATTAAACACGAACAGCCAACTGAAAGGCAGTAAACTAAACTGACTGAATCCTAAGTGCATGTATTTAGTAGTTTCCTGTCCAGAAAGAATAATCGCAAATGATATTGGGGCTTCAAATATGATTATTGACCTTCTACTTCTTTCTAAGAAATGATATCACAGTAGAGAAGGAGGCAGACGGGTCTTCCTTTGGCCTGCAAACCAACAAATCTGTTCTAAATGGATAGTCATTTTGCTTTACACAATCCTCCATGTGCTTTTTGCTAGATTAGCTTTCACATGCTTGTAAAACTTGGCACAAACGAAGGTTTGTGTTGACAAAGGAATTTTTTTTAAATGAAACTTTTAATTCCCTTGAATGTTTTAGTACATTTATTTATTAATTGTACACGTGTGGGCAAGCGGGTTTAACAGTATTTTATTGCAATGAATTGGGTGGCACTGTGGGCTTTTTAAATCACTTTGAGATATTCTCAAACAGCATTTATTATTATTATTTCAAACTTATCAGGTAGTTCTAAAAACACCTGCCTTCTTGGGGGGGGGGGGGGGGGGGGAGAAAAATGAAAACACATACTATCGAATTTTAATTGAAATGAAGTACTGAACTCTGGGATCAGTTTAAGGTTAAATGCAGAAATCTAATAGAAGAGTCATGAAGGGTCAGGGTCTCATTAGTAATTCAGCACAGCGAGACGGAGTGTGAACAAGCAACTTGAGCTCCTGCAGTCAGTCAGCTCTCGCTCTTGTTTGGGTAATGGCGGTGTAAGTTGTTTTGTCAGACACATTAACACACACTCCCCTCACACAGCGCCCATTCTCCCATCCCGCCTTAGATGAGGGGTGTTCAGTTTGTTTAATTGGTTTATTAAAGTATAATTTAAATATTTAAAACGGTGTCTCCTTTTATTGCAGTGACTATTTGAACCGTGTCGCAAGCAAGTAGAGATCTCGGGGAAATAAACAGAACAAAACAAGCATCGGGAGACGCTTTCGCTGACAGGCGGAGATTACCCTTCAACCGCTTCAGGAATTCAGGATGTATTGCTGCGGCTGTGACCCACACTTATTTACCAAGCGATGAAAATGCAGCAGGCAACACAAACAAAGTGACATTGAAGTCGGATGCGTCAAATGATTGTCCATATTGTGGGGGGGGAATGCAATACCACTTTTTTGAAAGGACGAGTGATAGCCTATCCGAGTACCGACACAAGTACTTATTAAATGCCGTTAAGCTTAATTCAAACTCCATGAGCAAACAATACATTACAGTTGTGTGAGCCGCCTCAAACCGACGACCTGGGGACTGTGAATATCACTGCAAGTGGTGTGCGCTCTACCGAGTGCCTGTTCGAGTTATTCTTGGATCTTGTAATTCAAAGCTGCAAGAGGACATTATTCAATCACTCATTACTGCGCAGAAAGCAATAGACCAGTTAGATTGTTAAGATCTCAGTGTTTGATGGAGGTGTTATTTTTATTGGTGTGTGATGGAAAACATTACGAGACACGACTCTTTCATGGAGGTAAATTTTCACAAGCTTGGGAAACGAAAGGAAAAAAAAAAAAGATTGTTTATGCGAACGTCATTAATCTCACAACCAAAAAAAGAAAACACTATTTCTGTTACTTTTTTTTTTAATTTCACAAAACAAAACTCATTTTCCACTTTTTTTTTCACAGTAATATTATAACATCAACTCCTCTCGATACACAACCCTTCTGTTGATGATAATGATTAAAAAGACTGTTTAAACTGTGTACAGACAGAGGGTGGTGAAGTCCTCCTTTCTGGTGCCTAAAGGCCTGCGGGATTTCCAGCCAACCCAGTCAGGAGAACGTGACTACATTTTTCATACCATGCAACCTTCAGGGGACTTATTAATGGAGTCGTGAATGAAGTGAATGTGCTTGTTACAGAATCAGTTTCAGAAAAGTTGGTTAGCTGTTGCAAAAGTTCAGGAAAGGTGGTGGCAAGAGCCACGGGATACATCTCACCGCTCTGTGATCTCATCCCCCCCCCCCCCCCCCCCCCACCACTGTTGCCCAACAATGCTGCTTTCACAGGCGGTGTGCACGTCTTAATGCTCGTCCTAAGATGAAAAGCCAACGGGTGAAAACCTGTTGTCGGTATCGACCCTGGAGGGGCAGCGCCTGGTTATTTTCTGCAGCAGCACAATGGTAATATTTACACTTGTGTCAGAAAAAGATATACCTGGAAGGCATTTCCATTTTTTTGTTTTGTTTTTAATTTGTGCGATTTAATTGCAATATGCTTGAATAGGTCAGTGGTGACCTCGAGGTTAGATCAGGTAGAAAAGGTAATCACATCAGAAATCCTACTGGATTTGTATCCAGTTGTAAAACACGTACCAAAATCAAAGATGTAGATTTGCTCTGGTGACCGTGACAGGAAGCATGCTTGTATTAATTTCTTCCCTCATATATATATATAGTACTTATGACTATGTGACTTGCAGAAACTGGTTCTCGACCTGTGACGTGTATGAGATGATTGATTGGTTTCAAAGTGCTGTACTGCAAGCTCAGTGCAAAACGTAATGTCGCCAGCTGAATTAAAAAAATTTTTTTAATAAAAATCTATATCGGTTTGAATGTATATTTTGCTTTGCCACTACATTTTGTCAAAGGTGAGAAAATGTAGTAAAACTATTTTAATATCCATCCATTCAATCTTTCATCCAACTCGGACGGCGTTAATACCAGCTAACAGGAAGTAGAAGGAGGCATCCTTCATTGATCCTCTTGGGGAAATGACTTCTTTTGCCGTTAATCCATCCTGTTCATGGCTAAGCTCCCCCTTGTCAGCTGTGTCTTTTAGTCCACGGGACACATGCAGCACAATTTCATCTCGAGTGGGCGGCACCGGTAAATTACTACCATAATAACCTTTAACATGAACCTTTGAAGTACTTCTTTGTCGTCGAGCAGAGGAGCCGTGATGAAAATATGTTTTCATTAAATCAAACGATCAGTGGTGGCTGTGCAAATAGAGGGCGCAGAAAAGAAAAAAAAATGTTTTTTAAACTAAAGTAATAAACAGTATTAATGTTGAAATGTGTTGATGCCAACCAACTAACAATGGGCTCTGAACTACAGATTATCTTCAATAAAAGAGGATTTCTTGATTTCTCTCTCGAGTGTGTGGGTATTGCAGAAATGGCCCTGAGGAGTCGGGCTTTACTTCATAAAATTAAACCAATTGGTGTCATTTAATGTCTGGGACTTGGGAAGCTTTTAAAAATCACCCACCGCCAGACTTGCACTGCGATTGGATAAAGTCAGGTCTGGTTTGTTCTCCTGTGTTTCTACAGATAACGAGCAGTGAGTCCCTGACTATTAACTTTAATAAATCTCTTCTAACTTACTGGTTTTAAAGGAGAAGTTTTGCTGAGAAGGTCAAGTTCAACTTTCTCTATTATAGTTATTTTTCAAATGCACACAAACATCAATGTCTTAACAATTTTGTAAATGTTTCCAAGTTTATAGATGGTTTACAAATGTTTAGATATGTTCGTATTTATTAATGACTGAAAATCTAAGAGCTTAAAAAAGCATTTTTTGGGGGGGTTGTGATCCTAAAATGCTCTGAAAGACGGACGAATGTGTTGGTGAAAATATACCTAAGATTGGCTTTTACTTTTCCCTAAACTTAAACTGTCATTTCAAGTAAACCAGCCCTAAAACACACACATTTTCAAAAAGGCTCTCATGAAGCATCTGCTTGCATTCGTTTACAAGTAATAAGAGTCATATTGATAAGTGCTCTCTATTTGCTAACTGTTTAAAAGTACAACAATTGAGGCAAAATAGTTATAGTGTGGTTTATAAGTTATAAGTTAACACTGGCTGGAATTGAAGAATAACAAAGAGCCACTGCTGCAAACTGAAAATCATTACAATCTCAACATATAGCCAATTTTAAGCAAAGTTTCTGCAGGAAAATGTTCCAAAACCTTCTCCGACAGCTGTTGCATTCTGCATGTCCCTTCAGTCAGGAATTGAACCGAGGTTATTCTCACTATACCCCACCACACACCTCTTCTAACGGCATACAGTTGAGGCGGTGTTGGTTTTCAGGCTGATTGCTTATTTTTTTTATAGTTGGCTAAATTGCTTCACATTGCTGACCTTTTTCTTCCATTATATTGCTTAATTTTTCTTGCCTCCCTTTTAACTCTGGGGGTGCGCCGACCTTCATCCGAAGCCGCTAATGCAATATTGATAAGCACTTCCTCGCAACCCTTCAGAGATTGCAAAGCATCCATTTAAAATAAGCGACGCCTACAAGGTTTCTCCCACAAAGCAAAGCCAGATCCATCAAAGAGAAGCACTCCGAGCAGACGCCGTGAGCGGGACAACGTCCAGTTGATTGGAGAGGAATAGAAGGTATTTCATTAAGATTGTGAGGCGAAATGCTGCCCAGAGCGCAGGGATACCGAGCCAAGAGCAAAAAAAAAAAAAGAAACCGCATTAATCTACAAGTGAAGGGAGGAAGGATGAGTTACTCGCTTCACACGGGATGTTCCTACTTTCACCATTTCTCCTTGTGTGTGTCGGGAAGCATGTTGGCATTCACGTGCTGGACGGCATTCACACACCAACCATGTGTCGAGGATAGATTACTGCAACAAACTACAATGTGCCTTTTGAACGAAATCCCCCCCCCCTCAAAACACACACACACACACACACACACAAAACAACAAACTGCTCAAATCTAGAAAAAAGACAAAATGCAGACGCCTGACATGGTCTGAGCAGAGCAAGCACAAATCCTCAACATAAAAAAAACCTCAACATCTTGTCCCACTTCAAGGACACTAAATATGTTTGTGCACAACCACCGCCTCCACCTACAACACTGTAAAGTCTTAAACGCAGCTGCAGAATGCAAAGTGCCTTCTTTCATTTTTTTTTATTTAAACCGTTTCCCTTTTTTTTTTTTTTTTTTTTTAATTTACTCTGGTATGGAGCCGTGAATGTGAGTGCGCTGTATGTACAGTGCGGAGATTACACGGGTTCATAGCGGGGAGAAAAATAAATGGCAGACATGCCGGAAAACGCAGGTTAAACAAATAAAATAAATACATTTTAAAAAATGCAGCTCGACAGGTTGGCGTTATGGCTGCGACTCACCTTTTGAAACCATGAAAACATATGCAAATTGTGCTTTCAAGTTGGTATTAGGGGGGAAAAAAATATATGTTTGTGTGAATACAGCAAAAAACATGCTTACAGTCTCTGCTTTTACTTGTCATGGCGATAATGTAAAGCAGCACAATATGTCAAATTTTTCTATTAAGCACTTAACACACGCTGCAATGAATAGACCGTACTACGAATATTTTGTATCTATGTTAAGAAGGAGTTAAAAAGTATGTGAAGGAAGTTAAAAAGAAAAGAAAAAGAAAGACAAAGATCAAGCACTTTTTTTGCCCAAAGACAAGTGCGACAAATATTTCATAGAGATACCACCTGCATGGGGCGCCAAGGCGATTCCAGGAATCATGCCACATTTACACGTACCTGGGTATTCGAAAAAAACCTGATATTTCTCTGCGTTTGAGCCGCGCATTTACACATAAACGCAGCTACGACTCACCACAAACAATGATTCCTTAAAACTCCGGCCACAGTGGAGATGTGGGTAAAATCTGTGTCTCTGGCTGCATTTAAAGTACGCGGATATTTACGTCACAATTCGCTCCGTGGTGTTTTTCTTTCAGGATTCTGATTGGTTATCATGGCTTCATGCTTAATGCTACACTGCCCCCTACAGGTTTGGCATGCTCATAGCAGCTCTGAACCAGCTGTATATGTGGTCAGTGTGAATGAAGATTTGTTTTTTTGCAAAAACCCACGTATGTGTAAAGGTGGCCTTAGTCTGGAAAGTCGAGGTAAATGCAGAAAAAGATGGACTATTGCTGTGTTTTACATGTCGTCTCGAGGGGAAAGAATTTCCAAAACTCAACTCAAACCAGTCTGAGACAATTCATTTAAAGTTTTGAGATAAAAAAAAAATAAAAAATTATAATTGCTTTTCCGATTTTGATAAAGACACAGAAAATACATTTTTGTTCAAGTGTCTATAGAAGTACTCAGAATGTGAGAGAATCAGGGGTTCAATGAATGAACAAAGCACTTATGAAGCAATTACATGTAATTTTCTCTACCTTTTGTCTCGCCCAGAGCATTTCGAGGTCCCGAAGCTCCCCGGAAAAGCTGTCAAGCTGTCATGCGAGTCTGATTCCAGCATGGTATCAATGGCATTGTCATATTCTTGGCTCCAGTTCATTTAGGACAATAAATGCGCTTGAAAATGTCGTTTGAAGAATTTGAACAGCTCAGGCTAATTTTGTGTCTGACTGAGTTTGGTCTAAAAGCAGATTACAGATAAAAACACACGTGACCTTGGTATTTACTTCTATTTCAAAGACGTATCGCATGCTCAGTCACATATTTTCTCATTTATTTTACATCGGTATGAAAGCATTTAATTGTTCTTTGCTTTGTGGCTTTCTCTACCATATGTAAGGGATGTTATAGATGCTGCTGAAGAAGAAAGATGTTTTCCTCTTATGTTCGAGCAGTCGTGCAAATATAATTGTGCTTTTGTGTGAGCCATATGTTTGATAGTGAATGACGTTTTGGAGGTCTCTAAGGTCGTGCTCCTTTTTTAAAGTTGTGTTGTAGCGTCTATTAAGAACAACAACAAAAATACAAAAGAAAAACTATTTAAAAATCACTAAAGTTCAGAAGACACAATGCTTCAACACAGATTTCCGTATATGTTAAGGGAATAAGTGAAGATGAAAAGATCATTGACAGGCGATATGAATAACATTTCTGTTTCTGTTTTTCAGGTGGATATTTCAGGTCAGCTGGGGTTCGGCTCGAGAGTTGACGTGTCAGATTAGAAGCAGAAGAAAAAAAAATAGGCCAAGAGAACGTTTGAAATTGTATTTGACAAGATTGTGATGGCTAGATTACTGGGTCAAGCCAAAAGCGTCTCCAAAAAAAAAATGAAGCTCGGCGGGTCAGTTCCTATCAAATGCGAAGGAAAAGCGGAGACTGAGCACAGAGAGTCAAAGGAAATCAAGGCTTCTTGCTGCGTGTGGGAAGTGAAGCCCGGGTGTACTTATCCAACAGGCGAGCGACTGTAGCTCAAACTACAGCAGACGCCGGTGCTGGCTGTGATAGACAGGTGTCAAAATACACAGTGGATCAGCGTTTGTCGCGTCCGGGGGCTGCAGTGCCGCAGAACAGTCATGTTTTGATTTTACACAGAGATCGTCAGGTACATATATCCTACCCGAGTGTCCTCGTTCAGCTGAGTAAGCCACGCCGCGGGACTCATTTTTAACAATCTTCAACTCCCTCCAATCACTACATTTACTTACTACTACTTTTTCCTCTATAAATTATTTTGTACCCAAAGATTTTCATTCACTCAATCCCACATAAAAACCTCATTCAGCATTACTGTGAGCATTCTAAACCTGTAGGGGGCAGTGTAACGAGAAGCATAAAGCTATGATAGCCAATCAGAATCAATAATAAATCAACAAATGACATAAATTACTTTTTGTTCCTTCAGCGATAATGCCGGGTCGTTTCTTTTGACCGACAGAGAATTAGAGCTCCTCCCAAAAATGACAGGCAGATTTGTTCCAAATCTCCCCTTTGGCCGGAGTTTTTTTGTTTTTTTTTATCAAATCATTTTCGATGATTTGTTGTTCCATTTAAGTGTAAACAAAAGGCCCAAATGCAGCGAAATATCACCATTTTCACTAATTTTCTTGTAAATGTGCCATAAGCCAAAAATAACACAAAAAAATCAAACGTGAATCACGACATCCGTGACCTTTCTCACCAAAAAAGCCATTTTTGTCACTTTCCACATATAAAATAAAACACATTTGACTTTTAAAATGATGACAATGCAGTACACAAAGTTCTATGGGTTTGCTGGGTTTCATCAGTACAATTTACACATTTGTACAGTTTTGTAGCTGTGACATTTTTTTTAACTGTTTAAGGCTTTTCTGTTTTTTAAATTATTTTACCCATTTGATCTCTGTTATTCATTTGTTTTAATTGGTGTTTTTTTTTTTTTTTATCTTTTTTTGAGCAATTGAACACATTTTATTCATTTCATGAATTTTTTGCAGTGTTTTAACCATTTTGTTTTCCCCTTTCAGCTAAGAGATCAGCATTGTTCTGATAATGACTCAGGTGTGTAGATAATAAATGTTTACTGGCATAAAATGATGCGAATGCTTCCCGGAGCCATTAAAGAGGGGCTGAAGAGCCACATGTGGCTCCAAAGTGGAGCGTCGTAAACCTGAGTGAGACAAACTCGGCGTTTCTCATCTTAAGATGACAATTTGCAACTTCGCGACTTCACAGCGTCGCCTTCTCACGTCTTAGTTCAAGAGACGCACGGCACACCTTCAGAGGCGTTGTGTTAATGCTGATCCATGTATTGTTATGTCGCTAAGAGACGCCTATATGATTAAAAGAGTGATTAAAAAGAGTGCCGTTGTTCACTTTTTATCTGTGTTTAAGTAGGATGTGAGAGGCTTTGCATTGATCCAGGAATAATGGAGACGCTTTGAATGTGAAGTCATCTTCCCCTTTTCCTACACCGTGAGTGGAGTTGGAGCACCGCCGGCCTGTAAAACCACCTGGTGGTGAGAATGTTCTTGATTAATAATACATACTTGTGTAAACTCTTTACTATCTCAGGTCTGTAGTCCTGAGCCAGAAGTAAACCTATCAAGTTCTACCCCTTCTCCAATAGTTAATAGTTGTATTCTGTATTAAGAATAGTTAGTATTATATATCAATAATAAATCTGCTAGGTCATGCTGATTCGTTGGGTTTTCTCTGTTAAAGTCACCCAGAAGTGACTGTTGTATTTGGTGCTAGATAAAAATAGGTTGAATTTAATATATGTAAATATAACATGAAAGCTTGTTTTATGTTGAGGTTTTCTTTTTTTTTTTTTTTTTTTTAACAAATAGAAATATTAAGTCAATCTGGACCTCAGGTGTGGTTTTTCCTTGGGAATGGTGAGCGAGGGGATTCACCTTTCACTTTTCATTATGAAGAGGAATGGAGGTTCCAGACTAATGCACAGAGAGAATAACTTGCTTTGAAGACTTTACCCATTCAGATGGTGAAAATCCTGCACGTGTTGTTCTGTATTCAATAAAACTACATCTTTATGTGCTGCGAGGGAGGAATGAGAAGTTTTTACAAGAAAAAGAAGAAGAAGAAGCTGGTGGGACTTTATAAAAAAAAAATTAAATGATGTGCCGCTCCACGGGATACGAATGAGAGGAAGAAAAAAAAAAATCCAGTTTGCACGATTATCTGTTGTATGAATCGGAAGCAAACCCGTGACACGCGCTCGCGGCGCCGCGAGGGAAGAGTATATTGCAACGTGTCAACATTGGCAAGGTAGGTCAGCCACTATAATATGGCGCCATTTAGCAGAATCTACAGCCCACTGGAGGTCATTAGACACCCTGAGTGAGTCGAGTCAGTGCGGCGCTGCAGGCTGGACCACGACAGGAATCTGTCTGAATTTTTTTTTTTTTTTTTTCCAGTTTCAGAGTTAATGCAACGATATCGTCCCTTACTCAGCGTGATATCTATCCATGCAAATGGCATTGGTGGGAGATGAAAGGAATTTTTCAGGGTTGAATAAATGCGAAAAAAAATTTAAAAAAAGGAGGACTCGAGAGGTAAGTTCAAACTGGAGGAGACGTCTTTAGTTTGAGGTGGAAAAGCTCCTACCAAACAACACAAGGTCACACAATGCAAAACGTGAGGGAGAAGCATTTTGCCTCAAATGTCCACAACAAATTGGCAGTGATGGAGTTGGCTCATAAACCGCAACGGGGCTGAATTCCTGTTGAAAGAGGGAGGCAACAGAGAGGAAACCGAAGGAATGGCAAAACTGAAGCAGAGTTGTTTTTCTCTTGGACAGGTAAGTGGAGTTTATGTTATCCAGCATTTATTAGCCTGACTGTTGCTGTCAGGGGGAACTTGTCGGGCGCCAAATAACTCCCCTTCTTGTGGTGGGGAGAAAAAAAAAATTCCCAAATAAACAGGCAATGCAGAGCTGTGAAGGTCGGAAGCTTAAACAGACAAAAGCCCAACTGGTTCATTATGTGTTTGACACAGTGAACAGACATGTTTGTTGCAGAGCCCCCCCCCCTGCTGTCGTCTTTATTTAATCCTGTAAATATTCCAAGTATAATGAGCACAGCTTTTTTTTTTCAAAATTCAAGAGAATGTCTTTCTCTACAAAAGCTGTTTGGTGACGGAGGGGGCAACGGAATACAAAAGATCTCCATTTCTATCAGAGAAGCTCTGGGAAAAAAAGAAAAAAAAAACAATTGCAAAAGTCTTCATCATGGAAACACACACAGATTGATCTGTCTGTATTCTTGAACAAATAAAAAGGGGCTTCGCAAACCTACAAAAAAGAAAATATAGATGTCTGCTGCATGCCGTTTTCCATTTGTCACTGTTCTTTTTTTTTTTTTCTTTCCCGGCCTCCATTCTTTTCTCCTTCTGACTTGTGCACACACAAGTCACATTAGATCTAAAAACCGTGAGATGAGAGGAGGAACAAATAAGAAAGGAGACATCTTTTCAAGATTGTGATTCAGAAATGCTGGACTCAAAGTGAAACAGAAAGATTTGAGGTAAACGCCCATCAAGCCAAGCCTGAGCGGTGGACAAGAAACATTATTAATTGACATCGTAATATAGATCTTAAGGCCCCGTGTCCACAACAATCAAATTTTTGCTTTTCCGTTTCAGAAAAGGACAATCGATTGGATCGTTAGTACGTGTGACTCAAACTATAAAAGTACCAAGTCCCAGGGCATTACATGATGGCCAACTCTACAATGATGCATTAAATATAACAAAAAGGCAGCTTTTTCACTCAAAGGCTGTTAAGTAAAGTTTCAACTAATGCAAATTCACTAAATGGGAGAGTGGCAGACCTAAAACAAACAAAAAGACTCAAAACAAAACAGCTGGTGCCTTCACATTGACTAAAGCTTAACCAAGATTCACATTCACACACGAGTTCAGTCGTTCACACAAACTAGTCGGCTGGAGCCGTTTAAATGGCCTCAGCTGGTGGGCGGAGCCGAGCCAATCAGCCCTCATCCTCCAATCAGAGGGCTCCGCATCAGGAGCACACACACACACACACACACACACACAAAGAGGCGGAGGCGAGGCCAATACAGCCTGCGGGCCGTAACGTCGTCAATGAAAACACATTTAAAGCCGGAATGAAGACAGGTCATGAGTCGATCGCAGGACTCGCACTCAAGGACATTTTAGCATTAGCAGTTCCAATCGCATGCACGTTTTTGGAATGTGGGGAGAAACCAGTGTATCCAGAAGAAACTCTATGAAACTCCACAAACACCTCCAGCTGGATTTGAACCTCTGAGGCGAGAGGACGAACCACTGCGCCAATGAGACAATTGTCAGCGATGCTAAAAGCAAGTTTCTCGTAAAAAGACGTAAAATGTCCAATGCATCACAACCAAAACAAAACTAAACAAAAAAAAAAAACAATGTTCAGTCTACATGAAACTTCCCATGCTGTCATGATCTACTTCCCTCATTATTTTTATGATAAATAAATAAATATTCAGGCAGTGTCCCTTGTGTCTCTTTCAACCGATTCTGGATGTCCCAGATGTGTACGTCTCATTCGTCAACTCGGTCACGCTGTCAAATAGACGTCCAGAATACGGCCTGGACGGACGTCTATTTTCCATCTATTTGCGCGTGAGCCGAACTATTTAACGACGGTCATGGTGCATTTTTTTTTTTTTTTTTTCTAAAAAGTTGCGCCGACATTTTTTTGTCCGGTGGCTTCACGCTACGTTGTCGTGGAAACAGACACCCAAAAAGCAACGACAGTTTGCTGTTGAGGCGTGACCTTATGAAGACTTTCAAGCGTGCATGGAGAAGTGAAAAAAAGTAAAAATCAAATAAATGGAAAAGTATTGCGAATAGTGAAATATGGGCCCCGCGGTGAAGACGTTCACTGTGATTTCCTGGTAAAAGTAATAATTAAATGTTAATTATTTCTTCTCTGGGGTTCACATCAGGATACATCAAGATTCAATGGGGTGGGGGGTGGGGGGCAACAGTTTGTGAAAACACACACCCCGAAGGCTGCAGAACTCCTGCGTGCTGAACCCCCCCCCCTCCGATCACATCAGTCTGAAGAAAAATGCTGTGGCAGAGAACAGAACATTTTTTTAGATCGCACCTTTTTCCCCTTGAGAAATTGTTCTGTACAAACTGCATTAGAAGTGAACATTTTCCAGGATAAACACATGATTGTTTTGAGGGTTTTTTTTGCACTAAAGCTGAGATCAAACTGGGCTGCATATTGCCGCCGAACTGAAGAGAGTTTGACTCCCGTGCTGCGTGGAACTGAAGGAGACACAATAAGGAGAGCACTCATACAGAGCACTGTTTCTAGGAATGGATGTTTGTTTTTGTTTTTGTTTTTTTAAAGAAATCAGGTATTCACTCAATAAGCATGTAGATACTTTATTTTTATGTTAGCTCTTGGTTTGTTCAGGGTTCATTTTTGTTTGCTAGGGGAGCAGGACATGCTGAGATGAAGGCCAATGAGGTGACTCAGTATCTTTCCTTGTTTTTTTTTTTGGCAAAAAATCTCTGATCCTTTTTGTTCATCTCATTAAAGTTTTAAGTTTGTCGGTACTTTTCAATTTATTCAAAGTTTCAGCATTTTGGGGTTTTTTCCCCCCCTTTTCTTAACTATATAATGTATTATTTATGAATTGTATGCATTGTATGGTGATTGTAAAGCAACCACAGACACACAGAGTCATATCATATTTCTTCATGTTGTGTGAACACTTGTGGACATTTGACTCGTTAGTTATGAAAGCTCATTTTCTTTCTTAGTTTGTGAAAACAAACAACAACAAACGCTTGTGTCCAGATACGAGATAAATATTGTACGGATTCTCCAAACACAGACTGAGGCGTGGTTTCCATGACGTCACAAGTCGTAGTAGTTTTCATGTCGGGCCACTAGTGGGCGCTGTCACGCAAACGGCGCCTGATTCAAAATGCTGCTGGAATCTTCGGTAAACCACATCTTTGTCATGGCCTCTTGGTTTCTTTTCCATTTTCTTTTAGTCTCTCTTTCATTTAAGCATCTTTTCATCTGTGTGTTGTTTGATTGGAGCAACACTTTCATGGTCGTTACTCGTGTCTTCACTTTGTCTCGTGTCACTGGTTTTTCCAGCTCATTGATGTTCTGTTCCTCGTTTCCTTCACGTGTTGAGTCTGTCTGTTTTTATTGGCCTGCTCTGTTTATTAGTCTGTTTGCTGCACATTTCCAGTTCCAGAGTTTCTTTTGGGGGAATTTGGATTTTTAGCCATGCAACAGTGCTTTTTTTCCTCTTTGCTTCCTCTGCTTTTGAACCATTTTAATTACATTAAGTTATTGCTTGAACTTCTGCCTGCATGCCTCCCTTTGAATAGATTTATACTCTTTAAGGTTTTCAGCTTGTTTCCTGTGGTTCCCAAGTTGCACACCTGAGTTTGTGTAGAATCAAAACTTGTAATGCAAATTAATTTACAAGTAAGGGTGAATAAAAAGCACCAACCTACAAACACATAATATTGTTTAAAAGTAAATCTTTCACTTAGATTTCATACACTACAGGGAAAACACAACTAAGGGCTCCGCGTTATGGAAATATTTAATATATTCCATTATGCAGCTGAAATAATTTACGAGAGGAAATAGCCTTGACGTCTTCACTCAGGGGCTTCCCAGTACGCCGCTCCCTCCGGGCACATACAGAAAAGATGCACACAAGGTGAATTTAAAAAAAAAAAAAAAAAAAAAAGGGTAATACCCACTTCAAACGCCACTCCCCACTAATCTCCACACATGCTCTCAAGCTTCACACAGTGAGAGTATACCGCTGACTGCAGGATGCTGACACTCCCCACTCAGCCTGCTTTTCCGGAACAGACTTCACTGCTTAAGAGTAGCAAGAGACTGGGGGGGGGGGATAGGCACCTGGGGAAAATAAAAAGAAAGAAAAAAAGAAAGGACCACATATCTGTCTGCACTCTTGCCCAGCATATGTCTTTCTTCACTGATACAAGTGTTTTAAACAGCTTTCCTCGCGTCCTCTCATCACCTGAGGAATACAGACTACAAAGTATTCAGCCTCAGCTCGGGCCTCTGCAGGTGGTCCGACTGACTGCGACTGCAATTTCTCCATCGAGGAAATTATTTCAAATAGTCTTATATTTTTTTTAAAAAGAGTGTGGGATTAAGTTTTATAGTCTAAAAGCAGCAATAACAGAGGTTTAATGAATATGTGACTTATGCCAGGAAGTATCGCAACAAATAATTTAATAACTGTCAATAATGTATTGTTTAAGTAGTGTTAAAAAAAATAATTGGAAATCTCTTCTAAGAATCTCTTTTAGAAGAGGAAAAAAAGAAGAAAAAATGGGAAAAGGAAGAAAGAAGAAAGAATAGAAAAAATTACTTACATGTCTCTTTATTGAAAATCAGCATAATATTTGAATATTTTGTGCAATTTGGATCAGCATTTTTGTTGCATAAAACCTTGGCATTTACACATAAATGTTTTAAATTCTGAATACGATGTATTTTTGATGTAGGGTCACTGTTGGCAGCTGTTTGTTGTTTTTGTTAAGAGACCACACACGCACGCACACACGCACACACACACACACACACACACACACACACACATATGGGCAGACAACTATGTTGAAATATGGGACTGGAAGTCACATTTTCAAACAGTTTTCAGTGGTTCCGAGCACGTTGTTGTGTAAACGGACTGCAAAAACAAACATTTTGAACAAAGTCTTATCTTATCTTAAATGGACTGTCAGTATACATTTGCTTTTGCATCATTGTTGACAATTCAGATACATGGTTGCTTATCATGAATTTACAACAGAAATAAATGGAAGAGAAAATGTAGAGGAAACCAAATCAAATGTATGAATATTTAAACAGCAACTAAAATGTTTGTTTTTTTTAACCCAGTAAAAAAAAAAAAACAGGAAATGTAATAAGTGCAGTGAATAATTGAAACATACATAAATAAAACTAGACTACTTGGAAATATTTTTTTCTCGCACCCTCATTTTCATTTGCTATGCATTGATTACTCTCAATTACGGCTGTCGTTTTTTTTTATGGTTTTGTTACATTATTGGGAAGTTATTATGGTCTTGGTTTTATTGAATAAACTAAGTTCTGTCTGAAAAACCACAGGCCTTCTCATTTATCTTTCCTCAAAAATGCAATTAGAGGGATCTGAGGATTACAAATTACACCTGCCTCTGCTCTAATCACTCTATATGAGATACTTTTAATAAATCTCATCTATAGATTACCTGCTGAATCTGGCTGAACCAAGTCCTCAGTGTGCTTTAGCGGCACCATTATCAGTGGACGTGTACATTTTAATTATAAATACTTTACCCAGCAAGAGGCTGACTTTTGGGAGGCTGAATTTTTAACCTCAGAAAAACAGAGTAAAGTGAAGTGAATTTTTTAAATCTTTCGACATTTTTTTTTTTTTTTACACACTTTCAGAAAGTACTTCTAAATACCTAAAGAGAACATTTTACCACGTCACTGGTCTCAAGCTCTTTACGTGGTCAGTCACATTCACCCATCCGCGCACACACAATCCTTCACACACCAGTGGTTGATGGCTGCCATGCAAAGGCCTCGCACACCACTGGGAAACACGAAGAGTTCAGCGAGTCGCCTCAGGCTCTTTCAACACTGGGACAGGATGAGATAGAGGATTGAACCACCAATATTTGGGAGAGAAAATGTCCTTTTGTACCAAGCCACAGGCTCCCACTGGAAATGATGGAGATCACAAATGACAAGGTGATGCGTAATATGTAAATGTTTCATTGGTTCAACAGGGGGCCTAATCTACATGAGCTTTGTTTGACCAGTGTTGCCAGATGTGCCGGGTATCCCCCAATACGGGAGCCAAACTCTCTTGCCTTTTAACTTTAAGTTTTACATTTTGTGTGTTTACGGTGTGTGTTCAATATGACACTTATAATACTTTCGCGGTTTTAACATGATTCCTACACGGGCCGAGATGCGGCCCGATTTTTATTGAGGAGTGCGTGTTTTACCTTGATTGGGCTGGAAGCAGTGAGTCAAATCTGGCAACCGTCGCGCCGACGTTGCGAAAATAGGTCGGCGCGACTTCAACGTCGTCTTCTGCGCCGGTTGCGTTTGAAATGATCACTCAGAAGGTTCAGAACGGAGCATCAAGACCTGCGGAGCGAACGAAGCGAAGTCAGAATGAACACACAAGAAACCACGAACCACGACACTACGTGTACCTCGATCCCACAGCCGGATTTCTCCGGGAGCCCACCAAGTGTTTAATTATTTGTCAGCTCAGGACTCTTCACTTCTTTTATAGACCTGGTTCAACGTTTAACCACTTATGCAAACTGTCACGAGTCTGTTTTGAGTTTCAACTCTTGTAAAGTCCAGACGTGAAGAAAACCACAACATTAGGGAGCAACAAGGACTGCGATCGCAACATAAACACCACCTCCTCATATCCGATTATAATTTCAATCGGATAGATCCGATCCAGTTGGGTAGAAGCGTTTACATGACATCATTTCAATTAAATCAGCGTCGAATTGGATTTTTCTTTTACAGTCTACTGATAATCATTAAAATTCAAGACGTTACGAATAAAATGAATCCAGCTTAGACAACTGACATACAGCTGCTTAAAGTGCCGAATGTCTAATGTAATTTAAGTCTTGAATTGAAACGTTAATTCTTCAAAAGAAAAGTCAATATTACGAGAATGCCAATGGTGTGCTGTTCAAGGTTGAAAATAAAAAAATAAAAAAAAAAATTGTAAAAAAAAAAAAAAGGTGAATCAGTTCTTAACAGCCCACGTTGTGCTACTGTGTCATGTTGCGTACCAACAGAAAGATTCATTTCAGAAAAGAACATGGGGAAATTTGCATCACGAGAGGAGTAAAGGATCAAAAAATAATTGAAGCTCCAGTTCCCCCATGAAGAATGAATAAATACTGAGGCAGGGGGGGTTGGGGGTTGTGGGGGCACGACTGGAACTCCACATTCAAACTTTTTTATGCATTACTGCACAAAGTGCAGCACTCGTACCGAACACATACACATTTACACATGCCTATTCCTCCACGGAGCAGCGATAGATAAAACGTTGCCTTGGGCTCGACTTTCATTGTGATTTTTTTTCCCCCCGTTTTAATGCATTGAAACAATTATTCAGCGTCTCACATGCTGGAGATTCCTCGAAAGCTATTTAACTAATTCACACGCAAGGTTAAGTCAGCTGTACTGCCAGAATCTTCCAGCCGCCGTATCACAGTTGAAACATTAGCTTGCTTAATCAAGGTCACAAACAAAAGTCTTTAATCTCCGCAAGACTCCAGGGGGGAAAATGTGCAGATGTGGTTCTTGTGTCTCGCGAAACTTCAGGGGTCGTTAGCCCAAGCTATTACGCCGTCTGAATCCAGACACCGCTTCCCGGTGAGTTTATTCTGGACACGAGTTTCACGACGGGACCCTTCATCTGATTGCACTTTCCCTCAGGTGTCGCTAACCGGAGCTGATCCTGGGGTCACCGAGGCAAATTCGCTCCCACTCCGCCATGATAAGACCACAATTCGAGGGGGGGGGGGGGAGGGGGGAGGGGGGCATTAATTAAAGTAACAGTTGTTTATTCACAAGTGCCGTGAAGAGGGATCACAAGATTGACATCAGTTAATTGAATTGGATGCAGGAATACAGGCTTTGTGTGGTGATGAACAGTTGCTCCACTGGTCAGTCTCAAGTCTGACATTCGCCTTCAGTAATAAGCTCTGGGAGGGCAGAGAGAGTGAGAATCTTCCTCTGAATGGCTAATTTCATCCCTCGACTAAAAAGCTCCAGCTCCTGCTCCGCATTCATATGAGTGAAGAAATAAATGAAAAAAAAAAAAAGAGAGAGAGAGAGAGTAAGTGTACAAGTGGTAACAATAGCTTTGTATTTGTCAAATATTTGGTGGTGTGTGCCGAACACCCACAAAGACATTTCCCATATGGGAAATCCTGTCAGCGAGGCAGAAAAATGTGTTCTCTGAGGAAAGAGATGAAGACATAATAAATGATGTTGGACCAGAATAAACAATTATTGTTTGGTAGCTGACATCATTGAGTTTTCAGAGCGGAGCTGCTTTGTTTTTTTTTGTTTTTGTTTTGCGCTTGAAGATAAATAAATAGATGAATAAATGGTGGATGATCCTGTGATGGATGGATGGATGGATGGATGGATGGATGGATGGATGGATGGATGGATGGATGGATGGATACTAGATTGTCGGGGCCATGTTTTATGACTGAAATTAAAAACATGATCAAACATTCATGATCTCCTTTTAATAAGCAACAGAATTGAAGATAATTATCACTTATGCTGTAAAGTGATTGAATAATCCAATCAAGGACATGATTAATGAATACTGGTAAAACTAATTGTTACTTCCATGCAGCACATCAGTCTTTGTTTGGCGGGTTGATTGCGACCCAACAAAACAAGCACAAGCCCTATTTAATACTTTCCCAAACTGTTTGCCGACACTGGATGAGTTAATGAGCCCCGGGACATTAATGCAAGTCAATTTGCCTCATTATCTGTTTTGTATTTACCACATATCAATTAACACACTAGACCGGGGCCGCTTTAAGGAGACGATCCCAGAGCCACGCCTGCATACGTGAAGATATTTAAAATATATTGCAATGTTGCAATATTACAGTGACACCACTTACTATTACTTTCCAACATGCAGGTTCAGAGTTCAGATCAGTTTGTTTTAGGGTTTTTTTTGTTGTTGTTTTTTTTTTACTGTTGAGTCTATTCACATTGAACAAGGATGCTCGGTGATGCTGAAGGCTGCAATTTGATGGGTTTTCTCTGACATTCATCTTTGTAAGCTCATCTGCTAAACATGAAATTAAGTCTCTTACTATTTCAGGCTGCAAGCTGACGACTGCAGCATGAGATGACCTTTCCTCTTCCAGTGATTAAATTGTCCTGCAGGTTCTTTCTTTCACATAAATACGTGAAGACTGGGCTTGGGGCAAGTTGCTGGTATGTGTCACTATCATGTCAGCATGGATGCGGTTTGTGCTGCCGTTGCTGAGATTCTTGAACATGTTGCATGGCAGATTTTCCTTCACCTTAACTTGAAACCATGTTGTGCATGAAGCTGTGAAACCAAAACGAAGCAGCCTTGTGAATCAATGCTGCCCCCTCGTGGTGTGTTCGACTGTCAGCGCATTAGAAAAGACAAAATTCCCACCCTTGTTTCAATTTGTTTCCATCTGCCGCTGGGTCACTGGGACTTGGTACACTTGGACGTTTTTTGTTTTTTTTGTTTTTTAATTATTGGATGTGTGCTCTAATTGTGCTTTTTAGCAGTTTGTTCCTGCATTTCCTTTAATCTGCACTGATTCAGCAGCTTCGTTCACAGGATACTGTTGCCTCGTGTTGTTTTCTGTCAACTTAATTCGGTCAGCTAATGAGGACTATCCACTTTCCATGTCATTTTTATTACCATTTTTTTCCTCCTTATCATAACCTATTTCTCAGATTTTCTCTCCAACTTTATAGACGCTGATTAAAGCTTTCCTTTCTTTGCCTCTGGATCCGAGGACACCATTACCCTTTTAACCTTTTACCATAAAACTATTTCATTTCTCACCTCCTTTTTATCTTTCGTCCCCCCCCCCAACATTTAGTTTAACATCTTCGGGCATTTCAAAAACTAATTTCCGAGTTGATGCCCGATGTCTCTCTGACTCCGATCTTTTGAGTTTCGAACTTTTACAGCGTCAAACACTGAGTTTCTACCCCACCACCTCCGTGTGTCTGCTGCACATACGTTTGCTCGCACTGCAGGAGTGCTTTGATTCTCCGTGTTTCTCGCCCTCCGTCACATCTGACCCTTCGACCTCACAGATGTTCATTGCTGACCTGCTGTTCTCTGGGGAAACAATAACAAAGGGGCATGGGAATCTTATAAGATGTGGAGGGTGTGTGTGAGAGATCACTCCGCACTGTGTAGATTACAGCTGATGCCACTGTGACAAAATAGGCAGTATATATGGTTTCATCCCAGATAGACGATTCCCATTTGGACGACTTGTTATAAGTGTATTATTCGTACCATTTCAGTCACCACGGTCTTAATTTTTTCAAAAAGAGACAAACGCTCTACACCACCATTTGGTGCATACGCATTAATGAAAACTTAAATCATTAATTTTCACTGCAACCATTAAAACTCTGCCTTTTTCTATTTCTAAGCTTGATGAAATCTTTACATTCAGATTCAGAGAAAAACAGATGGCAAATCTAATGAGCCAAGTAGCAACATGTACATACTCTGAAGGGGGTTATATATACATCTATATATTGGTTTAGTTGTGTGATTTTAAATAAGTATCTTTTTTTTCCACAACATATTTGTTGTTTGGTACGTTCACTATCAACTGGTCCCACAATTCATCACGTCACAATGTAGTATGTAGTAGTCCACAATGCACTATTTAAGGCCTATTTTTTTCCCAAATTTAAAGGTATTTATGGTGGGGCTAAACCTATTTTTTGCTCCATGTGTTTATTTTCATTTTCTATTTACTTGATTTTATGATTGTATAGTAATAACTCCCCAAACTTTTGACCTACACTGGTTGCTGCCCAAATGCTGCATGTATAAAGGTAAACCCATTTCTGTTTGTGTGCATTTAAGAAAAACTATGGTGGAGAAAGTTGAACTGCAGCTTTTTAGCCAAATGTCTTCTTTCCAACTGATAAATTAGAATACACGCGACAGAGTTAATAATCAGAGACTCACCGCTTGTTTTCGTCTGAGTATCTCGCAGAAACACGCAAGAACAAACTAGAACGGACTTTAAGCCAATCACTGAGCCAGGGTCAGACATCACATAACGCTGATTGGTTTAATTTCATGTCAGTCACTCTGTTGTTAATCAGTGATTGGTGAGTTCGCTACTAAGCCCCGCCTCCTCGGGGCAGCCTAACTCGGATCCCGTCTGCTCAGTGCTCACACACACACTACTCGAGAGAGAAATCAAGAAATCTTCTCATTTATTGAAGATTATCTGTCGAAAACGAAGCAAACACAGTTCAGGGCTCATTGTTAGTTTGTTGGCATAAACAAGTCTCGACAGTATTATAGTTTATGCCACTGGTCGTCAGGGTAGGAATGCTGCTAAGATAGCGAGGGAAGCAGTCATCAGGGACGACTTCTTCACTTGGGTTCAATTCCAGTTGGCCTTGCTGCCATCTAGTGGTTCTAGCTCGACCATACCATTCCAACCACTAAAAAGAGAGAGAGAGAGAGAGAGAGAGAAACTTCCAAGGTGTCCTCCTTTGATGATGTCATCATTCATGAGGAGTCAGCCTTTGATGTCATCCTTTTTGGAAGGACTTGTTGGTGTCATCCTTTTATGTCCTTTCATGTCCTTTAATGATGACAGTGCCTTGAACCGCTGATCATAGTTACAAGAGATACCGGATAAGATTATCATTTGTTCGAGGCTCTACAAAGAAGTTCTACAAAGATTTGAGGTTGGCTTGAGACCAAGGTTCGAAAAGATGAGTTCGATTGAACATTCAAATGGACAACCCAAAAGAAATTCCCGAGGAGATTTTAACAGCAATCCGATTGGGGAATACAATCGAAGAAGTGTCCAAGGAAGTTTTAACTTTGACATCCATTATGAGAGTTCACTCTGCAGTTCAGATTTGAGATCAGATTGTAGTTCACGTCTGAGTTCATATTCTGGTTCAGATAAGCCTTCATGTGCAAAGAAAGTCAGGTTCCCATACATCCCAAAGTCCTTCTCTGTTGTCAAAATCTGTGGTAGAGGTAGCTCTGGCACAGTGTACAAGTGCGTCATGCCAGACGACAATGAACTAGTGGCTGTTAAGACAACAAATAATCGTGAAGAAACTCTGAGACATGAGGTAAAAACAACATTATTTTACATTTGCACAAATTCTTCTTTTTTTTAAAGACAGCAGTGGCCCAACTATTAGGGTCTGGGTCTACTATTTGTTTTGGTGATCATTTAGTTTGTTCACGTCACTGATTAAAATGATTATGTAATTGCAGGCTGATATCATGAGAACACTCATGATGAAGAGGTTGGACAAGGCCAACATTGTCAAATTAATTGGAGAATGGCATGTTGGTAGACAGCTGAGTCTGGTGTATGAAGCTCTTGATGAGAACTTGGCAACCATCGTCAAAAACTCTGACAAACCCCAGACCCTTGAAAGCACCAGTATTATGATCCAGCAGCTTGCTGTGGCTCTTGATGGACTGAAGAGGGTTGGTGTGATTCATGCTGATCTGAAGCTGGACAACGTCATGTTTGTGGATCAAAAGAATCAGCCATTCAAGGTCAAGCTTATTGACTTTGGCAGGGCCTTGTTTACACACGAAGCCAAAACATTAAAACTCCTCCAGATTCCTGAATATAGGTAAGAATTGAGATTGCCATGATGGTGTCTCCCACTGTGGGTTCCTCACTCACATTGATGTGATTCTATTTGTCACTGTTCAGTTTTCTCATTTCTGATTTCTTTCTTCCTTCACAGAGCACCAGAAATAATCCTTGGACTGCCCTTCTCGGAGGCCATTGACACCTGGTCGTTGGGTGTCTTGATGATGAACTTGCTCATTTGCGGGTCTCCTTTCTGTGGCAAAACTGAACATGAAGTAGTACGTATTCTACTACATGCATGCATTATTGTTAAAAGGAAGTTGGCATATCTAAAGTGGAAACTTGATATGCAGCAGCACTCTTCCTCTGCTATAAGTCTTAGTTGAAAACTCAACTATAATTCCCCTCTCTGATAAATCCTTTATAAGTAGTTCATTTTAAAACACCATGTGAAAACAGCAGATTGTGAGCGCATCACTTGGGGCACTACATCGAGTTTATGCTTTAATGGAAACAAGTTTTACTTTTCCACTTGCAACTAATGTAAAAGATATGGGATAGTTATAATACCACACTTAGATGCATTTGGTTGGCATTTTCATGAAACAATAACACGAATATTAGAGTGCATTATTGAAGTAAAGTTAGCATTATTATTGCAAGTAGTCACACCTCAGAGGGGATGAGTGGCAGTTCACATCTTCCAACAGCTTCTAAAGTGATGAGTCAGGAAGTGAAATGATTTGGCTTCAAAACGAGGACAGAATTATATTTACACTTTAATGGGTTACAATCTCTCCTGAGGTTTCTTTGCTACGCTGGTCAGTGAAAGACTGATGATTCCAATTGAATCCAAAATGATTCCAATTTGAGGCCATCTGAGTCGCGTGATCGTCTCAGAGTGCACTTCAATGACAATGAAATTGCTCTTAACCTTTATTGAAAAGCAATTCACATTTGCTTTTCAAAGTAGTTTATTTTTCTACGGCAAACTTCAGTTTTCTATTGTTGCCGAGAGAGAGATTGTTGTGTATGTCACATTATGCTCAACGACTATTTTAATGTTCAACAGCCAATGCACATTTGACAGTCCAAGTACTTTGCGTTTCGAGATCAAATTTTAAAACCACATTTTGTTTGCAGTTGCAAAGAATCATCAGACTGCTGGGACCACCCCCTAGACATGTGCTGCTTGGGGGATGCTGGGCGTTAAGACACTTTCAGTTAATCAAGGGTTCCTGGACACTGAAGGTACCATATTGACTCTTGGCCCTATATTTGAATATGCATTTGATGTTTTATTGTGCATCATTAACACTGACTACTTTTGTCTTTTAAAAACACTAACAGTGTAGGGACGAGGAACATCCGCCTCTTGCAGAAAGTGAAGATGAACTCTGCTGTTGGGATGACTTCATTAAGGTATGTCTGTTAAAATCAGTAACCACCCACCGCGGAGGCACGTTTTTCAATGTCCTCCCTGATTTGACAATTTGGCAAGTTGATTAATATTTGTTTTGTTCTATTGTTTTCCATTATAGAAACGCCGAGGTATGAACGACGACTCAGATGAGCTGAGGGAGGCTCTCGACCTGCTGAAGGCCATGTTCCAATGGGATGCGAAGGAGAGGATCACCCCGGCTGGTATCTTGAAACATCCATTTATCACAGGGAGCTGGGCCAAAAAGTCTTCGCCCTCCCATCAAAGGTAAATGTTTAAACACATGGTATGCTGCTGATTTGGGTGTTAAACTCTTCTGCTGAATGAGTTTTGGGTTCAGTGTGGCTGATAAGGCTTGTCGTCTTTATTTAGTTGACGTGTTTTATAGCTGACCCTTGGATTCTTACCAGTCCAAATCCATCTATATTATTTTGTCCCTGGACCTGAAGTGCATTTTCAGGGATTATGTTGGAGCCAGGTCCACCACTCAGGATGTTTTTTGTTACCTATTTTTCACTATTATGTCCAGTTAACCCATACGTTGGACAATCACAAGTTGATACCGACCACTCCAACTCTGAGCCATTTGGTCTCAGGGGCCAGAAAAACCCCTTTTAGAGAAATGTTTCTGGTGAAATTATGTAAATGTAAATACCAAGGTCACTAGTGCAACTGCATAGATTGTCATATAACCACGAAATTTTGCATTAAGTATTCTAACACATAGAGAATACCAGCAAAATAAGATTTTGTGGCATGCTGCCTTTCTATTTTCAAATATCACCCCAAACATACACAAAAAGACAAAAATATGTATCTGCACCTGACAAGTTCTCATCAAAAGTGATTATTTTCAAGCACTTTATTGAACATGCCACTGTCTCATACGTACATAAAAAAGAATCCAAGTTCACGAGCTTCAATTTAAGCCAAAGATGAGCTTTCTATGTTGAAAACTACACTTGCGGTGAAAACAAAGCAGTATGAGCTTCCTGTTAACTCTCCACATTTCTGTTTTTAGGCCTGAAGGACAATCCTTTGGAACAAATTGTTCTAAACCTCAACAAAGTTTGAAACCTGAATTGCCTATTGACGATTCTAAAACTTGTTTGAAAACTCAATCAAGTTCCAACTCTTCTGAAGCGCCAGAAAGTTTGAAACATTTAATGGGTTGTGCATGGTCCCAAATGGGACCTCCTGCCGTCACCAACCCTTTTGTCACACCTCCTGATCTTGAGCCTATCATCGAGGAGGACCCCAAAAAGGAGGCGGAGACAGAGGATGAAGCAGGGGAAGAGGAGGAAGTGGAGGAAAAGGATGAAGCGGAGGAAGAGGATGAAGCAGAGGAAGAAGAGGAAGTGGAGGAAGAGGATGAAGCAGAGGAAGAAGAGGAAGTGGAGGATGAGGAGGAAAAGGAGGAAGAGGATGAAGCAGAGGAAGAAGAGGAAGTGGAGGATGAGGAGGAAGAGGATGAAGCAGAGAAAGAGCGTGAAATGGAGGAAGAGGATGAGGCGGAGAAAGAGGTTGAAGCAAAGGAAGACAATAAGGTGAAGAAAGAGGTTGAAGCAGAGAAAGAGGATGAAGTGGATGAAGAGGATGAGGCGGAGAAAGAGGTTGAAGCAAAGGAAGAGAATGAGGTAAAGAAAGAGGTTCAAGCAGAGGAAGAGGATGAAGCAGAGGAGGAGGATGAAGCAGAGAAGGTGGAGGAAGAGGATGAGGTGGAGGCGGTTGAAGCAGAGGAAGAGCATGAAGTGGAGGAAGTGGATTCAGCAGAGAAGGAGGATGAAGTGGATGAAGAGGATGAGGCGGAGAAAGAGGTTGAAGCAAAGGAAGAGAATGAGGTGGAGAAAGAGGTTGAAGCAGAGGAAGAGGATGAAGCAGAGAAGGAGGATGAAGAGGATGAGGCGGAGAAAGAGGTTGAAGCAAAGGAAGAGAATGAGGTGGAGAAAGAGGTTGAAGCAGAGGAAGACGATGAAGCAGAGGAGGAGGATGAAAGGGAGCAAGAGGATGAAGGGGAGGAAGAGCCTGTGTCAGGGAACAAGACAAAGTCGGCCTGTGAATGTGTCCAAGCTGGTTTGGATGAGGAGATTGAACTGGTTATGATGGACGTCTACCAATCAATTGTCACCAGTTTCATAAAGACTCCGGAGGTCAGAAGAGACCACTTTGGCCAAGTGTCAAAAAGCATCCAAACTTTCTTGACAAAGGAGTTTGCTAAAATGGCCATACATCGGGCTGTGGCACAACTTAAGGCCAAACACGGCGTGGCCCACAGCACAAGTCTGTCAGCAGAATCAGTGGCTGAATTCATTGACAAGGTGCTGGAAACAAATGAGGAAGGACATTTTGAAGAAGTCCAGGAGTTAAAGATGGTTAAGGACAAGCTCACAGGCAAAGATTTGAAATTTAATGCGGACATGAAGACGTTATTAATGGACTTGGTGTCCAGAGGTGGAGTCACTGCTTTGAGGAAAAAGCAAGGCAGGGCCTGGCGTCATACCGTCCAAACAGACGTCGAGTCCAAAGTGACGTTCTTCTTCACAATGATGGACTGGTGGTTCAGCAAGCGGAGCAACCGCCACAAGAACCGACTGATGAAAACCTTAAAAGACACCAAGTCCAGGCAGCAGCAGCCATTACCTTCCACTTCTGCAACAGTGGAACCTGCATCTGAGGTCCAACACACTGGACCTGCAGAACAACCAATAGGACGAGCAGAGGAATGCAGAGCTTCTGTCAGCGTGATTGTCTACGAGTTGGTTTGTAGGTCGTTCTACAAAGCTGGTTTGTTCACTCCTCGGCACAGAGCCAGGCGGATGGCCATCATCAGGTGGCTTGAAGAAGAAGTCTGGAAGGAGATGAAGCACCTGGACTTCAGTGTCAAAATCTTGATGGTCAAATACCTTGTCAAGGACATCTTCAAGCAGCTTTGTGACGAGTTTGATGGTGTCCAGGGTTTACTTCAAGCTCTGATGACTCAGAACACAGCCGTCGTCCAACACATCGTGTCCTGCATGAGACAACCGAGGAAGAAGATACACATTGTGCTCAAGTTTTTAGAGGCAGTGGGCCGAATCATCATATGTTACGGGTATTAAGATCCTCCTGCTGCAAAAGGAACAAATAAAAGATTACAAACAATAATTCCTGAGAAAAAAATGAATATATACACATTTACAAGTATTAGTGATAGTATAAAGAAAGACAGAAAAAACTTACCCCACCACTGACATAACACAAACTATGGCCCTTTTCATTTTTTATTTCAAATGTAGTGCTGCACTGCACAAATTACTTTTATAAAGTCATAGAAATGTGGTGAAATATTGTTTCGCGTCAGGCCCCGGTTTTCCCTCAACGCTCCAGGAAGTGTGTTTTGGGCAAAGAGGCATTTTACGACGCGAGCGATGTGGACGTGCACAGCCGCCAATATCCCTTCAGCATATATAAAAACTCACTGCGAGTCCTGTTGGGAGCTGTAACTATGAATCTGAAGGGGACAGAGAGAGAGAGAGGGAAAAAGGAAAAGCAATGTGAAGGGAATAAAAGAAACAACTTGCATCTCCCCCTTTTAAATCATCTGTGAGTTCTTCTATGGGGCAAGGATTCCTCTGTATGGATGATTTATTTGATTGCATTTAACTATCTGAATAGTTCGGGTCGATGGTGCTGTTTTCAAACCTGTTGGACTTGGAGTTGCTTGATCGTGCAATATTAGCTGGGACAGCCTTCCATTTCTCAATTTGGTAAAGAAGAACAGTTGATCTGTCGCCGAGTCAGTAGAGCGGGTCAACTTAAAATCCCAAGGTTCAATTTCCAAACTCAGTGTGTCATTGGGCAACCTAGTGAATCTCATATTGCTGCCATGCAAGGTGCTCAAACTGGTGCATGCAACTAACACTATATCAGAATCCAAACAACTTTATTGGTCCCAGGCGGGCAATAAATCAAAGCGACATGACCAACACAACACACAGCATATAATTACTGTAATACAGTATTCCACTTGCATTTTACACTATACAGTAAGCACGCTTTATGTAAACAGCGACATTTTATCTTAATCAATTTTATGTTTTGGATTACTATATTTGTTCCACACAGACAACCTCACAGGAGTGGCGGAGGGCCCCGTTTCACACCTGGACTGGAGGAGGCAGTTTGCACCGTGCTTGTAGAAAACAATTTTTAAAAAACAGTCTTATGAAGACTAAGGGAGATGCAGAGTGCCATTAAAGAGGACAACAACATCTTTGATAAGATTACAGTCAAGTGGGCTCCGTGCGCGGGTTCCGAGGTGGAGGGAGTGGATGGCTTCGGATTCCTGGGCATGCGCATATTGCGTTTACACTGACCGGGTGAAAAAGAAACTGTAATTCCAAAACACAACACACGTCGTGGACATTCCCTGTTCTGAGGGCCGTGAGGATAAAAAGAGGCTGAAATGCGACTTCTTCCCTTTCACTCTTACTGTTGTCAGAGCAAACAGTCTCGGTTACAAATGTTCGATTGTTCAAAGATTAAAAAAAAAAAAAAAGGCAGATTCAAGCAAAATGGTGAGTTTTTCAGTACTGATAGCTGAATCTAAAGACAAAGTAGTGAAGTTATCTTGCTGATAATATGTCTGAGTGTCAGAGGATTGTGATTTAAATCACAATTAGTTTTGATAAGGAACCCTCCAACAAAAGAACTCTGCTCTGTACAATTTAGACTAAATATGTCTTGCTTTTGAGTTTAAAGTGTCCATTGCATTTTGAACATGACCCTCAGATTCCATCAGTGAACAGACTGCGCACGTTTGTTTTCTCGATAGTTATTTCAAGCACAACAAACAAGAAAATGCACGTTGGTATGAATTATGTGAACCTGTCCAACTGCTCAACAAAGAGTCAACTTTATTCTTGAGTGAATTAAGGTATTTTCTTCTTGTTTATGGATTTTTTTTCTCTTTCTGAGAGTCCACCCTTTCATAAAGCCACATTATGACCATTTCCAACCCGGGAACCTCGGCGAGATAAAGCCTGGGCGAATCGCGCGGAGACGAATAACCTTCCTTGCCCCCGAACTCACTTTTTCTAAAAGGGTATCCAGAGGTTGCATTATAGATTGTCTGTTGCTTCACTTTAAACACTACTTTATATTTTTCTGCCTGAACCAGTATGCCTCAATCTGTAGGTTGGCCATTTTCAAACATCAAAAACACATATATATTTAGGATAAAAATTGTATTTATTTATTTATTTTTAAAGAGTAAGAGCAGCTATAAAATCACTGGGAGGGCAACATATTATAATTTGAAAGTGCTTAGCAGTCTGTTCGATTTAGCAGCAGACTGTGGTCTTGCCAAGGTCATAATTTATTTAGAAGCAAGCAGCCCTATGATCTAACTCTGAATTAATGAATGTGGAAAAAAAAAAAAAAAAAAGAACATCATACAGAAGCTCCCAGAGTAAATCTCCCCTACTAATATGATGCAGTCCAGTCTCTCACGCTGTTATTAGGAGAGACCAGTGGACCTTTTCATGTAAATGAGAATAGTAAGTGTTGAAATTGTCTCCTCTAATAAAACTCCGGCGCACTGCGGGAAAGTGGATAAACTGACTTTCAACCCCATAAAACTCTCCAAACACATTTTGTCAGTTATGTAAATTTTTGTGTTTGGAAGGAGAAAGTGGGGGGGGGGGGCGAAGAAACAAACTGTGCTCCTTTTTTAAAATGCAGCATCATGTGAATATAAATGTTTTCATTGTAGCAAGCTGGCAGGGCTTTTTATATTCTTCTTCTTGTTCTTTTTTTTTTTTACAGCTGTGTTTTGTTTCTGTCTCAACTTATTTCCACAAAAGTCGAAGAAAAGGCTTCAGAAATGTTTTGAATCCTGATAAATTCCATGCATATTTTCACAGAAACATTTACTAAATGAATGCTGGGAGCGTGGAGGCTAGATATGTAGCCCTAATTATCCAATTATTAAAAAAAAAAAAAAAAAAAAAACATGACTTGGCTGGAATTAGTTCAGTTTGAACCAAATATGGTTTAAAAAAAAAGTAAACTAAAAAAAACCCCACATGTATTCTCTAAAGGTATGAACTATCTCAATGAGTTAGTTGAGTCAGTCTATCTCAAGAGGCGAAACAGCTCAAGCTTGCCTTTAACTGTGCCTGACCTAATTAAGGAGCTTTCACTCCTCAATTCATTTCATTGTGTAATTCTGTCCCGTCAGATGAATAATAAACAGATTGTGTCTTTAAATTTCTGTGTCAAAACGGTAGCACAGGACTCTACATTCTCAACAGCCACACCTGGACATAAATACCACTGGAACATCTGCTTTACTCTTGATTTTGCATCAGTTTGTCTCCTGAAGCTGCAATGTACAGGATTAAAAACTGTTTTAAAATATTATTCCTATTGATTTTCTTCTTTTACAGTATATACATAACAAGTCAGAAAGTTATCAGACGTTGGTTCCAACCTCCTCTACAAGTACACAAAACAGGTCGATAGATAGATAGATAGATAGATAGATAGATAGATAGATAGATAGATAGATAGATAGATAGATAGATAGATAGATAGATAGATAGATAGATAGATAGATAGATAGATAGCAACAATTGCAGCAGCATAAAGAACAACAGAATATTTAATAAATAAACAAATAGATGTATGAAGGGTGTATGCATTGCCGTGCTCAGCCCCGTTGAAGTTTACGTAATTATTGCACCGGTTTTGAAAGTGGCAGCTTTATTTTTTCCCAGAATTTAATTCAGCCTTGGTCGTTCACTCGTCTTCATTGTGTCGGTCGATCCGCAGTTTCAATCGGCATCCAACAAAACATGCTGGGAAATTTTTTAAAAACTTGAGCGATGCAGATGTGGAGAGTTACCTTGTCACCATTAAGCGGTCGGTGTTTTTATTCAGGGTGAGATGAATATTGAGTTGATGTGAGTACGAGTGTGTGGTTCGGCCCTCCACACTGGAGGTGATATTTCAGCGCGTACATAAAGAAGGCTTCAATATCAAATCCATCTATTGTTTCCATTTTGGCTCTCGAAACATCGAAATATTCATGAAAAGCGTGCAATATTCGCCAATCATGTCTCCAGCCAACAATCATGCTCTGATGTGATTTAGTGTATAAAGCATGTCTCAAAGTGAAATGTCAAAAATCCACATTAAAAATTGACTTTAGGAATTGCTGCCCTGCAAGAAACTAGATGTCCCCTCCTACATGTCATTACCTCTTCTTCCTCTTTTAATTTGCAAAAAAAAGTCCTATTAATAGCAAATCATCTAGATGTGGTGATTTGTTTAACTTTAGTTTAATTCAATACTAGTGGATCCACTATAAATGTCAATGCCTGCTTTTTTCCGATGCCACTGGCCTTTGGTCCAGACCTTTAAATAACCTTTGCATACAATTACTGCTTGAATATTGCAGGCATTTATTCCACCTGTTTCAACAGCTCTAATTAAATGTGGGCACATGTCTTCTGTTCCTGCATCAACCAGAGATCGATAAAGAACTGAGGGCTGTTACGTTTTAATAGTACTAATGATACAAAATGTAAAACCAAAGTTATATAACCCCCTAACCTCATACAGTCCAGGTATGAATAATATTGAATATGTTGGGTTTTATGCTATTTTACATATGGGTTATGCAAATATGAAGAACGGGAGTTTCAAATATGCATATAATCCATCAAATATAACCTGAAGGCCTTTTTAAAGAGTAGAATATGTAAAAAAAAATCTACCCATTCATCCTCTATAGCACTTTCCTGGAAGGAGGCAGGGGTACAACTGGACGGGTCACCAATCAGACTTATGGAAAGTCGTTTGAGCATTTATTAGATATCCTTGATATCAAATTTAAGCTCCATGTACTGGTAAGTTCTTTGTCCCTACTGGTAATGCAATTCCACACACTAGAAGAACGATTGCGTCTTACGAATATTAGTTGTTTCCACTATTAGTGCCACTTTTGGCCGACTGGTGCGCAATCAAACCTGACTGGTAAACCACTGTGCTGCACTAGTAACACTCCTAGTACTACTAGTAGGCATGTGTCACTCACTAGTAGCCCCCCTAGACTCTACTAGTAGAACTAAAATACCCACTAGTAGCACGATTAAGGTATTTATTTTTAACTCACTAGTACTCGTGAGTGCCAAAATGTCTGTGTGGTACCAGTAGAGTATCTTTTATCTTACTTGTACTACTAGTAACAGCAAGGATGCTCATGAGTACTACCAGTAAGGTATCTCTCTCTCTCTCTCTCCCTCTCTATCTCTCTCTCTCTCTCTCTCTCCCTCACTCTCACTGGTAGTACTAGTAGACATTTTTGGCCTCACTAGTAGCTACTAGTAGTACAAGTGGGCATTTTAGTGAGCAGACAATATTTTACTGAAAGCTACAAACATAGACAAGTATAAAAAAAACGAGTGTCGATTAAAATAATGATAAACCATTAAAATATACTCATTCACGACCTTCTTGTGTTTCGTTTGCAGGTTTTTTGACTCAATGCAAAGTTAAGGTCTAAAGAAAATGAAGTGGCTACAAGCTGAACTTTGTTGCTCCGTCCTTACATTATTATTATTTTATTTTTTTTAATAAAAGATTAGCAGTTGTATAATCGCCTTGGTTCATGAATGTGATATGGAAGAATAATTTTACTGATAATATTGCTATGATAGTTCCAAAGCGAGGCATTTTATCCGAGGTAGAATCCCCTCCCTTGACTGACTAGCGTCTGAATTCACCAGCTGGAGAAGTTGTCCCTTTACAATTCCAGAGACGCAATTAACACGTCTTCATTTCAGTCATGATGCACTGGTGAGAGATTAAAGTTGCTCATAAAGCACAGATGGTTAGAGATTTTAAATCCCTGCTTTTTAGCAAAGTAAAAGGAGATGTGAGTGGGGCTTTTTTTCTTCTTGGTAATAAACTTAAAGGTGAAAGGTTTGGTAAGTGCAGGCAACTAGATTTATCAATGCAGCAATCGTAAAATCATCTTAAAATGCTTTGGACAATTTTCCATTTGAGACAATTAGATTTAATTCCCAAGCTGTTCATTTCTTCCTTTTTTTCAAGACATAAAACCTCCTCTCCGAGGGTTTTAGGGATGAAATAACACATTTTGACTTCAAACTAAGACGAGGAATTATCGCTGGAGCCAAGTTTTACGAAAACAAACTCAATAATCCACGAGTAATTTGATTTGCAGTTTTAAGGGTGAATTATTAAAGAATAACAGTTTATATTCCCCAGCGTTAGTTGTATTGTTTTGACTTGTATTACTGCACACTTAAATCCCTTTATTTCATTGGAAGGCAGATTGGTTTGATTTATTGATGCGATTGTCTGGGTCGCGCCCTCAGTGGGTGCAATGCCTCCTCCCGCCACGTGATGGCGAGAGTGAGCAGAGAGTGTCCCAGTTTTTTCCTCCAACATCATCAGTGGCGAGTAGGTGCAGGAGGTGGTGTCTGTGCACCACCACACAGGAATGTGGAGGGATCACACTTCAGCATAAGAGCAGATCTTTATTACAACGGGCTGATACCGTGTGCAGCTACATTTTTTTATTAATCCATTGTTATTTTGTTTTATTATTATTAGATTTTCAGAGAAGAATACAAAACTACCTTCAGATAAGGACACAATAAAGTGTACAGACACCACACTGTTGTAATATAATACGAGCAAATTAAGATAAATAAACTGTATTAATTATTTTATTAGATGCGGTGGATATTAAGGCACTCGTTTTGCCATATGTCACACTAAAGAGTAATAATAAACATGTATTTGTATTGAAAAATTTCCATTTTTAAAAAATTATTTTCAGCTTCTTCAGGTTTTAAAATATTTAGCAAAATTGTGACTTTTTCTAAAAACAACAATAGGAAACATTTGGAGGTGTCCTTAGATCTATATTCCGGTAATGTTAAACATTGATCACCTGCATTGAAGAAAATGACACAACAAATGTAGTTAATCTCATTTAAGTGTCACTTTTGCAGCTTGAACTGTGATGTTAATGTTTATTTTAAAACATTGTTGTCAATGCATCAGGTTGCCACTACATAAGGGGGTTAAGAGCCAAATAAGGTGCAGGTTGCAGACCTCTGCCTCAGTAGAATGTACTTCTTTGGCTAAAAAGGCAAAGCAAGGCAAATGTATTTCTCTTGCACCATTCAGACATAAAGCAATTCACAGTGCTTTCCAAGGAAATAAAGGGAATACATTAAAGCGAAGCGATAAAGAAAGGAATAAAAAGGAGAATAAATGATGCAGCAACTTTGTCAAGTGAAAGGGAATAATATAGTAAGTAAAATCGATTGTTTAAAGGGTGGACTGAACAAATTATAATGTTTTAAGGCCTGGCTTAAAAGAAATGAGTGTGTCGGCAGTCCTCGGGTTCCACATGTGAAGATTGTTGGAACTACAAGCTGATTCTGCACTATGAAACACTTAGTAAACCTATTCCAGATGCCCTTTGTGCTCTGGACCTTTCTGTCTGGAGTTTGTTCTCCCGGTGTGGGTTTCCTCACGCAGTCCATAAACATCTATGTGAGGATAACTGCTGAGAACCAGCGTGTGTGTGGTTTCTGAATCTTGCTCGGTCAGAAATAATTTAATACCTGCAATATTTTTACAGATGATAGTTACCTGATTTTGTGCTTGTTGGATTTCAGGCCAGTGTGGATAATTACATCAACATTTCTGACTTTATTTGTTGTATTGAATGACATGGAGTCGTGGGGCTTTTTTTAAATTATTATTATTTGTGGAAAAAATTAGGTAGTAATAAATGCGGTTAAAATCACATGATCGAATAATAATAATAATAATAATCATACCATCATATAAATCAAGCAGCATCGTTTAGGTCCTTAAAAAAATAAAAGGGAGGGGGTGGGGTTCGGTGCCTTTATTCCGAAAAGCCAAACCGGATGTTGTCTCCATGGCTACGCCAGCTTTCACGCCGGTGCCGAGTGGCCCGTTGAGTCCGATTTGAACCGAAGTCCGACCTAAACAGCAGCGTCTACCTCTGGCTCGGACATTTTTTATTTTTTTTTGCCTACTTATCTGAATCTTCACGTCTCACATCAGCGCCGGGATGCCGTCAAATGTCCAAGGTAGAAAGAAATGACTCAAAATAACGTGCTTTTTCTTTTACCCCTCCCGCTACATCTGCGCGCGCGCGCGTGTGTGTGTGTGTACGTGTGTCTCGCCAGGCTGTAAGATTAGCGTCCCTACAATAGAGCATCTGAGGCCGACAGCTAAGCCTGTGTCGATATATTAACCCGCTATTTCTGTTAAAATGTGATATTCTCTTGCAGGCGGGAAAACCTTCGGGTTGCTAAAGGAGCAGCAGAGGGAAAAACTGGAAGAAATAAATAAGGTAAAGGTGTCTCGCTTTTTGTTTTGTTTTTTAATGGGAATTTGCATACACTTGACTCGGCATTGGCCTTGTATTTGAACGCACCACTGGTGAAGAGGAGGATGAAGAGGCATGGCATTCCAGTTTTAACTGTCTCCGGAGTCCTGTGAATAACAAACAGCCGTTTAAATGACTTGTTGAACCCTTTTTTCTCCCCCACCCCCCTGACCTCTGCAATCGATCTGCAGAGGGTCAATGTGAAGCTCGCGCGCAAACAGGTGCTTCTTGTTATTGCCTTACCTGGTCTTACCTACATGTCTGCATAACCTGTCTCCTCTGACATTTACTGTGTCACAGCACCATCCTCTCATCCTGTGGTTTCACATCCCTCATTTGTTCCAGATCATGATGGGTTAAGATCTAAAATAATAATAATAATGTCCTGTGCAGAGGATTTACATCCTGATGTAATGAAACATCCTCTGTGTTGTTGGGGGATCATCCGTGTGTTTGATTTTTACAAATGCAGACACCCCACGGGTGTAATCGGAGAAGTTTGACTGCTGTGGTCAACGATCAGTAGCGTGTAAATACAGATGTTCAGTGTGGTGAATCGCCTCTGTTGTCACAGTCACTGTAGCTTTTACATTTTACATTACGACACTGGTTCCTACATTACTCGCCTGCCTCTCCTTGCAGCTAAGAAGGTGCCTTGTCCTTAACTCACCTTCATACTAATGTCTCATATAATCCAGTGTGACATCACTTAATAACACACCTCGCCCATGAAGTTAGGCTTTGCGGAAACTCTGCAGCCGTCATTTGTTTGTACCACTTATACCTTGTTTTGGTTTCGAACGGTTCCTACTGCAGCGAGACAGTCCAAAAGATTTTAGTTTGATAAATAACTTCTCTCAGTGATTGTTGCGAATCGTCACCCTGTCAAACTGAAGCTCTAAATCTGTGTTTTTTTTTAAATAAATGTAAATAAAAGAAAGTGAATATCTTGATATTTGAAAAATTGCTTTTATTTTGATTTAGACGAACTGAAGTAATTTTGCTGTATGCATGATCCCTTTTCAACTACGGATGAAGGCTATATTACCAGAAATGGAAAGCATCCTGGGCAAAATAAAGTAGTAATTATATTGGTTTAAGAAGGAAATGATATATACAAACTCTACACATCACTTCTACAACTAACAATATTTATAGATGATTCATGGTTTTGGGCACACACACATGCAATGGTGGTGTTTTGTCACTAAAAGATTGGTTTGACCCACAACCCCTCACTAGACTAGCATAACACTGCCAAATCTGATGTGGCAGCCCGAGAAGAAAGCAAATTTAGTTTAGGTGTATTGAACATAATTGTCACCCTGCAGTGTAAACACAGTGTCACTCGTGTGAGGACACTCCAGCGTGGGGGTCGCTGACTCAGGCCTCCCTCCACCATAAACATCCAGTTGTGGCGTTTACCCTGCTCTCCCTTAATTACAAGCTCGACAGATGCACAGAGGTCAGCGTGGAGAGAGAGGGAGAAAAAAAAGAACACATCTCATTCTCTCTCTCTCTCCTTTCAAGAGGAGACAGAAAACGAGTCCCGCGTGGCAGATTGCATCATTATAATTTCATTAGCGAGGCTCCCTTCAGGCTGTTTTGTGCCCGTGAGAGCCGTTCCAATTAATGAACGTCGTGATGAATAATGACAAATCCGCAGAAGATCTTAAAGATCATATGTCATAGCATTCACATGCGTGGCGGTGGCAGATTTTCAGGTTTTCCTGACCGACGTCTGGTTTATTCACGCCCTCTTCCTCTTTTCAGGAATACCTGGAAGACCAGAAATACAGGGACGAAGACGACCTGGCTGAGAAGTTGGAAGGTTTTAAAAGTGAGTGCGTCCTCGTCCTCCTCTTCTTCCTCCTCTCAGATGTTTTGGTATCTCCTGTTTTTGTCTGCAAGTGTTTCTTTTTCCACTCCCAAGTTGTTGAGGGCGGGACGCAATCTTATCCTCTGTGTGGTTTCGTATCTGTCGGCGGGCTGCACACACATTGGATTCTAGTCGTTTGAGCTTTTTTCTGGGAAAAGTCCTAACTGCTGCAGTTTTGTTGTTTTTTTTTTTGTGAAAATTCTGCAAGGCCAAGTCCTCAGTGGCCCGGGAGGAATGTGCCTGGGCGTTTCTCTTCTTGTTGTTACAGTATTCAGAACTTTCGCTTTGCAAAATGGGGAGATGACAAACAAACCGTCACGACTTTAATTATTGTAAATTAAAAATTGCAAGGATTAGTGAAGAGCTCCTCCTCCTTTCCTCACATATTACACTTGTGTGTATCTAAAGGCTGCAGGATCTTTTTTTTTTAATCCAGTCACAACTAGTTTATTTAAATAAGTGTGTGCACGTTTTGAAATGAGAAATATGCTCCTGTGTCCTACTTACTTTGTGAGCTTGCTGGAGGAAATGGAGCAGCAATGTATAAACCGAAAGACGACCTGACACCCTGGTCCTGGGAGACTTCTTTTTCTCTCTCGCTCTCTCTCTCTCTTTTTCTCTCTCTTTTTCTCTCTCTTTTTCCATACCGTCGCTGTGGCCCAGAGGTCAGCATCTAACTACCAGCCACATCACATCAAGGCATTTTATGGCTAATGCTCCTTGATTAAACATCGGCGTGAAGGCTTTAACAAGCATTTTGCGCACTCTTCTCGGATTTAAGCGCACAGTGAAGAAGTAGTTTTAGTTTTATTGCTTCATTTTTGCAAAGCTCTTTTAGCTTAATAAGCAATCTTGATCTTTGCTGGGAGTGTTGTGGCATAATAAAAGCGAAACCTGCCTTTTCGTAAGCCGATGAGGTGCCACATATAGACATTACCCTTCACTTCATGACCACCAGATGCACCATGGGATATTACATTTTGCTAAAATATTCCCAAACTTTGACGTCGGTGTAACGTGCTAAAAAAAAGGAAGCAAACTTGTGAGGCTTTACTGTCCCTCTGGAAATGACTTGATAATTAGGTCCCCGATTTCTGTGATGTTTCAAGTGAAAAGACGTCATTTTTAGGTTTTCGTTTCAGAAAAGCTTAGTGTGCTTATGCGTTTTGAAAACTATGTCCGTTTAAGTGATAAATATATATTGATCATCTCTATATTTGACATTTATATTCATATATTTGCAAATTCTTTAAGAGAAAAAGGGTTGTTTTTTTTTGTTTCTTACAACAATCACACACATAAGAAAAAATACTTTCCTATAGAGCACTTGAAATCAAAGAATTTTAAATGGAAATATTAAAGAAATTACAGTTAATTATAATGATTGATAGTCCATGTGCGTTGGTAGATTTATTGTGTCATTTACAGTTTTAACAAGTTTGACTTGCCACATCTCAAAGCAGCTCAAATAAATGTGTTTGCATCAACACCGGGTTTTATTTAGCTTCTAACTGCATTTATGGGGCCATATAACCATGTTCCCAGCTTTTTACTGACACTCATTCTTTTATGTCTTTTCCTTCCAAGGAGGAGATATCGTGACTCTCCTGTATGACTCCGACTCTTATTATATAAATGAGTTATCCCACTCTGCAGCCTTTTATTACAACCCCCCCCCCCCCCCCCCCCCGGGTCGCCACCCCCTGCCACTTCTTTGTCATCGGGTCATTCTGAGCCCCAGCAATGTCAAGGAAATGTTTTCAACACGACACGCATGAAAAAAGATCGGATTAATGGATTTGTCGCGCTGTTATTATCCATTACTTTACCACTGGTTACCAGATAATTACGTCTCTAACTTTGTGAAATGCCGCTGTGGTGTTTGTGTACGTTTGGGCAAAATTAGCGCCACTGAAAGCATTTCCTGTCAAGAGAGCGTACACACTGTGATCACCGTGTTACCCGGAACGCCAGTGAGGGATTCGAAACTGGCTTTTATGTTACAGCGACTCTGTGGAAAAGAGTCTGAGCGCCTCTGTGACTTTTCCTCAAGCAAACTCTTAATACAGCCTGTATGTTGCTCTCGTACAAAGCTCCTCCTCGGCCGCAGTGGGAGAAATACTTTCAAAATGAATAGTTAAACCAGCAGGAATGTCATTTAATCTACTAACATGTTGACATTTGTCAAACGATTTCTTCTCTAAATGTCCCGGAAGCTTTTCATATAAATGAAAACCTAAATGTTATTGTTTCCTGTCTGCCTTCAGTGGTACTTGAATATTAGATTTTTTAGACTCGTGCGGGCATTAAAATGTTGTGATTTTCAATTCTTTGTTTCGATCCCACTACTGAACCGGGCTGCGTTACATTAGGAGTACGAACAATACACAATAATATTTTGTATTATCGATTAAAGATGGCGACCAACAGTCACATCTTTCCTCTGTGTTGAAGTGTCATTTGGATTTACAGAACATGAATGCAGAGTGCATAAAATCAGCATTTAACGGCAGTTAGCTCAGGTTTTAGCGCGTGTTGGTACCACGATAATGATCAACCAGCAGCATGTTGTGAAGCCCTACTGCTGACGCGTCAACGTCTTGGATTCTGATGTATGAAAGCGAAATCAATCATGTGGATTACGACCTGCTGCAGCAACGCAACATCATCATCGTCACCGACTTTATTTCACGTTGGATTAACTTTAACTATCATCCTGTTGTGGTTCTTTGTGGTGTTTATGGAGTTGAATAATTAGAAGAGAATTTATATACTGTCTGAAAACTGACATGGTGATATTTGCATAAATATCAAGAGTGAGAAGTCCGTGTTGAAGCCTTGCTATAGTGTTTGTCTTCATGGTCAGTACTGATACGTATGTGTATTTATCGTATAGTTCGAAACGCTTTTGTTTTTTACGTCAAGTAGATTTTGTACAAGTTAGATTATAAAGACCTGACATGAATAATGAATTGTGAGGAGAAGCCATGTTGTCTTTTATAATTGATGGGAAAATCTCTTTAGCAGAAAATCAGCTTCTGATTGTTGATCTTAATAGAAAGACGCCTGAACTGGAGGATTCCGATAACATCTAGACGACATTGCAGCCTTTCTCCGGCATGTTAAAAGAAAGCAGAATATGTATGTTTTATCTATATAATTGAGGCTTTGTTTTAGAATTGGCCGATTTGTGATTGGCTGAAGGAATCTAGGTCAGGAGGAAACAACTGAGGAGCTCGGTTTTGTTCAGCTGAGACACTCTCTGTGGCTGCAGATGATCAACAGGCTGCACGACGACAAGTGGCCCTCTGAAAAAAAAGAAACGACTGTGTGTGTGTGTGTGTTGGGAGGCCCACTCCTCAGAGTTTACGAACAGGGTTACTATTGTCCCGTCCCACTCCCCAAAGGGGGTTCGCACAGTTAACACAGTCCCCTCTCCTCTCCCGCCCAACACACACACGTACAGAGCTCCCATTGTGGGACAGAAATAGCAAGTGTAATCTGAATAAAGTGGTCTTCCACAGAAAAGAGATTTGGGAGGGGGGGGGTTGTGAGAAGTTGAGGAAATATCAGTTGGACTCGCAGAGAAACAAGGAAGGTTTAACAAGTATGGGGGGAAAAACACTCATTATACCATCTTCATTATTATTGCAAAGAAAGATAAAACGTAACATGGTATGTTTTTGTCGTCTTATCCAGACAATCTGGTTTGACACACTGGATGGAAATGATCCAAAAGTACCCATCCGGCTTGTCGGGATTTCATTTTCTTCTTGTTTTATGTGTGCAACCTGAAGCTGAACATGTCAATAGTCAGGAGTGAGATTGTATAAGTTAACAGGAATATCACAGTGAATATTTATTCACCGGCACTTTTGCCACACTGCAAGAATGCACCCGGTTTGAATTTGCTGACAGAGTGTTTTCTTTTTTTTTGTTTGGAACTGCATGTTTTACACTCTGGCTTCCTCCCAGATTCCATAGAGGTGCTTGTTAGTGTAATGAGTGACTCCTAAATGGTCTGTGTGGGTGGAGTGATGCTTTGCGTCTCGACGATGGAGTGGCGACCTGTTCCGGATGGACCCAGTCCTTTGACAGGATCGAACTCCTTGCAACCCTTACAAAGAAAAACTGCTTTTAAAGGGATGGATGGATGGATGGAACATTTTCTGGAGCTTAACACCTACTTTTAATCGAGCTTCATCCAACTTAACATGCCATGTATACAACGTTTTTAAGTGAAAACGCCTGTTTTTGCATTTTAAGTTCAGCATTTACGCAGCAGTTTTGAAAACCATGTCAACATTACCAATGACAAGTACATTTTCACAGACAGACGATGAAGTTGGATTGCTATTATGAGCCTTTCGCCACAATAAAACTACCGTTTCCATGAAGGCGGAGTCTGAGATTTTCCTTTTTTTTTTTTTCATCTTCCTTTAGTGTCTCCAAGCACTGTGATCAAACACCCAAAAGGGTTCGGTATTCACTTGAAAATGTTGTGTATACGGAGCCTTAGAGTCACGAATTCGCCTCAAATGCATGTTTTGTTGGGGGTTTTTTTTGTAGACTGCAGGAGAAAGCCAGAGAACCCCTGGGTAAAGACGCTGTAGCGCACACATGGTGAGCAGGCAGACTCCATCAGGAAACCCTTACAGCTCCTGGATTAGTCACCACGCCAACATACAGCCCAAAGCTAGTATGATTATGAGTTTGAGGGGCACTTCTGTGTACAGTTTGCATGTCTAAAGATACCAGTTTATATTATTAATTGTTGTCTAAAATGGCCTATTGACCGACTGCAACATGTCCTGTTTGGCCAATGGCAAAATGCAAGGGACATTCTGGATCTGCTCATGCTCACCTCTATGTATGTCGGACAAAGCTGTAGAGAAGACAGACGGATTATTTTTTTAATATTAAATGTATTTATCAGCTCCGGTATGTCTTTCTGTGAACTCTCCTAATTCTTTACTAAACGTGTCATCTGTTTGGAGAGATCTGTCTGCGTGTTGCATGGCTTAACGGATCAGATTAAATTCGGGCGAGTAACAACCCGGGAGGGAAAACTCTTTTATCTGAGCTTTTCAGTCCACACATTTTTTTTTTTTTGTTTTGTTCTGTTTGTTCTCCTTCCTGATTGCAGCATTTGAACTTAAAGTAGCCCTTTTAACTTCCTGACCTCCTCGCCGTTAATCCGCCTCGCATTGTCGGCTCCACTCGGCTGCCCTTTGCCTGCTTCCCACTCACACACACACACACACACAAGAAACCCCCCCACCTGTCATTATCAGCTGTTTGTGTCTCTTTTTTTTTTTTTTCCTCCTCCTTTCGCCAGGTCAGCTGTCGGCACAATGGAAGACTCTTAAAAACAACACGCACTGTTCAGTGTTGTGCTGACATGGCAGTTGGGTGTCGGCGTCGTTGCGAGGGATGTGGTGTGTGTGTGTGTGTGTGTGTGCGTGTGTGTGTGTGAGGGAGAGAGCCGAAAATAAACAGTTGGTAATAGTCTCCTGCGTGTTTGTGTTTTGCAGATAAATATGCCGAGTTTGACCTGAACGACCAAGGAGAGATCGGTGAGTAATAACTGCCTCCAGGACACCAGCTGCAGCCCCGATAACAACTGTCGGCCCACCTCATGTGCGGCGTCGACACGAGGGAGCGGTAATTAATACTGGGCGTGTGTAGTCTGGCCGCTGTGAACACAGGACTCGGGCAGGCTCGCGTATCACAGCCGTGTCCTGCATGTAAAGCGAGACCAAAGTGCGTGAAAGACCTTCGGCGGTGGCGCAGACGTGAGGCAAACACGATATGAGCGTTGTCTTCAGGTCGGCCAATAAACCGCTTTGAATGTTGCAGATTTTTCGCCGCATTATCTGTCACAAGTGGTCTTTAATGAAGGTGCTCGACAACTACAAGAGGCGGAAATGATGCGCCATTGGATTTATTTTTAATTTCCATCTTGTGCAAAATAAACAATTCCTTGTATTTCAATCATGGGACCAAAAGGGTAATTATAGAAGAAGGCGCCAGGGCAGTAAATAATGTAGCGTTTAAACCATCCAATCAGGCTGAGTGTAGAAATTCTCACTTATTTTGAAAGGTGCTAAAATCCATTCTTGCAGCGATCTGTGGTCTAATGCGAAATATTCACTTCATAACACTTAATTTTTTTTTTTTTGTATTATAATCAAATGGAAATTATGCACTTTCACATAAGCAGTTTCTAAATGCTTCACTGTTGTCAATCGCCCACTCGCCCCAATCGCCCACTCTGATGTCGCCTCTCAGATTTGATGGGTCTGAAGCGGATGATGGAGAAGCTCGGCGTGCCCAAGACCCACTTGGAGCTGAAGAAGATGATTGTGGAGGTGACGGGCGGCGGCAGCAGCAACACCATCGACTACCGGGACTTTGTCAAGATGATGCTGGGCAAGCGCTCCGCCGTGCTAAAACTGTAAGTCACTGCGCGTGTTGATGTTTTTCACCCACCGCGTCTGAAGCTGCCGCTGGCTCTCACACGTATCCACGTGCCTGACAGAGAGGATGTGTAGTGTGTATTGTGTGTGTTGCGTGCCGGCGTGTCAGCTGATCGTTCTCCCCTCCGGCGGAGGGCGGGGACTCGCCGTGATGTCACTGCTCGCATGCTGCCGTGGTCATTACTCACTATGGCAACCAAACCCATCAGTGTAGCCTATCCATAGTCAACTCATCCTTATCTTTAGCTGGGATCACACGCTTAGGTAACCGATTATAGGCTGATTAACCACTGACAGGCATGTCGGGCTGCACAAGGAAAAAAAAAAACTCCTGACTCGAGGAAACTCTCTCTTTTTTTTTTTTTTTTTTTACAACAGACGTGAGATATTAAGTTTTTAATAGACACGGACGTTCATTTCCATTTGACGTTAAACACAGGAAAGTGAAAGCCCTTTAAAGCAGCCTTAATGTGGGAGAGCTTGTCGGAGCCACAGCCAGAGTGGCTGCTGCATCTCATCGGCTCTGCTGTGTTAAGCTGGCTGGACCCTTTAGCAGACAAATCTCATAATCCCTGAAACACCGAGCAGAGGAAACGCAGAACTTTTCCTTGTTTGCCTTCGACCATTTTTCAAAAAGTGTGTCCCAATAATCCCGCCCCCCACCCCACCCCCCTCCTACCCACTTTCCCGGCTGCTGTCTAAAACTGGATCATTCCCTTCCTCCCTCACTCATCTTGCGTTTTAGCGGGATTGTCTTGGTATTCCAGAAATAGCTCATGTTGGTATTATTCTCACCGAGACCATCCAGAGTTCAACCAGAAGGTCAGAAAAAGTCGTTTCACCACGTGGCACGATAATCGTACTCGTCGTTTCCATTAAATTTGGGTTATTACTATAAGAAGGGCCCAATAAACAAAATGTACCATCATTACAAACCAATTAACTCATGGGTTTAAGTCAAATACCTGCTTTTTTAGGTTCACTTGTAACTGCAATCGTTCTCAGATTTTCACACGAAATTCATCATCGCAGCAAGTTGCTCACATAGACTTTCACCTAAACTGAACGCTTTAACTATCGCGACGTGCTGACGGCCTCTGCAGTGCGTCACCAATGTATGGTTATCACACTGTCAGCGTAGTTTACTGTACGTACAGCTAAAGACTGGCTGACCTGTGATCAGTAGTGTGTCCATGCATTGTGCAAACGTGCTCGGTTAAATCACAACGAGAAAATAGTGCCATATGAGAGAAAAGTGCCGTCAATCACTCGCACACCAATGCCGACAGCCCCGGCACCCTCAAGGCATGATGGGGGGGGAATTAAACCAGCAACCTTCAGATTGTAAAATGCCAACAGCTGGCAACCTGCCGCGCCTCCTGCGTGTCGGGTTTTTTGTCTTCTCCTTCACCCGACTGCCGACGGCAGGCGGAGGCCTCACAACACCTCCCTTGTTGTTGTTGTTGTTGTTGTATTGTGTTTGCGTTGTGAGGACGGAGCAGCCGAGGGCACCGAGCCGTTCCAGAATCGCGTTACTCAAAGCATTTGGCAGGACAACAATTGATTCTGTTGCAATTAGAAGGGGGGGGGGGGTAAAAAATGATTGGGGTCAAGCTTGGCAGTCGAGCTCTTAGGCCGCATTACTCCAGCGCCGGGAGCACGCACTGCCACATTTTGAATGACAGATATGTGATGTGGTAACAGCTGGGAGGCTTATTTCATTATAGACGTAGTGTAATTACCCTCGCTTTTGTCTAACGAAGCCAATATATAAGCTAATATAAACACATGCATGTACAGACGGCACGTTTGTTTGGGTCCGGCCGTATTTATTTATTTATTTATTTTATTTTTTGAATTGACTGACGTCATTAATGACCTGTTAAGGCGCGGGGGAGTCGAGCGTGAGCAGCAAGGAGTAGGTGAGCGTGCCAGCCAGAGATATGGAGGAGTTTGAGTTGCCGAGTTCCCGTTGTCGATTGGATCATTGCTCCTTATGAGCTTAGCGGAGCTTTGCAGAGTTCTCCAAAAAAGGAAGTTCAAGACAGGCATTCAACTCTGAATAGTTCCCCCGTCAGCGGAGCCAGCGTGCGGCATCAAACCCCGCCAATTCCCCCCTCGGTCCCTCCGTGGTTTCCTCCCCCCCCTCATTCCTTTTTCTCTCTTAGCTCAACTTCAGCCGCTTCATATCCTCGACTGCGACGGTGGCCCACTGCATCGTCCTACTCTTGTTTGTGTACACCTTTTTGCTCTCTTTAATTACTCTCTGTCTTCCTCATTTCCATATAAATTGACTTTTAACGGCCTTAAAGCCTCTCTCCATGGTGCTGAAGGCCCCGAGTCCGGCTTCTGGCCGTGTTTGTACCTGTTTAAATCAAATTCACTCAAAAGCATTAGTGAATTAATTGCTTCACACAACAGTTAATTTTCTACTTTCATCCAATCAAAAGTATGAGAAGGGACCTTGTTCTAGTTTCCGAATTGCACATAGCGGCTGCTCTCCTGTTTTATGATAAAAGGGTGTGTGTGTGTGTGTGCGTGTGTGGGTGTATATATATATATTTTTTTTTTTTATATATATATATAATGATATTTCAGGTTGAGCTTGGCTTTTGAGATTAATTTTTTTTTTAAAGTGCCATTTGAAGACAGCATTTTAAACTTTGGGAAATGATAACAGGCTTTTTTTTTATATATTTCTTTTCTAAGCATTTTAATGTAAAAGTAAAAAAAAAAAAAAACTTGCGTCGCAGACACTGTTTATTAGCGATGCTGCAAACTGGCATTAAGCCTCAAAGCCACGCCGTCGGGGCGAGTTTGTAAAAACAAGCATAATGCAACTGTCATAGAAGTTTTCTGGTATTTTCACAGCATTTTTTTGTCAAAAAGTATCACGAGAATTGTCTTCATGTTGAGCTTTCTGTCATAATTGTTTAGTTTTGTGACAATATATTTTGTATCACGTGTATTGACGTGCCGCAACAAAGAAAAACTTAAAAGATTAAAACTTAAAGGTTATTATGGCAGTGTTCTTCCTTTTTTGTCCTTGTGCGAACCTCAAGTTGCCTTTTTGAGAAAGTACCTTGTGATTACAGCCTCATATAAAATCAACAAGTGGCAGTCCATGCATCCAGTTTCCTCTCACAAGGCAAACTGGGATTCTTTCAAATTCATCTGACCCTCGGCGCCTGCTGCAGTCCTTCCTGTTCTCCTCCGTACAGCTGCAGAACCACAGGACTTGGCAGAAGTACTCGACATTCTTCACTTAGTGCAAGTACGCACGCTTGTGCATTAAAGGACGTTTGGTAAAACCTTGCTTGAACGGAGTTTGAGGTTGTGAAACGTTACCGGAGATGGAGCTTATGTCGCACACTATGAAAATCTTTCGTTTGGGGAGGAGTCCAAACGCCTTTAATGAAACTTGGGTCACTTCTTAAGTTGTCGACTGTGATCAGCAGCTGCTTTGATCGTCCCGCCGGATCCCTGGATGATCCTCGTGGAACTCGTTTTCCCAAAAATGAGCAGAACTATTGAGGGCCGAGGCAGAAGTTGACTTGAATTTTTGCTCAATTAGGTTTTTTTTTTTTGTTTTTTTTTTACATGATTTTACGTGGGAAGTTCTGAGGGAACAATTACTCGCTCTGCTTGTCAAGATCCTACACTGGTGTTTATGAGCCGTTTCTGTCACTTCCCACCAAATCGAATTTAAATGAAGCTGCAAAACCCATTTAGAAATTTTAAAACGAGGCGAACACAGCTTAATGTATATATTTTCATGTATAGTCTCCATGAGGCAGTTGTGCATTTTTCCACCTGATCTTTAAGTCTGTTTTTTATGCTTTTTAGTATATTTATTTTCCTCTCACTTATGGTTGTTTTAGCTATTTTTTCCAATATTCGTATTTTTTAAGCCCTTTTCAGCCAAGAGTTAATGGTCATTTATTTATTCTTTTAAGTCTTGTTTGAATTACCTTGTGATTTTGACTTCAAGTACAGTTGGTCATGTAATTTTTTGTTGTTTGTGTTCAAAATGAAGAGGGGAAAAAATGAAAGAATCCTCTCGCTTTGTACAGAAACAAACTCCAAATCTTACCGCGGTCTCATCATCAGCTCGTCATTGTGTTTTGTTTTGTTTGGTTTTGTTTGTTTGTTTCTTTCCTCACCTCTGACCTCTCCACAGAGTTTTGATCTTCGAGGACAAAGCGAGCGGCTCGCCCTGCAAGCCGGCGGGTCCTCCTCCGAAGCGCGACATCGCCAGCCTGCCGTGAAGCGCCGACGTGAGGAAGAAGAAGAAGAAGAAGAAAAAGAACAAACCCTGTGGAGTGTTGTATTGTCGTGGGACCCCGTGATGGAGGGATGTCATTTTGTGAATATTACGATGTGTGCAAGGTTTCTGTTATTTGGAAGTCTGAGCCCGAAAACTCACAGAAAGGAGATGTTTGACTGTGAATTATTCTTATCCTTTTATTATTATTGTTGTTGGGTTTTTTTTTTGGATTTGATTTTCCTCCACAGTTTATAAACAAATGTAGCAGTGGTAGTTGTTAAAGTTTGTGGCTAGGTGGTTTCATGGTTTCATTTTTTTTCTTTTTTTTAAGGGAAGACTCGTAATTCTGCACCGTTTGTTTCTCATTCCTTATTCTAGAGGCGAGTTCGACGATTTTAAAAGAAGCACAAAGGAGTTTTTAAGTCTGTGGAGCTGAAATGTGGAATCGGTAACAGGGCCGCCTCGCCGTCTTAAACTCTCCGAAGATTTTTTTTTTTTTTTTAAATATTCAGTCGCGGGAGAGCTTCGGAAACCGACTTTTCAGGGTCAGTGTGAGGATTGAAGAGCTGCACCTTCAACTCCGTGGCGTTTAGCACCAGTTCACAATGGAAGGAGTGTGATTTACACACACATATAAGTGGAACAAATGTACATAATATTCTCCTCGCAGTACAATCATATTCTTTCCAAGTGCCTCAACGCGCAGATACTGTAGAGCTCGAACACACAGTTGGATGGAGGAGGGGAGTGCAGTCTTCTTATCTGATCAGTTCCAGAAAACCATTGTTTTGGTGTGTGTGCTTCGCTTTTTCTTTTTTTTTTTTTTGTAATTGCATTGATATGTTTTTTTTATTGTTATGGATAATCTGAGAGTGAAATTCACAAGTGTTGGACTTTTTAAATGTAGTATCTGTATTTTTTTTCCCCCCGCCCCTCTAACCATTATGTCATCGCAAACATTTATTCTGTTTATTGGGTAATTTGTCTTGCCATTTTATTCTCTCTCTCTCACTCTTTCTCTCCCTCCCTCCCCCCTTTCTTATTGTTTATCATCCATCCATCTTTGTTTCGCTGGGTTCGTGTCCCTGGATTCCGTGCCTCCATTTTCACCTCTCCCAGTGTAAACTTTCCTCATATTTACTGTAAATTTGGTACTTCTACACACAAAAATTTTACTCAAATATGTTGTTTTTGTTTTGTTTTGAAGGTTCGTCACCCGCTTTAGTGTTCTTAAGGTGCACAACACCAAAAGAATTTGACAGATTAGTTTTTACACTGGCCCGTTAAAGGTTTTTGTTGTTTTGTTGTTTTTTTAATTGTTCATTGTGACGTCTGGGGGGAAAATGTGACATTGGGCAGGAGGACGTCATGCCGGACGGAGAGATTAGATGCAGTAATATTTACTCGACCAGTGAAGATTGGCCCGGGTGCGAAAATTAAGATTTCATTCCAGTCGCGACGCGTCTTTGGCTGATAAAACCGTTTGTCGTTTGTCGTCCCTCCTTCCCCGTTGGAGATAAAAGTGCGAGGCGTCTGTCTGAGTCACCGTTTCACTGTACTAATGCTTTTCTTTCTATATTTGTTACCCCGTTAACTTTTTCTGTCTCTTCATGTACACGTGCGTGCATAACAACACTCGAGCAATAAAAATGAAAAAAAAATGTTTTCCTAAAAAAAAAAAAAAAAAAGTGTGTTTACGTGTGATCTGTCTGTGGAGTAATGGGGGGTGTAATAATAAGCAATACTCTGGCAGGCATAGCAACAGGTGGACCCAGTAGGATTACATTAAGCACCTTCGGTAATTAAAATGATAACCACTGTTGCGTGCAATAAACTGCTGGCCGGCTTATGTAAGCACAATGGAGGAGGACCAATGTTGTAGTAGTACAGATAGTTATGTAAAAAAAAAAGTGAAAACTACGATTTTGAAAGTTAGTCATTCTTTGTTTACAATGGAAATAATTCATTGTTTTGGGCGATGCAAGAAAATATCTTGCAGATTTAGTTTGGAGCTGCAAAATTAGGCGTATAAAGGAATAAATCAGTGCAGATTAGAATTGAGGGTTTAAAGGTTATTTTACCTGGAGTCTTGTTCAAGTGGGGATTTTTTTTATTATCTATTTCAAGAGTTTTATCTCTACAGCAGAGAGAAAAAGGTCAATCTCATGTTAGTCTGACACAGATTAAGTTCAGACACAGTTTTGAGTCAGAACCAAATATTAATAATGATGAATTCCATTTAAATCTTCCCAAAAAAATATATGAGTGAAATAGAAACAGGAGGTTGTGACATTCAACTATCACTTATGTTAATTCATTAAATTTTGCAGCTTCAGTGACACTCTTTTATAATTCCTCTGTTAAAACCAGGAATGGATCTGCTTAAATACAATACTTGAATACAAATACCTCCTTACTTGCCACCTTATCTGTCCACCGAGTCAAATGCATCACCTGCTGTTGGGTTTTTCCTTTTAGTTTCAGGTCTTACATCTCAGAACCGGGGAATTAAATGTTCCTTTACTTTCCCCCTTTCCGCTCATGCCATGAGTGGATTTATCTCATTGAATATGTTTTTTAACTTCCTGGGGGCAAAAAAAAATAAAAAATCCCAAAACCTTTTTCCAAGAATCAAAAGTCATTCCTATCTGGAGGACAGCAAATTGAAAGTTATATCATCCTGCACTGAAAGTAAATAATATTTTGCCTCAGTGGGAGGAAAAATGCCACACAAGTGTATCTCTCTCTCTCTCTCTCTCTCTCTCTCTCTCTCTCTCTCTCTCTCTCTCTCTCTCTCTCTCTCTCTCTCTCTCTCTCTCTCTCTCTCTCTTGGCGATACTGCCACCTGCTGGACTTCAAAAAGAAGAAGAAAAAGAAATACGCTTATTTTGGCTATGTCGTAGTATTTTGCACCAGAATGTATCAATAAATTGACTTTATGTTGAGATTCAAGTAATCTTTTGGTAGTAATTAATAAACAATGTATTTGCTTATACTCTGCACAACAACAAAGGAAAAAAAAAACATTCAAAGTTTACATTTAAAAGTTATTATGGCACTATTTGTTTTACACTCACAGATAAAACTGGTCTCTGACTCATTTAGTCCAACCAGATGATGCAGGAACGTGTGTTATCCGTAAGTACATAAAAACTAGTTTGTTGATTCTGTGAGTAAAACAATATGGAGTAAGTAATCTAACAATATCATTAGGGTGCTGCACTGATTTTAACCAAACGACCAGTTAGACAAAGCAGTTCATACGATGAATGCGTGAGTTAAAACAGAAGAGAAAAGAAAGATAATCTAGAGGAAAACTCATTCACACCAAAAAACAAAGCAAGTCTTCTCATTTAAATTCTCAGCAGGAGACACGAGGAACCGCGGTTACATTGTAGCTGCAGTACTCGCTTTCAACCACGAGGTGTCAGTCGTTCGCTGGAGAAACGTCGTCACCTCATCCGTCTGAGAGTTTGTGATCAGAACGGATTGTTTCGATTTTGTCAACTTTTTTTAATTCTGTGCATAAGAATTTGGCTTGAGCTCAAGTTAGTAAGCAGCTGTTAATTTTTTTTTTCTTTTGTCACAATTTTATTTACAATTGTGTTTGACTTTTTGATTTCTTTTCCAAATAATAATGTGTGAAAGACATATTACTGTGGACTGACTGTGCAAATTTTTTTTTTTAATCACATGAAGACATATTTTTAAGTCCTTGTATGAATCTTGCGTCATGTCGAGACTTTCCTCGGTTGAAGTTGCGCTTGAAGGCCTTTCTGTGTGGAGCCTGCGTGTTCTCCAGGTACTATAATTTCCTCCCACAGCCCACAAACATGCAAAAGTGCAACTTTCAAACCTATAAATCAATATAGAAGAAGAACTTTAAGAACATTTAGTAAAAAAACGGGCCTTTCATTAGTCCATTCCACCTTTTTTTTAACTTATACAGGATTTTTGAGTTGAAGATATAAAGAGAAATCTTTTACATTAAACATTATCCTATACATTTTGGAACACGTACATAGGAAAAAAAACAAACAAAAAAACATTCACACAAAACATACACCAAGTGTCACTGCCAAGGACATTTGGTTAATTCCTGCCAGACTTCTCAGGGAGTCATGGAAACTGTTCACCAAGTCACACATTGTCTCATAATCGCTCGCTGACCGCCTGAGAGAATCCCCTGGGTGCTCAATTTGGTAGATTTGCTTATGTTTTATACCTACAAGAGCGAAATGTATTGATAACTCGGCCTTTTAAAAAGACATATTGCAAGTCAATGCCCAGGACTTTGCTCATGGGCGCTCAGCACTGGTCATTCATGACTTCCACTGTGCAGTTCCTCCTTTTCCAGGAGCAGGTTAATTGTAATTCAGAGCATGCGTCCTCTCAGTCCTGCGGGTCGATGAGTACAGTAGCGGGTGCAGCTTAAAATTCAGCTAATTTTTGTGGACGGGTCAAGAAACAACCATGAGACTCCACCTCAATTGTTATTATCATTATTATCTTCAATGAGACAACAAGCGTGTAGCTAAATCTGTTGTACAAATATAGATAAATGTACAGAATTATAAAAGCTTCAAAGCAAATATATCCGATGAGCGATCAAAAAAGTGTATAAACATCACTCTATTAAACCTATTAGACCTTTTTGTGTCCAGAAATGGAAATTGTGAATTATAAGTAACTTGAAGCGACCGTCTTAGATTTCAAAATACCTAAAGGTTTATGTGTATGTTTGCACTTTATTTCATATGGATTGGATTCATCATGTCAATATATTTGTTTATATATAGATATTTCTAAATAGCACTGATTTGATTATTTTTAATTGAAAACATGAGATTACACTTCTACATGTGAATCACATGCACTTATTTTGCATCATGTATGAAGGGTGTAACGTTCAAGTCGTGGAAAGAGAAGAGCACTTCTACCAGACTCAAACCAGGGATCCTCTTAGCGTGAGGCGACAGAGCAAACCACTAGACCACCACAAATGTACAGACTTTCTACCAATAAATCTAAAGGGACAGCTGCATGGAAGCGTATATGCATGAAAAAAATAACAATCAACTCTTTTTTTCCACAAATTAATGACATAATTATCTCAGAATTATTAGATAATCATCTCATCAATTCATAAAAACAGATCCGATTTTTATTTTTTTAAGAAAACTGTTATCTCATAACATAAACATATTTAATAATAAATTTTTCTCATAATTATGAGATAATTATGTCATTAATTCAGAAAAATTGTCTCTTTTTTTCATGTGAATGCATTACGCTTCCGTACAGCTGCTATTCATCATACAATTGAAAGTGTTTATAAAGTGGCCATGGCTTTTTGAGAAGATTACTTTTGCTTGTTTGTTTTTTTTTGTTTTGTTTGTTTGTTTGTGAGTCCATTCATGCTACTTTGAATGCGCCCCTCAACTCCACACTGGGAAACCCATAAAGTATTTAATCGCCGAAAACGATGGAGGCCCTGACTCATTTCCAAAATGTTCACCTTTTTCTTTTTGCTATGAGCACGCGGGGAGTTTGAACAGCATGCATTATGAATCAGCAGCAGCAGTTGTGTTTCCGCAGTGTCGGCTGGTTCCTTGTTGATAAAGAGCTGCAGCTCTTCTCAAACTGCTTGCATGGTCTTCGGGGGGGGACAACAAAAAAAACCAAAGAACCGATAATGTTTGCATTCTCGCAAGTGTAACGCAGCATTACGACCCACACATGCCTGTCAGAATGCACATTTTAGTGTCATTTCGTCAACAATGACTGCAAATTCTGCATTTGATTATTTAAAGTGGCTTTTCAAAAGGAAAAAAAACCCCAAAACAATTCACCATATAGTGTGAACAGAGGAAATTCAATGCCTGAGATATGTCAGATACTTTTCTTCTCTCTCCAGCCTGTTTTCACATTTTCAACACAGTATTCATGGCAGATTTAACAGAAGAATGCATGACTGTAAAAAAAAAACCAAGTTCCATATATGGAGACATTTCGGGTTCAGTTAAGGCTGAACCACAGTTCCCATTATGTCTGTATCGCAACATGCCTGTATAAAGCGATGTCCAGCTTTATTTTTCAGTGATTATAGAAATGAAATGACCCCATATTGACCTCTGGATGGAAACTATTTTAGAAATAAATTCAAAACATGAGGCATTGGGCATGTTTGCTATGTAAGTATGGGAGGGGGGGGGGGGGGGACTATGCGTACGTGTATTTTTCAAATAAAACTACAAGGCAAACATTCAGTTTTTCTCATACAGTGAAACTAAAATATTGTGATCCATACATCCATCCAAATGACTTTATCCAATCTAGAGTATGTGACAAAGTATGTCAAAGTCAGTTTTTTGTTTTTCTCAACGTCCTGCAGTTTCTTCCCACGATCCAAAAGCATGCATGTGAGGTTAAGTGGTGACCCTAAAATAAGTGGATATTAGTGTGTGGTTACATGCAAGATGCATATACATATTTCATTTTTGTTATTTCATTATTTCCTTTTTGTTTTTCATTACTTGTGGCTATGTGACGTAAGCCTTTCTGTGTGGGGTTTGCATGTTCCCCCATATGCATACAAGGATTACTTTTTCTCTCAATTTTTTTTCTTTCTGTAATCTAAAAACATGCATCTGTGAAATTATATGGAACTACTGCTTTAAAAAAAAGTTTTTATTCTATTAATCCTTTTATCCGTTTTTCACTTTCTCTGAATAATTGGGAGGGTGTACACAGAGATCACGTATATAAAAAATGAAAAGATTATTATAGACACATCAATGAGAAGTGTTGCTGCACCACCACAACCCAGAAATAAAGCGAATGCAGAAAAATGGATTTCCCATAAGAATCAATAAAGTTTGATTGTTTATCAGTGAGTCGATGACAATGTAGTTTTGTGATTTCCCGGGGGCTCTGAAGGCACCATGTCACGTCACCACCCCCTCTGACGAATCGTACCGGAGCCGGTGCTCCGCCCCCCTCCCTCCCTCGCCCCGGAGCCGGGCCGCCTCCCACCCTCCGTGAGAAGCCGGAGTGGAGAGACGCGCACGCAGCGGAGTCCGCTCCATCTCCTGCCCGCAGCTAGCTCGCCCCGCAGCAAGGCCACTGCGGGAAGATGGCGACGGAAAAGCCGAAGCATGAAGGAAGAGTGAAGATCGGACATTACATCCTGGGGGACACGCTCGGTGTGGGAACGTTCGGGAAGGTGAAAGGTGCGTGAGGTTGGACTGTCGCGAGCCGCTCGCGCATCCGAATGAACGGCGGAGGGTGCTGCGTTAGCCTAGCATGCTAACTTAGCGTCCAGGCTAACCCCGTCACAGCGGCTGCAAAGGCGGCACACTTGTTGTCCCGCCGTCGCCCGCAAACTCGTCCGTGGCATTTTAAATCGCGTCGCGTGTGGCATCGACGCCGCTCAAATGTATGTGACGTTGTCTCGTGGTGTGGAAATATTACAGTTAGCGTCGTTAGCTTAGCGCGTGAGCCACAAGTCTTTCGTCAAGACGGACACCGGGAAGTAAACCGTCTTGACTGGTGTACATATTAACGAGCCCCCCCCCCCACACACACACAGCTTTACCACTATTTTTTGAGTGATATTTGAAAGTTCTGCACCATGGCACAACATTGGATCCGCTCTATTTGCGTATTTGCGTTCCCGTTGGAACCATTACTTGCTTTTGGACGTGTTGCGAGGAGGGAGTCGGACACCAATCTACGCCCTGTGTTGTCAGTCCAGAGGGCGGTGCGATCGCTAACCTGTGTCAACACACATCCTGGCATGTATTAACACGCAGTCGGCTGACATATTTAGTTGTTTCCTGCTATAAAACTACTACATTTCCTCCCCCGGTTCACCTTGCGTTATACCTCGCCTCTTAGAAACGACCAATGAAGTCCCAATGCATAAAAATGAAGCACTCAGTCTTTAAAAAAAAAAAAAAAAGCCCAACAACCACTAGCTCTGTTTACAGTCAGTCCATTTCCCTGTGAGTCACTGCTGGGCTCCAGTATTTTTGTTGATGTAGAGAGGGAGAGGACTGGGCCAGTGGTTGAGTGGTTATTGGCTTCATTAGGGACAAAAAAAAGCAAATCAGAAGCAGCTGTTTACTGACATTTGCTATTTTTACTTTTACATTTCACCTTAAGTTTGCATACTTTATCCACGCTGTTCAGTATTGCTGTGCAGTCATATTCTCATGACATAGATGACGGCTGTGTTATCGTCCCTTGCAACTGTTTTCCTACTCCTTAAAAGAAAATTGTCATGATTCATGGTATTACTAAGAGGGTTTTTTTTGGATTTAAACTTTCATGCATGTCTGAGACAAGCACTGCTATCTGAACATACAATTGCAACTTAAAAACATCATAATTTTTCCATGTTCAGTCATCCAATGATCAGAATCATAAGCTACTGTCGGTATGTAATATCTAAGGTAGAATAGTGACATAACATTTGAATGTATATTGCTTTCCTGGTATACATGTATACAGAGTATACGTGATGAAGATGTCTATATTCTTTGCAAAACCTAACAATTGCTACTTTCAGCCCAGTGCTCACTTTCATGGCAGCATCACTGATATCTTTGGTCAGGTCTCAGTTTTGTGCCCATTACTCTTAAGAGATTAGATTATTATTATTATAATTTTTTTTCAAATCAGTTTTCCATGAAATTTGTACGAGGTGCTTTGTCATTTCCCAGGCCGGGTTTGGCCCACAGGCCTCATGTTTGGCATCTCTGATCTAACGCTATAAATATGAGTCACTTAGGATTGTAGTACGAATTAACTATTAACTTCTGTTTTGGAACCTTCTTCTGTCACCCTCTCCTAAAACGTTTGCACAGCATTGTTCTGAACAATCTTTTAGTTCAATCATTAATGGGCCTTTTTTTTTTTTTTAAGCAACCTTAATATGAATTAATGGCTATTTCTTTGAGTTACGAGTGGCCTGCTGTCAATTCTTTGTCTATCAATCATGGTCTTTTGACTGTTTGAACAAGGGAATGCACAAAATGACAAACGTAGTCAAGTTAGTTAATGTTCGACTTTTGAGTTCCTCTCATCTTGGCAGAACATTTTGTATTTTTTTTTTCCCAGCTTTTTTGTTTTGGTGATGTTGTCCGTAACTTTGTTATTTTGGGCCCACTATCTGTAGGTCACCTTAAGTATGTAACAGGTCTTTGCAAATAGTTGTAATTTAGTCTCTTTTAGACTGTCTCCCTATCACCAAACGACTGTTTTCAAGGACTGCGGATTCAGAGTAAACAGCAACACAGACTGAATTTTGGACGATGGTATCAAGTTGATGACTTTTCCATAAACTTTATTCCCACTGGATGTTTGTTTGTTTTGTTTTTTTCCTTGCATAATTTGTTAAACGTCATTACTCATTAAATCAAATTTTGTATTCATTGTGATAATGGTTCTTGCGCCTTTCTCTTCACATTTGCTTCTTCGACTGTGTCGTTTGTCACTGTTTATACGTCCTTGATTTGCAGTCGGCATTACTCATGCACTCTCATCCTGTTTATCCCGCAGTGGGCCAACATGAGCTTACCAAGCACCAAGTGGCGGTGAAGATCCTAAACAGGCAGAAGATCCGCAGCTTGGACGTGGTGGGAAAGATTCGCCGGGAGATCCAAAACCTGAAGCTTTTCAGGCACCCTCACATAATTAAACTGTAAGTCGTAGATTACACCCTGCTCGCTGTTCCCTAATCCCCCCCGCCGCCACTTTAATGCCTCCCACCCAGCTATTTCCAGGCTCTAAAAAACGTGTTTTAAACTACATCCATGTAGGACAATATCTGTCTGACCCCGTGTGTTCCGCTGTCAGCCGGGCCTGTTTTCTTTTGTTCTCTCCTATAGCTTTTCATCTCTGTGTTTAGAACTCTGGCAGTTTCTAAATATGAGTTCTCTGGTTTTTTTTTTTTAAAGGAGAGAAGAAGTTGCTTCTCCAAGCATCAATAACATCTGAAGGCGTCGAACAAGCTTTGAGTAAATGGTTGTTTAACTTTGCTGTCAGCCCTGACAGTAGTCAGGTCAGCTCAGTATTTAACGGCCACCCTCGGGCTGAGGTGAACCCTTCACAAAGTAACCCAAACATGCTATTGTGACACGTTACTGCAGCGAGAAGCCGCAATCTAAAAATATTGTCCGAAAACTGGGGGGGTGGCTGTACTTCCTGTCTGGTGTGCAAATGTCCACAAGGCCGACAGTGCAGCTATGGGGTCATTAAAGTGACCGGGGGATGGGGGGGGGGGGGGGGGCAAATTGTTTGAAATACCAGCTCCATGTCATGCATGCCCAAGAATGTAAACTGTGTGTCTGTGTGTGTGTAGGGGAGAGACGGAGAGATCCAATCTTTGTCGGGGAAAACAAACCACAGGGGCAAAGTACAACACGTTGCGTGTCGAGTCTGAATAATAACAGACGGAGAAATGTGGCAGAATACTGCTTTATTGTTCGGACAAGACAGCTGTCGCAACCTTGACCCTTAAGGTGGAGGGGGGGGGGGCACTGAATTTTGCACCAGAAGGTATAATTAGAATTGGCTTTACGTTGGGATTGTAGTAAAATGTGTTACTAATTCTGAAATGTTTTGCAAAAGCAGACTTTTCTCAAAAGTTTTACTTGACGCCACAACAGTGGAAAAACTTCCAAAGTTTTTCAACAGCATTTAATGTAAGAATGTGGCTCGTAAATTAGAAGAAAAAAATGTACTTGACTGTAATTTGTGGCTTAATTTTGGCAATTTTGTTGTACAACACTAGTTCTCATCAGCAGGTAATAACTTTGTTCATGCTAATTCTATTTCAATTGCTTATATAGCTTTTTTTTGTAATTAATTTTTCGCTGTATACGTTGATCTAGCTATCTGCATTTGGGAAATCCAGTCTCGATGGGACCTGTATCTTTGACAGCCCATAAATGTTGCTTTGAATGCGAGACTGACGGCAATTTTGTTGCTCCTGTGCTTATTCCGAGTTTGCACAGAGAACAGTGTTACTTCTGCATGCAGATACGTTTTGTTACTCAATGTTGATTATGATTACCTCCGGGCAAATGTGGCTCAGTGCAAGCATAGCAATGCAAATGTAATGCCCGCGGTGACTCTGACCTTCGACGATTGAGTTCATTTTCAACTTTACCCACAGAGGGCAAAAGTAGATTTGCACGAGCTGAAGGAAAGACAAAGATTTTCATGTTTCCATTTGCATATCTTCTGCTGCTACATGGTAGACAACAGTTGCTTGTTGCGGACACACGGATGCACAATCCCTGCAAAGGGTTGTATGTAGGTTAGACTCTACCCTGCTTTCATAAAGTGACATCACTTTGATCGGGGTTTTTTAATAGGATAATGTTCATTCAAATATGGACACTCGTGTAGATTAAGGGACAGGAAGGGCATTGTTTAAATTGTGTAATGAAAGGCAGGATTGTTATGTTAGACTGTGGTGGATGTGTGTCGATGTTTGTCGCATATTTGTAGCATATTTGCAGGTTCTTTATCACTACGGGTCACGTTAAGTTCATGTGAGACATTCACAGCTTAAATGTTACAAATATAACCTCATTGCTCACAATAAAAAAAATAAAAAAAAAAGCCATAATATAATCCTAATCCTTTCCTCGGTTTAGATTGGCATTGATTTGTTCAGTTCAAAATGCACAGGATTTATTTAAGGAATACAACGAGCAATAATGGCATCGTTTAAGACTAACTTTGAGTTGTGTAATCCATGATAACTGTCGATAACTTCACGTTTTCTCCATGTTCCCTGTAGGTATCAGGTTATTAGCACCCCTACTGATATCTTCATGGTGATGGAGTATGTCTCAGGAGGAGAGCTCTTTGACTACATCTGCAAAAATGGAAAGGTAAACACGCATGCCTATCACCCACACTTTCTCTCTCGTTGCTTCCAGCCCCACAGATGTACATGAATTCATTTCCAACCCGTTGTGGAGATCCGCTAATCTTTAAACTCTGTGAACCGCGTTGCTCGTCCGTGGCTGGAAAAGATATCGGAATGGGAACACGAAGCGCTGCTCCGTCAGCGGCGGATGTGCTAACTGGCTGAGTCACAGAGAAGATCACACCTAATGGGTAATTTCTGCCTTTGACAGCTGGATGAAAAGGAGAGCCGGCGACTGTTCCAGCAGATTATTTCAGCAGTAGACTATTGCCACAGGCACATGGTGGTACACCGAGACCTCAAGCCGGAAAATGTGCTGCTTGACGCACACATGAATGCCAAGATTGCAGACTTTGGTGAGTTTTTATTGGTTATACAGTGTTTCCCAAAAGCAGTGGCCTATGGTGGATGTGTCATAATATCAACATTTGCAATTTGCTTATGGTCAACGACACTGTTGCAAATCACATTGAACTAGTATCGTGCAGTCCCAGTTTTTGGGATTGTCTCCCTTCATCTCGCCCTGTACAGAGCAGATTACTGTCATGGAATAAGGTTGTGTTGTGTTGGTTCAGGGCTCAGCTGGTCGAGTGAGTCATCACAAGGTTGATGGTTTGATCTCATCGTGACCTGTCCGTGTGTCGGCGTGTCCTCGGGAAAGACACTGAACTCGTTGCTCTCAGCGGCGTGTAAAGCGTGCATAGCAGCCAGACGTCACTGGTTAATTTTCAGAGAAAGACAAAGGAGATGCGTTGATACCGTAAAAATATATTCCCGACAAAGAAACTCGCCCTATTGAACGGTTAGTGTTCAAACATAAAGATCTTTACCATAGTGGCTATTTTACTGGTCCACCCAAGCATGTTTTTTCTTTTTTAATTCCAAATGACTGAATCCTTGGTGGTTGTATTTGCATTTTGTTGTGGATTTGTGTTTTTTGCATCTGTGACTCCAAAAAGACATTTTGTCCTTACTGTGAGGCTCAGCTGCCCCAAAAATGGTGAAATCAACACTTCAGTGTAGTTTTACAAACTCAATGGACTTTCTTTCCTAATCTTGTCATGGTGAATCTCACTGGCCCCTGTGGTTCAGTTGGTATTGAAATCCACACACGTGCTCTGTAACTACGTGAAACCTTCTTCAGGTTTGTCGAACATGATGTCCGATGGAGAGTTCCTGAGAACAAGTTGCGGTTCACCAAACTATGCTGCTCCTGAGGTCATTTCGGGAAGGTAATCTCTCTCTCTATCTTTTTTTTTTTTTTAATTATGAGCCGCAATTTATTCAGACCTTCAACCAACTATGAATTGTTAGTGATCTAATCTTGCATCTTCAGGTTATACGCCGGTCCAGAGGTGGATATCTGGAGTAGTGGGGTCATTCTCTATGCCTTGTTGTGCGGGACGCTCCCTTTCGACGACGACCACGTGCCAACGCTTTTCAAGAAGATCTGCGACGGGATATTTTTCACCCCTCAGTATCTGAACCCTTCGGTAATAAGCCTCCTCAAGCACATGCTGCAGGTGGACCCGATGAAAAGAGCCACGATCAAAGAGATCCGGTAAGCCCGAGGACACTATTGACAAAATTGCTGAAACCGCCCGGCGCTTCTTTATCTCTCGAGGCCTCTCTTGTGTGCGGCCCGTCCCGTCGGTGGCGTTGCTTTCATGGCCTCTTGTTTGTTTGACTTGCAAAATGATTTTCCTCCCCGCAGAGAGGACGAGTGGTTCAAACAAGACCTCCCCAAGTACTTGTTCCCCGAGGACCCTTCGTACAGCAACAACATGATCGACGACGAGGCCCTGAAGGAGGTGTGCGACAAGTTCGAGTGCCCGGAGGAGGAGGTCCTGGCCTGCATATACAGCCGCAATCATCAGGACCCGCTGGCCGTGGCCTACCACCTCATTATTGACAATCGTCGCATCATGAGCGAAGCCAAGGACTTCTACCTGGCGTCCAGCCCGCCCGACTCGTTCCTGGACGACCAGCACCTGACCACGTCTGGCGGCGCCGTGGCCATCAAGCCCCACCCCGAGCGGGTGCCCTTCCTGGTGGCGGAGACCTCTCCCAGGCCCCGCCACACGCTGGACGAACTGAACCCCCAGAAGTCCAAGCACCAGGGTGTGAGGCGGGCCAAGTGGCACCTGGGCATCCGCAGTCAGAGTCGGCCCAACGACATCATGTCGGAAGTGTGCCGCGCCATGAAGCAGCTGGATTACGAGTGGAAGGTAAGGAAGGAAAGAGCCCCCCCTTGGATTTGTTAAACCTGTCGGAAGACGTGGCCTCACGCAGCTTCCATTCTCCCAAAGGTCGTCAATCCATATTATCTACGCGTGAGAAGGAAGAATCCGGTCACCGGGATGCAAACCAAGATGAGCCTTCAACTCTACCAAGTGGACAGTAGAACCTACCTCCTCGACTTCCGTAGCATAGACGGTGAGTTTGAACAATGGTTCATGTCGGTCGGGCCTTATCGGTCCCAATCGGAGAACGGAAGATACTCGCGTTGCCATCGACGTCCTCCTCCTCTTTCACTTTCAAGAGTTTTGATCCGTGTGCCCTCCCCATTTCCATTGTGGTCACATATCCTGTCGAGGATCACGCCGCTGACACGCAGTCTTCTAAAGTTCATAACCGGCTCACAGTGTGGAAAGTCTGGACTCTTGTTTTGTTTGTCAGGATTCCGTCCCGCTGTGTGCTGCCTCTGTGTCGCCTTCATAAATGATTGACTCAGAGCTTAGGAAGTCTGCGTAGGTGCTTTCGCGGTACCTCAAAGGGGAAACGCGAGATAAGGGTGTTGTTCCGGGCCATTGATGTTGTGTGCAGGCCCGCTGCACAAAAGCTGCGAGGTTAAAATGCGACTCCGGTGCCCGAGCCGAGTCAGCTCGCGTCGATCTGAAGCGGAAAGGCTTGTCACTTATTTCCACATTGAAATGGAACACTGATGATGGAGTTCCTCTTGTGGGTTCAACTTTAAGATTGTTGTAACACCTCATCAACAAAGAGGTCAACTCCTCTTCTGTTGTCACATTTGCACTAAATGTATCAATACCTTAAAGTCAATGGGAATGGCTTGAACTATTTTTGGCTTCTCTAATATCCTCTGACATATCAAACATTTTATCACAAATACAGCAGCAGGGGGGGAGGACATAGATCTTACCTCTTCAGCTCAAATTCATTAAATATGCAAATTGAATTTTCCACTTGACGTTTTGCAAAAGGGTCGTTTTATATTCCCCAGACTTTTATAGCCGGTATAAAGATAGATCACTACAATTATACGAGCTAGTCTTCTGGGCAGTGGTGTGGCAATGACAAGCGAAAGAATACCTATATTGTGAGATTTCAATGATGTCTATGCCTTTGTTGAGTACGACAAAACGATGTGCTTTTAATATACACAAGTATTCTAATAAGACTGATGTTCAAACCCGCCGAAACGCCCAAGTCATGCCGTGTGACCGACCGAGAAACTTCTGTCCTGCGTTTTCAGATGACATGATGGAGACAAAATCTGGAACTGCGACCCCTCTGCGCTCCGGGTCGGTGGGCAACTACCGCACCACTATTAAGAACGATGTAGAAGGGGCAGATATCCCCGCCCCTCCCGGCGCGCCGCACCCCGCCAAGGCGGCGGAGGGCTCCCTGGCGTCGTCGTTGACCTCGTCCATCGACTCGACGGGAGGGGCGGACGTGGCGCCCGTCCCCCGGCCGGGAAGCCACACCATCGAATTCTTTGAGATGTGCGCGAATCTTATTAAACTACTTGCACGATAGCTTGCAAAACAATCGCTAGCCTTTTTAATTTTCCTCTCCGAGTGTCTTTATAGCAATAAGCATGCAAAACCGATTCATGGCTCAGTTCGTCCCGGGCTGAGGACGGAGCGATTGTTCCATGGCACTGATGCAGGTTGGTGGCGTTCCGGGAAGCTGAAGGAGGACGTGTCCCGAGCCGAGTGGTGAGGTAAAAAAGGGGGGCGGGGCTAACTGGGAAAGACGAATGGCAAGCTACTTAATCAGCTAGAACAGAACAGCATAAAGGAGGTTCCTCTTTTTTCTTTTTTTTTTTTTCTTTTGTTTACTTTCCTGATCAATCTTATAACAAATGTCCACATCCCACATTATACAATATAAACGCAAAGTGATTACACTGAAACTGCTGTACCGTCGCTTTTTTACAGTGCAGAGAACGAGATCGTGTTTTGCTTTGTTTTTTTCTTTTGGTTTTTTTTTGGGCCTGCAGAGAAGGAAGCCACACGTTTCTGGGGTCCGGCGACGGACCCGGGTGGCAGTTGTAGGACACAGAAGGCACTTTTTTTTCTTTTCTTTTTTTTTTCTTTTATTTTTGCACAAGTTTCTTGTAATTCCTGCTGCTCTCGTTTCTTCTCTCAGTTGGGGATCAGAGAAGGGGTGCAGACGTTTCGGAGCCACTGCAACTGCCTGTAAATGAGGGTTTGTTCACACCCGGTCACAGGAAAGTGCAGTGTACCCCGGTATTTCTGTCGCCGGTCAGGGACAAAAGAATGCGTCATCAGATTTTTGTTAGGATTTTTTTTTTTTTTTTTTTTTTGTAATTTTGAGTTGTAAAAAAAAAAAAAAACAACAACAAATAGTCATGGTTTGTCTTTGTACAAATTGAATTTGTCTGTCCCCAACATTTTTATATATAAAAACATGAATATATTTATCAGTGCGTTAAAGTGGATGGAGTGTTGGTTCTAACAGAAATTGAATTTTTCTTTCTTGCATTAAGATCTATTGCTGGATATGTATTTTTTTTTTTACCTTCTAGGTTTTTAAATCAATATCACAGTTTTGTTTCATTCAATCACAATTCTTCTGATACTTGATTGTTTTCCCCTCAGATAAATATAGACTGCTTTTACCATTTAAGAGTTTGTGTTTTTGCCATGAGAGTCAAAACCTAGAAATATATCATTCTCAGCGTCGCGTATTAAAATGACAAGTTGATTTTGCCTTTTTTTTTTTTTTTCTTGTTACATTTCCTTTTTCTTTTTTTGTTATTAGATTTAATTATCTAGCATTTGGATATAATTACTGTGTGAAATGCCTCTTGCCTACAAATTCACTTCATAAATGCCAATCCATCACATGTGTGCAGTCCTCTGGGCTCGGTTCGAACGCGAGTAAGTAGCAATTACATGCAGTGCATGGGCGGCGTCTGACGGCAGGCGAATACATCCCAGAGATGGTCAATTTTTTGACACGTTCTATGTTTTGAATGGCCACACATTCCCAAGAGTTTTGACCTTAAAGTAAGGTTCACCTGCGATTATAGGCGGTACAGGCTGATATACGGAGACTGTGTGTGTGTGTGTGTGTGTGTGTGTGTGTGTGTGTGTGTGTGTGTGTGTGTGTGTGTGTGTGTGTGTGTGTGTGTGTGTGTGTGTGTGTGTGTGTGTGTGTGTGTGTGTGTGTGTGTGTGTCGTCTCAGATTTATATTTTAAGACAAACTTACATTACACTTGCCCAGTAAGTCTTATATTTGTCTTATTTGTAAGTGTAATGCATCTCACTCCCGTTTTCTGTCTCACAGTCTTAAAAGTTTTGAGTGGTGTCGGTTTTGGCTGCCTTATCATTTTCAGTACTGTTTGTTTTGGGTTTTTTTTGTTTTATATATATGTTTAGTGAAAGTGGAAATTTGAAAGGATTCATGATTATTCGCACTTATTTTTTTTGCTGTTATAAAGTTGTAATTCCTCAAAGTTTAGTGTCAGTGTTAATTCACAATAATATCCCAGTCATTGGGGGACTACAGGAGCATATTTGAATATTCCTAATTGTGAAGATAAATGGGTGCTTATGTTTTCAAAACCATTGTTGAAACCAGATACCTGGGCCATTTCCAATGATGGCGATAGGAAAACCAAAGCAACACTTTGAGGTAAATTGGTCTCTCTCTTTTTGTCACGGTGAGTCTGTTAAGCCCAGATTTTAAAACTTTTGTGTGTTCTTGCTGCAAAAGCCTTAAAGCTACAGTATGTTACATTATTATTGGAAATAATCATCATATGGGTGGATCTAACGAGCTCGCCTCAACCAATTCAATTTTGTGATGCCACGTTTGACCTCAAGATGGTGCAGTGAAATAAAAAAAAAAACAGAAAATTGAAAATGACTCACCACTGCCACCCAGTGCATCAAAGTGGCATTACTTCAATCGTACATACTGTATCTTTGAAGTTTTTTTCTTTTTTTGCTACAAGGTGTCTATAGTTGAAGCCTGAATTTCCAGTGTTCAGCTTTCCACAGCTTTAAAAAAAAAAAAAAATTAAATATCTTGTTCAAATTCACATTTCATAGATATATTTCAGCAGAAATTGATAAGTGACGACATGTGCGAGCATCTTGTTTATCTCAGTCCCGCTGGGCAGATCTGGACTGAAACATTTTGTTTATATTTGACCTTTTATGTCTGTTTCCCTAGAATGATGTATGCTCATGGTTTGACGCACACTATGTTCCTTTGGGGGGGAGAAAACTAAACATATAGTTAAAAAAAAAAAAAAGGCAGTTGGAAGTTCTGGTTGTGGGGAGAAAAAAAACCCGCCATGGAGGAAAAGAATGTTTGCAAAAGTGTGAGCCTTTTGCTAGATTGTGGACTAACGTCCTTGTTGAGTGTCCAATTCAGTATCTGAACTGCTTCAAAAGAACCATTGTTCTTGTTTTTGTCTGCTGTGTATGGGGACCCGACCAGGTGGACCAGTGTAAATCTGAGTGGACAGTGTTGAATCATTTGTATACACAACTGCCTAATAAACTGCTCAATTGCACAATTTTTTTTTTTGCTAAAGCATGTCTGTATATTTATATTTATTCCAACGCAAATGAAGGGGTGGGTTCTGTTTTTAACTGGAAGCTATTTAGTTTGAGTCATGTTACTCCTACAGGAAATAAAAAAAATAGTGGGGTGAGATGAGCCAATTTTTTTTTTTTTACTTATGTTGTCTTGGAGGTAAGGAGAAATGACACCAAAATAGAATGAAAAGATAATCCGTTGTTTCTGAATGTCTATCAAATGACATTTGCAGGATGCATCTCTGACAAACTGCCCAAAATAATGACTTGTTTAAAAAAAAAATAGTGCTCCCTCTTTTTACGTATCGTTTAAATGTTGAACTGTCAATATTCATCTCTTCTGACACTGAGCTGATGGACTTTTCACCCTTGACATCATTGACTGGTCTCCCCGTCTCTTTAAGGGGTTTTGAGTCCCAGCTTGTTTTCCTCTTCTACGATGTCGGCATGACGCCCTTTCTACAATGGTTAACATATGACAAACACACCAAATCTCATCGATCATACTCATCTAAAATACCATTTAAGACCATTGAACCTCAACTTACCCTACGGCATGGAGCTCAGTTTTCCTCACAACCTGAGGCCTCACTTTGCTCTGTAGCCACCAGATTAGGAAAAAGAGCCTTGCCTTCAATTTCAGGCTAATCTTTAGTGATGTGATTTGCATGATTTCTTATGTTGGCAAATCACTGATATGCATAATATATAATTTTAGACCGAGATAAATTTGCTTTGGCATAGCAGTCATTGTACCTGTTATGCAGAAATTTCACTTTGACAAGCAAAACTTTTTTTTAATATCAAATATTGCTAACCCTCATCTCACATGTGCTTCTCTGCATGGCTTCCTGAATCTGAGCGTATAACAAAAATCAGTACGGTTACAAGGGGTGGTTCAATTTACCCTCTGGCTTATCTTACTTCACTCTCCCGTGCACTGTCAACTTTTTGGCAATGAAAAAAGTTAAAATCCTTATTCTCAGATCACAGGTTTCTTTGGTCATTTATACATTTCGAGGAATACGTGTGTAATGTAGTACTGGTGTGATTAAATTACATCCATACACTTTACAGAAAATTATCATTTTAAAGGAAAAGTGATAACTGATATTTCAAATTGAGTTCGTGTCTCTTTAAGAAAAGATGTAAACACAGTTTACAGCTTCCGAGTCAAGCTGCGTTTACGTGTTCTCTCCAGAGTGGGAATAAGTTCATACGCGGGATTCCACAGCACCTGAAATTCACACAGACCAAACACGTTTATAACATTTATTGTTTTCTGTATAATATCGATAAGCAAACGACCGCGAAACTAATCAAAATCAATGAAACCATTTAATGTTTGGGTATTTTCCCAATTCATTAAACCTTTACCGATTTCCTTGAACGCAGCACGACTGCTCGCTCGCTCCGGACGGCTAATGCCTGCTAGCTTCTGTTAGCTTCTCCATAGTTCTTCACGGAAAGCAGCTGAGGTGTGTGGGTATGCGATTTTATTTGGAATTAAAACATGGGCATGAAGTGTGTTGAACATAATCAAGTGCAGTTTAAAAAAAAAACCCGGATGTACCGAAGTATTCACAGCAGGGTTTGCTAAGTCGTGGCTAACGCGTGTTAGCATCGATGTGACGTTTGTTTATGTTTACAAAATGTTACACGCGTGTCTGTTTGTCTTCAACAAGACACGCGTCGCGGTGTGTTTTAAAGTCGTGCAGACTGTCACGTTTGTGCTTTAATAGCTCATCATGGGGCCCGTCCTCTCTTCTTAAGGATGGCCTCGTTCGGCTGGAAGAGGAAAGCCGGTGAGAAGGTGTCCAAGTCGGTGGTGCAGCGGTTCGAGGCGGAGGAGGACAAGGCCGCGCGCCGCCCCAGGAACGAGGAGGAGGAGGAGGTGGAGGTGGACTGGATGGGCGCCGTCAAACGGCGCAAGGAGGCGCTGCTGGAGGACTGCGCCACCCGCAGCAGGAGGCTGAAGGATGAGGGTACAGCTCTGGCTGAGGAGGGCAGGTGAGGATGGTTGTAGGACAAACTCGTCCACGGATGAGATTTCAGATTTGGTTTTTCTTTTGGGTTTTTTGGAGGGGGGATCTTGTATAATGTACTTTTACATATTGTTATTTCAAATTGATGCTTTATATACTTTTCCAGTGCAAAGTACACGTGATGCCACGATTCTCCACAGGAGGGCGCCATTGCACTGAGCACAGTCTCATTGTAGTATGGGATGTTTATGTCCTTGTTAAGATAAACGTCAAGATAGATTAAACGTCTAAATCTTTGTATTATTAAAGTGAAGATGTAAACACGGAAGTAAATCTGATAAAAACTTTGAAAACAGAGGATGATTTCTAATTGTGTTTAAACTGCTATTATTATTAGTTCACCAGGCACTCTTTGTTTTTAATGAACATCCAGAATGGCATCACTTTTTTTTTTTTTACACTTCTAGAAAACGATTAAACGGGCAATCCTTAAAGTCTTTCTCACAGTGATTTACCTTTTTAACTAAATAGGCATCACTTTGTGAAAGCTCTCTCTCTCGTCCAGCTCGCGTAATGGCCGCCTGTAATCTCGTTTACGAGAAGAAAGTGGATATTTGCCAGGGGAAATGAGGTCTTGCTGCTCTCTAATGGCTGTCTAGAGGTTTGAGATGGTGTCTGGTCCATGATGGAGGCCGGAGTTTGTTCCACTTTTAACCATATTGACCTCTGATGTCAGCTTGTCATTACGAAGGTCTCTGAAGTACCCGTGTGGGAGATGAGCAACATGTTGACCTCTCCTGATTTTACCAGGAGTCTCAAGATTGCGCTGCTGTTTTCTCATATGGTTAAAAATGACAACAAAGTTGAATCTGTACATTTCCTACGCCGTCGAGAAACATTTAGTTTTCTACAAACTATAGAGACTGAGTCAGAAAGACAGTTAAAATCAGCTTCAATGATTTATTACATAAAAATAAAAAAACAGCACCCACTAGTGGCCCTACATGAAAAGTACATTGTTTTCAGTGTTGCCGCCCTGTTAGTCTGCAGTGGGCCTGAATGCTCAGTGAAGGCGATCACAGCTTACCACAAGTTCGAGTGTCCAAGCCTCCCGTAGTCCCATGAGTAATACACATGACTTTATAAATGCACGGTGATACATAACTCACATTAATACCGATGCGTGTGCAGAGTTCAGTAAATAGACAGAGGCTTTAATCACGGTAAAAACAACACAGTGTCACACCCTGGTGTCACTGCCTGCGTCATTATCTCCAGTGTTTATGGGGAAATGATGTCAATGCAATCTACGTATTCTTCGGCACCTCTTTAACAATGTATTTACACATTTTCTGCGATTTTAGTGACACGAATGCTTCGTGTGTGCTTGCAGTACATTCACTTCTTTAAAAAAAAAGAAATCTCAGTTTCTTATCGAAAAGTTATAGAAAAAGGGAAATTAGTTTTTGTTTCCGATTGTTTCCTCTTAAAAACACTAAAACCAGCTCTGAGACATTTTTATCATTATTACTGGTTTTTAATGTTTTTTTTTAGCTGTTATATTGAGCAGCTGGATGCTGTTTTGAAGAGGCGTTGGAGTCCTTGTCCGGATAGCAGCCGAGTCTGATTGATGATAGTAAACAAAGTGAAAATGTGTGAGGCACATGTGAAAACCTCTGTGGCCATTTGGTTAACTGGTGACTCACATTTTACTTATTCCCTCTTTATTTCTCTTGAATTCTTACTAAGTCATAAATTTTTGAGAAGCACTGTTCGTTCTGCATCATTTCAAGCTGTCGTGCTCCACCCGGTGTAGCTTATTGCCTAATATCCTCATGAGTTTGCAGATTTACATGTTGTTTTTTTTTCATGTGATGGTGAAATGTTCACATCGCTTCAGTTGCATTTCCTCTGTTCTCTTTTCTGCTTCTGACACAATCTGTTGTTCAAAGTTGGTCGAAAACTTTTCTTTCATTTCCATTTTTGTAATGACTTTTTTTTTTTTTTTTTTTTTTTTTTTTTGCATTAACTATATAATAATAAACCAAAGAAGAAACAAACAAAACTGGATGCAAACGAGAACAAACAGTTTTCCACAGGAATCATCTACACTTATTTCAACAACTTTATCCATTTTGTCTGTTTCACAATATTAATAACTTATTCTCAGAGACACAAACTGGGGTTCATACATTTCTAAAGTTAACACCATGTAAACCCTTCAAATTAAATTATTTTCTTGCTCAAAAATCAGTGACAAATGTGTAAATACATGCAAAAAGTACTGTGGTATTGCTTACTGGTGAGCTATATGAGCTATGTGATGATTTTTTTTTTTTTTTCGAAAGCCATATTGCATCTTGAACTCAGTTTTCACAATAAATTGTTTCTCCCCATGAATTTAAGTAAAAAAAAAAAAAGCTAATTTAGGAAGTTGCTATATTATTTAATTGGGACTGTTTAAATATACTGAGATTACAATATATTACTCAAAAGTAAAGTATTTCTTCGCAAGCTGTGTTTCCCTGTCTGTCCTTTAATTACTGCACAAATCTTTCAGGACATCCGCCTCCATTTATAAACAAGGTGCCGATATGACAGATGCGTTTTACGTCCAGGGTTTCACGTGTGTTTGACCATCAAACCGGTTTTTGATTCAACATTGACTGAAGGGGAGAGATTGTGTCTCGTTTTCCAGTCACGTGGGCAGAATCTCGCTGAACGGAATCCCGGCCGACAAATTCACGCAAAACCCCGGCAGGGTGATGTGACGACAGCTGCTCGGAGCGATGCTCAATGCAAATCGTATGGAAATCCCGAGGGTTCCAACCACGGACCGACGACGTCGGTGCCTCGCCGTGTCGCACGACAAATCGACCGGGGAGGGTTCGTTTAGTGACTTCTGGCCGTTTGGGTGTCGCTTTGCACTTTTTTTTTTTTTTAATCGTAATTTCATCTGCAAAGGGTTTGTTATCCTCTCGATTTCCATTCGAACGTGCAAGTCCAGTGTGTTTTTATGTCCATTCTTTAAGTTGCTTTAATTCTATAGGATTAATAAATCAATAAATATATTGGAAAAATTAGAATTAAGAAATTGGCCAAATTAAAATAAAAAAAAATGATTAAAAAAAATTGGTCAAATAAAAAAATGTAATTAAAAAAATGTAATTGTTAAAAAAAAAATCTAATTTCTTGTCTTCAATGATATTCCCCCTCAACACTTCCCTTTATTTAAAAAAAAAAACAAAAAAACAAATTCTGCCTATTCACAAGCAAATTGATCCAAAATCAATCAGTGTTATTTAAAAATCTTAAAACAGTGGACAAATAAAGCTAAAAAAAAAAAAACAAACCTCCTCAGCAGTATTTCAAGATGTTTTCTTAATCATTGGGGGATTCCTGAAAAGCAGAACTGTCTCCAGTTACATGAAATACATTTCTATTAAAAACAAAGAGAGAACTAAACCGGGGGAACATCACTTCAACATTTTTTCTGATTGCAAACACAGAGTTGTCACGTCGCATTAATCATCTCGGCTGGCGCAGACAATGAAGCCCGGTGTTCGGTTTCACCGCCTTACGTGCCTCGCCGTTCCAATTGATCGTGGACCGCCGCCGTATTATCCAGTCTGGACAAAGATCAATGCCAAGCCATGTTTATCTTGGAATTAATTAGCGCAGTCCGCCCTTCAATGGACGCATGTCTGCACAGCTTCCCTCTGTTCATGTGATCCGTGTGTCTTTCCCAGGCACTGGGAGGCTGTGAAGAAGTGGGACGAGGCTATTCAGATGACCCCAGACAACCCGGTGTTGTACGAGATGAAGTCTCAGGTACGTCCGGGAATCATTTTCTTTGTTTTAAGCCGGTCGTAAAAACGGCAACTTTCTGTACCTCGTGTTCCACGTTCGGTAAATCGGTTCCTCTCGGTTCGGACCACCTGGATTTACCTTTGAGTTTATGGGTGCGGAATTGTTCAAAAATGTGCTTTGGACTCTTTTCCTTTCAAAAACAACATCGCCTTTCAATATCTGGCTGCGATCCTCCGCCTGTGAATGATCCAAATGTGCGAATCTCGTCTGAGGTGCAAATTATTTCCTATGTCATACACAACGTGCGATACGGTCCCATGTGGAATTACAAAAAAGTTAGTCAAACAGCTGGCAAGGCGAGGATTTGTCGCATTAACGAACGTGCAGGGACCGTCTGCAAATTGCAAAACCACTCCAACAGCAAAGACAGATGCCACAAAGCATATATATCGCTATGAAACCAAGTGTAGTACGGTAAGGTAAAGACTGCCGTGCTGATGCAGTGAACACCAGTAGCGTTATCAGGGTTTTTGTTTTTAAAAAAATATATATATATATTTGTCTTCGCTTTTTTTAGCGGTTTGTAATTTGCAGACGGTCCCTGAACTCAGGACACAGCTTGAAAAATGAAGTCCTTCTACTTTGCCCAGTGCTTCGCCTCACATCCAACTATCTATTATTAAAGGCAGGCGGCAGGTCAACAGTCCTTCACAGCAGTAAACACACACACTCTCACCTACATGCAATTAAGAAGTCAACAATTAACCTCAAATGAATTTGGGTTTTTTTTTTTGGGCTGTGTGAGGAAATCGCAGTACCTGGAAATTCCCACCCAGAGAGACCATGCAAAGTTGTGAACAGCGTGAACCGCCATGCCTCTGAAATCACCCACTTTTCCCTGCTATTCGCTAATCATTCGATAGAAAACGGGCTGGTTCTCATCAGTATCCTCATTACGGCGCCCGGTGACGAGAGCAGTCACACTGACGCTGGTCACTGACTTCCCCCCCCGTCTCGTTCTTCCTGTTTGATTCGATCATTGGTGAATTAAATACGTCCAGCTCTTGTCTGGAGGTGGTCCAATAATGATAAAGCTCCTCCTGCGTCATACACTTTTTCTTTTTCTTTCTCTTTTTACATATAAGGGGCCTGCTTTTAGCACGCAGTGCGAGTTATTTGAAAGATCTGAGGCCACTTCTGCTTCCGCGGTCCCGGTGAAGACGTTAGGTTAATCGCAGCTTTATGACTGTGATACTAAGGCTCGTGCGAAAGCCGCTTGGTTGAACTTTGTCATGCCGCCGTGCTATTCTTGCTTCTTTATCTCTTGTTGAAGTGGAAACTGAGAAGGGGAGAGGCGCGTTTTCGTTTCATTGTCCGTCTTTGATCTCCTGTCCTACAACAAAAGTTTATTTTACCTTAAACATGTTCAGTCAAAATACCTCGACCTTCCACAAATGAAGCAATCACAAAAGCAGTCAGACAGGTTTTTTTTTTTTTTTTTTTTCTTTTCCCAATTCCTCTTCCTTGTGGAAAACTACACTGACCTGGACAATAAAAGCCTTCCAGCACTGCCAACGATTAGATACAAAAAAGAAAAAAGCTCTGATTATAGTGGAAATACTTTGATTCTCATGGCAGCTCGTTTCCTGCGTGGCAGCAAGTAAGATTTACTTAAAAAAAAAAAAAAACTGGCCCGCACTCACTCAGCATCGGAATAAAGAGGAGTCGTAGGTTAACGAGCCCAGAACGACAGACGTTCAATGTGAGCTCCAGCGATTAAGTGAGTTACACGCAGAAGTCGCTCTGTGAGACGCTCAACGATATATTCGAGTGACTGAGTGACAGCTGCAGAGCCGTAGACCGAGCGGGCGTTATTAGTAATAGCAGTAATCACCGTTTAATACTAATATGGAAAACAAAACGAAGCCCTGATTACATGAGAATTGGTTTTCCAATCAGAAAAGCTTTACGTTAAGACGGAAAAGTTTTGAAAACCCACCGCCGTAGCCACAATGACTCCAGAAACACCGAAAATCCCGTGGTTTGATGTGTTTTTCGTAATTTAACTACACGTGCACATACAATGTGAACATTCACGTTCAAAAGCAAATCAAAATCGATGCGACACAATTCCCTGAACCACAATTCACAATCCAGATGATGGTGTTGCAAATGTGTGTTTTCTTGGATAAGCGCTGCTGAATGTGATTGACCGCAGCCGTCTGGTTTGCATGTGTCGGCTTCAAGCGCGTCTGTGTTTCTCTGCAGGTCCTCACCATCCTGCACGAGGTGTTTCCTGCCGTCAAGGCAGCCGAGATGGCCGTGAAGTTCCGGCCTCTGTGGTGGGAGGGCTGGCAGACGCTGGGCCGGGCGCAGCTCAACCTGGGCGAGGTGGACCTGGTGAGTGTGGCGTCCGTCCATCCATCCATCCATCCATCCATCCATCCATCCATCCATCCATCCATCCATCCATCCATCCATCCATCCAAGTTAGAATTAGGAGATCTTTACTCCTTCTGCTTGTGCTGCTTCCAGACGTGTATTTCCACGTTAAAGCTTTTAAACCAATCACGTTTCACCCACCGCCTGTTGCCGGGGTAAATAAATCTGCCCGAAGTGCCTTCACGTTCACTTCTGCAGGCGCTGTAAAATAAGCGCCGATCGCGCTGCCGCTTCAACCAATCGGATTTCGGCGACTCGGCGTATTCAAGCCCTCCGCTTGATGGAGCTGCACGAACAAAAATACAGTTGTGTTTATTTGGTAGCGGTTTTGCCAACCTACAATGGCTAAAGGAGAGGATAAAGACGTTTGGTTGCAAATTTTTGGTCAGAACTATTTTCAGGACGGACTTTGAGGTCATTGAACGCACCGCAGTGCAAGTTACTTTGCGCTCACTGCAACTACAAAAAGGTGACGCTCGTCACCGTCCTCGACTCCCAGAACGTTTCGGGAAAAGCAGACGCTTTTTTTTTTTAATGCAGCTGCAGCCGAAGGAGAGACGTGAACTCCGGAGTCGAAGGTATTTATTCTGGCTGGACGAACACCTACCTGCGATGAAGCGGCTTTTTATACTGCATTTCTGATGAGTTTTATAACCAGAAAAACAGTTATTTGAGGGGTGGATTTTAATCAGACCAGCACTAGTGAAGGCCTGGGTCTGAAATACACTGTGAAGATGTAACGTATGGTTAAAGCCAGCCTGCTAATGAACTAAACTCCTCTGAATAACTCTAAACTCACGTCACCGGCTCCGAGCGCCGTTGTCCCGTAATCGAACTCCCAAAAACGCGGCCAAACTTTTACCTTTTCGCATTAAAACGTGACGTTCAACGGCGCCTGTCGGTACAAGCCGAATGAAGATAAGAAAAAAAAAATCACAAAGGGCTGCAAGCAAACACGTCCAAGTTATTCACAGTGACTGAAGCTGAAACAGTTTCTCATTCAGCCACTGATGAACTCCATTTAAAAAAACCCAAACCAAAACAATAATAATAATAATTCACCTGCGTTTGATTTATTCCCCGATTTAAACTCCGCCTGTTTACGCAGGCGCTCGTAAATCATCTCGTTCTTTTGAAAGAAGGCACGAATTTGTGTTTACTACTTTTTTTTCTTTCTTTTTTTTTTGTGAACTCTCCACCTCCCGAGACAAAAACGCGTCTTTTTCAAAAGCACGCCCAGCCGCATGAATTGCCCCCCCCTGAACACGCCGGGACCTGCACGGGTTGTACGGAAAAGCCATCTCGGATGGCGGCTCCACAGTTCGGCGGCCCGTTGCCAGCGCCAGAACACAAAACACGGCTGAACTAAAGGAACCCTTCCAGGCGATCGCCGCCCCGGCGCGACGCCCTCCGGCTGAAGGGGGCCTGTCCCGAGGCACCCGATCGCAACAAAGGGAAGTGTTGAAAGTCACCGGAGCTCAAACTTTCAAGCCAGATATAGACACGCCTCTTGGGACGGATCGCCAAAAAAAAAAAAAAGAAAAAGTAAAGAGTACATCTATTTATAGCTCGACTTGTTCGGTCGAGTTAGAAAGCGTTGTTCGCGCCGACCTGTTTGAGCGGCGCCCGCCTGCGCGAATGTGATTCCTCGTTCTCGCCACACGTTCTGCTCCTCGCCCTCCTTTTAAATTTCCTTTTAATTTTCATTCCACCCGGGCTCTCGTCGGCCAGAAATGGAAAGCACCCGCGTAAACTCTCAGGCAGCTTCGCCGTCTTTGATCTCTCCTTTTGTATTTCGTTTTGGTGTGAGCGTATTGGAAGTGGAATATCTGTCACAATCCATCATCCTGAGTCAACATTTGGTTTGTTTTTGCCTCTCGCGACGCGCCGTCTGTTGTACTGTTCTAAGTCGATCTGTCCCCCCCCCCCCCCCCCCCCCCCCCACTTGCACAGATGGTTCATTTGTCAGAAACCCAATCCAGTTTCCCCCGTCGTCGTCTTTGACGGAGCCACTAGATTTCCACTCTGTCGGTTTATCTCCTGCCGACCAAGTCGCTTTCATCAGTTTTAAACAGTCACGTTGTTCAGTTAATCTTTCCGACGTGTCAATAATTTACCCTTTTTATGGCTTTAAACCGCGACCTTTTTTTTGGGGTTTATGGATCGAGAGAAAAACTGAGCTTGCGTTTCAATGTTTAGATCAAGGTTTTGGACTGAAAGGTGACATCTGTAAACTCCATACAGCTGCTGGACTCCCATGAGTCAGATTCCGAGAAGAATAAGAAGGAAGAAAAAAAAAAGCCAGAATAAAAGCAGCTGAATAATCCAAACAATCAGAATTTTTTTTGTTAATCACCTCAACATCCTTTCGTCAGACTGAGCAAAAACTCCTACGGAGGCTGACTCGATGTTCCACAGCTGTTGAATCGAGACGTCTGATCGCGGCAGAGATTGCAAGGAGGCCGTTTGTATCTCTGCTCGGTGGGACTATAACTTTCAAACCGACGCACGAGTGCACAGTCGGCGAGGACGATATTGATCTCCCGTGTAATGAAAAGAGATCCGTCATTCTGCTGGGGAGGTTGCCGCCGGTGTTGCTCACCGACAGGGCGATAATGCAGCCATGTGCCCATCATTTGTACCCGCGGCGGCTTTAATGCCATCGTAATGTGAGGATTGCGGTACGGGTGATCGTATTTCTATTTTTTTTTCAATCTGATGGAAATCTTTCGGGTGGAGAGATTTATTGACATGGACACGGACTTATGTCATCCGGCATTGGTTAACTTCTCATGGATTTAGTTTGACGAGTGCTGATCGTAAACTTTTGACTATTTTAAAGTTACTCGACGAGGGTGAAAAGCCTTTAAAATATATATATATATACACTTCAGATAAAGGGTATCACTTCTGCACAGAGAATAAACCAATTAGTGCTGAGGCAAAGACATCGATTTAATGGATTATCGAATTTGTAGTTTGAGGTTTTTTTCACGTTCTGTTCCACTATTTCCTTGTGGCTTTCCCTAGATGCCCGTTTGCTTAAAACCTGTGTTAAAGTAAACAAGACAATTTCCATTTAATTTCCAACCCGCGGTTTCCTAAATCCATCACACCAAAGCCGATACGTTTCGCTGACGTCATCTTCGGAAACCTGCCGCAAGAATGTCTGGGTTATCAAAAGGTGGCGTTGCGGCGGCTCAAGCAAAAATATCAGCACTTGACCGATTTAGCCCCCAGAAAAAGCCAAATTTTGTCAAAAGACGGAGAATTCGAGCCACGAACAGTCTGATCTGTTGTGAAAAGGGTTGTCAGTCGTTTTTCCAGTGCGAGTCGAAATCGGAACGTTTTGGCGCTTCGGTAAAACGTCAACAAACCCGGGTACCTTTTAAATGCTGGAAATACGTGTTTTGTCTGAGCGTGACGACGACTTTCCTTCAGAGAGCTTTTGACGAGGTATTAAGAGATGTACGTCAACAACTGAATCTGGCGACTCTTAATTTTCATTTTTCTCCCTGTGGAGTCACTTTCAAATCTTTTAATATGTTCAAGAGCAGTTTTCTTTCCTGCGTCGACCACTTTTACATCCCCCACTGCTTTTTACATTTTCTCGAAACTGTGCTTTAAGCGTCCCGCAATCCGATCATAAATCCCCCCCCCCCCATCCCCCCATCCCCCCCACTGAAACCTCGCTTCCCAAGCTCACGTCGGCTCTGTCCATCACCACCCCCCCCCCCACCCCCCGCAGGCCGTGCGGTCCTTCCAAGTGGCCATCCACCTCTGCCCGTCGGAGCGCCCCCTGTGGCAGGAGGACCTGCGGTGGGCGTGCAGGCTGCAGAAGCAGCAGTCGGCGACCAGGGCGAAGCTCCGGCAGGAGGAGGAGACCAAGCGGCAGATCGAGCGCGCCCCCGAGCTCAGCCGCGACTACGACGACTTCGAGTCCGACGAGGTGCTGGCCGCCTGCGTGGCGGTCGCCGAGCGCCAGACGCGCTACGAGCGGCTGAGGAGGACGGCCGTGGTCGTGGACGCCGAGGGGAACGTGCAGAACGTGGTGGCGGAGGCGGAGGGGGAGGAAGACGCGGCGGCGGCGGCGGCGGCGCCCTCGACGGAACAGTTCGTCAAAGCCAGAGGGCTTTAAGTGGAACTCGTCCAGGTTTTCCGTTCTGGAAAAAACACACCGCGTGGATTTCGAGCTTCAAACCTCAGAGGCAAAACTTGTGTTCTATATGTGAGGAATTAAAGGATATTTGACTTGCGTTGATGTAAATGGTTCATCTTGTTTGTTGTGACGTATGTTTATTTTGAGTTTTACCCATTTCCAGGCAGTTCGGAAGAAACGCTTCTCTTTCTCTGATATATTAACGTAAACTCTGAATCTTGTCGACTTTGAATAGCACTTTCAGCCTTCGGGTTACATTTTCTTTTGATATATCTGGACACTTTAAAACAAATAACGTTCCACTCGGGTGGTTTTAATAAAAAAAAAATAGACTTCACACAGTAGCTGTTTGCAAAAAAAGCATCTTGTTTAATAATAATATAAGATGAATAAAAGTTTCAGATTTCAGAAGAGTGTGTGTCAATCTTTTCCAGGCAGTGTCCGCCCCGCTTCGTCAGGTTTTGATGAGAAACATGTTTCTGGTGAAAAAAGGAGGATGAATCCTCAGTAAATACTGTAAAGACGATGAATAAACTTGGTTTAAAATTGCTGTTTTGTGTCCAGCGGGTTTGTGTCTGATCCTCGTTACGGCTTGGCGGTGAGTTGTGTCACGTCTTCGGACATCATCCCGACAAAGCTTCAAAAAGTGGCGTCCGAAATGACTGCCGATTGAAAAATAAGTCGTATTACCCGCTTTGGCTAAATGCTACTGCCAGCATGTATAAACACTCTCAGTGGGAGTGTGTTGTTGTTAATATGTCATCACATGAAACTTAACATTTTCTCTTAGTACAGAACACCGTGTACGGTGCAGGTTGATAAAAGCTCCTGCTGGACGGAGAAACTAAATATGAAGTTATTAGTATGACGCGACATCCAAATATTTAAAACCCTGTCGGTGGCATGCAACAAAGAAAGTGTTAAGAATTGTATTTTTTTTAAAGAAGTTCACTGCCCTAGCCCTAGGAGATCATACTGTAATTACATTGAAACAAGAATAAACATTTTGGATGTTTTCTTGTTTTAATTAATCTATTAAACGGTGTGAAATCGGGACTAATGTCATCAATTTACATGAAAACAACCACAAAGTAAACTTTTTTTCTTTTTTTTCCCTAAACAAATGAAATGAAAACATTAAAACACGCCTTTGAGTTGATTTTTCTTTTCTTCGTCACGATCTAAAATGTTGTACATTGTTTTTATTTCAGCTGTTGTGCGTTTTCTTATTAAACTGAACACATCAGGCCGTTCAAAACACTGGAATTCTGCACAGTATGTAAACTTTATGGTCTGTAGGTTATATATTATGTGTATATTACTTTAAAATACACACATACACATATACACACTGACTTCCCGTTGACCTGACCATCAAGATACTATACAAACATGTATATAGACTTATACTAGGATTAAAGAAGAAAAGAAAAGAAGCACAGTCTTCCGGCTGCTCTTTTCCAGAGTCAGATCATATAATCAGACACGTTTTTCAGCGGATGTTCTTCTTGTCGGGGGGGTCAAAGGTCATCCTCATAAACCCAGATTAGTTGATTAATGACCTGCTCGTCGGGGATTTCGATTTCCGTCGGAAAATGACCCCCCCTCCTCCCCTTTTTAAACGACAAACATAAATCTATAGACGGTCAGTGTGAACATGGCTGGCTTTTTACAAGCATATAAGCTTTTGGTATGTTTTAAGACACATTTTTTTCTTAATTTAACTATGAAAATTCAACAAAACAAAGTCCTTTATTCGCGTTTTTTTTGGACGCATTTTCTTCTCGTGCGAAAGTGGATCTAGATCGGACAAAGGATGTTGAAGAAGATTGAGGGATCCAGGGAAGGAGGACTGTAGCGATAGTGTAACTGAAGACATGCAGTTTGCAGGTCATGAGGGCAGAACTGATAAAAAAAAAAAAAAAAACGAGTTGCAGCATACTTTCATGCGAATGCCGCAACAGCATTAACAGCATCCACTGGTCAGCAGAATCAGTTCTGGTATTTCCTGAATGCAATCCAAAAAGATAGCTAATGAGCACGCTCCAGTTCCATAAGCAGGAAAACAGGATGTCGCGGTAATTAAATCTCATCTATTAAAGTGTGTGACGCCGTCCAGGTGGAAAAAAGACTCAGCGCGTCGCTTCCTGAAACCCGAAGCTTCGTTTCACGTTAATCCAACCAGTGTTTGCTCGTTTTCTACCTCAGCGAGTTCTTGTTTGTTTATTTAGTCTTTTTTTTCCTTTGACACAGTTTTAATCGCTCTCCGCTCTTTGAGTGGCAACTTCTGATGCGCTCGCAGGCCCTTTATGCCTCCGACGGCCTGTTGCATGCCGTTAACTGGAGAATATTCCCGGCATCAAGACGGGTCGTCCTCTTCGCCCCCAGCTGTAAAATCCCGTCACGACTGTTTTGTCAATCACCGTTTCCCCCCGGAGACTCCACGGCTTCAGCAGAGAGATCTCCTGGTCCGAGGACGCCGCTCCCTCTTTAATGGGTTATTGTTCTCCCAGGGTCGCTTCACGGCTCTGGACGCCCGCCATGGACTCCGAGGAAACCATGTGTGTGTGTGTGTGTGTGCAGGTGAGCGCCGTCGCCATGCCATCGGCATGACTGGACGTCTGTTTAGCTCTTCAGGATTTAAAGGGGAGAACGGGTGACATAGTTTCCTGCCAGCACATTGGTGACGTGCCAGAAAAATATACATTTGAGATTTTTTTTTAAATGTTATTTTTATAATAGCACTTGTTTTTTTCAGGGTGAAAGTGGCATTTAAAAAACAATTGCATCTTTGACTTTCCACCTCTTTCCCTCCTTTATATCCCATTTACCATGAGGCCCTTTAATTCAGGAGTGTCACACATAAGACCTGTGGGTCAAAACTGTGTTCTTAAGAGTTTAAAAAAGCATAATGCAACAGCTACAGGAGAAGTTCTCTGTGTTTTCCTCTGCATTTTGCACCAGAAAGCATCATTACATTGACTTTATGCTCGAATTTTTGTTATTTTCTGTCCCGAGCGCTTGGTTTTTGTGAAGACACAGACATTTTCAAAACTACAGCAAAGAAAAACTTCAAAGTTTAAATTGAAAGATCATTATGCCACTATTTTACCGATGTGGTCCACTCAAGATACATTTAGCCTGAATATGACCTCTAAAATATGTACAAACTGAATATTTTAGCCGTAAGGTGTTGCTTCTAATTCACGGTTACAACCATTACAATGTCAAGTATACAAGCACAACTCTTGTAAAGTGGTTTAAAATGAAGCAGAATCAAACAAATTTCTATTTATAGTATCCTCTAAATATCTATTCCCCCTTGAAAACTATCTTTACCGTGTTGTTGACAAAAAACTAAACAAAATACATATTTAGGAAAGCAAATACTACAAAAAGAACATCATTCAGTTTGATTCAAATTCCTATCCCAAACACAGAAAGTTCAGAATCACCGTGAAAAGTTAACAACTTTTATTTTCTGAAGTTCGGTACAACAGTTTGTTCACATGAATAACGAGACACGAGAACATGTATTGATATTTATATCAATGTTTATAGCAGCACCATATTAAATGGCATATTAAACCAGGAGACCCACTTTAACGAAAAAAAACTAAAACAAAACAAACTAATTTACCCGACGGGACACTCAAGAGGGTTTGTGAATTTCATTGGACGTCAAGATTTGAAACAATTGGATTAATTTGAACCGATTTGTGCAAAAAACGACGCGCCGGAAGTTGTCGATGAGCGGTTTTTCGATTAAGAAGCTACTCGAAGAGGCTTCGTATTGTCCGCTAGTGTCTCGCTGCGAGAAAGCCTCTTCATAGCTGCCGTTTTGTTATGAAATGCAGAGGTGGTGGTAAAATTCTGGCTTTCGGGATCACAGTGCTTTGTCCACCAGCGTGACCAAATTGTCTAGAAATGTCCCCGACATACCAGGGGGGAGAGAAAAAAGCAAAAAAAAAAAAAAGAAAGTGGAGGATGGAACAAAAATGACCATGAACATATTCATCTTGTACCGATTTAAAATGGCTCCAAAGTGTGTGGACCTTCTCACAGAGAAGAAAATGAGACGTACATATCGCATACTTCAAATAAGTTAATATAGTAGGAATACTCTTTCACATTTTTGAACATGAGTTATTTACAGAACACGACAAACAGGCAAGAAGTGGTTTTGAAATTCGCAAAGTGCAACAAAAGAGCTCCAATTAGGAGTTTGTTTGATTTCTTCAAAGAAATCACACTTGTGGTTGAAGCCCCGTTTACACTATCTGTCAAGTGAAGAAAAAAAAAAAAAAAAGTCTTAATTGCATTTCGGGTGTCATCTAATCTATCTGACCATTACGTTTCACATCATTTTTCTATTCAATTTTACATTTTACTTCTATTTTATTCTCTTAGATTTTTTTATTGGTCATGTTTTTCTCGTTGACTGGAAATCGGGAAATTGTAATTTCGTGCCGGCGGCCAACCTGTGGCCTGACGTGCTAACGACACCGTTGCCGCGCGAACGTGAAACTTTTCTGAGACGAAAACACACAGAAAAATAAACAAACCCGACGCATTTTCACTTGAATTGTCGCGTAAACGAGCCCCCCCCCCCGAGTCAAACCGTATGTCGTGATATTGTACGTTATTGATAATGGATGATGAGTCCACAAAAATCTCTACAGACGCGGATCGTGCCGATGATGGGCTATATGCACTTCTCCTGTATGTTTGTGGTCTCGGCGGTGAAAGTCACATGTAAAGAGTCCTTGGGGCAGACTGAGAGCCCCCGGAGCGCCGCGTCGGACTGCAGGAGCCCCCTCTGGAGCCCCTCGGCCTCACGGGGGCCCTGTAGCGTCTTTACAGCCGGCGGGCTGGAGTCGCCCGGCGGCCCCGCCGGGACCGTCCCCGTGCCGTCGGACGGGTACAGGAAGGTCTGCGAGGTGCTCGCCATTTCCTGCAGCCCCCGCGACATCAGCGACGGCGAGTCCCGCGACACGATGGAGGAGGAGAGGGGACCGTCGGCGCAGCGGAACTGCCCGCCCCCCCGCCGCCCACGTCCGCCCATCTTGCAGAAGAGACACTTTATCTTCTCCATCAGCTTGAGGACCACCGTCTTCCTGAGGAGTATGTAGATCCAAGGGTCCAAGATGGCGTTGACGGAGGCCATGCGAATGGCCAGCAGGTCTTTATTCAGCCCGTGAGGCTCTTCTGTCTGGTTTTTGTAGAGCTGGTTCACAAAGATCCTCAACTGGAGACAAAAAAAAAACAATGGTAGAAAAAAAAAAAAATCATCCACAAATTACTTGAATGACACATAAAAGCAACTGCATTTCATGAGCTGAAATTATCTCAGTGTTTTCCGACAAGCCCGGGCTGGTCCGCACTTCATTTTACAAGAGTCATATAATTGTTTACTCTACATATTTGTACACAGTTGGCACGGAGTGGTCACGTATAAACAGATTTCTGGGGAAGCACAGCAGCAGCACCGGATGGCAGCGGGCCAACGAAAGCAGTTCAAACTGTCATCAAGAGTGAGCCTTCAGCTATTGGGCTTCCCCAAAGTCTCATCAACAGCCACTCACTTATCAGGCCAAAACCGTAAACACCTCAATGTTTGTTATTATTAGGAGTTTTGAAAAGAGGGTCCCTGAAGAATCACTCACGAGGCCCATAAAAATGCTTCCTCTGATCATATTTATAGTGGCCATAAAAGAGGGTTCTCATGACAATTATGAGATTTCAAACGTCACTATGGTTCAGATGGTGCAATCATGCCAACCTTATCAATATGTTTGAGCCTGGTGCAGGAATTACTCAGCTTAGTAACTTGAAAAGGGAACTTTGTGCCAAAAAAGAAACACCCATACAACTTCAGAGAAAGCTATGGACGCTTAGGTGTGTTGATGTGTGTCGTCTCTTCAATTTGCAACAATGCAAACACTGGCTCCATGCAAATGCTGTCTGGGTGAGCAGCAGAGCGATCAACTTCACTTGTCTCAAAGAGAAATGCGTCATTGAAACGCAGACGACTAAAACCAGAACACAGAGTTCAGAAACCACGCTGTGGTGACTACCCGCCCCCTGTCTGTTTGTTTTTATTCGAAAGCGCATTTTATGAGCTGTTTTAACCTAATTGAGATCCAAATAACTTTATTTAACCACTTTTAATGAGTTCACTCCCTGTCTTCGGGGTTTGCCTTCTTCGAGGGGACTTCTCGTGCGCACACATGCCGTGCGTAAAACTCGGCATTGTCGATTTTCCGATACTTACCACTAAAGGAATGGAGCAGATGAGAACTACAGCGGAGGTGGCTATAAGCAGGATCACCATCTGGATCTCCGCGCCAGCCAGTCGTCTAAAACTCCGCCTGCGCCGGAGCTCCGCGATGCGCCTCGGGTCCGTGCCCAAAGACGTGCGCCGGATGAAGCGCTTGTGCATGAGGATCAGCGCCCCGCACACCATCACGTTGCATATGATCGTGGAGAGCGCGGCCACCGCGTTCACGCCGGCATACATCAGATTGAAAGTCTTGAAGGTCGTGTGGTTGTTGTGCCAGTCAATGAAGCACCAGGTGCCCGGCCTCTGGCGCGTCACCTGTCCGAGCCCCAAGCTGGGCAGCGCGCAAAACGCGAGGCTGGAGACGTAAATCGCCAGAAGAGTCAGCGCGGCCAGCTTTTGGTTCACGTACTCGTTGTAGAAGTACGCGTGGTTTATTGCCAGAAACCTCTCGACTGACATCGCGAACACGATGCTGAGCTGGACCAAGAAGAAGAAGAGCAGGATGAAGCCGAAGTACTGGCACAGCGGGTCCCCGCCCGGCCAGGCGCCCTTCATGTAGGTCGCAATGGTGACGGGGCTGGCGAGCAGGGTGCCCAGCAGGTCCGTCACGGCCAGGCCAAACACGAGTGTGTAAAAAGTCGTCTCTTTTTGCTCCTTTCGTGAAATCCGAAGCACCACGATGGCGATGACGTTTCCCACCACCCCGAAAATGAACATGATCACCGGGATGGTGGGCGGCTGGAATCTCCCCGCTGCGGAGGTGTCGTTCATGCCTGCAAAGAAAACTTTCACTGTTTCACACCGAGCAAAGGCTTTTCTTTCATATCCGAAGGGGTGACAAGTCCCATTCTCCGAGTTTCTTTAAAATAAACTAAATCAAATCTATCGCCTCCAAATATCGCTTTTACGCACGAAGTCCAAAACTCCACATTCTTCTCAAAAGCCACGAGAGGAGTTCAACAACAACAAAGTTCATTCTGGTGTTGTTGTTTTTTTCCTGGTCCGATAAAGATGCTCCGAGCCTGCAGACGGCTTGCGCTGCACGTTGTTGTCAAACTCTCAACTGACAGGGGAGTTTCCTCTCCGGGCCGCTGACTGCAGCTCCTCCTCGTTTCATCGAACCAGTGAGAAGAACCGCAGTCAAACTGCGCGCAGCGCAAAGGTCTCCACTGCGGTCTGCTGTGCGCACACGCACCTCCGGGGACGTGAAATCCTCCTCTGTACCGTCATCCTGCAGGTGGCACCTCACTGAAGAAGATAACTAAACTACCATTACTCAGCAATATTGCTATTATCATTATTATACAACTTTGTATTGGTATTGCACCACACAACAACTCACAACTATCTGGTCTACAGGAAATATAATATATGTTTTATGCCAGTATATTTACAATAACAAGGAATACAGATATTCAGTCTGTTATTTTAGATATTGAACATATATGTTGGTGTTAGTGAGTGTTTTCTTAGTGCTGCTGAAACACAGTAATTTCATGTTCACGATTAATACATATGCAAATCTATTGTATCTTACTCCTCAACAAACTTACATCTTCACAAAAGAAAAAAAACCCTCAGCAATTTATTTTCGGGGGGGGGGGGGGGGGTTAATCCACATGTTCACCAGTGTTTAAGTTACTTGTTACTTCCAGTTACTATTAGTCCATCTTGTTTTACTCCAGGTAATTACAGTAAGTGTGGGTTTTGTTCCATAATTCATTGAAAAATCAGATAATCTACAACCCTGGAACTGTACAGGTGTAAACAACCCTGTATATTTTGATGTTTTAGGATCAGCTGTTTTATGCATACAACTTGATAAGTCAAATATAAGATTGAAACTTTGCTTTAAAAAAAAAAAATCTATTTTCTGCACCGCTTTATTCAACTTGAGAGCTGCTGATCTCATCTCATCTGATCTCATCTGATCTGATCTGATCTCATCTCATCTGATCTCCTCTCATCTCCTCTCATCTCCTCTGATCTGATCCTAACCAAGGACGGGACAGTCCAGAGGAAACATAATTCCTAGATACTTCATTAAAATGGAGGAGAATAGTTACTTATTAGTTACTTAAAATTGAACAGTGACTAGTTACTTGCAAAAGTAACTCGTGATACTTTCACGGACCTCTCTTGATTGAGACTCGTCTGTGGCGTCCGATGACTGATCCACTTGTCAAATTCAGCAAAATGACAACGGTTAGTCGGTTAAAAGCTGGCGTGAACAGAGATACTCATCTACTGGAGGGTTGTACTCATAAAAAAAAACTGGTGCAGGCGTGTTGTTGTGCACACACTGTGGAACCTGATCTATTAACAGGATGCACTGAGATACATGGACACGATAACAGTCGGAACTCATCTGGAGAGAGCCGGACCTGTAAAAAATACTGCCACAGTGAACTTTATATTTAAACTTTAAAGTTTTTTTTTTCTTTGCTGCAGTGCTGAGTGAAAGTGAAAATATCTCTTTTTTTTTTTTTTTTGCAAAAACAAACAACTACAGCGGAAAATGACAACAATTTCAACATAAAGCCAATTTGAATGATGCCAACAAGTGCAAAAAAAAAAACGTGAAAAGTAAAACAAAATAAAAATTTGCTAATCAAACAGTTGACCCAAAATAATCCATATCCGTATCTTTACACAGTCCTTTAAAATCTAAGTAGGGAAAATAAAACAAGGGGAAATTACACTATCGTCACTGTTTTTGTTTCCTGCCAATAATTTATCGCCGGCATCTTGATGTCTTGTAAAAAAAACGCCTCCACTCTTTCAGAAGCTTAATCACATTTTCCTAAACCTTAAGGATTAAATAATTCTGACGAATGTCCTTATCTGATATCAGATAAGGACATTCGTCAGAATCCTTAAGATTATCCGATTTGATCCAAGTTGACTGATTTTTCTTTTACACATCATGTAGTTGATGGACATTTGAAGATCTCAGTTTGAATCCAGTTTATTTTACAGTCTTGACATCTCCTAATATCATGTCAGTATGATGTGGCTTGGTTAATTTTATTGCGATAAATCAAATACGTTCAGTAATTACCACCCAAATGTGTTTTTATTTATATAGATAAAGCTTAAATGTCATACTTAAAGTCACGAAATAAATGACAGTCAACTTACAGAGAATCAATAACCTAAGATTTACATTGTATTTCTATTTATTATCCCAGACGTCTGCTCTTATACTTGTTGATGCATTTACTTTGGAGCGAAAAGGCCCCTTGAGACTTTTATTTCTTTAAAGCTATAAATAGGCTCCTACATTTAGCCGGTTCCAAATTGTGTCCTGTGACTACTGTCACATAAACAAAACAACTCCCAATACCTGTGAGGCATAAACATGCAACTTAAAAAAAAAAAAAAAGCATTAATACTTATTATATTCAACACATTTTCATCAATGTTTTATTAACTTTGAGACAAATGTCTAGATGTTTATTCAGCAATCGTCGTTCATGGCCAGTGAAGAACGTGTGTCGGAGCAGGATGTTGGTGTTTGTGTCACAAAGCGGCAGTGTGATGTTCTTCGAGCTCCCCACCAAATGTACTCCACCAACATACTTGCGAAACCTTTTGCCACTTCCTGTGACCTCAGTACTTCGTGTTCGATCTGACAAAGAGAAGCACATGCAGGTACTTTCTTCTGAAGCGTTGGGGGGGAGAAAAAGAAACGTCCCTGTAACTTTGGCTCCTTTTATTATTGACTAAATGTAGGATTTAGTATTTACAATTAACATAAATTGATGTGTTATTAAGATGAGAGCAGCTACAACAAGAAAGACAAAAATGAACGGATATTTTGAGATCAACATAAATCACCTTTTATGAGCAATAATAGAGATTTGTGAGGTTTTTTTATGTCTAATTATAAATAAAAATTCAATCGTAACCATATTCCGTGTGTCATTTTGTTAGAGAATGCTGCATTATGTAACACATTTAAATTAAATCTGTGTTATAGAAAGGGTTGTATTGCTGTTTTTTTTTTTCCATTGTGGTTCTTTCAGAAACAATCATCCGTCACAAAGTGTGTGTTGTTGCACTTTAAACTACAAGAGATTCTGGGATTGCGCTAAAATGCATTTAAACTGAGGAGGAAATGGATTCATCTGTGAATAAACATCTTCTGAGTCGTCCGTCCAGCAGCACGGCCTGCTCCGGACGACGACAACACACTCCGATATCTGCCAAGAGAAAATACTTCTTCACTGGCACCGTCTGCCGAAATCAGACTCGTGTTTATTTTATCTTGAAATTCCGATAGGCGAATCTGATTCGTGACCACGACTTGAAAGACCATAAGAGAGAGCATGTTTTCTCACAACCCCTGCCAGTCGTTTAGTTTGGATCTGAATTGTGGTTCTCAACCAGATCTGTCAATACTTAAATACGGTTACAGCGAGGATGAAGTAATCCCGCCAATGCGCCGGGTCAGCGGTTTCTTTCTTACTCGCGCTTACTAATGCTGAAGTCAGAAAACATGCTGGGATGCCTCATCGAGAGCCGTTTGGGACAAATCCCATACAAACCCACATTCCTGCTAATCAGGACTCCTGCCACTGCTCATGTTTGAGGTGAAGATTCAATCTCAAGCTAACCTCACTGTAACTTTTACTAACGCTCAAGTAAGGATCAATCAAATTCTCCTCCTGATGGGCTGGTTGGACGAGAGCCATATGTAGTACCTGAGTAGAACTCCTGGTTGAGATCAGAGTTTGGTGTCTCTCTGAGATTCCTGCCGATGTTCGGGTCAGAGCGAGGTTTTGGTCGCCATTGATTTTTAGGACGACGAGTTGGAATGATACGTCAAAGCAGAATTAGCAGTTTTCTCATAAATGCTCAGGTCAGCTCATGGTTGTGATTATAGTCCGGTTAGAGCAGAGTTCAGAGTCTGTTTCCTTACAGTGGCCCTCTGGTGCAAACCACAAAAAAAAAACAAATCACGAAACACAACAACAAACAGGTGATATCGCCGATTGGACGGCGGCACAGTGGAAGTCATTTCGTTCGTGGAGCGTTCATAGTTTCATCGATACAGTCCCGCTTCTACTAAATCCATCTTCAGTGTCACGAAAGTTTCGCGGCTAGACCCGAGTACATCCAGCATCACCTCGTACGCACGCCCCTGAATCAAAACTGTTCTTGGATCGCGGCAGCCACGTTTTGGATGAATGTTTTGAGAATCACGGCAATCGTTCAAAAGCTGCACTGCGCCGCCATCCACTTCGCCGCTAGCTTAATGTTGTTGTGCTTTTTCAATTTGTTGCTGATGTGTTTTTGTGGTCTGCACTTCAGGGCAACCGTAGTTTCCTCTTCAAGGAAACCATAATGGCTCCTGATAAACCCCCCCCCCCCCCCCCCATTAATGCTGAGGTTGTATCACATTTGTGGTTTCCAATATGAACTCCTAATAATGCTTAGAATACACTGGAGGATCACTTTAAGGATTTCTGGTTAAATTAGAGATGTCGTACAATCAAACTTAAATCCAAAAAGACTTTTTACCTTGAAAATCAGAAGTTTTGACTATTTATAGAATTGTTTTAATCATGATTTTTTTTTTTTTTTTTTTCTCCTGGGATCTTTCCCTCAGCTCGATAACAGCAGTATGAGTAGGCTGTGCTTGTTTTTCTCCCGCCGGGCAGCAGCTGCCTCACTTTTCCTTACCAGGTAGTGCCGTCTGGTTCGTTCTTGATGTGGCTTTGGCACAACGATTAAGAAGAAAACAAACATCCAACTGTTGAGGCATGACTTCTGGCACTGGGTTAACATTCGTAAACACCCAAGGGCGAGAAAAAAAAAAAAAAAAAAACCAAAGCGCAAAACAAGAACAATGATGTCAAGTTGAGGGACATGCCTGCTGTGGCTTTTTTCTAGATACGAGCCAAATATTTGAGGTGGAACAAATCTTTTTATGGTCTGTCGGGATCAAGAGTTCATCGCAGTGGTAGATTATCTGAACTCGTGCTTAATTGCTGTTTACGATCAATTCGGTGATGAGAGAAACAAAAAACATCTTAAACCTGCTAAAAAAAAAAGAGAGAGAGAGAGAGAATAGGTTTTATGACATTTTTCACATCGTTTTTCCGATTTTATTTATATTTCAATAGGCTGTAGCCAAACAAAACAAAATATTTGGTGGGTGGATGTACCAGAATGCCGCTGACTTTCTATTGCACAAGGCGGGTTGGCACGAACCAAAAAAGGAACGACAGGAATAGAAAACGTCTGCTCCAACCAGTCAGGTGGGTTGATGGAGTGAGGCGTTCAAGAGAGCAGATTTAGTGAAGCTGCTCACCCCAGGGGGGGGAAAATTAATCACCCAAGCTACATTATGGATCATTGATTTTTTTTTTTTTTTTTCGCCTTTTCTTTCTTTCTTCACTTTGAAGCGGCTTGTAAATCTGCCTAATCTGTTTACATTTCGGGAGTATTGTACACAAAATGGCCCGAAGAGCAGGAAATGTAATTTTAAGCCATGAAATCAACAGATGCAGACGGTCATCCATATGACTCACCTTTATAGTCCATTTCCAGGAACCAGACATGACCAGGAATTGGAGTAGATCTCTAATTAGAACAAGTGCATCCTTCTTTCATTATGCCTTTTTTTCTTCTCTCTCTCTCTCCCTGCCTTCCACTGCAAATGTAGAAATACGAAGCCTCGATGTTTTCCGGTTTCCCATAAAAGCTTGAGAAACAGACCTTTTTCTGAAAAGTATTGTTAACTTTTACGATCAGAGTAAATCCGTGAAAGATTCGTCCTCACAGCTGACGTGTTTCTGCTCGCGTCCGAGCCGTTCGGGGAATAAATTGTAATCTAATACGCATCAACAATAGAATCAATATACTTGAATTAATGTATTAAAGCTGAACTACGGCAGCAACAATCAGCAACTTCTCCTTTTAAACATTGGCGTCAGCAGGATTTAAACTTTGTGAAATGTTTCAGCGACTCTCACTTATTACGCTTTCTTATTGCACAGTTACGTTTTTTTTAAGTTCTTGTCTTCATTCTTTCCTAGGTGTTTCTAGTAGTTGATTTTTATGAATAAATTGTGAAGGTAACTCGTGAGTAGATAATATGTGGGCCAGTCTGATGAATGAGTTCCTCAAGTTCACCTTCTAAACTTTAAATAGGTTGGTTTTTTTTTTTTGTTTTTGTTTTTTTTTTACCTTTTGGACTTAAATTCAAGGCTTTATTTGTGTGCAAAACCTTTCAATAATATAGCCTTTTATTTCTCATAAAATCGGTTGTTTAAATCCAAAACTGAACAAAAGCACATGATTTCCTAATTTATTTCTTAGAAACGTGTCTTTTGTTGCATGATGGTGTTTACATGTCTCATTCAGTATGACTGCAACGTGCTATTTAAATACAAAGCTGCTAAACCTGTACCTGTGAGTCAATACAGGAGCACTTCTTTTTTTAATGTGTCATCATCAGATGTTTAAAATCAGAGCAGGGAGTAAACGACACTACTTCCTGAAGCAAAAGGGACAAAACGCGATAATGCTGATTTAGAAAAATTTGTGAGCAAGAGCAGCATTTTCCGAAAGTTTTGTTTTCCGAAAAAGTTCCACCACCTCGGGAGCAGTTTTCAAAACTTTTTCAGTGAATCTGAGCACCATTGGAAACAAACACCCAGAGAACAATGACGCTTTTGGAGACTAAAGAAAACTAAATCTTCAGTAAGTGCAAACGTGTTGGTAATTCCATCGCACATTATTCATACCAATGCGACTCAACAGTACGACGACATGTTTGTCGCGCATTTCGTGTACGAAAACCGTTTTGTCAGGCCGTTCCTGGACGTCCCACGCAACGAAAAACAATAACAAGTGGGTGCTCTGCAGTTGCCAAACCTGTACGGATCAATGTGGGTCCCTGTTTATGTGGAATTAAAAAAAAAAAAAACAACATAAAAAACTGCTGATGCTTCAAGAAAGACATTCTGAAGAAATGTACCATTCCAGCCTGGGAAAACTAGAGAAATGTCTTGAGTTCCCAGGGGACGTATCACCACCCCCCCCCCCCCCCCCCCCCCCCCCCCCCCCCTTCCATCTTCCACCTCGTCGTTTTCACTCAAGGTCGTCTTCGGGGATGTGGGTTACGTTTACAAAACCCCTCAGATTCTCTGGAAGTGCAGACATCCCCCCCCCCAGAGACCCAATGAAACCACCATTTGCTGAAAAGGCATTTAATGGCTTGTGAAGTGCACTCGCAACGTTTCCCAAAGAGGCCACACTCAGAAGGCGTCACGTTAATAGGAGATTTTCCATTTAAACGCAAAGAAATAATTGTCAGCGTCATGTTTGCACTTGCGCTCTCTCTTGTTTCAGTTTAGTTTGGGGTTGTTGTTTTTCAACCTGCATTTTGTTGTTTATTTTACTCTTGTGGCTTGTGGCTTGTGTCCCTACAGAAGGAAACTCACTTCCCTTCTGTAGGGAACCTCGTCTACTCTTGTACGCCGTCAATCAATTCCAATAGTGATATTGTGATAATTTAGTAATTACTTCCAATAAATCCGAGCTCCGTAAATGCGTTTTTTTGTCTGCGTGATCGTTCCAGTTGAAAGTCCAGCTAATTGCACATCCTGCACAGCACCCCCCCCCCCCCCCCCCCCCCCGCCGCCCCCAACGTGGTTTGGAAAGGAGGAAACCTCCCCGGAGAGGCAGGTTGCTTCCCCAGTCTTTGTGGGAACAGCTGGGGTTAAATGTGGAACTATTCTGGATTCAACCCCAATAAATAACTATAAAATCCCGTATCCGCTGTGGACTTAGTTCCTTAGAAAGAGATTATGAATAAATCCAAAAACAATTAGAAAGAGAGAGTCAAAGAAAGTGAAGAGAATTGCTCTCCTCTCGTAGCCAGAAATCCCTGGTTGAGACTTTAGCCGGTTTCTCATGAAGTGAAAGTCCTCTGCTTTCGCATGCGGTCAGCTGATATCGACTCTTTGACCTTAAATTGAACGACGCGGGAAAGAGAACGGCTGGATGACTTGGGCACTCACCTGCTTAACAGAATTCTTGTCACGTTAAAGTTTAACCGCCTTTGGAGGCACGGCCGTTCTAATAAAACCCATCAGTTAACTAATAATTTACAGTCCTATTGAAGTTGTGTCCTCCTTGTCTTACATCCGTCATCTATTCTTATGCATTGGGAAGCGGGAATAAGATCATTAAAATGAATTGGATAATTAAAATGATCCAACCCCCTCTGCTTTAGTCACCATCCACAGGAATAACCATGTGGCCATAAATAATCGAATTGCAGTTAATTATTCTCAGTGTGTCTTAAATGCCAGTTCGGAAGTGGAAAAAATTTAAAAGTTTTCCATCATCCAAAGGGCATTCAGCATTACAATACAGCTGGACCGAATCAAATCAATCAAACAATCATCCAAATCAAATAAAAAAGCAATCACCCATCAACCAACACCCAATCCAACAAACTTTATTTATCCTTTTCATGGATTGAGGTGAAGCACAAATTGGTTTACATGGTAAAAACTAAACAAAAACCGAGCCCCTCCCCCACAGACATCCAAATCTACGTGCCACCCAACCAGGATTTAAGCCATCTTAAAATTAATAAGTTTAAATCGCTTTAGAAAAAAAAAGAAAGGGTACATTTGTATGCTACCCTGCAGCATTTTTTTTTTTTTTAATGGAACATGAATACTCGCAACGTTCCTCCCACACCGCCGCTGAGCAGATGCAACGTTTCTGAGCCGTGACTCAGTGTACGGCATGTTCTGCACTATCGCCATGATGCAGACACGGTTTATCTCTTCCTGCTTGCATGTGGCGCAGGGAAGTGGCGTGGGCATGCATGCGTCTCAGAACGAGAGAGAGAGAAGGGGGGGGGGGGGTATAGATAAGACCTGAGGTCTTCTTCTCCTTCTGCCCCAGTTTTCCCCCTCTCAATCGGTGCATTCATGAAGACCTTCAGACACTTACGGCCGTAATTACGTTCATCAGTTCAACACTCAGGTGCGGTTTTAACATAAGCTTTAGAGGAACAAGTCCCGACAGTTGTGAAGTATTACCCCCGAGGCGAGCGTCAAGTACTCCGTGTCCCACAGCCTCCTCAGTATTTGTGCATGTGTGAGCCTCTGGAGATGCATTATATAATTACAAAATTAAAACGCATGCCGAAACCTACCCATCCACCCTTTCATTCTACACACAAACAAGTCGGCGGTGCTTCACCTGGGATGACCCCGCGATCCAACAGGCCTCGGCAGCCGACTCCCGCTACCGGGGGAGCGCTGACCTCGGCTGACCCGGCTGTTTATTCCACATCACTTGGCAAGTCTCGAGAGGAGTGAGGCCTGTCGCTCTGAGCGAAACACTAAAGGATAACTCCTGTCTAAAATCTAATTTAGATGCGGATTCTTTTCTTCTTTTTGGAATATGTATACTCGTCTCATAAGCTGAACCACATCCAAGAAAAAGATGAGTGGCGTGATCGCGCGTAGGGATGGGTCGCCTCCAGGAGTTACCCCACAAACATGACCCGATCAGGTGGTTGTTGTTATTTCTAAAGAGCAAATGAAGGATCAACTAGTGCAATTCATTCGGCAGGTGTGGTAAATGTTTGGATAGTTCATCTGAGAAAATGGAACTATACGGACTGACAGATCCATCAAAATAAGTGATTCAGGGCGGAAAATCAGTAAACGTCATTTTCCAGTTAACGATTAAACGTTTGAGGCAATTACTTGTATTCTGTGTGTATTTCTCTATCAACGGTGCTTTTGTTCACCTTGAGGTCGTGGGGATAAATACATTTAATGCAACATATATATTGTGGACCTCTCAGGACTATCAGATTTTGGCCAATCCGGCGAGCTGACTCGAGTTTATAAATAGTAAAAGCATCATTGTTATCCTGATTTAATGACGACCAGTCGAGATGCCAGAGTGCCACACCTGTCCTCTCCTGCATTCCACCGCAGCGAAACGTGCTCCGATCACACGGCCGCACAGACGTGCACACGTGTGCGTTTGTGCGCGTGCGTCGGCGTGAGAACGTTTGCCATTTCACACGCATGCAGTAGTCACACGAGTCTCTGTCGAGATCTCACACATGTTAACAGCTGCGAACAGCGTTTTTTTTTTTTGTTTTTGTTTTTTTTTATCGTTCCTCCAGCGTCCAACAACTCTCAACAACAAGATGTAATAACTGCTACTAACTGCAGGGACACAAAGAGGTCTTTGTGTGGATAAACTGACAATCAGACACATTTTTACCTCAGAGAATAATCACTTTAATAAGCATCTTAACCCCGGTGTGTTCCCTCGGGCACTCGTCTCTTCACACAGTGTTGAAATGTCGAAAATCACAATGTCGCCCATTTGGTCTGTTTTGTTTTAGTCACAATTGCGGTTGAGTGAATGGACTCGAAGGATAAACAAATTCCAGTCCCTGCGATTTCTTCATTTGCTTTTTGAAATGGGAAAGAGAAGTTGGAACATGTCCGCTCAACGTCTAATTCCGTCTTTAACTCGATTTTGCATCATTTTCTTTAATTCAGCTCTGTAAACGTTTCTCTTTTCCATCTGTGTGAAATGTTATATTCAACAGTTCATTTAGCCAAAGAACCTTTTAAGCCGCAGGTCCTGTTATTGTGGTGGAGAAAAAGTGTTTGGACACAATGAAATGTTCTGCTTTTCTGCAGGGATTTGACCTGACCGACTGACGGTTTGCACATAAATACAGGCGCAGGCAGGATATTAAATATACACACCGTGAAAAATGATGTGCTAACAGGGAGGAGTTTAATCCACAATGTGATTTAGATTGTTTAAAAAAGTCTTTCTGTGATTTATTTTGATTTTTTTACCCTTGTTTGAGGTTTAAAACTACTCTGACCTCAGCAGTTATTATTTTAACTGCTGCATTTTCTTTTTTTTTCTGTGTTCTACCTCAAATCTGGAAATTTGACTGATTAACATCTCAATCTTAGAGATTCAGAAAACATCCAGTCACGTCTAGGGATTGAGGACAAGCTCGAAACTTTATTGTTGTTATAATCTGAATTGTCTATAGCTGTCTGATTGCTTGGCGGTCAAAGTCGTCTACGAACGAACTTGATCAGTTTTCAAATGATTATTATTATTTATATTATTTATACCTACAGAGCAAATCATCCCAGAGAAATTAAAAATACAAACCAACATTTATCACACATTGAAATCAATTCAATTCAACTTTATTCATATAGCAACAAATACAACACAAGTCATTTCTAGGTGCTTTTAACAGAGAAAGACCCAACGAATCCACCTCACGAAATAAAATACAAACTAGGTGAAAATAGTTTCCAGCTCGAAAGTGACTTCCTGACAGAACAGTTTTCAGAGTCAATAAATCTGGCAGGGGATTTAAGAACATCTCTCACTATATAATAAGTCATTTACCTAATTCCATTGTGTGGAAATTAAAGCAAAAAATGGATATTCACATTCTTTTTGGTAACATGTTGCCCTAAGATCGACCCGGCGGAGGTATCTGGGTCTTTAGATGTTAAAAAGTCCATTATGTTCAACAGCTTGTCACGAGCTTTGACCGTGTTCCATTTGGTGTCGACAGCAGTTGTTAAAGTGCAGCGTTCTTTTTTAGCGAAAACCAGCTGTTTGCTGTTATTGACAATGTGTGCAGCGGCGCTGAATTACAACTCGCTCTGAGAGACACGAGCAGCGAAAACGCAAATAAATATCGTCCCCGAATCACTGACACTTTGTCCTGCCGATGTCCTTTTGACAAAAACACTGGCCGTCTCCGAGGTCAACGCGTGCGAGGACAGGATGTGTCTGTATAGTGAGTTTTGCCCTCGGTCGTCGCAGGAACTTTACCGGAGCGATGACGAACGTTATGTTTGTTTTTTAACGACTCTCCGACCTCACATCCCGGCACACAGGTACGATTCCTGTCTGCCCGCTTTCAAAAAGTATGGTCCTCTGGACGGACATTCATTTCTAACGCCCCGTTCTCGCACCCGGAAAAGGATATGAGAGTGCGAGGCGTTAGAACATCGTGTTTGTGTGGACTTTCCGCGTAAATGTGCATGGAGTCTCGGCCTTCAGCTGGTTGCGCCAGAGGGAGCGTCCGGGGTAAAAAGTCGACATCGCAACCTGGAATGACTTTACTGTGGCAACTCCTGTAGAAGAACAGTCGCCGAATAGACACGTAGAGCCTGATTGATTAAAGTTTGAGCGTTGCTGTTTTTCTTTTTCTTTGTGCCAGAATTTGATTTATGTGCCACAACGTTTCAATAGGTTTGATAGCCTCCTTCACAAATATCTCCATCTCCATCCTCCATCAGATCAATGCATGGCAAAAATCAAGAAACAATACCTTTTCTCGCCGGTTGTTTTCGTGTAAACCATGCTTAAAACATGCAAAACCCTCTTTTGAATGCTTGTCTGAGAATATTCAAATAGTTCTTGTGGCATGGCGGTAAATGCACTTGACTCATTATAGCACATTTTAAGTGCTTCACTTGTTCACACTCATACATTTAGTGACAGTGGGAATTTTCAAGGTTTGAAACTTTGCATGGGAATAAACTGGAATTTATGGAAATAAGCCAGGGATTTTAAACATTGAAATATTGGGAACTTGTGAGTACTTCGAGAAAATGAAATATAGATTTTTAGCACAATCCTGATTTAAACAACCAGATTTCTTGCAAGGACAGATGAAGCTATTTACCATTCCTACGTCACTTGCTGCAGTACTGGTTAGACCACGCCCCCGACATGCACTGTGCTTTGCTCCATCACACAAACTTTTGAGTCCAGAGCACAAGACTATTGAAGCCACACACTGGCGCCTGTGGAATGTACAAAGTGAATTGAGTGACCAAGCGATTGGAAAAGCGACAAACTCAGCTAAGCACACTGAGCAGTAAGCAGTAATTAAACTCATCTTTCTGAAATGACATCACAAAGACTTAGGAATGAGACGGACATGAGTTTACGATCACACGACTCAGCAATATAATGGAAAAAAAAAGGGGGGAAGGGTGTGGATGTTTAAAACCTTTCCCCAGAATGTTACATGACGCCATCCCTCAGAAACAATATTGAAAAGATCCATCCTCCTTTCATCAGTTTTTATGCGCCGTCCATCAAATCTTTGGCGAATATCAGTGAAAAGTTCGGGGGGGGGTGACTTTGGGAGGAGGAGACTACAAAGTAGGAGTGAAAATCCACAAAGGTCAAAAACAAATCACTACTTGCCTTCATTTGTCTTGAATGTTTCACAGAAATAATTCACTTTGTGCCAAAAAGAAAAAAAAATTAAAGGGGAAGTTCAGTGTTTTCAGTTGGTATCATGTTCCTGCTTTGACATTTTATTAATTATGCACATCATCCATCTTTTATACCACTTTTCCCTGTTCGGGGTCACGTGACGCTGGAGCCAATCCCCAGCTTAGCCAAAGAAATAAAAGAAATTAAGGAAATACAGAAAAGCTTTACAAGGACATAAGAAATATATTAATAAAAGAAATACATCTGAAAAGTTTTAAAAGAAGGCAAACCGTCATCAGGGACGAAAAAGCAAACAAACTAACAAAAATAAAAACAATTTTAAATACCTGTATCTTTTCTTCATTTTTCACAAGATTTATTTTCTTATGGGAAACATTTTTTCAAGTTTTTGAGCTAAAAAATGTACATACATATTTATCTGAAACACCGCTGTGTCAATACCACCCATATTTATTCTTACATAGCAATAAAGACAGATCTTTTAATTTGTAGTTTCCTCACAAACAGTTTTTATGCTCTGCTTCTTGTCACAAGTGCAGCGTATCTGAACCCACGAGCCGCTTGCAGACTGAATTAATCCCCTGCAAGAAGAAAATAGCCGATATTAAATGACGTAGATGATGCAGTGCGCGTACACTGACAAACACCAGTACGTGTGGTCGCACGCTGGGTACATTTTGACTTGTGTGGGTTTTGTCGGTGTTCAAACCTCAAAACATTTCGGTTTCAGTCTGACTCAGAAAGTTTGTCTCTGCACAACTGATTGCCGATTAAAAAAAACAAAAAAACGAACCATTTCCTCACAACCAGTTTTCACAACCGTTCAATAATGTTCCGTCGACTCATAATACGCTTTACGTGACCAACACGATCACACCTTGTCCTTTGGCTTTAAATAACTTGCACTTCCTCATGTCAGCTTCCTTAAAAAAAAAAAAAGAGGACATTGTCCAACAAAAGACTATTAACAATAAGAAACCTATGACTTACTGACCTACATTAGTCACCTTAAACAAATCACTGGGTGCTGAGATTATTTGAGGAAATGTAAATGAATTCTGCACGAAAATGAGCAAAATGGAGGTTGTGACACGAGGTGACGAATGATTAGCGATTAACTCCCGCAGCCGGTGAGAGGTTTATTGTTCCGTCGTATTAAAGCAGATGTGTGTGTGTGTGTGTGTGTGTGTGTGTGTGTGTGTGTGTGTGTGTGTGTGTGTGTGTGTGTGTGTGTGTGTGTGTGTGTGTGTGTGTGTGTGTGTGTGTGTGTGTGTGTGTGTGTGTGTGTGTGTGTGTGTGTCTATTTTCATGTGTCCTCATTAGAATAGAGGAAGAGGGATGAAATATTTGCAGAGAGAAAAAAAAGCGAAAAAAAGAACAACAAAGCACTTCCTGTTTGAGGAGAGGCGCTCGCGCAGGCGTCTTCCGGAGTGTCGAAGCAGCTCCGGACAGAGACGAGAGGGGTGAAGGGCCCCGGCCTAGCGCTGTCCGTCTAAAATAGAAATAAAAAAGCGTTGAGGTTTCGGTGAAAGCGGTTGTGTGACGGGTATCGGTGCGTGACGAGAGGCCGAAAACAGCTCTCGCTGTTGCTGCCTCGATCCCGTCGTGATATCTGATCTCATCTGTTGAATGTTTACACACGTATGCAAATGTTCCAAACCGTGTCTGAGTGGCTCATCAGGTCTGAAAACAAAACTTGGGTCTGTTGCCGTTAACGGACGTAAACTTTGACGCATGTTTTGTTTTTTTTGTTTTTTTTCGGATCGCCACACAGCTGCAGGGAGACTGTAGTACGATCAAATGCGTACAACAACAAACAAGGTGAATTTATCTTCAATTAAAAACTAATATATCTAATCGAGATATTCCATCCAGAATGCTAAACATATTAAATACACTTACAAATGTGTACAAAGCAAACACATTTTTTTTTTAATGATCTTAAACTTACAAAGATGGAAAATCACACTTTGTTTGAAATAAAACGCCATGAAGCCGTAACATTCGCTGGACTTGAACTGTTTCTGTGATATCTAAATTGTTTGTTTTGCTTTCCGCAAACATGTTTTCATCTGGTTCATGCATCACGTCCATCAACACGCTTTCTGCAAAGAGGTTGTGTGTGTGTGTGTGTGTGTGTGTGTGCGTGTGTGCATCCTCTGCAGTCTTGTCGCCTCCTTCCAGAAAGCGGCAAAGTAGAAGGACGAGAGAATTGCACCCTGCTGCTTCATTAATAGAGAAATAAGCTGAAACCACGCCGAAATACAGTGGGGGAAAAAAAAACAATGTTGTTTTGATGTTGGGCCACTAGTAGGTGCTGTTGTTTTTATTGTAATGAAACCAGACGCACACATGCAGCAGAGAACAATGCCGTTTAACGATTTAAACGATGACGATTCGACGGACAGACAATTGTTACAAGTGACTCTCAGCCTATAAAACGATCAAGTCCTAGATTATGGACCGAGAGTCACGACACCCCGGAGGAAACATTGTTCTGAGTTTTCATCTACTGAGCATGTGCAGAAGGACTATTTATTCTGGCTGTGGTGGGCATGCACAGTCGTGCGGTTGCAGAAAAGTTGTCAGAACATTTTTCAAAAAGTTTTCAAAAAGCCATTTCCACTCCATGACTCATATCTTTGTGTAAATCTAGCCTAAGGTGCAATAAAATGTCTTGGAATTCTGGAGCTGTTCAAAATTATACTATACATTATATATATATATATATATGTGTGTGTGTGTGTGTGTGTGTGTGTGTGTGTGTGTATATATATATTTATTTATTATTTTTGGTTTTATTTATTTATTTTTCTTTTTTTAAATCTTCTGTAGCTACAATGTTTTTTAAATAAGATGCATTTCTTGCTGGATTTCTTTAAGAAATGTTGTACGCAGTAACATCACCACAGAAGTCGTATTAATATGATCTATTAAAAAGTCACAAGTTTAAAAAACACCAAAACACTACTACTTACATGTGTTGCTAATGTTCGAAATCTTGTACGTGGCTCACATTTTATTCAAACACTAGAAATGACGAACCGTTTCTGCATCGAATTACACAACACAAAAAAGTTATCTGACACTGAAAGCACTTCATATGTTATTTAATAAAAAATGATTAACTGTGTGTTTTTATGATGGTTTTATTGCACTCAGCTGCGATTGTCATTCCAACCCCGGCTCAAATCTTCATAATCCTGAGCTAACTTCCTCAATCAAGTGATTGTTGTTCGCTTTGTCCGATATCAGTGTTGTCACATGATTAAACTAACGACGCCACTTGAATTGCACAATGTGAAGTATTTAATCTGAGATATCTATATGTGCTGCACAAGTTTGATTCATTTGCAGAAGTTGTAAGATTTAATGGTTGTGCAGGAAGATAACTTTGCTCGACTCATTAGTAAAAACCAAATTAAGGTCAAACAAAAGGATTTTCTTTCTTTTTTATCTTCTTCTTTCTTTCTTTTCTTTTTTTTTTTAACAAGACATATCCTCTTCCCGATTGTAACGCCGTCATGTAATTTCCCCTTTCTGTGAATTACTACTCGGGTATATTTGTACAAGGTCCTCAGATAGAGGTCATGTGATCAAGATACACGCCGACGGTCACAAGTCAAACGCCACCTTGTGAACTTTCCCATGGTTTGTTTGCTTTGTGTCCAGTAAATCCTTCAGACGTGTCCGTCAGGGTTTTAATTTCCCCACTACCTTGGAAATGAGGTGTGTTCCAGAGCAGTGAGGCAATGTGGAAATGTTTTCCTGAGAAACTGAGTCACTTGTGGCTATATTAACAAAAAAGAACAAAGATCTTATCAATTCATCTGTTCCACACATGTCAAAACGTACACATAGAAAACCTATGCACCCCTATACACACACACGCACACATTGATTGATGCTGAGATGATGAATTACCTTGACAGTGTCACTTCAAGCGATATTTCATACGAAATAGTCTTACAACATTACGACCAGTCGAGACATGGAGGGGAATGTATACTTTAGATTTATGAAACAAAGTCATGTTTTATCAGTAGAAAGGTACAGTATGTCCTGCTGTGGATTCATATAGCGTTCCAAAGACATTTTTTTCAAAAGTGATGTGTTACGCCTCCGATAAGTAATAAAAGAAAGAAAAAAAAGGAGAATTTCTGCCTTTTTTTGGTGGTTTAAGCTGATTGAACAAAATTCAATTGAGGATATAATAATATGCATGGTTATTGAGAGGTAATTCATGATTGCTTATGATTTTAAAAAAAACAAACGCAATGGAGCTGAGAAAAAAAGAACATTTGCATATATTTGTGTTTAAGTAGAATATATATTAAGTTGAATCATCTGAAGGAACTTGTCAGTAACACAATAAAAAGCTGTGGATTGTTGACAGAAGTGCTGCCTGAACTCCAGATCATTACCACATGAGACGAAAGAATCTGAAAAGCAATAAAGTAAAAAATAAATCACAGTCATCCAAACAAATTGGACACAGCTTCACATAAACAGCACTTTGATCATGTTGAGCAACGTGACCGTTCCAATCCTCATGAGACGCGATGCCCGGGAGTATCAGATCTTCTCTGAAAGCCTTTATTGTGAAATCCCCCGGCGGATTGCGCCCGACGTCATTGGAGCCACTGGTTCTTGTTTGACGGGAAACGAGCCGCGGCTGCCCGCCACACTCTGACTGACCCGTGGTGGGATCGCGATATAAGCACTGGTGTCGCCCCTCCTGACCGAGAACTCTCGGCCAAATAACTGTGGGTTCGATCGTGCTGGAGATAAACGCTTTCCCAGAGAACCTGGGAACATCTAATGCTCCTTTAATGCCACTGGGGCGAACGTGGCTGCAGGCATTTCTGACGTTTTAAAGAGGAAGTGTAAAAGGCCAAATTCAGTTTAATTTGTTCTCGCCTCAATTGACTCCATCATGAGTCTTTTGGAAATGTTCATTGGATTTCAGCATTGCATCATTATTCCACTCTTAGTTATTGTTTCTAAAAAAAACGTCCTCTTGTTGCTCTTGCAAGCAGTTTGGTTTGTGGGTCGCATATTATTAAAGTTTATCTGGAAGTCGTGGGGATTTTGTCACATCTGTTGGAATAATTGAAGAAAGAAGTTGACATTATATACGTCATCGATGTACATACTACACAGTGTCTAAATTCTGACATTATTTTAGTTGAATTCTGCTTTAAAAATGAACAAAATGAAGCTTTTCCTGAAACTCCTCTTTTTAGTTCAATTGATATTTTTCGTCATTTGTGTTTTTCTTATGTAAAATGGCTTTGAGTGCACAAAAAGTACTATACAAGTTTGATGCATTATTATTATTATTATTATTATTATTATTATTATTATTAAGATTACATGCGGTTCCTTGCAGATGTCTCAGTTTAAGGGCATTAACATTATACCATACTGTCTCAATGCTGAAGATCAATACAAATTTGAATAAATATGATTAAGATGATACCCAAGTAGGAGTATCACCTGCTTGCGTTCAATATTTTTAAATCTATATTATTGGAATACATTTAGAAATAAGTCTTCCTGTTCCAAATGTACATCTCAGTCAACGTTTGACAAGAAATATTGGACTTATTACAGATTTTTACTCATCACAGGAAATACAATTCCTGTTTTGTTTTGCACCTTTGCTCATGTTTTATTTCAGCAAGCCAAACAAATATGCGGTGATCTTGCCAAACATCGACTTGACAAATCACCCGCCTGTTCTCTCCCATGTTTCTAAATTATGCTCATTCAATTTCTGCATCAGGAAATATTCCCAAGCATCCTTGTTTTGCCCGTCTTTTAAAAGACGACCTCGCTTGGTTTTGTAAACATGCGTCTCACAGACACACACACACACACACACACACACACACACACAAAGTTTTGGAAAGTAAGATCAGTCCAGTCAGTAGCTGGCTGCGGACAGTAATGCTGGCCAGGCCCGACCACTGCTGCCACACAAACCAAGATACAATAAACAGACAGAGTGTGGACACCCGCTGGAAAAAGTCAAGTTTAGAGGGAATGCAGATAACCGCATGCCAACTGAACTTTAACTTAAAGGCTATTTGATACACAGGAATGCCATTTGACATATAGCTCAGGATAGAAATGTGTTATCAGCTCTATTACACAGTATCGTGTTCCGATAACATCACTATTTTTGGCAGAATGTTAGTAATTGATTACTTTGACCGGCAATTTTAGCACATTTTGTATTACTTATTAATTTGTAGTATCTAAGATCACAATGTTATGCCGTATACAACAATTAATTTATATTGTTACATGTCGAGCTGCTATTTCTTTGAGGTTTGACATTTAAATGATCGAAAAATATCAAGTTTGAATTTGAGCAGAGTCACAAGTTCAAACATCTGCTCTTTTTCTTTTGTTGAGCGGTTTTGCTTGGCAAATGGGAAAGTCGAGAACAGTCCTTCCGTTTTCTTCTGGGAAAACAGGAAGTGAAAACACAGAAAGACGGCGATAAAACACAAACTGGTTAAGAAACAAAACTGTACTGTCAGTACCATTTAAAAAAAAGGGGGGGGGAAAAAAAGTTGTTGACATAGATAAAGTCTTGATGCTGAATCTTGAAACATGCGTTTGAGGCTAATGTGTGACTGTGAATGTCCTGTACCATTACAAATAATCAACAAGTCAACAAACTTGGATAGATAGATAGATAGATAGATAGATAGATAGATAGATAGATAGATAGATAGATAGATAGATAGATAGATAGATAGATAGATAGATAGATAGATAGATAGATAGATAGATAGATAGATAGATAGATAGATAGATAGATAGATAGATAGATAAAAAATAAGGATCTGTCTCAGAGATGTTATAATTATTACATTTGTATCATGTTTTCATCCGCAATAATGTTCATATATAGTTTCCAAAGTTAAAAAAAATCATTTTTTAAATCCTTCCGTTTGCCCGTGGCGATGTCCATCAGGCGTTCAAAACTCACAACCCCAACTCAGCATTTAGACATTAAGATAAACTACGTATGTCAGGCGTCACATTTGCCCTACAACGCGTGAGCATAATGAGAACATCACTTTGCTTAAGTACAAAATAATTTTCCCCAAATGAATGTGAATCTTGACGAACATACAATTTATTGGTGGTGTACTGATATCGTAAGACACGATGATGCACGTATTGCCTTGCACGAACCTGTACTAAAAAGACATCAAAGTGTAATTAGCCAGAAGTGATGCCGATAAAGGTGGAGGAATTTTTTTTTTTTTTTGAACTATTGCTATTAATACTGTAGTGCAGCATTAAAAGCCAATGCCACTCCTATTGATGTTATCTTTAATGGCCAGGTCAATGGAAAGTCAGCCAGAGGAATGTATGTCTTTCTGTGTGTGTGTGTGTGTGTGTGTGTGTGTGTGTGTGTGTGTGTGTGTGTGTGTGTGTGTGTGTGTGTGTGTGTGTGTGTGTGTGTGTGTGTGTGTGTGTGTGTGTGTGTGTGTGTGTGTGAATAAGTGCTTTTGGATGGACATCAGTCGGCCTCCTGGCGGATATCAAACAGTCCAAAAGTCCGATTAAATGCGGCTGCGTTTTTTTTTTTTTTTTTTTAAACCGCCGGGTGCAGGACAAAGCCCCACAGAGCTGAGCACAACACAGCATGTGACGGTTTCCTGATCAGCACAGAACAACATGTTTCCACGTTTGTAACTGAGGCTGAGAACGTACGCAGCGAACCAAAGGGAACGCCGGGGATGATTAACGGGGGACGCTTTCATTTTGGTCCTTGTGGCTCAACATTGAGGTCGTTGTTCCCATGATTTCCCTTTAATGGAGATCGCTGGCTCCCATTTGTCATGAAGTTATCTTTAATATTTATTTGTTCGGTCTGTTTCACCTGCCAGGTTCCAAAAGAGGGATGTTTTCAGGCTACCCCTCGGTACAGCCAAAAGCAGCAATGCGTCTTCTTTTGTCTCAGATTGTTGACGTTTTGGAGCATCTCACAGTTTTATTTAGTTCATAGACATCGATTTGGTGCTTCAGTAACATAACCAAGTGTCTCAATGCTCCAGTTTGAAAGGTTTAACTTGCAATATGAAGCAGAAAGTGTGGGCTATGTTATACCAGTACCAAAGCTCTTTATGAAGTCTGTATCAATCCGGTTTCTGTTGATATTGTATTAACTCTATTTTACGTTCAATGATCGCATCACAATCAATTATGTCCCTAATAAGGATGCACGGCATTAGTCGGATAAATGATGAAACGTCCCTGCGAGACGGCACCAGATCTATAAGTCGGTTAATCAGATCACGGTTCTGTGAGGTAGCTGCCGACAATTAGTGAGGACAACCAGAGCCATCAGACGGCATTGCTCAGGAGACGTCTCGCATTACAATTATATGAAAAAAATAAATAAAAACAAAGTAGCACGTACACTGTGTAACAAAAAGCGCTCAAACTAAACTTATCCATGCACATTCATCTCAAGCTTTTATATATAAATCTGCAAGGATCAACGCCATCTTTTTCTGTTGATGCGAAACACATTCAGGCCAATGGGATATCGTTTACCCAGAGACGCTGTGATCTCAACTGGTCTGACAAGATTGTCAGGAAACACTGAGGATAAAAGCTTTAATAGAACAAGTTCAGCCTGTCTAATATTTGTCAGGTCATAAAATAACCCCTCAGAGTGCTTAAGCATTTATATTTTAATATTTTCATTGAAAACTGCAGTGCAACTAGGCCTATTTTTTTTTCTCATTTGAATATGATAGCAAAACTGTATTTACGCATGTGGGATGAATAGAAAAAATCTAATAAAGTCCTGCCTACAATAATTAAAATGTATATGATAGTCTCACGCCAAAGTAAATATTTTTACCCTTATTACAGTAGGATTCATGATAAATGTGTTTCATTGAGTTGAATAGTTTGTGTAAGTGCATTAAGTTTAAAGTAGTCACATTAATTCAGAACCTGCAAAGCTTAAAAAAAAGAATGTATTTATACTGTGTGCACAATATAATAAAAATTGATTTTACTTTCACCAAAGGTAAATACCACCTGTATGCTACAGTATTCTATATTTTCTTGCACCGACTTGTTATTTGATTTGCAAGGAGGCAGTTTGTATTATCTTTGGATGAAAGTTGGCTCGGCTGTTCTCTCCTGTGTCCCATCTTTGATAAACTGCTAACTACCTAACAGCAGTTGGCTGGTGTTCAGATAGCGATAATATCGTGTTTTCAACGGGGCCGTTTCTTGGCTCCAAGCTGGGACTTCCTACAGGCTTGATAAACATTAACAGTATTTTTTTTTTTCACCAACTTTGGCAAACTGCAACGGTATGTAAAACTAACATGGCAAACAGTTGCTTTCAGATGTGCTTTTTGGCATTTTCGGCTACTTTTAGACTGGTATGCTTGTTTATAATTGAGACGATAACATATGAATGCATTGCAAAACATGTCTTCACCTATTAAACGTTATATTTCCCCAATAAAAACCTTGATTTCCTTTTTGTAGGATTTGACTTTTGTCCCCATAAGTGAGGTCTCCATAACACGTCCCCAAAAATACCATTATACAAACACACGCACGCACAAACACACACTGTCATGTGTCGTCATCCCCCCATGTTACGGCCCCACAGCTCCACTCACTGGTTGTGCTTTAATTATAACTAATAGCCCTCCAAAGAAATTCAGATAATAAGCATCCTGACTTTGCAGATCGTCTCTTTTAAAATTGCTCATGGGGGAAAAAAAAAAAAATGCTGACACACATTTGGCTGATGATTAAAGCTGAGTACAATAACAAGACCTCACAGACTGTGCTTTTGACTGCCTTCTGTAATTCATGGAAGGTCACTGCTGAGGCTTCCACTCCGTGTGTGGATTTCAAGTAACGACAAGTCGAGGCACTTTAGGATCAGAGGAAATGCACGTTGTAATGGTGGAGGTTTTCTCCAGCTGCAGGGATGGGATGTCAAGGTAGTAAGCTGGTCTGGAGTCACCAGTGGCCTTGAAATGTTCTCCTCCGAGTGCCACAGCAGGAGATACATGCTTATTTAACCACATTAACTTCTCAGTTACACAAGGTTTAGTCATCCGGATCCACACCCAAACCAAATGAAGATTAACTAGCAGTTTTAAAGTGCTTGTAGAGACGATAATAGTATCACCAGTGAGTCATTTTTTTAAATGAAAGTCAGGTGAAGATGTTTATTCAGTGACATAAGCTCAATTGAGACTGACATAATTGAAACAATATCTGCAAATTGCTAAAGCCACAATGTCCGGGTGCAGCTTAAACTACATTTATAGGGTCTGTTTCTCCTTATACTTAATATTTTCAATTAAAAAATATTGTACATCCCAGTTAATGGAAAGGTTTAATCAACTGTGTGCAATTTCAGAGCTCATAAATGCAAATTGATAATTTATTGATTCAGCTGTTTGACGGAAAATAACAGAATGAAAATGTAAAATCAAAGTACTATTTAATCTGAACATAAAGTCAATAAAATAGACAAAAAAAAGTGGCAGTTCATAATAATAAAAATCTAAACCAAAGTTTATTTTGGGGGGGTGCATTCTACTAAATGACCACAAGATGGCGGTGTAAGTCTAATAGTGAAGAGGAGTCTTTCTGCACTCTTCCTCTGAAAGATACTGATAAAGAGGTGTAGTGGTCTACACTCTTGCCTCAGACTGACAGAACCGCTGGTTCGAGTCTGGGCGTTTGTATTTTCCTCCTGAGTTGAAGAAAAAAAGAAAAGAGTGACATCCTGTGTACCTGCAGGGTTTCACTGCAATTTTGTACATTGCTTCACCTTTGCAAAGAACTTCTTCCACCAGGAAATTTGTTATTTTTAACCCTACAACATGAGATAAAAGGGTTGTTGGTTTTTTTAAACTTCAATTTGCATTTTGTTTTAAATTCTTTAAACGGCACAAACAAAAATAACAATGCAGCTTTAGCTTATATAGAAGTCGGATGTTAAAACTGCTGTCAAACTCTCGGTCGGTCTGACGTTAACTGATAGATTCAAACTTTATCAATGATAGTTCCATATTTAACACACACACACACACAGACAAAAACATGGATTTACAATGCAAACGTGAATATATTTGCAAGATATGTGTTTATCACTGGAGAAATCCCCGTGTCATGTGGTTATTACTCTGCTTCCTCAAATCAAAAATAGCGTTTCCCTGGATCAATACCAAAAGGCTATTTGGCCTCCCAGCAGCCAATAACAGCCCGTCTGCTTTCTGCGCCCCGGCAGGATATCACTTAGTAAAGTGCAGATTAGAGGAGCGTGCAGGGAGGCCCTTGACTTTGCAGTGACTGTGTCTGTCGTCTCCCTGCGAGCTGGAAAACGCTGCAGCAAGGCAACACGGTTGCTTACAATACCATTTATATAGAGCATTACATAGCATATTTGGGTTAACCGGGATTGGAAACAAAACATTCTATATATATTATATACAAGAGTGAGTTTTGATTCGGTAATAGACAATGAAATTAAATGCTAGTGCTTTAGTGTGTGATCAACAATGTCCCTGCATAATGAGAATATCCCCAGTTTGAGTCGGTTGGGGGCATTTCTGTAAAGATTTGAAAGAATTCCCACCATGGATTAATAAAGTGGATGGATGGATGGATGGTCTGACGCTAAGATGTGAATACCAGGTATCCAATAAAGGAAAATCAATGCAATAATAATCCAATCCAAATATATTATTATTAGTAGTAGTAGTAGTAGTAGTAAGTATTAGTATTAGTATTAGTATTAGTATTAGTATGTTTTTTCTCATTCTGTGAAATGCCATTGTTATCCCCAACCAACATTAGTGAAATATAAGTATTAGTGAATTTCCTCTAACGCCCCCCCCCCCCCCCCCCCCCCCCCCCACATACACACACACACACACACACACACACACACACACACACACACACAAACTGGGCTCATAATATCTAAACAGGCGGTGCAAAATTTTGCAGCCATGTTGGCTGCACAGAAGTCAACACAACAGGGTTCAGCTGGTTCGTGCACACACACACACACACACACACACGCACACACACACACACACTCATTTAGCTTTGTTATTGAAGCATGACCAATAAAACAGGCATTTCTTTTCTTCTTTTTTTTTATGTCCAACATCTTAAAATTAATCAAATGTGTGAACGTAATGAGAGAAATAATAATAAAGTATGTGAATGATAGTTTTTAGAACACTTGGTGTCAGCTGTTGAACTGAATGTAGAAAGACCTCATTATAGTCATATGAACACCATCGATTGGACTCTCCTCCCACTGCCTCTCTCTCTCTCTCTCTCTCTCTCTCTCTCTCTCTCTCTCTTTCTGTGTCTGGCTCTATCGGTCAATTGCATGTGCAGACACACACACACCCACCCACACACACACACACACACACACACACACAGAGTGACAGAGCGGTGTTGTCAGCTCAGCAGGGTGCCGACGAGTCCAGAGATAAACCATGGCGATAGCAGGCGAGTCATCAAACGTTTACCAGAAGACCTATATTCATTACTGATATTCACGAAAACCAGTCTTCACTTCAGTCCTTTGCACGTTTTGATTTATTTATTTATTTTTTGCTGCTTTGCTTTGGGAGTCTCAGTGATACTGAATGTAAAAAAAGCTTTGCTCAGCTAGTCTCATGTAGCATTGGCGATATAAGATAAGGTATTTAGTTTTTAATCGCATTGGAAATGTTGACGACACGATTTTGGCAACTCCACCGCTGAAGTAACACCATTTGAAGCTATTTCTTTATGCTACTGTGAAGAGCTGTGGTGTATCGCCCTTCCTCAAGGTGAACTTTAGCTCCTGTCACATGGTGCATGTTGGCTGCGTTCATGTGTTTTTTGGCTCTTCTCGTCACTTCCTGGATAAACAAACATAAAAAAAAAACAAACCCCCAACATGTCAGACTCCTAAATGTTCTGCTTTCACATTGCATGTTGAGATCGCAGTGCTGAATCACAATGACTTTATCCAAACACATTCAATATGTCTCACGCTATAATAAATACGAGCGTTATTAACGACATGTGGGGACTTTATGTTGCCAGATCTGCACAGGAGGAGCCGCCGAGACGGCGCCTGTGAAAAAAGATGTCCGTCCCGCAAAACCCGCACTGGCTTTATAATTGCATTGTGGCTTTGCTCCAGATCAGTGCAGATGGTGGTGTTCGTGCCAAGATCATTATCAAAACTTTAAAAAAAGAAAGAAAGAAAGGTCACGTGGTTTCATGGATATTTGTCATTGATAAATGTGATTTAGAAATATGTGTTGGCCCAGAGAGGAGAGAGAGACGCTGGCAAGCAGTAAAGAGAAAATATTTATTTTAGACTGGGTAAGTGCATAATGATGTGAGAGTGACGGAACAGGTCGATTTCCCAAAGAGCAACATGAGAGTGATGATTTCTGAGGGCAGTTTAAAAAGCTGTTTAGCTTTGATATAGATAGAAAACAAAAGAAAAAACCTGCAACTTACTTATTTATGACATTCTGTGACATTTTTCGCAGTTTTACTACCTACAGTAATTTTGATAGATTTTCTTTTTCTCTGAGCTATTTTGGCTGCGTTTTTCTTTTCTTTTCTTTTTTCTATCCCAGATAGTTTTTTTTTGCAAAGTGACACATTTTTAACTTCTTTTCTATGTGTATTTGTTTCTTTTGGTTGTTTTTATTTTTGTTTGTTTCAAGCCAAATTAGCTGTGTCAATCATTTTAGCTGATTTGTTCTTTTTGTAAGCCCTTTTCAGCCAAGACAGAAGAAAACCTAATAAATAAATAAGAAGATTCCATGTAATTATCTGAACGTTTCATGGAGCTACAATGGTGCAGGAGAACCATGTGTCTCCTTTGCAGACTGATTTTGATTCTTGCTTAGTTTTCTTTCTTTTTTTCCCCCAAGTCTCAATGAAAATTCCCTCAATGTATTCCATTCCTTTGTCGTCTGTACTCATGACCTGGGGGCAGCACAGGATTTTGATATTTTGTAGAAGCCCCTCAGAGTTTATAGTTTGTGAATTATTAAAATCAACCCCCTGTTCATTTTCTTTTCTTTTTTTTTTTCACTCTGTCCTTCAGAAGACAAGCACAAATCCTCCCAGACCTGTCCATCAAACCTAAAATCTACAACAACCCCCCCCCCACCCAAACACTCCCTCCCTCACACACAGGTTCATCTCATCCTTGCCTGTATGTCGGAGGGCTTCTGGTGGCGCCACTGTTGTATTTTTAATGCCTTCCTTCTTTTCCCAGCTGTGTATAATGAATGTTTGATACCCCCCCCCCCCCCCCCCCCCCCCCCCCACCTCCCACCCCCGCCCCATGACCCCGGGTGCATCTCTCCCAATAAAAGCAGCCCACCGGGGTCACAAAGGTGCTGAAATATTCACATCCAGGAGCCGCTGAGTGGACTCGTGTTCCTGAAAGCCTCCTTTAAAGTCAATAACACACCTGCAGCGGCCCCCACCCAGACTGCAGAGCATCAATGGAGGGGGGGGGGTGCCGACAGGGAAATCCATGCATGCAACATTTTCTGTCTCTCCTCGAAACCCTGACTCCGGCAACAGTTGACTGCACGTCTAAAAATCTGTTCTGTATCGGCAGTTGGATTATCCCTCAGCGGAAAAAACCCCCAAACATCGTCTTTTTTTCTTTTTCTTTTTATGTTCACATCACAAGACAGAGCGACTCGATGCTGCCAACTGCGTTTATCATCCACAAAGAGTTGCGCTCCTCCTTTGTGGGGAACTGCGACAGACTGGATGCTTGTGATCTCACTTCCTTTTTCATTTGAGATTCACTTGTTCATCTTTGACCCCGCCCCCTCTGTTCTGCCGTCTCTTTCATGTGCGAGCTCGACTTTTTAATGGAAGCCTTTTCCTCAATCAAAGCGATTTCTTCAAGCGAAAGTCTCAAAACTCTCCCCTGGACTGTGAGAGAACTCAAATACGTTCACATGGGAAGGATAGTTTGAGACCACGTGTTTACGCGATATTAGTTTTTACATGGGAATGCTGGGTTATAGCTGTTAGCTGTTAGCACTGGTTTACTTCACTTATAGTTAGGCGTGATAAAAAACAAAAATCTCTTCGCTCGAACTGCTTCATAAACAAATATAAAAGTCATGAGAAGTTTGATTATTGTAGGAGTAACTAATCTCAGGATCACTCACTTGCATTTTATTGTGACAAACCGCGATCTTGTAAACTTTATTGTTTCTCCACACACTTCTCATAATGCATATTGGGAACAACAAGGAGAAGAAGGAAGCACTATGATAAGGCACTGGCGTGAATGTAATTGGGATTTTTACAAAAATTAAATCACTAGTATTGTGTCCCACTATCGGTTTGCGTGAACATTTTCATCACAATTTGCCCACATGTTTTTGAGTTTTCCTGTTCACCAACCAACCCTTTAAACTATTACTACACAAAAAATTACTATAATCTCAATATAAAGCCAATTTTAATGATACGTTCTGATGCAAAATGCAGTGTAATGTACAGTAAACGTTGCATTATGCATGTTGTTGTTTTTTTTAACAAGGAATTTAAAAAAAAAAAATCAATGTTATCTTTGAAATTCTGACAATCTGCTTTGTGGTTTGACGGACCGAATTGTAGCCTCTTGCAGTGGGGGGGGGGGGGGGGGCAGTTTTGGTGCACGGGCCTTGTGTTTGACAACAATAAGTCAAAACTGTATTTTTGTTTTTGTTTCTTTTGTCATGATTTCTGATCATCTACATCTTGCCCCTTTTGGGAATTATTCCTCAATTCGAATATTCCGTTTTCAAGCCATTTTTGTTGCAGATCATGAACTCAAACTCAAACTTTTGTCATCTTTATATTTAAGTAACAAGTGATGAAGAATCCAGTCCTGGTGAATATGTGGCCGACAATGAAACGACTTCCGGGGGGAGGGGGGGCGTCTGATTTGGTGCGGATGACATCAGCTGAGGAGTGAGTGTGCGGAAAAAAAAAAAAGCCGGCGCCCTCTCCTCTCTCCTCTCCTCTCTTCTCTCCGGGAACATGACACAATGTCTGCTGGTATAAAAAGCTAGGGCCACTCCTATCGCGGCTGCACTTGCATGTCTGGAGACTCTGCAGCGAATCACGGGAGGAGGCTGCCACTGCTGCTGCTCGGATCCGACGCGCGCACTGGAGCGACCGTGAGAGTGAACGAGACAAGAGGAGAGGATGGCCACCCTGGTACAATCCGCAGACATGGAGACGTTGGGCGGCCAGAGCGCCGCCGGCGCGTCTCCGGCGTCCTCCGGCCCCTCGCAGCACTTCAACGACGGCAAATTCTACCTGCTGGTGGTCATCGGGGAGACCGTATCCGAGGACCACCTCAAGTGCGCGATCGCGGACATAGAGAAAGGTAAGACGGCCGCTTCGCCAACGGCGGGTGTGGGCCACCGGGAACCCCAACTTTATGTCCTAATGGCAACTTGAAAAGGAGTGCGGAACTTGGAACCGAAAACCAAGCGACCACCGCCGCACCTGTTTGAATGAGGTGTTTTTTTTTTACGCACGATGCGACGGTGCCGACTGCGCAAAATTAACGCGTAAAATAACAACTGGTATGAGAACTGCATTATCTGTGCTTTAATTCCAAGTGACAGGGACCTGGGGCTAGGGTTAATAAAAGGTTATTGAAGAGCCCCTCCCCAGTGTCATCCTCGTAATCCGACCATCAAGCCAATTCCCACCTCTTGTAATTTCTCTGCGCCACAAGCTCCGTGTTTATCGGCGCTTTGGATTCAGGAGGATTCCTTTATCAGTCATAATCAGCTGTAGGCCCGCTTGTTGTCATCCTCACACGTGGGCCAGGGCCTGTAATAAAGCTGACTGCAATGATTCAGCATCGATTTTTTATTTTTTATTTTTTTTTGTTTCGTGGAGTGGGGAGGGGGGGGGGGGGGGGGTGACTATGCGTCAATAATGCAGGATATCGCATTTCTCTTAGTCCAGCTGCGTTTAAACTTCCGCAGCATCTTGCGAGGGTTTTATTCACATGCGTCAGGCTTTTGTTTCACACTCACAGCCACAAGCGACACCACCGGGTTTAGTTATTTATTTATTTATTATACCTTTTTTGTATTTTAATCCAATTAAGCTGCAGCGGCTGAATTAAGATTGTTTGTCCTCTGGCAGGGACGCGAGATTAAGTATCTTGTTTTATCCCCGTGGGTAAGATTTCTCCATCATCACCACCAGCCCGCATCCAGCTCTCTCATCCCTCATCCCCACACCGGCTGGTGGGCGTGGCCCGGTCCGCAGTGCGGTCCCTACGGAAAGCCACGAGGGTCGATCTCCATCCCGAGCAGGGCGTTTTTAGAAGCTGTACAGCTGCTTTACTGGCCCACAGGACCATCCGTGCTTCCATAAAGGAGAGTGTAAAATGACGCAGTGACCGTGGGTTTGGGCAAATCAAGTTGTTTTTAATGCATTTGAGGAGGCAGAAAGCTCCTAAAGTAGATATAGTGGCTTCTATGTGTTGTATACTTACCAGAATGGCATGGAAAGCTCAGATCTGTGCTCTCCGTGAAAAAAATAGTGACACTGAAAGTCGTTTTTGTTTTTGTTGTTTTTGGACATCACATCTAAGAGTCTTTTCTCTGGATTTTTATTGACCAAATGACAAAACAGCTTTTTTTTTTTTTTTTAATCAGCCTCATCTGTGTCATTTTAAGCGTTTTTAATCCAACTGAAGCTTTGAATTAACTTGTAAAAGGTCAAAGTTGAAAATCACTTCAATGATAACAGATTTCATGACAGAGATCAACTTAATTCCCCACATTTAAGACACATTTTTCATGCTACGAACTGGCTGAAGGCCTTCATTAGGGCCTGACAATGCACAATCACCGAGCGGCTGATCCCACAGTGACTCAGCACAGCGGAAGCTGCTGCTGGCTGTGGAGTTTGGAGCATGCAGAACACAAACCAGACTATAGATATTTCCTATTATTGATTAATTTCCTCCTGCCAAATCAGTGTAAACGTGTTTACTTTGGGGTTTTCCAATGATGTGTCTATAGAGTGATGGTGAGACTCTCCTCATGTGCTGAGCGTGTGCCAGGATATTTCCTCGGAAAGGAAATGAAAACATAAAGCAAATCACATTATATTCTCTCTGTGATTTTTTTTAAATTTTTTATTTTTATTTTAGGGATCCGGTCATGGGACACCAACCTGATTGACTGCAACCTGGACCAGGAGCTCAAGCTGTTTGTCTCCAGACACTCGGCTCGTTTCTCTGCAGATGTCAAAGGTAAAGTGACACTAAATTACATTTTCACTGAGCATCGGTCGACTCATGGACTTTAATTCCTCTAAACTACAGAATACATACATTTTTGAAATAGGTAAAAAATATTGAAAATCTCCTTGAAACTCCTGCACACAAATCTTAAGACATTCTGCTGAAATTAACAAATTTATATGGAAAAAGTCATACATATGTTCACATTTATATCCATGAATGATAATATGGATGGATGAAATATAATTTTGTCACTTTTCTTTGTCTGGTTTAAAGACGACTGGTTTAAAGAGTTGCTCTGTACATGAAGATGGTGATCCTGATGATGAATTAAGATTGGCTGCATTATTTAATGCTTTTTAATGGCCCATTTTGTAATTTGACAGCAGTACCAATACCTTAAATCGAATTCTCTTCCACTGGAATTTGAGGAATTTTCATAAAATAACCGAAAAATATGCAAAGAAAACTCTTAAACGCATTTCTGTAAACTTAAGTTCCTTCTGATAAAAGACTTGATATAATCTTTTGTGTCAAATCCAGCAATATAGAGATGTGGAAGATGAGTGAGACTATTTAACCAAATATAGACACACTATCCACTCTGTAAAACTTCTCAGGTTCAATCCTGACGTAATAATAACAGATGGGCTTTTTATTCTTGCAAAATAAATATTTGAGTACCATGAAGGAATTCGTGGCTTGAAAACGGCCCTATATTATGCAGGCATATGATCTGAACTGTATGTGAAGCTTGAATGTTCTAGGAATAAGATATTTTTAAACAGGTGGGGAAAAAAGACATGTAAAACTACTTTAAATAGTCTTTTCTACTAAAATATTAATTGCAGGGTGGAGAACATTCACGAAAGAGTGATTTCACAAAGAAAAACAGCAGCATGGTGTTAATCCGATGTATGTGTGTTTATTAATCCACAGCCAGAAACCATTTAGTTCATTTAGGTACTTTTCCTCTCTGTAAAAAAAAAAGAAGATAAAATCATAGTTTACTCATTTAGTAAAATACTTGTCAGGATTGAAAGTCAACTAGAATATAGTATAAAGTTAATTGTAATGTAGAAATAGCTTGGTCATTTTTTGGTATATAAGGTATCTTCAACACAGTATAGGGGCACTTATTGAAAGGAAGGATTTCAAAGTATTAAACTCAACAAAGTCACACCAATTTCAGGAACTGTATATTTGGTTTACTTTAAAATTCCCATACAATGCAGTTCTTGATGGGGTTTTGAGGAAAAACGACCAGCAATATATTGTGTTATTTGCAAAAATGTGCAATATTATGAGTTACTACATGTACTGCATTGGGGGATCACGTTGCATGTGATCAAATGTTTTTCACTAGTATGCTTTTTACTATTTTTCTTATTATGAACCCTATCCTGTCCTGTCCTGTCCTGTCTTGTCTTGTCTTGTCTTGTCTTGTCTTGTCTTGTCTTGTCTTGTCCTGTCCTGTCCTGTCCTGTCCTGTCCTGTCCTACCATACCCTACTCTACCGTACTGTAACCTACCTTACCTTATCTTACCTTTCCTTTCCTTACCTTACCCTGTCTTGTCTTGTCTTGTCCTACCCTACCATACCGTACCACAGTTTACTTTACCTTACATTACTCTACCCTATCCTACCCTACCTTGTCTTGTCTTGTCTTGTCCTATCCTACCGTTAACTACCATACCCTACTTTACCCTACCCTAAACTGTCTTGTCTTGTCTTGTCTTGTCTTGTCTTGTCTTGTCTTGTCTTGTCTTGTCTTGTCTTGTCTTACCTGTCATCTTGTCTCATCTCATCTCATCTTGTCTTGTCTTGTCTTACCTGTCATCTCATCTCATCTCATCTCATCTCATCTTGTCTTGTCTTGTCTTGTCTTACCTGTCATCTCGATCTTGTCTTGTCTTGTCTTGTCTTGTCTTGTCTTGTCTTGTCTTACCTCTCATCTCATCTTGTCTCGTCTTACCTGTCATCTCATCTCATTTTGTCTTGTCTTGTCTTGTCTTGTCTTGTCTTGTCTTGTCTTGTCTTGTCTTGTCTTGTCTTACCTGTCATCTCATCTCATCTTGTCTTGTCTTACCTCTCATCTCATCTTGTCTCGTCTTACCTGTCATCTCATCTCCACTTTGTCTCTCACAGTGTATAACGTCTCATTGTAGTCAGCTAGAACTTCCTCTCTGTGTGTTGTGCAGGTTTTATTACTTTCCCCTTCGATACGCCCGCTCAGCATTTTGTTGCACAGCATTATTTTTTGTTGGGGTTTTTTTTTTTTTATCGCCGTGTCGTTTTTTCAAAGTGAAGGCGTGGCTCCACAAAGATGGAAGCGGTCCAAGTGTGGCGCGGCCATGTGGGCCTGTCAGTGGGCAGCGCGGCCCTGGCGGTCAGCAGCAGTTAACGCCTCTGATTCTCTAAAATGGACATTCGGCCGCAAAACAAAGGGGGCTGAATTGTGAACTAACGTTTTAAACGGCGCTCCGGTTTCACCACATCTTGCTCTCACTCATTACAAGACCTTTTCTTTCCTCTCGTTTTCGGTTGCCGTGCAACTAGATGCTCAGTTGATTCGGGAGTAATTAGCAGCGTGGGATCCCTGGAGGCAAGTGTCCACGAAAATAAAGGAGGGAGGAGAAGCGAGAGGGTGAGGAGGAGGAGGAGGAGGAGGGGGGAGGAGGGGGGGGGGTTGTTCAAAGAAGGAGGTTGAAGGAAATGCAAACAAGAACGAGATCACAGACCGGAGTGATAAATTACTAGAGAGGCGAAGAGATTTGAATGTCAGTGCCTTCTATGTAGAAACATTTGAATAATTTTCCGTAGTAATGCACAGAGTTTCATGACGCCTCAAGCTGGGGGGGTGGGGGTGGGGGTGGAGTTCTCTCTTACTTTACACCTTGTTTGGGGTTTTTATGAATGGAGGAAAGACATTTTTAACTCACACATGTTGATAGCCTGCCTTGCTCCACAAGCAAGAAAAGAAATCATTGTCACCCCAATCGCGCCTTCCAGTCACATTGACGTGAGTTCGATCCCCCCCCCCCCCCATCTTGCCCCGTCCATACATCAATGTCACCTTGGGGAAAGACACTGATCCCCAAATTGCTCCCAGTGGGGGGGGGGGGTCGAGCGCTTTGCATGGAAAGCCGCCGCCATCGGTGTGTGAGTGTGTGTTCATGCACAAGAGTAGAGAATTCCATTTGAAATGCATATGAGAGTCACCGTTTGGGTCAAATCTTGTCAACCGGGAGCATAAATGCAGTCGTCTGCCCGTCACGATGCACCGGTGCAGAGGAAGTCCAGACCCCACAGTGAGGAAGAGGAAGAGGGGGAGGAGGAGACACCAACTGAAGGGGCTCGATAGAAGAACCCCCACCAGTCTCTCCCTCATGGATATTTGATGCCCATGCTTACGTATTGGTTTTCCCAGCACTCTGCTTTGTGTGCAGGCAGTAGCCTAAAATACCTTCCCTGAGCCACAGAGCCTTGCCTTAGTGATGAGACTGCTGAAAACGCTGCAGTTTACGATCAATAATGAATATAAATAGTGTTTATTCCTCTAATAGGCTTGTCTGAGATGAAGATCTTTGTAATGGTATCAACAGTTTTCATATCCGCTTATATTTGGAGGTGGAGAAGTTCTAATGGAAAGATGTTGGTGAAACATCCTAATCCTGAAGATACTAGATTACAAATTGATTGTTATTGATACAAATGACTCTTTCACGTCACTTAGCTTCACGTCCAGACATGTTATGTACGCTGGATCCCTTTTTTTTTTTTTTTTTTTAAAGCCCAGTTGCGTGGTGACACGGATATTCGGCTCCATCTTTGAAGCTGATAGTCACAGAGGTCAATTATTCCGTCACACGGTGGAAGGAAAATGAAGGAAGGCGCTGACACAAACACAGGGGATCCACCTGAGGGAGTGAAATTCTATTATGCTTTTTTTTTTTTTTTTTTAATCTATTTATTTTTTTTACCCCCCAAAGCTAAAAAAAAAAAAAAAGAAGGAAGCGCTGAATCGAGTTGTTCCGCTGGTCTATTTATGGCGCGGTGCCACCCACATTGATGTTCCCGTCTGGTTCAGTGTGTGGCAGGCGGGCCACACCACCACACCACACCACCTCACCACCACACCACACCACCTCACCACCACACCACACAACACCACCGCGCCAGTCTTGCACTTTCTATCTGGCCGGAAGGAGAAAATGCTCAGCGATGCATGTCGCGTTACCTCGACTCCCGCTGAGACGGGGCAGCACCGGGCGTCCCGGGTTTCCAAATCGATCAAGGTAATTGTCAGGGTCAAGCAAGCTCCGGTGCACAATCTCTCAGTTTTGATTTTGGTTTGTCTCCGACACGCCACGCGGGTGGGTGTGACGGTGGCTCTTCTGCACTCCTTGCCGACTGAAGGCGTTGCCCCCGATTGGAGACAAAGGAAAAAGTGAAGACGTGTCTTCATTACATTAACGGTTACAGACAGTAGCTGGAGCGGCAACGAAAAAATAGACTTCATGGGGAGCGATTGCTCTCTAATGTCACAGAGTCGCGATAAGTGTTTCTATCACTTGTGCATGAAGAGAATCACAATCAGAAAAAAACCTTTATTTATCCCCGAGGGGCAATTTGGTGGGCAAAGAGCGGTACATAAAAAGGCAGGAGGGCTGCTGAGGTAGTAAAGGCAAGGAGTGACAATATAAATGTGAGAAATTGAACAGTTGTGTGCAGCAATAAAAAAAAAAATGTAAAGATAAAAAAATATCAAAAATATCTATATTTCTAATAAGAATAATAACAGATTATTATTATTATTATTATTATTATAAAAAATAAATAAATAGAAATTAAAGAAATGATATGATGATGAAACGGTGATTAGATGGTGGATTATGCGTGAGTATGGTCAGTTTTATCATAGATAAATGACACTTGAGTGAGTTTATGAGAATAATGTCTGATATTTACAATTTGTATTATAGATTTTATTCATCGCAACAGTATTCTCTGCTGCGCTGCTGTGTTTTATGACTTAAAATGTTCCTCTGTTTTAACGTTTCGCCTGTTTTATAATGTAACTATGTAAAATTTTAAAATGTTTATTGTGTATTCATCATCTTCTTCTTCTTCTTCTTCTTCTTCTTCTTCTTCTTCTTTTTTGTGGAGGATGACATTTCTAACTATTTCAACTGGAAAAACAAGAAATATTAATAACATACTAGACATACATTTGCTGCTACTAAAGAGGAAAAAGTCACCTCAGCCCCTCCCAAATGACGAAATCAGTCGCTTTTCTTAATTTACAAATCCCGATGGTGAATTTATACCAAAGCTCTAAATTACAGTCGTGATGACATTATTTTTCCCCTTCGGACAACAACCGCCGTAAAACAAAGTGCAATATGGAAACAGCAAACGGGGGGGGGGGGACAAGCGCAAAGGAAATAACACAACCCGGACTCATTATTTCTACCTTCATTTCAAGTCCCCAGATTATTGGACTCTAATGGTCCTATAGTTTTTCAGGGCGCAGCAGTGAACGCCAGAGCTTTCCCATATGGAGTGACAGCTCCTCTGGGGGAGGCTGTGGAGTTAATGGCTGTCTGTTCCATGATGAGATTCTGCTATATGAAATATGTATGGAGGAATCAGCCGAGCAGTCAGACGACTGCTGCAGAATCACGTCTCCGGAGACGGAGCACACTTCCAACAGCCTGCCTCTGAATTTAAAGCCTCAACGCAGGCACTTACAGCCCTGGCACGTGCAGACGCCGACTCTTAGCCTCACCTTCGCATGCCAGCGTCGGCGTCTCTTCGGCCCTTTACCGGAAGGAAATTGATCCAAATGTATTGATTGGTGCATTGAAGAAGAAATGTGAGAACAAGGAAGAGACACAAAGGGAGGGAGCCGGTGAGGTTGATCAAGTGAAGCTGGGATGCATAATGATGCTGGAAATACTGTGTTCCTGTCACATCAGCTGGGCTGGAGGAACCCCGCCCTGCCCCGCCCCCGCCCCCTCCCACCCCCCCTCACCCCCAAAAACAAACACACATGCTGTCAAGTGCGATCGAACTGTTATCATAATCAATCGTCCACAACCTGGGATGATGGATCGTGAGCCTGTCAGAGCCCCCGCTTCATTTTCTGCAAGAAAGGTCTCGGCCTTATGAGAGGAGAAAGCAGCTAATTTCCAACAGCAGAACGCTGAATTATTATTTTAAGCCCAGGTCCTATCGAGCCTGAACAATTGGTCGTCATCACGAAACTTTGTTATCCTTCATCCTCTGGAGATTTCATCCATCTTAGTGATGAAGAGCTTTACGCCACAGGGGCCGTCACCATTTACACAACCACCGTGCAGCTGGGACATTGTATGTTTGACGGATGACTTGATGAACTCGAGGCGGAGCTCCTCAATGAGAACCACAAGAGAGAAAAGTAATAAAGGCTTTGTTATTGCTATTTTAGGCAAAATTCAAGGTTTGATCAAAGTTTTCTCTCTCTCTTTTTTTTTTAAATGCTTTTTGTGCATAGATTTGTCATTTTTCATTGCGTGGCTGCTTTAAAGACATCACAAGCATGTAATCACTTTCTTCATACTCTGGTTTAGTGAGCTATATTGACATTTTCATCCAAAAGAGAAATAGAATCAATGACTGACTGGACGGCACCTTAAGACATTGCCTTTATATCCCAATAAATACAACAATCTATTGTGTCCAAAAGTATTTTCTGGAATAGTCACTATATTTTGACAAATTACCCTTCATTTATTTATTTTTTTTGGCCTAATCAGCAATCTCAAACTTGTTTTAATGTACTCATTGTCTACTTTCTCTCCAGGGCAGAGAATTCTTCACCATAAAAGTAATATCCTGGAGACGGTGGTCCTCATCAACCCTTCAGATGATGCTGTCAGTACCGAGGTAAGAATCAGTTTGAGCAGTGATCGCTGACATTTCCATTAAATCTCTCATCATCCATTTTCTTTTTTTTTTAAAGGAGGCTTTTCACAAATCCATTACGAAACTGGTAATGGATTTACAGCTTGATAATTCTGAGTATATTTACACCCGACTGTCCATAATTGGTTTCTGTTGACTGCAAAAAAAATGACAAATGAAATAAGTCGTCAAAAGAATTGTAAAAGACTCCATAAATGCTTCATTTATTACTGGAAGAAAAAACCAAGTGCAGCCTTTTAAGGTTTGCTTTGTGCAGCAGACTTTGATGGAAGAAAGAAACAGGAGGGATAAAAGCACAGAAGATATGATTTTTTTTTTTTTCTTTTCTTGTGCCACTGCACCTTTTCAGCGTTGCCTCCACCCCCGGCCATGTCTCCAGTCAAACTGTGCATTAATAATGTCTCACTACACAGCAGGGTTGACCTGGCCAGTCGCCCAGAACAGCTGATGTGGCTGAAGACAAAAGAGTACCAGAAAGAGGAGGAAAAAAAGGCAGCGAGATGGAGGGATAAAAGCAAACATAGCACAGTGAAACACGTCAAACACGTCAGCGAATCAGCTAATGTACTGGAGTGAAGTAAAACTGGTGATAATTCAAACGCAGCCAAAACATTGAACTGGCTGCTGCAGCAATCAGGCTGTATGTCCGCTTTCTCTCTACCGTCGGGGAATGTCTTCGCTTTTTTTTCAAGGGGGTTGTTACATCGTGTAAAGACATTTATCGTCACATTGAAGTTAAAAGCTGTTTTCTTTATTTCCAGGTTCGGTTGATGATCTCAGACACCGCCAGGCACAAACTTTTGGTTCTCTCAGGGCAATGCACCGAAAGCACTGGGGAGCTGATTCTTCAGTCTGGATCCTTCTCTTTCTTCAAATTCATCGACATATTCACCGACCAAGAGGTGAGCCGACAGGGAGGAGATTCTTGTTCATGGGTTATAAAGCAGGGACGTGCAGCACAACAGATATTGATGAAAACACATTTGGAAACATGTCACGGTAGGGGGCATTTCTGAGCACACAGGACCAGAGAGTCAAGTTCAGTATTGTGGTCTTGGTTTTTTGTTTTGTTTTGCAGATGGCAAAAAATGAAAGTTTAATATCCAAGCTTAAGGATCGAATTCGCCTTTCTGTAAAAATATAATGAAATGAGAAAATATTACATTTAATAATCACTATTTTCTCGTTCAGAATTTTTTAATATTTAAAAATGTTCCTCAAACAAAAACTATAGTAGGAGTGATAATTTTTTGGGCTTAAAACTCCACATAAAGATGCATACAGCTGTGTCTCTGAATGCAACATTGTGATTGGACTAAATAAGCACTTTATTCATATGTGTGTAAATAATTTTTTATATGAGATATTAAACACGGTCAGTCAGTCACAACAGTCTTTGCGCAAGCACATGAAGTAATTTAAGCTCTTCGATTGTGTTCCTGTATATGTATATGTCACTGCAACTCACTGCTAAAAGCATTATGCAAATAAAAATGAATTGAGATATTTTTTTAAAATCCTATATTGCTTCATATAAGACAATAATTAAAAGTCACTTATTTTCTCTCATGTCCAGATTGGTGAATTGCTCAGCACAATTCACCCAGCCAACAAAGCCAACCTTACACTATCATGCCCTGAGCAAGGTGACTGGAAAAACTCCAACTTGGACAAACACAACCTGCAGGAATTCATCAACATGAAACTAAACTCGGCTCTCATCCTCCCTGAGATGGAGGGACTCTCAGAGTTCACAGAGTACTTATCCGAATCCGTGGAGATCCCGTCTCCTTTTGACATGTTAGAGCCGCCGACCTCAGGAGGATTCCTCAAACTCTCCAAACCGTGCTGCTACATCTTTCCCGGCGGTCACGGCGACTCCGCTCTCTTTGCCGTCAACGGCTTTAACATGCTGATTAATGGCGGCTCAGATCGGCGGTCCTGCTTCTGGAAGCTGGTGAGACATCTCGACCGAGTGGACTCCATCCTCCTGACTCACATCGGGGACGACAATCTGCCGGGCATCAACAGCATGCTGCAGAGGAAGATTTCAGAGCTCGAAGAGGAGCAGTCGCAGGGTTCCACAGCCAACAGTGACTGGGTGAAGAACATGATCTCCCCCGATATTGGTGTAGTATTTGTGAATTTCCCAGAAAACCTGGATCACCCTGAGCCTAACTATAGAGTACGCAAGAATATTGAGGAGGCAGCGTTCACTCAGCAGTTCCTCGCCAAGCTCAATCTGAGGATCGAGCCTTTGCAGAGGCCTGTGGGAAATACAATTGAGCCACTAACACTTTTTCAGAAAATGGGTGTCGGTAAGCTGGAGATGTATGTGCTTAATCCATCGAAAAATAGCAAAGACATGCAGCACTTTATGAAGCAGTGGACAGGCAGTGAAAAAGACACCACTTCCATTCTGCTTCCAAATGCGAAAGAATCTGAGTTTCCTCTCTCTTACATGGCTTCTATCTCTTCGCTCATTGTCTGGCACCCTGCAAATCCCACAGATAAAGTGGTGCGCGTCCTCTTTCCTGGAAATGCCACCCAATATCAAGTCTTCGACGGTTTAGAAAAGCTGAAGAACTTGGACTTCTTGAAGCAACCAGTTGTTACTCAGAAACTGCTGTCTTCAAACATGCCATCAACGCCAACTCTCAAGCAAGCCAAGATGAAGCACAGAACAGACAGCAAAGAGAGCTTAAAGTCTACCCCAAGGCCATCTCCAAGCAAAAACATCAGGAAGGAGTCAAAAGAGGAAACTGCGGAAAAGGCAAAGACAGAATCAGAATCTGTTCATGAAAAAATACAAAAGGCCGAGAAAAAAGAAAAGGCATTACCAAAAAAGGCAAAGGCACCTGAAAAAGAATCAAAAGCAAAGGCAGAGCAGGCAGCCCAAAATGATACTCCGGAAAAGAAGAAGTCTGAAATGAAACCCAAAGTTGAAAAGGAAAAGATTGTCAAAAAGGACAGCAAAGCGTCTGTGGAAAAGAAAAAAGAGGTGAAAAAGGAAGTTGTGAAGAAAGATGATTCACCCAAACAAGAGGCTAAAAAGGATGAGAGGGTAAAAAAAGAGGAGGCAAAGAAAGTCTTAAAAAGGGATGTCAGAAGAGAATCCCCGATGAAAGAGAAGAAGGAAGACAAGAAAGATGTGAAAAAGACCTCAAAAGATGTAAAGAAGACATCGTCGGGTGAAGAAAAGAATCTCAAACCAAAGCCGCTGAAAAAGGATGACGTTTCAAGAAAAGACGCGACAGTTCCATCAAAGCTAAAAGACAAAGGAAAGTTGAAGGTGACAAAGAAGGCGGCAAAGGTGGACAGTAGCAAAGTGGCAGCTGCTGCGGCTGCAACTGTTGCTGCTGCGGCTGCAACTGTTGCTGCTGCAACTGCTGCTGCAGCTGTTATTGCAGACGATCCAGAAGTGGAAAGGGCTCTGATGTCCTCACCAGAAGACCTCACAAAGGACTTCGAGGAGCTTAAAGCTGAAGAGTTGGTTGAGGATGATGCAACTGTACAACAAAACAAGGAAGCGGAGCCTGTGATGGTTCACCATGAAGAAGCAATACAGACCAAAGAGTCTCCGGAAGCATTGGAATCTGTGGATGAGGGTATAACCACAACAGAGGCAGAAGGAGACAATGGGGAGACTCCAGAGGAACAAGTCATGAAGGGAAAACTCAATGGACAATCTGAGAAGTTTGAAGATGAGGGCACTGGCATGGAGGAGACATCCGACGGTGGGGATTATGAAGAGAAAGGAGAGATTGAAGAAGCTTATGAACCGCAGCACGTTGAATTACATGAAAATAACCTTGCTTCTTGTGTCGATGAGCACGAAGGCAAACACGAGGAAATGAAGCAGGAATGCAGCGCTGAGGAAGAAGACGTTGCAAATAAATATGTGGAGGTTGAATGCGAAGGTCATAAAGATGCAGAGAGGCCAAATCTCTATATATCAGCTTCTCCTAAGGTGTCCTCACCAGTTTCTCCGGCTGCATCAATCCACGATGAAAGGTTTGTGGTTGGATTTGAGAGTGAAACGGCTTCGGACGATGAGAACAGAGATGAAACCCCAGAGGATTTCACTTCTGGTCACACTCACTCCACCATCGAAGTGTCTAGTGTGCCCACTCCTCTGGATGAGATGTTGACTCCCAGGGACATTACAAGTGACGAAGCCACCAATGACGAGACCGAATCTCCATCGCAAGACATTGGAAAGTTTCAGACATCTGCAACTGGTGAGTTTGATAGAAAGAAACTTTCCCCACTTCAAGACATCCCAGGATCAGATCACTCTCTGAGTGGTGCTACCGAAGGTCGGGACTATAACCATTCTGCTTCTACGATATCTCCACCTTCACCACTGGAAGAAGACAAATTGGGTCAGGATTTCCTTCTAGCAGGGAAAGCTGAAGGGTTGGCCAATGCTCAGAAGCCATGTGAGGTGTATGAAACTGATCCGGCGAGACTCAGTTCAATGTCCACGACGACACCTCTTATACGTTCTCCATCAGTGGAATGCAAACACGCTGTTGAGTCTCCACCATTGTTTGCTGCTGCAATAGAGCTGTCTACCACACTGACAGGAAGCACCAGAGTAGCAGCTGATTCTTCCATCAGCCCAGATGACAAGACATTGGAATTAGCAAATTCGCCTCAATCCTCTGGCCACACTCCTTATTATCAGTCGCCAGTAGATGAAAAAGCAGGAGTGCTACCACCTGTGACAGATTCAAAGGGTCCAGTAATCGTAGAGGTCACAAGTGATAAAGAAGATTCCTCTTCCAGAGTTACTCCAGAACCTGGTGAGCGACAGCTAGAATGTACCTCCCCAGTGGAAAAGCCAGTGTTCTCTCCAAAGAGCCCACTACCACTCGATGATGATTCCCCAACACAGAAGGAGAAGTCACTCTTTGATATGGATCTGAAGAAAACTGTAGAAAGTAGTCATTCAAGCTTTTCTTCGGTGCCACTTACAAAACATGAAGCTGACACCAATCCATTTACAGGTTTCAAAGAAGATAGTAAAATGTCCATTTCAGAGGGCACTACGTCAGACAAGTCCGGAACCCCGCTGGAGGAGGTCGTAGCTGAAGATACATTTTCACATTTAGCTTCCGCATCCACAGCTTCTTTGGCCACCAGCTCCTTGCCGGAACCAACGACTGACTCTCCTTCACTTCATGCTGAGGTTGGCTCTCCTCACTCAACTGAAGTTGATGACTCTTTTTCTGTCTCTGTGGTTCAGACCCCGACCACTTTTCATGAAGCTGAAGGATCTCCCACCAAGGAAGATAGCCCAAGGCCCATGTCCATCTCACCAGACATTTCACCAAAGACGAAGGGCATGACACAGATGCAGGACACAAAATCTCCAGAGCACTCTACAATGTCAATAGAGTTTGGGCAAGAGTCACCTGACCATTCCTTGGCCCTGGACTTTAGCAAGCAGTCCCCAGAACACCCATCATTGGGCAGCGGCTCACGTGCAACTGAGAACGGCCCGACTGAAGTCGACTACAGCCCCTCAGAGGGAACAGATATAAGAGCATCTGAAGAGTCTCACACCACATTGGAGAACCCTTTGCATTTTGAAGAAAGTGACACGGCCCGTGCCCATTCGGCAACGCCATCAGATGCATCTCAGTCAACGCCCTCGGTAACAACCCCATGCCAAATGGCAGAGATGTCTAATGTTGTGACTGAACAAAAAGATAAGTCTCCCGTCACCCCAAAGGCATCCTCGCTTACTCACTCTCCCCATTCAGATGAGCCATCTCCAGTTCTGGGAAACTCTCCGGGCAAAGACAGCTCCAGTCCAGTTTCACCATTTGTGGAGAACATTGCTGAATCAAACACAGAGAAACCTGAAAAGGCTTCTCTGTCACCGAAAGCTACTTCACCATCAGAAATTTCAAAGGAGGCTGCTATTTCTCCAGCAAAGGAGACAAATCCATTTAAATGTGAGGCTTCACCACTTGAGAATAAGTCACCTGTGAGCCCCAAAGTTCCTTCGCCATCATATCTACCTCTCTCTGATCTGCATAACTCTGCCTGTGGCTCCAGAGACCCAGACACCAAAAAGAGCCCCTGTGCTCCATCGAAGACAGATGTTGACCTCTGCTTAGTCACTTCATGTGAGTACCGCCATCCAAAGACTGAGCTGTCCCCGTCCTTTATCAATCCTAACCCTCTGGAATACTTCATCAATGAGGAAAATGCCCTGGATGAGGAGAAGCTTTTGACCAAGTCGGGAGGAGGACCCCCACCCCCGGGAGGTAAGCTTTCCACCAAGCAATGTGAGGAGACCCCACCTACATCCATCAGCGAATCCGCTCCATCTCAAACAGATTCAGACGTTCCACCAGGCACAGAAGAGTGTCCATCCATCACGGCGGATGCAAATATCGACTCTGAAGATGACTCAGAAACTCTGCCTACTGACAGAACCCTGACCTACAGGCATGCTGACCCCCCTCCCGTGGCACTCAGGGACCCTGCCCCATCCTCAGGCCACCATGACGTCTGCATGGTGGACCCAGAAGCCCTTAAGGCTGAAGAAAACCTCCACAATGCTAATACTGATGGAGGGGACAAGTCCAACAAGAAAAAGCTCGCAAAAAAGTCGGCGTCGCCGGCGAGGAAGACCGGTCTTTCAAAGGTGAAGGACTCAAAGACCGCCTCTCCAAAGAAAGGTGTTGGAGAAGGGAAGGATGCCAAAAATGCAACCAACACTTCTGCATCCAGAGGTGTGAAAAATACATTAGGTGAGTTATTTTTTGTTAATGTTATTACTTGTATTCAATTGTGAAAACACATGCTGTTTTTAAATTGTTAATTATCATACTTTCTTTTCATGTTTTTTTTTTTTTTTCTGATGCAGGAAGTGGAAAGGCATCAGCCGGGGCATCTCTACCCAATTGTCCTCCCATGTATATGGATTTGGTTTACATCCCCAATCACTGCAGTGCCAAAAATGTGGATGCTGAGTTCTTCAAGCGTGTGCGCTCCTCTTACTATGTGGTCAGTGGCAATGACCAGACAGCTCAGGAACCCAGTCGGGCTGTCCTCGATGCCTTGTTGGAAGGAAAGGCCCAGTGGGGAAACAATATGCAAGTAAGTTTAGAAACTCAATGTAAGAACTGAGTTTCTTTGGGGGTTTTACACACTTTTTGAATCCGTGTTTTTTGGCTTCCATGAAATCTCAGCATTCATGGCTTCTTTTCACCCCCGATGCCAGGTCACTCTGATTCCCACCCACGACACCGACGTGATGAGGGAGTGGTACCAGGAGACTCATGACAAGCAGCAGGAGCTGAACATCATGGTGCTGGCCAGCAGCAGCACTGTCGTCATGCAGGATGAATCCTTCCCCGCGTGTAAGATAGAGATGTAAAACCTCTTCCCGGGGGGGGATTGTTGACTGATAAAGAAAAAATGTAGCAAAAAAAGCCTAAGCAGACACTTAAAACACAAAATATATGACAATGAAATAATCATCTGCATTGAGGATTTACTAACACTAAGCTGACTTTGAGGCGGGTCCATGCAAGGGGCAATGTTAAATGTAATGCATCCCTAAAAATCCTCAATGCTTTTGTAAGACACAGATGGATTGAACTGGGTGAAGATTAGCAACCGAAAAGACTCGTCGTGATTGTTCTAGTGAAGCTGATTCTCATATAGTTCAAAATAACGATGATGTTGTTGTCGACATATTGGCTCTCCTTTGCATCCCAAGGGAAAAAAAATCAATTATGAACGCTTTCAATCAATTTGAACTGCTTTTAAGAAACGAATCTTCCCCACTTCTTGTACGTCCTGACAATAGCAGCTTTTATCCGCACCAAAGGATAAAAACAATACTTTTTTTTTTTTGCGTTATGCCTTAGAGAATTCAAATGAATGTATAAGAGCCGGTGTGACGGTGTGGTGAGTAGCAGCGGGTTTGACGAGTGACTAAAGACTGGAGGTCACTTCCTTAAACGAGCGGGTCCAGTAGTGAGTGATGGTCGGGTTAACCAGAAGGGACACTCAGCATCGATTAACAGTAATATGATGTCTCTCTTCTTATTCGTCACGGGCGAATCAGAGTGCCCCGACCATAATCAGAGTGTTCTTTATGTTTTCAGGTTGGCGCAGGTTTCATTAGATTCATTTATTTTTATTGAAGTCTTTTGTTTTGAATTACGTTGCTGCTGAGGTGAGTTTTTTTGTTCTTTTCTTTTTTTTTAAATGTGTAAATTATATTTATTGCATTTAAATTATTGCACTTGATTGTCCAGACAGCCTTTTTCACTGTGCAACAGCGGGTTGCTTCATAATGTTCTCACTTGCCTTTGTCACAGATCTCTTTTGAAAAAAATTGCCTTTTATTTCCGATCACTTATTTTATTCCAATTTCATTTAGCAAGGGAAAAAAAGCTGATCTTATTTCTTATAGTGGGGTTTTTTTTTTTTTTTTTTATGTAACCAACGAGCTGTGGGGGCATTGCGCTTTTTTCCCCCCTGTGAAGCTGGTGAGGCAGGATATTTTCATAAACCTTAAAATGTCTTGTTTTTCTAAAGCATTGTACTATAATTATAAATAGCTTTTCTGGCCAATGAGGCGGTTGAAAGACGCGCATGAGTTACGATACGTTAGGAATTTTCTCTTCTTTTATTCGGGATATTGCTCAGCTTATCATTCAGAACAACAGGGCTAATGGGATAAAGAACTGAAAGGAGCATTTTTTCGTTTTTTGCAAGTCGTGCCATGACATATGTATACTAATTTTAACTCCAGCAACTGCGAGTGGCACTGCATGGATATGAAACTTGATAATGGTGGCAGCACATTGTAGATTTCAAGGTTAAGATGGAGTTTTTTGGTTTTTTTTTTGTTTGACTAAAAACTTGAGGAAATCGGCTTTTCGGGGTTGTTGTTTTTTACGAAGGCCAGCACACAGAGATGAGAGTAAGTGACTTGTGTTTTAAATGAAAGTACATAAAGGGGAAAAAAAAAAAATAACTAAACAAAAAAAAAAAACTTGGACACTTTGAACAAGACACACACATAAAGCAGCAAACAGTACTGAGGCCACAGCTCGAACAGGCCAGCTTATGCAGAAACAATCAAATCACAACATGACAGTAACGGGTTTTGACGTTTTCGATAAACTCACCGGATATTTCTGAGGCGACGGCAGGTGTTCATGATACAACGGTTCCAGTTTTCCTTCAGGAGAACCTCAAACTAACACCACTACCTTACAGTCAAGCAGCAACACACCTAACAAACACTGAAGTGACATTTCTCTTGAACTTGACATCTCTCTTTTTCTCTGTCTTCTTTCTCTACTACACTCTCTCTCTCTCTCTCTCTCTCTTTCTTTCCTTCCATCTATTTATCTGCCTTTTTCTCCCTCTCTTTCTCCCGGGAGAACTTTAATAATGTTTGTCTGCAGCTGTGCGGTATATTCGTCTTGTGATCTCGCGTCCTCTCTGCCCCCTTTTCCCCCCCAAACTCATATGTAACCCATAGCGATTAGTCAAACTACTCCTTAGTGCTTTCTGATGTTTGTGTGCAATAATTCCTCTGTATGGCAACTCTAATGTAAGAGGAACCACTAAGAAAGAACAAACATTAAAAAAAAGCCACAATAAAATATATTGTGAAAAACACGTGTTGTTGCCTTTGTGTTTTTTTTAATATATATTTTCAATTCTAGAGATTTTTTTGTGAGATAAATACCACACAATTGTGTTTTTCTTTGATTTTCAGACTATTCATTCAAAAGATGTATCTTAACCCTCCAGTTCATGCATTTTATCTTATTCCCTTCAACATCTGGTTCTTCTGACAAGTTTGTTAGTCGTTCAACTAAATCCTGATCACCTTAAGAGGAGAAAAACTCTCTTTTTTTTTTTTAAATAAGAAAAACTAAAATAAACTGTGAACTAAGAGAATATTAGGTCGAGGTCTACACTTCCTGTTCACATTTCATCAAGGCTCATGTTTAATTTCCTTTTTCCAAATACAATGATGAGTGTGCATTTTATTCAATGCTTACGTCATCAAGAACCAAAGAAAAGGTCTCCACTGTTGCGACGAGAGTAAAGTTTACCTCAAAAATGACTAAAGTTGTTTGACAGAGGAAATCAAATCAAATTAAAACAAATGTTGAAATCCCCCATAAATCAAACACATAACATACTGATGGAATTCGCGCCAATGCCACAACTTCAATTCAAAGTGTTGACAGGCGAACAACTCAAATTTATAGACCAGTCATTCATTTTACAGGTTTTAAGACCACATATCATACATACATTGACACGGATACAATGATACTTATTTTTGAACACTTCCCTCCTATACCCCCATTAAAACTCCATCTATTATCATTATTAATTAGAAATGTACATCCCCCATCATAGTGATTGACTCATATCTGTTACGCACTGACTGCTGATAGGCTGTGAATGACATTGTAGACCAGGAGGGAAATTGCTTCTTGAGGCTCCCTGGGCGACAAGTGTCCCTGAAACCCAGACAGGATGAGGATTAATGTTCCCTCAGGGACTTCCAGGATGGACAGGGACTGGGGGCTCAGTTCCAATGGTTTATTCTGAGGGGATGGAACAAAGACAACATAAAACGAACTGTGAGAGGCTTTGCACACCATCCTCACATGCAAGTTGTAAAATGTACATCCTGACACTATGTCTTACTTTAATTTAGTCTTGGAGTGCGATGACTCCACCCCCTGAATATTTATACCATGATTTATTGAATTACAATAGTGTTTTTACAATCAACAAGTTCTTTTTTTTCAAGTTGTCTTTCGGTGACTGATCAGCTGCTTGCTTGTGGTAAATCATTGCACTGCACACTAGTTTTTATGCCAATCAATCCTTCATGTGAACCTGAGCCCTCCTTAATCGACAGTATGGATTTAACAAGGTGGACCTCTAAATGCATGAAAATATTTAAAACTAATCGAGAAGGTGGACACCAGCAGTCAGTGCTCAGTAGATGTGACGTTAAAAAGAGGATGAAGAACAAACAAACAAAAAAACACCACATGATTGTTGCTTTTGGATCATCCTGTTAGAAAGTATAGCTTGAGAATCTTCAAAAACTGTAAAACACAGCTGATATTTTTGAGTAAAAGTTCTCACATTGAATCCCTGTTGAGCCCACGGATGTGTAGATTGCTACGTGGTAAATAAGTGTAAAGAAGAAAGTTATTTAATGGAAAATAAGAAATTTTATCTCAATTACAACACTAGAAATGTAATTTCGTGCATCAGAAATTAAATATGACAGGAGAAGCTTGCTGAAATCTGGAAAAAACTACTAATTCAAGGCCTACTGAAGCACCTCCTGTGTGGAGTAAACTGAAGGGCGGCTCGGCTCAGACTCCCCGAAGAGCCTGATGGAGAGAACACCAAGAAGATCAAGAGAATGGGACGTGTCTCCACGACACAGAATGCTTTTGTTGTGCAGTGAGGGACACCCACCCGCCCCCCCCACCCCCCATCTCCACGTTGTCTGAGGTTTTCCAGCAAGTGAACAAGCTTCACTATTGGAGTTTTTGCACCAGTGAATGAAAAGCATTTCCCTTCTGTTCCGTTCTCCAATAAATTACTATCGCCCAAGTTATGCAAATCAGAGAGCATCTTCACCAACCATACCCAGAACACACGGCTACAGGAGTTTATGATTTAGTAGAAAATCAGTCGCCGGGTGAGTTCAACCTGCATTTCAACGTGCATTCTAAATCTCCCTGCAGATGGAAGCTAACCTATTTAATTGTCGTTCAAGGACAGCGGCTCTGAAATCTGTGGCACAGCCGGTCTATCGCAGTAATCAGCACCAGCTGTTTTTTTTCCCCTCTCTCCCTTCCTAAACTATTTCAGTGGGGACATTTATTAATGATGATGGGACACCCCAGGCACTTTCCAAAACCAAAGGGAAGTGCACACAGGGATAAATCAAAGGAGATGTAAGAGCTACTATCTGTCGGCGAAACCTGGCTCTTTGTCAACGGGAAATCAGAGCGCGAGCGCCGAAATAAACCCCCGCGAACAGAGCAACCCCTCCCTGTTGATTACTTCATTATCCTTACACTTAATGTGAGGCTGCCTCCACAGTAAATCCAACCTGTAGCTATAGATTGGCTGTCGGCGAGGCGGTGCTAAATCCATGCCCACATGTGGTTAAGCAGAGAGATGGAAGTCCACGGAGACGTACACACCTTGCAGGATGCTATAAATTATCCACGGCTTCGTATCTGATTGGCTGAGCAAGCAATCTCAGTTGGGTGGGCTGAGACCGTGTTGCCAAGGCAACAGCAGGGAACCTCCCTGTCCCAGCCCCAGTTTCTCTGAGCAATGCTCTCTTATCTCCACAGCTTGTCTAGGAAACACCTTAATCAAGCAAGAACCAGTTATAATAATCATGATATATGGACGATGGTGCACAGTGGCATCACATTTTGTGAGCTCATATTTTTTTTTTTGTGTAAATTTAAATGAAACTGCAAGTTATTATGATTCCAGTTGTATCCTAACATAAAGTTCCGTGATGAATGCGTGACCCAAACATGACCAAACTCATAGAAAATGCAGCGGAAGTCTCTCCTGAGGATGTACTGTAAGTCGATGGTTATGTAATACTGTGTAGGTCAGTGAGTGCATTAACTAGCGCAGGCTTTAGAGCAGACTGCAGCATCCTGCCTTAAAGCAATTACACCGAGTCCTGTTAAAATGATTTAATGCTGTAAAAAAAATAAGAGAATGGCTATTTTAAAAAGGTATCGTCTTCATTAAATAGGCTTTTGGCGAATTATTTAATTGGTTGATATTCTGGGTTTTTGCTTATTCTCTGTACATGACCTGCCTGTGGAGTTTAGAAATGCATCTACTGCAAAATCAGAATGACGTTTTTGACTCGGTTACTTCATTTGTTTTGATTCCCCTTTAAAACAGGGCGAAACATTTCAGAGGGATATTACTCCTTCTAAAAGACACACCTGTACACTAATTTTGTGCAAGTTTCATATAAAATAAAGATTTGCAATGAGATGGATATTATACAAAGGGATACTGCAAATACTTGTCCTCACATTAAAGCTGTTGTAAATTCAAATAAAACTCTTCGGCATAGATGATCAACTTTATAAGGGTTCCGTGATGGAGCTGCTTTTATTGCATCACAATACACTGCATAGGCATACTTTATGCGGGGATCAGTGAGTGTATATTTCAGAAATATAACATAATCTGTATGTGCCTGTCTTAAACAGAAACTATACTGTTGATACATTGAAAACAGTATAGAGTCATTTTAGTCAACTTACTCTTTGACACAATTTCTGCAGGATTGCTGTGGCACTTTATCATCCTTGAATAGTTTTCATGTTCATGTGGTACTTTGGCTCCAAAAGCCTTTTGTGGGTTTGGTGTGGGGAGTGCCAGTCAGTCTCAACCCTCTTATTCCTCCAAAACTTGTAATGCAAATAAGCAATCAGAAGTTTAGATAGATGTATTTATTTATTTATTTAGGTATGATATAACAATAACTGCCCAGATTACTGTAAAGTCAGCAGGGGATATTTATACTTTCATTTATATGTCCCACGCATTATTGTAACACATAATAATATATCCTGTATACAGACGCTTCAAAGTCAGCAGGAATGTTATGCAATGCAAAAGCACCACCTGCTGGTTAAAATGCGAATGTGCTTTAATTGTGGTTCAAAAGAAAAATAAATAAATATTGCGATATTTTTTTCGTATAATGTACCAAAATTAAACATAGTTTAATCTACCTGTCAGAAAATATTAATGACAATAAAAACATATATCCGCAATTTCAGTATTTCTGAACTTTCGGCCCACTTCGTCTGACAGTGCGGCGCCATGATGGGTGATACCAATTGTAAATCCAACCGCTGGTGTCATATTAAATAATTATAAAGTCACACGCGGGTTCGAAAGTATTGTAATTAAGATATTCACAAAATTAGTTATTTTTTAACTCATTTGTTGGTGTTTTATGATTGAAAATGTGGTTTTAAACTAAAACTTGATTTCCCAATAACTCCCCTCTTGTTTTCGTCGTCGTGGTACGGCCAGTGGGCAACATGGCGCTGGGGAGACTTGGCAAATGTTGTCGGTCGTTACTTCACGAGTCCTCCAAACGAGTCTTCTGTGGAGTTTCACTTCCAGCCGGGCTTGAGAGATGTTTAGGAGGTAAGATAGACACGATTTCCCCACGCGTGTCTTTTCTCAAACACGCGTGGCAATTAAGAAAAGCGCGTGTCGCGGATGGTGTCAAGCAATAATCCTGCAAAACAATCAAAACACGAAAACAGGGAAAGTAAAATCCACCAAAAAAAAACGTCTGTATGTGAATGAATACTACAAGGACTGCGGGCTTTTAAATCACACCTGCATGGCTCAATCAAATAAGTTCATTCAAATGGCATGAGTCAGGCACAGTGCTGTTTATTGTGCTCTTGGGATGTTTTTGAATAAGCACTTTAACTTTAGTTGTGTTTTTTATATTTTAAGAAACAAATACTTGCAGTTGCATTGAAATGTATTTCTTGGAAAACGATTATTACGATTCTAAAGACAGGTAAGGCATCACAGTGATCATAAAATACAGTATCTATAGATGGATCAGAGATCATGTGTACATCAGCTGCAAAAAAAAAAAAATATGTATGAAAGAAACTAGCTGAGGGTTTTTACAGGGCCTTAAGTATTCAGGAACTTCATATTTCAGTTTTAATCTTGAACTGTTGGGGATCGGGATGCTTGATGTTTGGCAAGTCAGTCAGTGAAGCAAAGACTCTTATTTGAGTCTGTTGGTAACAAACACTGATCAGGAAACGTTCTATTATCTTTGTTTTTGTCTCTGTAGCAAAGAGGCACCTGCTGTCAGAAGATGTTGTCAAACTACAGACCTTCCAGCAGAAGAAGCTGGCTGTGGCTCACCTTGCTGCTGGATCGGAGGGTAAAATGTCACGTGCATGTTCATAAGAGCACTGTGTTGCAAATTCTAATGTTTATAGTTTGTTTTGTTTGAATTTACAGGGAGTTTTATTGACTTGTTCAATCAGAAACTGAAAAGGAATGAGCTGATTCTGCGTGATGAGCTCAAGCTTCTTCTTCACCTGTGCCAGTCTCCAGACGACATGCTGATCGCCAAAGATGCCATCTACAGGTACACAACATGCAAACATGCATACCAGCACAGTGGAAAAGTGCCATGCTGTGTTACAGAGATGAAATACAAAGCGTTCGAGAGACAAATAGAATTGTGTTTCATGTAATTAAAAAAAAAATAGACAAAGAAATATCATCAAAAGCTGTTTATTTGCAAAAACACACTTTACTATCATAAAAGTAGTTATGTGACATATCATATTAAAGGCATGACAAGCTTTGCATTGTTGTAACTTTGACATCTCCAATTTATTTGTAAATAAAGTGAAGCATTATTGTAGCATGAAAAGCCACTTTTGTTCCTTTGGGAGTCGGTGAGAGAGTAAATATTGATGATAAAGTGAGCTAAAAGACAGAGAATGGAGCATTTATATTTGCTGAATAATTTTCCATAGCTGAGGATTGGTTATTTGCAACAGTTTATCTTGCATTGTCTTTGCGAAGTGACATTTTTTGGGTGTAATAATAAACTTTAAAAGTTTTTTTTTTTTTTTTTTTATGATACTCTTCTGACTTTAGCCCTCTGTGTATTTGTGCTATTCTTACACTTTTTATTTATACGTGTGTGTATATTTATTTAGCTTTTAACAACGTCTCAAATATCTGAACCTCAAATAACGAATCATTTAAATAACTCTCTCAAGGTATCACTCAGAGAACCGTAACTTGATGTACGGAGATTTCAAGTTTGGCCCACTTTTCATGCGGCTGTGCTACGAGCTCGGCCTGGAGAGTATGGCTGCTGCTACACTGACAGATGAGGTAAAAATCTGAGCCCCGATATGCACTGAAACAACAATGAAGAGTTGACTTTTAGCAATAAAGGTTCCCCTCTCCTCTCCGGACAGAGCATGAAAGGATTTTTCAGTGACTCCACCTCCTTTAACATCGCCATAGACATGTTATTCCTGAAAGGTTCATTTGAAAGTGAGTAGCGATTTGAACTTTTGGTATTTCCTTTGCAATTAAAGTGAAAAACGTGACCCAAATGTTTGGAATATTTGATTGTTTGCAGCTGCTTTGGAGGTACTAAAAACCATGAGAAGCCAGGGGATCGCCTTCAACAAAGACACAGTGACACTGGCAACTGGTACCTGCTATAAACTGGTAATACTTCAACCCACTGTACAGCTGCAATATCGTTGCTTTTTTTTTTTTTTTGAAAGGGTTTCCCAGATTGTCGTGTTGTGTTTTGTGTTGGCTAGAATACCGCCGAGTCCTACAGGATGTGCACCACTCTGATAGAAGAACAACAGTCTAAAGGGAACTTCATCCCCAGACATGCGTATTGCTTTGCCACGGCATTGGCACTTCGACGGGTGGGTTTCATTTCCAGGCGTACACGGAGAAACGCATGAATGGTGTTGACAGCCCGTGTACGTTCTCCTTTTGTTTTCCTTCAGAGTGACCTACAAAAAGCGCAAATGCTGTTTTCCCAAATTATGAACACCGACAGCAGACTTTGTCAAAACTTTAAGGTAAACATAAGGCATTCTAATTGTTTTCTTGGGTGTGATTTCTAATGAGTTCATGGATTGGTTTTTTTCTTTTCTTTTCTTTTAACTGTGTTTTAGGTTGTTTTATTGGTGATGTCCGGAGCCATACCAGACACATTGTCCATTCTCTCAGCTGCCATGTCTCCAAAAAGCCCGTATTTTGTGAAAAAGCCCGAGTTTTCACAGGAAGTGGTACGTGAAAGTCGGCTTTTGCATGTGCACGATTCAGCCAAAAGTTACAACAATTAGGTTTTGCTGACTTATATAAATCAGTCATAAATCCAACATTTGTGAAAGCGCTCGTCTGTCCGGCCTCCTGCGATCTATTTCAGGTGGATTTGCTAAGGTTGCGGAGCGAGAGAAAACCAATACTGGAGAGGGTGGAGCAGATAGTGACTCAGCTGGAACAGTGCGGTCAGGTGACTCGGCAGACCCTGGACGACATGCTGTGCCGCACCCCCACTGGGAAAAGGAAACAAGAGCCAATCGTAGAGGAGAGAAGGAAAAGCCGACGGACTCTGAGGCCATTGAACTCTGCACTGGTCTCAGAGTGAACGCACAGTTTTTAACACTATGGCTTCGATTAGAGTTGATTTCATCACTAAACTAAACAATGTAGTATCAGAGCTGTTACATCCAGAGATAAAATAATCACCAGTCTTCATGTAATGGATGCAGATGAAAGAGGGAGAAATTTTGCTAATTTTGAAACGTTTATTTTTGTACTTAACGATCAACATCATCATCATCATCAGGTCAACACATCATCTGGGAAAAAAAGCATTGATTGAAGTACAAGTGTGTAATGTAATGCCATCTCATGGTGAATTTATGAATTTCAGCACTGCACCTCTAAACCATAAACTGACCGGCAGCCCAGCTCTTGACATCGATGTCCATTTTATTCTCCACCCCTCTTTGTTTGGATGATCTACCTCTTAAATACACGTACATCCCTCTGCAGACTGGTCCTTTGCTCTATCTTGACAGTATTTTGGTCTAAACCAGAAATGCAAACTTTTTAATGGGTATTTGCAAAGATTTTGTTCCATTGTCTCTGGTGATTCGGGAGAAATGTAAAGTATGTGTCTATTTATGTGAATGATGATTAAAGGTCCATCAGATATTTAATAAAACCAAAACTTGTTTTTTCTTTGCTCTACTCAGCTGCTATAAAAATATTTTTTTAGACTTTGTAAAGGTACTTTTGTTATTTAAATCTTGACACAACAAAAATTCTGTTTTTGTTGTTAAAATGTGAAACTATTAGTTTTTTTTAAGTTTTGCCATTGAAACCTAGAATAATTTTATACTATAGATTACATTTTTTTATTTCCACTTTCTAGTCCAAACATTAGAAGAATGTACCAGTTGCAACTTTGATTTTTTTGTCATTTATGGATGCCTCCTCAACAATAACTCTTGGTAAAAAATAAATAAATAAAAAGCATTACTAATTCTAGCTCCGCCCCTGATTGTTGAACACTTGGTTGATTGTTCAAGTCCACAAGTTCGTTGTTAAAATTAAATGTTCAAAAATGGCTAAGATAGTTTTATCTCTTTTATAAGAAGCATGAATGTGTTTACGTATATAATTACACCCCAAAATCTGCCTGTTTGAACACAACCCGCATGTAAACAAACGGTGACGTCACATTCAAGCGCCGCCCACTCCGCTCCCTCTACTGGTCCGAGATCTCCGAGGCGCTATTATATCCAAAGCGAAGCCGTGGAGTCGGATAAATCCACAAAACGGGGATTTAAGTTTGTCTTGAATTACTTTGTGCTCTCAAATGTTATTTTGAGGGCACACGCGACGGTGAAATCCACTCTTAGCGGCAGCCAAGGGGCGCTGCTTTGTAGCGTCAGCTAGCCGGTTAGCCGCAGCTAACTCAAAATTACAGCAAAATAACAAAAAATTCAATTTAAAAAAACGAGCTCTAAAGTTTAACGTAGAGCACAGGAATAGGTCGTGGTGTCGTTTGGGAGCGAGTGAGCGTTGAGTTGGTGGCGCCTCGCTTCACTTAATTTGGATAAAGGCGCTGACATCTGTAAATACTGTAGCTTTAGCACGTTTAGCTCGAAGGGGGGGAAGAAAAGGACAAAATGAGCAACGAGGAGACGACAGCCGCTTCAAAACCCCCCGCAGAAGACGATGGCATGACCTGGTGGTACAGATGGCTCTGCAAAATAGCCGGAGTTTTGGGAGGAATATGTAAGTCAAGTCCGATTTCTTATCACTTTTTAACCCCCCCCCCCCCCCCCCCCCTTCCTCTGTTTGAATAATAAACCTTAATCCTGCGAGAGCGACATACTTATATTTGTCTTATCAGCACGTTTTGACACTACTCATTATGGGATGTCGTTTACGTTGCATTGATTTATGAATAGCTGCATGAAAAGCATGTTTTTGCTGCTGAATATGCCGCACTGGAGTTGCTGTGCCACTAAACAAAAGCCTTGTCACAGAGCTCATTGTCCCCCCCACTGCTGCAGTCACTGTGTGGGCACCGCCTGCTCGCCTGGTGGCTCATAAACCCTTTTCCATAACAGCTTGTTATATTACCTATAACTACGTTGAAATCCTCTCTTAGGAGTATAACATTAGCCTGAAGTGATTGGGTTTGCAGTTTTGTTGTTTTGTTTTTTTCCCCCCTTCACACTGACACCAGAGTCACAGCCTCAGTATCACATTAACAGCTGCATAGTCAATGGGCTTCTCTATTATTAAAAGCAGGCTGGAGCAGAATATGCAGTGTCCCAGTGTCTCAAACCAGTCTGGGCTTGTCAGACTCTCAGTCGATCTGCTGTGTTTTCCTTCTGCAATTCGGTATTTTAAGCTCTGAGGCTTACTGCATCTCAGATATCGCACCGAGCTGGTGTTTTATTTAACATATTCAACTCTTCCAATCATAGTTATTGCCACATGGATTTTTTTTTTGGGAAGCTCTAACTTTATATCCAGTGGCCATAGTCCATGAAATTGAAGTTGCAAATATAAGAATGCGTAAAGGAAATGCGAATATAATCAAGATTTGTTTGTTATTTACACTTCTCATAATATATATATATATATATATATATATATATATATATATACTAGAAGTTTCAAAGCATTTAAAAAAGAATAATCGTGATAGTTATGGCAAAGATATCTGATCTTGATCTGATAAGATGTTTTAACACTGGAGTTTTGATATTTTACTCAGAAGCTAAAGTTTTGAGGGAAATACTTTAAGATTTCAGCCTATGTATACTATTTGTACACATGTTATGGGGAACATTTCTTTTGTATTATATTGTTTTAAGAAGCACCTGTAAACATATTTCAACTTTTATTGCTACATGATTTGAAAAGAAATTACGTCTGAACCTCTATTAATTAAATGACTTTTATCAAAGTTATTTCATTAAAACAAAAGCACAATTACTCATACATTTCGTTCAGTTTAGCCACTGATTTAAGGAGATTTTACTCATAAGAGATTTGCTCTTTCTTCTCTTTACAGCGGTACAATTTCCTCTAACTTAGCTCAGAAAGTGTCCAGCAGATTTTAAAGTCATTTTAAGAAATACAGAAAAAGAAAAAAAATTGATTGTATTTAATTCGTTTGCTTTTCTTTTACTTTAAATGTGAATTCAAGTAAATGTATATGTAGGACAATTTTAAAGTTTCTCATGAAACGGAGACACTGATCTCATTGTGAAGAAATTTAAAATCTTTGGAAAGTCCAAGCAGTAAAATTTTGTTTTTTAAATGTCAGTAAGTTTATTTATTGATTTAACTATGGGAAAAACATTAGAAGTAGTTTGTAAATATTTAAGAATATTGTTAAAGATGAGCCCAATGTATAAAAAGGACATCACAGAAAAATCCAAGTTAAATTTTGAAAAACTACAAATAATTTAACATGTTCAAATCTGCTGGAATAAAGTAAATATCTTTGGGCGTGCTCCAGTTTTTTTTTGACAAATCAATACTTCTCTTTACACAGTGTGACTTCAACTCACACGGCGCTTCATTTTTCTAGCTGTTAATTCCAACTCAAATGGACTTATTGAGTCAAATGGGTAGAAATGGACACTAATAAACACACAGCCAGTTGTTTTCAACAGTTTCTCTGCCTTTACAGTTCTATGAGGATCTTCTTTTTTTTTTTTTTTTAGCTTTCTTCTTTACGGATTGCAACAGAATGTTCTGATCTGTTTTAACATGTCCACCACATGCAGTCCAATTTAATATTAAGAATGTGCGACTGTAAATACAAGCGATGACACACTCGGATCCTGAATATTTGATGCACTACAAACAGAATTACAGGTTGGAAAAACCTGCAGTTCCCTTTTGGGGGGAAAAAAACGCCACATTTTCACAAACTTCTTTAATTTCCCTTGTGATTAATGATCTGTCTATATATCGTGATGCTGATGCTATTTCATTAACAATAAAGTAGAAAGGTGTCACTGATTTCTTTACTACAAGCATCACATGCTCGCTTCCGAAATGTCCTTCAGGATTACGTTCTTGCAAATGCCTCATTTCCATACAGATACTTTTGCAATTGATTGACAACTGTTAATTATGTTTGGGGTTTTTTTTTTTTAGAGGTCTGGGACTGAGATCTTTGGTGTTAATTACTTTATTCTGACGCCACCTCTCCATTGTGTTTCGATGTCAAGCTGCAGGTTATTTCCAGAACGAGCAGAAAGCCCCACATGTAACACATCATTAAGGCATCTTCACTGCTTTTTTTTTGTTGTTGTTGGTTTTTTTTTTTTTTTCTGATCTCATATTGCAGACTGTGGGTGTGAGGCAGGCCCCGTTGGCCCCTTGTGTCAAGCAAACCTCCCACACTCTCCTCCACAGGAAAATGCTGCAGAGAAAAGATTAAAAGTTTTAAAAACAAACAGTGTGCAAAAGAAAGAAAGGAAAAAAAAAAAAAAATAATAATTTACGATGCCCAGCTTTTTGGCGTGCAGCCTGCTTTGATTTTGGGCACAATCAGTGTTATAAATGCAATGTGGATAATTAGGTCTTAAGTCAAACATTTTTCATGTTTTCCACATTGCTGATTTTCTCCTGCTGCTTTCAGGTTAATGGAATTACTCACCCAGCAGCATGCGTGACTGTGATCCTCGTGCTTTATGGTTGAAGTCAATGTGAGATAAATGTTCCGCTGACAACATACGGTCTCCATCGGGCCGTGATCTGCTTCATCTCTTATATTAATCCCTTTTTTTTTCTCTCTCTCTCTCTCTCTGTCTTGTCTGACTCATGCAGCCTGTGCCATCGCGGGAGTGTGGAACTGTGTCACTGTGAACCCTTTAAACATTGCTGCTGGAGTATGGATGGTGTAAGTCTCCAACACAGTCACATATAATTACATATTATTAGTTTTCGATAGATTACACAACAAGCCAGGATGTATAGAAGCAGAAACAATACATTTGTGGTGTTTAGGGTGCAATGTAAATGCAATTCTTCAAAAAACCTCTGGTTTCTTTCCACAGTCTGACGATAAGCATTTGAGTTTAATTTGCGTTTCTCAATTTCAAAAGTGTGAATCTGAGTATGTGTGTGTGTTACTATCTATATTTGTCACAGATCTGACCTGGACTGGATAAGGCTTTATAGAAGTTGAACGGATGGATGGTTAATTTCAGATTGGCCCCCTCAGGTGGATTCGTTTATAATCGCTCCTTCTGACAGATTTAAACTAAAAAGGCAGTGAAGTTGACACCTTTTTAAGGAATCGTTTCTGGGTTGTTTTTTTTTATTATGTACATGTGAAGTATTGATGAGGCTTTACAGTGTGAAGCGGCGAAACCAAAGTTGCACTTAAACAGCGGTGAGCTGTGCAGTCTGCACTTTCCCAGCACCACAATCTTTATTTTATTTTATATTTTATATATATTTTTAATTTTATATTTTATTTATTTGTTTTATTTTACTTTTTATTTATTTTTATTATTTCTTAAAACTTTTTTCAATTTAATTTAATTTAATTTAATTTATGTATTTTATTTTATTTATGTATTTTATTTATTTTATTTATTTTATTTATTTTATTTATTTTATTTATTTTATTTATTTTATTTATTTTATTTATTTTATTTTAACAAACAGACAAACGAGCAATGCCCCCCCATCCCACACAGCAGCGCGACCCATCAAACAGGAAAAAGTCTGAATAAATAATACCTCAACAGTTCACCAGTAATATTTCACAAGATCATTTTGAACCATATTTAGCACTATTAAATGGGTTTTCCGTGTCATAAATGTAGAAATAACTGACCAAAACGATGAGCTTTTCAATTATATTCCAATTTCATTTTAAGCCGTTAGATCATAGCTCCTTTCAGCGTGGCAGAAGTTTCCCTAAACGCCACGGCCCGTCAAGATTCCAGTGCATTGCGCGCTTGTTGCATTGCTTTTGCGACGTCCGTCGCTCCACCCACTGCTCAACCATCTAAACTGTGTACACGTGTGTTAACGAAGGGAAGCATCCCAAAGAAAATCCACCAGCGATTTGCATGTCGGCCGAAAATGAACTGGACGTTGACGACGACACGTTTTGTGTGAGATGAAAATCCACGCTGTGCCCTCACTGCTCTTTGTGCCACTTCTCCTCCCGGCTCCAGACTGAACGCCTTCGTGCTCTTCCTCTGTGAAGTCCCGTTCTGCTGCCAGTTCATAGAGTTCGCCAACGCGGTGGCGGCCCGCGCGGACAAACTCAAACCCTGGCAGAAATCCTTCTTCTACTGTGGGTAAGAAAGAAAAAAACAACAAAAAAACGCGCACTGGACGCATCGCAACGTCCTTTTAAAAGCCTTGAAAGTATGATTCTTTTTTTTTTTTTCCTTCTGGTTGTCTGCAGGTTGGCCCTGTTCCCCGTCTTCTTGAGTTTCTCCTTCACCACTTTGTTTGGGAACGCCATCGCCTTCGCCACGGGGGTTCTGTACGGCCTCGCGTCTCTCGGCAAGAAGTAAGTCGCGCATTTCTCCCAAGAGAATCAAAAAGGACGACATCCTTCAGACTGTAAAATGCTCATATCTCTTTTTGTCCTGCTCTTAAAACAGACTCCCATATTAAACACGCTTGATTTTATTTTGAGAGTGTGTGTGTGTGTGTGTGTGTGTGTGTGTGTGTGTGTGTGTGTGTGTGTGGACTTGCTAACAATCCTAATGAGAGTCTTTAATCAATCTAATGAGCTGCTGACGGGGCGAGTGCGTTGATGGCCTTCGTTTTTGTTTCTCTCCTCCCCTTCCTAACCTGTTCTTACCATCCCCTCCTCCTCCACTCTCTCGTTTGCTCTCGCCCCCCCCCCCCAGGGGAGACGCGGTGACGTACGCCCGGCTGCAGCACCAGAAGCAGGGCGACGAAGAGAGGATGACGGGAACGACAAACGCAACTCCAGAATGAACCCTCGTCCTCCTCTTCCTCCTCCTCCTCCTCCTCCTACTACTACCTCTTCCTCCAAGACCTTTTACTTTGAATCCCGTCACTACAGAGCAACTTTTTATTTATTCGACTCCAAACTGCTGCGTCCTGACAGATTTTGTTCCCAAATCGGTGTTGGATTAATTTCTCCTTATTTATCATTTTTGACTTCGTACCTCGTGTTTGTTTGAAACTTACTGTTGTAATAATGTGAAACGGACGGGCTCTGCAGTGTGCGCCACTTTATTTATTTATTATACTTTTTTTTCCTTTTTTTTTTCTCTAACCTTTAAAAGCCTTCCGGGAAGCGTGAGTAAAATTAATGTGTCTGTACCGCCTTCAGGCTCTTCAGTGTGACTTTGAGGCTGCGTTTTAGGAGTTGTGTGGCGGAGGGAGAGCGGCGCGTCGACATCAGTCAAGCGGTACTCGGCGCCGTTGTCATTCGGGATTTGGCAGCCGTCCCGCACTCGACTGCGGTGGGTAGATTTTCATTTGTGGGTCCGGCAACGTCAGCAGAAATCGACAAAAAAACAACATCCAGGTAAAATGGTGCAAGTAGCACAAAACGAGATGCAAATGTTCGAAATCTTGGTACAAAAAGGGCTGCAGAGCTGGATTATCAGTTCCACAGAGGGCTTCTTAAAAATGTTTGATCTCAGAACAAATAGTGGACGTGTATATCTTTGTTTTCCTTTGATATCTTTTTTTTTTTTTTAATAGTGCATACATTATCCACCACTTGATTAAACAAAGACCAAACACAGAGAAACACACTCATTTAGTATTAAGTTGGTCATTAACTGAACCTGAACTCTTCTCCCCGTGAGATCAGAGATCACTACTTCACAACCTACTTCCTTAGTAACCACCGTCATTGAAAAAGATTGTTTTTAAAAAATAGTCTTCTACCTTAACCGCGTCTTTGAATTTGAAGCGAAAGACGCATTAAGGTTTTCCCCACTTTTCCTCAAGAACGAAAGTCTTAAAATAAACAGACTCTAACCCCTCCCCACAAAGTAGCAGAGTGATTCTAGTATCATGTCCGCCGGTTGCACACGACTCTGAACCGCAGCCCGAGTGCATTCGTTAAACGTACACAGGGATATTTTTAACAAGGCGGGAATGTATCTGTCTGGTATACCCAAAGATAAAGACCTCTTATCTTCTATTTTTGTTGTGGGCTTTTTATATATTTATTCTTTCTTTTTTTTTTCTTTTCTCAGTTGGGACACGAAACCATTTGCGTGACTCGGCCGGTTTACATGTGGAAGCTGTTTTTCACTGTGTTATTTTTAACGAGAAACCTGAATGTGCTCTCCTTTAAACAATATTTTGTAACTTGTTTTTCCTTTTTGGACTTACTGTGTTAATGAATATGTACTGATCCCTGTCCACCCTGTTTACACGACAACGTTTCACGTGACAACACCGAATCCCTTAAAAAAGAAAAGAAAAGAAAAAAGATGTGTTCACGCTGCAGCAGCGGACACACTGATGATGTAGTTAGTCTGCCGGGCCACTGGGGTGCGCTGTTGCTTGATTATGTAAAGAAACCACACCGACGTGTGCGGAGAAGAATACGCTATAAACGTGGAAAAAAATAGAGAGAACCCGACCTCCGTATGGACTGATGACGTATCGGATGCTATCATGGGTGAGTCTCAACCATAAAACTACTGATACGAACGATAAAACTAGAACAATTGACCTCAAGTAATTCCACGACGGGCCGCCATGTTTGTTTACAAGTGGAGGCGCGCATGCGCTGTAAGAGCGTTCTGGCTGTAGGAAGGAATAGCGACCGTGAAAGAATCTTTCCACCTTAGGAGCCGGTATTAAAACTTTATTAAAATACCGGTGTCATGTAAACAGACCCCCCCCCCCCCCAAGTTGTGCAGATACACTCGCATTCGTTGTCGTGTAAACGGGGCCCAATTCGTTCCCTCTACTCGAATCCTTTCACAGCTGGTTGAGGAGAAAATGGATTTATTCAGGGAGTCATTGGCTCCGGCAGGGTTTCGCTTCGTCTCTCGAGTTGAGGTGTGGCTGTGGCCTGTCACGTTGGTTTTGGGTTATATAATTTTTTGTCGTCGTTGTCGGGATGCTTTTTGGACTCGCAGTCATTTCACACTCGCATCACCAGCTCTCAGGTTATCATACCGAATGGCACACAGCATTTTTAAACCTCAGATCATAAGCAGAAGCTCAAGCTTTTTTGGAAAAGCTTTCATGAAACACTTGTGATGCGTTCAAAACGTGCACAAGCAGCATACACAAGTGTGAAAACGCCACATGGCCACCAGCTACAGTTTGAACACTACAGCCTCCTCAGCCAGCCGTCCACTATACTTTGACTCTTCGTGCTTTCGCCGTCGCGGAGTGTGTGTGTTTCGCTGTGAGGGACGTGTGTGTGTGTAAAATGTGTGTCGTGAATTAAACTGACTTGCTACTGTTATTACCATTGTGTCGGTGCTTTTATTTTGATGGGATTCATGAGTACGTTCACCGTGATCTGCTCCTCTCATCTGGGAACTTTATACACTGTTTCCCTTGTAAACGAAACAGTGTTTCGTTTATTCAGTTTTCCCTTTTTTCTCTCTTATCTCTTTTTCATTATTTTCTTCTTCCATTTTTCTCTTTTTTCAATTAAAAAAATAAAAATTTCTTTATATGTTTCCCTTTTTTCCTTCAATCTCTTTTCACTTGTATTCCCCTTCCATTTTTTCTGTTTAAAAAAAAAAAAATAAATTCTAAATATTTCTTTATATTTTTTCCCTTTTCATTTTTTCTCTCTTTTCGCTTTTTCCTTATTTTCTTCTTCCATTTTTCACTTTTTTCATTTTTTTTCTAAATATTTCTTTATGTTTTTCAGTTCATGTCTTTCCCTTATTTTCTCCTTCCATTTTTCAGGTTTTTTTTTACAAAATTTCAAATTTTTCCCCCCCTCGAAACAGTTTTTTTTTTTTTTTTTTCCAATAAACCCCTATTACTACGACAGTTAAAAGTAAAAATATTTTATTTGTTCACACTCAGACGACACATCTTATTTTTCCCCTTTCGGTTCATCGAATACTTTCACTTTCCTGCGAGATGCACGTCAAGCACGGGACAGATCTCACCGCTTTATATTTCATCCGAATGTCAACATTTCTTCCTTTTTATTATTGATCAAAGAACAGCATCTAAAAAAAAGTGTTTTTCAAGTCGCGGGCACCAAAACAATCCTCACAACGTGTCATCCGCTCATCACAGGAAGTCGAGATGCCCCGGGGTTGCCACTTTTCTTTTTTCTCTGTGTATTTTTTCGCTGCTTTTGATTGTTTTTGCCTCTGAAATTATGTTTATTCTCTCTGAGATGAAAAGGAAATTCAGTTTTAGTTGACATTCGCGGGAATATATATTCCCTACGCATTTTCCTCTTGAGGCGTTAAAGAGACGTGAATGATCTTATAGTTACCAGACTTATTTTAACTGTTGTTTTTACTGACTACCGTTGCCTGCAGTGCAATGATGTTTTGAGTTCTTCTTTGTGGATTAGCCGTAAAAAACCAGATGAGACACGAGGAGTTAAATGTCAATTTATTCATAATGAGTGGATTCTTCTTCTATGCTCCTTTTATTCGCTCTTATGTAAGAGACATGGACCTCATCTGTCTTCCTTACTGATAATTTCTAAACATTATAATGCATTTGAAGAAAACATTATATACAATTATTACTACAATATTGTGGAACTAGAGGCATAAAAAAATGGGAACTATGGAATGCATTAAATAGTCGCTCTAAATTTTGTACTTTGTTAAATAACCTTTTACAGTTTGGTGTTTCCCCAGTATAGATCATAATGAGCACCGGGTTAAAACAGTAAAAGTTTCTATTAGAGCCAATATGCACTGTTATAAAGATAAAACATTCATTTTCACATTTCTGCATTGATTAGTCATTTAGAGCATTTTAATGTCAATCCATTCTAGTTGATGGATTGAAGGAATTATTTTTTGCTGTAAATGTTTATTAAAATCATTAAATACAAATTAAGTGTCACACAATGAGTTGAAAACTGTAAAACTGATCATTTCTTTACATCTAACCAATGACCCATTTAGTCGCCGTAGCCTGAGATTTATTGAAGAGGAAAATCCAAAGTATCTTTTAATTATAGTACTGTTAATTGATGTTATTCTGACAAACAACTATTAACATTTTAGCATACATTTACCGTAAGCACATTATTTCAACATTAACACCGCCTCATCAAGATGACTTGAGGCCTTTTGATCCATCCATCCATCCATCCATCCATCCATCCATCATCCATCGTCTTGCCAAGTTTTGTATGATTGTTTTGCACTCCAGAAACAGACGATTCACACAATTTCAAGGTTTGTTGATGATAAAAATGAAATATTATTGATATATTTGAAAAGGTGGCAGAGAGTTGTACGAAAATTGAGGACTGGGATCAAGGAAAAAAAACTGGATTTAGTGTGCAGAAATTAATTTCAAAACTTCTTAATGTGACTGAATCTTTCCGCCAACAGAGGGCGCTGCTGCATTATTTCTCTTAATGCGTCTCCAGAATTTAATCAGGGATCTAATTATGTAATAAGTGGTACAAGATGAAGGTACAAAGGAAAGACAATTCTTTAATTATTTCTGCAGTCAATCAAAGGTTGTGTCTGACACCCCCCCCCCCCCCCACACACACACACACACACACACAAACAAATTATTAATGTTAATACCAGCGTTCACAGGCACTGCACTCATATTACAAGAAGAAGAAACCTAATAAATACTGAAGGTTATGAGTCTCAAACTCTTGTGTAAACTGAGATTAGTTGCAGAAACAATTTATCATGCAGGTGATATTAAGTGAGCGAATATTATCGACTAATACATTGCACTGAGTTCTTGTGGGGAATTTGTCAGGATGATGAAAATGACCATTAGTGTGACTCTTGGGTCGTAACCGCTCCGAGATGTGAAAATGCAGCCGTGAAGAGTGAAATAAAACCTGAAAGAAAACTTTGATAAGGAGGGAAAAAACGAACAGCCGCAGGCTCACTGCCGGCGGTGGAATCACCAAATGAGGCAATATGAAATAATGTGTCTGGAGATCTAAAAGATGGGAAATAAGAAAGAAGGGGAGAAAGAAAAACTACATTATGTGAAATAGAGACGGACAATAGCAAAAGAGGAACTGTGATATTTTAATCTGACATATGAGGTGAAGCTGCCCGCTGTAAAAAGTAAATGTACTGAGGTATTGTGGATATAAAGGACCAAAAAATCAATATATACGTATCTTATATATACTGATCGCTGAGAAATAAAGAATTATTACAACATTTTGTTATGCATTTGAGCGAGTATGTTATATAAAAGAGAGACAGACAGTAGCAAGGCAAGTACTTACTGGTAGTTACAAGAGTAAAACTTTATATTTATTATACGATAAAGTTCCAGTATTGTTATTTTTTTGTCTTTATGCATTTTTTTTCTAAATGTAAATTCAGTGCTCATAGTTTATATTAAGTTAAATAGCGTTTAAATACGAACATTAAATGCTTTTTTTTTGGTATAATGTTCAAGTCAATCATGAAGTTTCTGACAATCAAAAATCATTTGTTGAATGAACACTGCAAAAGTTATTAATGCACGAGTTGCAAGACCACATGCAAAGTGATCGTCACGAACACAAAACTTCAATATAAAGTAAATGACTCCATATTGGCATTAATACCTGCAAGTGTGGAATAAATAGAAACCTCTTCATCGTTTACTCATTGAAAGAAGTTGATTAATCTATATAATATTAAGAAATACTGTACATTTTGCATTAAAAGAAGCAGAAAACATGATTTATGTGCATGCTTACAAAAAATAAATTCTTCAGTGTGTGTGTTCAAGCCCATCTTTCTCATTGCTTTCTATTTGTATACCAGATGCATCAGTCAGGTGCAGTGACTGGGAATCGGGGACGTTTTTGATTCACTGACGAGGTTGAATACAACATTTTTTTTATGCTTTTATCGGAAATACGACCAAGCTTGCCCGATGAGGGACCGATCACAGGATTTGGGTCAAAGGTCAGGAAGAACATGCAGAAATCAGTCCAAAGCCAGACTTGAACCAGAAGTCACTCTGATTGGTCAGGAGGAGTGTCAACCCCTGCAGCACTGTGCCTAACCAAAAGGCAAATAAAGGCATTAAATCACTGAAATGCACGTTTTAGATTGCGGAAGTTTCAGCTGGATAGAGGAAGGAATCGAGGAAAAAAACGTGAAAACTGTGCTCCAAACCAAGACTTTGACCCAAGGACATTGCTTTTGTTGTGGCTGGAGTGCAAACCACAACAACGTGCAGCTGAAACGAGAATTAAAGGACATTTAAAATAACTAATTAACCTGAAATGCATTTTTTGCGGGGGCATCAACCTTTAAGACTGATTGCAGTCTATTTCTCTGCAGAAAGAAGATTTACTCTTGATGCTAATGTCCTTTCTTGTTGCAGAACAGTTGATCCACCTTCAGTTCCCAGGAAAAAGGAGTGTATCACCTCCTTGGGGGGGAGGGTGGGAGAGAGAGAGAGAGGGGGGGGGGGGGGGGGGTGTTCACTTGTTTGCTGGCTCTCCTCCCAGCTCCGGGTTGCATCATGCTTGGGAACTTCGCTCCAATGAGGGACCTGCTTTGTGCTTTGTAGAGAGAGAGAGAGAGAGAGAGAGAGAGAGAGAGACGGTTGGGGAGCAAGGTTGCCACCAACAGGACGGGAATCAAACGGACCCAGAGAGCAAAGCAAAGCACGTCACCTGAAAGAAAGAAAGAAAAGAAAAGAAAGAAGGAAAGCAGGATTTCCCTCCTTGTGGCTCCCGGAAAATAACATTTTTTTTTTAATTCTTCCTCTTACAAAGAGCGTGTGCGGAAGGAAATCCTTACTTTTTTTTTTTTTTTTTTTTTTAATTGAACAAATCAAGACAGGAAGGGAAAAGGGAGGGGGGGTTGCGCACACGGTGCAGTGGCTGCGTCCTTCTCGAGGACGGGACCTCCGGAGCGTCACAATGGAGCGCGTTTCCAGCGCGAGCAGCCGCACAGCTGAGGAGGCGCGCCGCTGCCGCCGCCGTGCGCACGCATGGAGGCTGTAGCTCGCGTTGTTCGCAGTTGTTGTTATTGTTGTTGTTGTTGTTGTTGAATAATACCGCGATGCCCGCCAGGAACAGGTACAACCTGGTGGACGATGTGGCGGACTCCAGGCTGCCGCTGCACAACGAGGAGGCGTATCAGCACGGGATCTGCTTCCAAGCCAAGGTGAGAAAACGCACACACACACTCACACACACTCACACACACACAAAAAACCCCTCTCTTTGTTTTTTGTTTGCGTTGTTGTTGTTATTCCTCGGAGTGGCAGGTGCACTGGACCTCAGCTGGGATCAGTCGTGAAGTTTGAAGGCATGGCGGCTGAGCTGCACACATGTGTTTTTTGTTTTTTGTTTTTTTTTTAGAGCCTCTGCTGCTCCAGAACCTCTCTGGTCCATTTTAAGAAGCTCCGGGCTGTTTTCACGGTTTTTTTTTTTTTTTGGTTTTTTTTGTCAAGCCACTGAATTATTCATTTTTAGTGGAAACAACCTGGCAGTGCTTTGGAGACCTGATTTATTTTTTTTTAGGTGCAGAATTTTATTAGATTATTTTCTAGGAATCATCAAGTAAAGATTTAAAGTAAAAACCATTAGTGTTGATCAGATCAGAAACTCATTTGAATTCAGGCAGATTTCATGTTGAGTGGGAAATTATTGCCATGATCACTTAAAAGTTTTTGTTGTGAGTATATTTGAAGACAATTTCTTAATTTTTTTTTGTTGCAAAAACTGAACAATTACAACTACAGTCTCAACATTAAAGCAAATTTAATGAAAACTTCTGGTGCAAAATACAGTGACCCCTCCCCCCCTTAAAAAAAAAAACCCCAAAAACTTCTCTTATAGCACAATACATGATGCATGTTTTTACAAACGCACTGTGACAGCGCGGCTTTCAGGCCAGAGCAACTTTGCTATCTGTCACAGCAGCATCGCCGATATCGCAGCTCAAGTCTCGGTGTTGTGTAAGAATTCCGTTTAAAAAATTCATGTTTTCGTGCAAATTTTTACAATTTGCTTGTCGGTAATAGATGACAGCCACTCGCGGTCTATTTTTGGCCCCTCGGGCCTTATGTTTGGCTTCCCCTGACTTGGAAGCTTTTAATTTGTGACACATGCCAGTCAAGTCTTCATATATAGTCTGCAGATGGTCGTAACTGAATTTGTTTACATTTTAGTAGATGTACATGCATCTATATTTACACTGATGATAAATTAGATCCTACAATTGTATGTTTTAGTGAAATAGTTGTTTTGTTTTTTAACTTCAAGTTTGTTTGTTTTTTTTATCGGGCTTCTTCTGTCAAAAAGTCAAAATATAGAAAAACTACAGTTAGAAAACGTTTTCCCCACGCACTTATCTGTTTTTCAAAGAGTTCGTTGTGCTAAAATAACAGTTTTAAACCTAGTTTAGTTAAAACGATCAACAAATTCTTACATAGTAAGACTGAAAACAGCAAACGTTCAGCATATTGACGAAGCAGTTGCTGAAAAAAAGATGAATAAGTTCTGTATGCATATTTTTGGTGGTGTATTTAAGTCACTGTTACAAATAGAGAACTTTTTAATGGGCAGATCTGTTCCAAAACGTTGTGTTTAATGCTTTCTCAATATTGACACGTGGTTTCCCAAGAGGCACCTTTTTGTGCTGAAGTGAAACCAAAGCTCAGCAGTAAAAAGAGTGAAAACAAAGGAGTGTAACTGGGTCCAAAGTTCCAACACAAGTGTGTTTCTGGCTTTTATCTTAAAGCTTGTTAAGCTGAGTGCACATCTCTTCATTCCACACTGTCCTGTAATAAATTCATGGCATACAGTTGCCTCTTTTTTTTATAGTGTGGTCGTCCAGTTTTCTTTCATATAATAATTTAAAAAGGAAAATAAAACCTCAAGTAGAGTAAAAATGTAAGTGAGCTACAGCTGCCACATATAGTAACTCAGACACATAGACAGTGATTTTCAAAACAAGGAATTCAATCGCTAAATCCATACCTGAACCTGCATGAGATGGGGATTTACAAAACAAATCCAATTCCAACTAAGTAAACAACAAAATAAAGCCAGTATTTCTAATTGTGTGCCTTCAGAACATTTGCCGTAATCAAAATGAAAAGTAGCATCAAAGGAAGCTGGATCTCAGGAGCATCCTTAATTACACGTCCACGTACATAAATATATGCAAGAGGCAAAGAGCTCATTAATAAGGCATGGGTTTGTCCTGTTTGCTGCACGTTACACACTTTTCTGTCCTAAATACCTGCATCCTGAAGTGAAAATCTGCTCAAGGTGCCGATGCTTCACGCTGTCTTGCTGGCGGGGTGTATTTCTATGCAGCTTACAAAAGTTGAAGTGATTTCTTAAAAAAGATTTCTGCAGTTTATTGAGGTACTTAAGTCGACTCTGGTGCCTGATGTTTGGTTTTGTGTAGTTTAAATAGGCCTCGTGTTAAATGAATGTATAGGAGGGAAGTATGCATCAATAGTTAATGTCACTGGGTTTGTCTTTGTGATTATGCAAATTTAATTGAGTTGCTACTCTGTCATGGGATGATACCTGACTCTGATGCTTTTCGTGTGTGTGTGTGTGTGTGTGTGTGTGTGTGTGTGTGTGTGTGTGTGTGTGTGTGTGTGTGTGTGTGTGTGTGTGTGTGTGTGTGTGTGTGTGTGTGTGTGTGTGTGTGTGTGTGTGTGTGTGTGTGTGTGTGTGTGTGTGTGTGTGTGTGTGTGTGTGTGTGTGTGTATGTGTGTGCATGGCTGGTTACTGCAGTATGTGGGGAGTCTCGATGTGTCCAGGCCCAACAGTCGGATGGAGATCGTAGCAGCCATGAGGAGAATCCGGGTAAGACTAGAAACACGCTCAATCAACTACTTGTCTACTGACCTTACACCAACCTTCACCTCAAATTAAATCTTATCCTGAAAATGTATCAGCTTTGCACACGCAAGCCTCAGTTTCCATCAGTGTTTGTCCCTCGTGTCACTTAAGTCCATGTGCAGAATTGCACTTTGTCTGCATTGCAATTGGCTTTCATTCAGTTCTCGCGGAATACGTATCAATACCACCTTACCCCGAACGAGAACCTTTCCCTGTAAGAGGTTGCACATAAACGTAACAGTTGTTCATAAAATGCACGTGTTTAGAATTTGAGGCCCCCCGCAGTGAAGGTGAAACACATCTGCACACGCCTACATGCATGAATACACTCCTTTCTTGCCGATTCATTTCAAACCTCAGCCGTCACTATTTCTTACCTTAACTCAACCCGATCTCCGAATCGCCGTAATACCCCAACAGCAGTCATGCGCACGTTGTGTTTTCACCGCCACGGTTGAGCTTTCGAGCCTTCCGGGGACATTGCACTTGACTTTTAATTCATATCCTGCAGCTTTATGCGAACCTTAATTATTACTTCACAACCTGAAAGCTAACCGTAGTTAAACATGTCGTGACCTCAGAATGGAATCACTTATGCTTTGAGAACTGCGTTGTTTCAAACTGGTCCGTATAGATGTGTGTTGAATTAGTCTTGGGTACCCACAATGTAGGAAAAAAAACACGTCTTCACACAAAAACACACATGAATGTTCGGGAACCAGGGACAGAATCTTTCTCTAAAATCCTTTTATAAACATCGTGGACAAAGAGTGTGCAGCTGTCGGATGAATTCTTGTCGTGACGCATTCAGTGACACTTCGTGACTTCAGATCTTGCAAAGAAGCGCGGGAGGTGAAGTTTGTTACATTTTGTAGGAGATTGCTCTGATCCGTATAAATATATGTATATATGTGTATATACATATATATTTCAATTTTTTTGTGTGTGTGTGTGTGAGTTCAAGTACGCACTGTGTGTGTTGTATCTGCATATGTGTGTGTGTGTATGTGTGGTTGTAGCCGCCTTTGATTAAACTCAGCCTGTGGCTTATAATTTCCAGGTACTGCTGAGCTAATAGTTTATTAGCATTTGTCAAATCAGCCCTTTTTTTTTTTTTTTTTTTTTAATCGTCACAAGATTTATGTTTCGCTAATGTTCTCCTCGCCTTCTCCACTCCCTGTTGACTTTTTCACACTATCATGTCATATTAATCATAGCTTGTTTTTTTTTTCTTCTTCTTCTTCTTCTTCTTCTTCCTTCCAAACTGCTACATCAGTGATACTGTGGGTATCATGTAAGCAGTTTTTATCTCTTCTCCTTGCCTTCGGGGGCCGGCGGTTTCTTGAAGAAGCTACCACAGAGCTGAATCACACAGCCGGGGCGGTTCTGTAATCTAAGTGTGACTCAGTCGACTCGCTCAGTTCAAACACGACAAGGCTTTTAGCCCTGGCTGAGTAAATATGCGGCAAAGAATTGTGTGATTTCTTTCTTCTTCTGTTTTCTGAGCGACTAAAAAGCTATAGTGTGCTCTGAAAAATGCAAAATATTTCAACTTTTTTTTTTTTTTTTTTTTTTTAAAGCCATTTGGGGAAATCCTTCCATGTTTTTTTTATTTTTTCAGACTTTTAGTTTGTTTTAGGCTGCCGGAGTGTAAAAGATGGGGGTTTGCGTGTGTGTGTGAGAAATTAGAGGAATCCTTCCAGTGAGAAAGAGACTGAACAGATCTTCAAAAGTAGGTGTAAAGAACGGAGACAAAACTGAATTGTCGTCTGTGCGAGTGTGCAGACGTCTGCTATTTTCCTGCAGTTCCCAACACCGGCGAATCAATACGGTTGTTTGTAAAGTAAACATGATCACCGGGGTGATGCGCCACAGGCGGAGGCTTTTCAGCGTGAAACAGGAGCACACGCTGACTTTGATTGCGCCACGGAAAAAAAAGAAAAGAAACAAGACATCAGTCATGTGGAATAAATATCTTAGATTTGCTTGTTTTTACAGTAAAGTCAAGTCTTGATTTCCAAGCTCCTTCACAGCCTTTCTCCCTAATGCTTGTTCGCATATTGTCTACATGCACAAGCCCAAGAAAGCTTTGCCTTAATAATAAATGACTTTGTCTATTAATGGAGCAACTCTAAGCCTATTGTATGGAGGGATTGTGTTTGTGAATGGGCAATGAATAAAGCATAATGCTTCCGGGTTCAATCTCCTGTTGTGAATGTAAACATGGGAGTATGGTGGATAGAAAGGGTCAGTCTATGAAAAAAAACCCCATCTGATTTATTAATTTGTCAGATGTGCTTCAAGTAATCCCTGCTGACAGTGAAGAGATATTGCTATTTATACACCAGAGATATTACACTGACCGGCGGATGACTTATGGCTTAGTCTTTACTGTTTCTTCTCGTCTCTGGAGCTTTTAAAGCCCCAGAAACGTATGGATTTAGCCGGGAAGTGGTCACTGTAGGCACGAGGAGAAAGTGCATAATAATAATAATAAGAAGAAGAAATGAAATGTCAGGTTCAGTCGCTTTAAAGTTATTTATCAGTGCCTCCAGGTGGCCGTGGAGAAGGATCTGTTTGGTTTTGGTCAGAGATAAGGAAAATAGATGAAGGAAGTCCCACCATAGAGTAGACATTAACTGATGTTGGTTCACATGCAGCTTTTCAAGATTTCTGCTGTAATTTATTGTGCTTGTGCTCCTGCACACACAAGCAAAGATGGAGGTTCACGTGCAAAGAGGCAGCAGTGGAAATGCAATGGCAGTATCTCTTAGATTAGAGTAAATCTCACAGAATCTCCCATAAACCTCCAGCATGTTTCCACCAGTGGCGACAAGCTAGAACAAATGGTGTTTGATAAAGTTAGTTTGCTATGCGCCCTTAATTTGGACAAATTCCACTTAAATAGATTGGAATAATAATGCCACAGTTGTTTTTAGACATCTGATATAGATATAAATCCAGCTGAGATGCTAAATAATATATATCGGCACAGAAAAAAGTAGAAAGCGTCTTCCGTTTTTCATTTTATGCAAAAAAAAAAAAAAGTGTATTACTGAAATATCTCTTCATATGAAAATGCTTATCTTTGATTTTGAATATATATTGTGATGAAACTGATATTGCTTTTTTTTGGGGGGGGTGGAAAAGACAAATCAATTGAGCTATCTTGGAGAGTGACGTCAACGTGAAGTCTGTCTCGTAAAAAAAAAAAACCCCCAGTTCATCCGCTGCTTGTGCAGCTTTCAAACACGTACTGCATTCCTGCGACCAGCCGCGGTGCCTGAATGCAAACACTCGGGCGGTTCGTGCCAGGCGTGCACGTTTAGGCCCGTTTTGCCAAGTGCGATGTAATTAGCTTTGTTTGGCCGGAATGTTGACCGGGCCTTCCTGACCCCCCCCACCCCTCGCCTCCTCCTTCCGTCTCTTTTCACACAAGCAGAGGCCTCCCGTTTAATTCAAACCGAGGGACTGCGATGGCGGAGTTGAGCGTGATTAAAGAAGAGTGAGGAATGAAGACTTTGGGAGGAAGTCCCGGGATGGAAGCGAGGGGTGGCTGGCAGAGCCGCAGTCGTTTTCAAACTCCCCCGGCTAATCTCTTTAGTCTCAGTCGATGTGAGAAAAACAGGGGCAAACATGAGACGAGCAGAGTCGGAGGGGGAGAGAGAGAGAGAGAGAGAGAGAGAGAGAGAGAGGGGAGGGGGATCATCTCCTGAATAAACGGCGAGTCTGGCAGGGGAGCTGTGCTCGTTCTGTCCGGCCTTCAGCCGGGTTTACCAACTCTGCAGCACCTGCTGCTCCGCTGCGAGGGAGTGAAAAGACGCAGTTTTGTATCCCGCCGATCCTTTCAGGGTGGGCTTTTTTTTTTTTCTTCACTGTGTGTGTGTGTGTGTGTGCGTGTGTCTGTGTGTGTGTGCGTGCGTGTGCGTGACACTCTCCCATTATGGCTCACTGGACCTACTGTGTTGGTTTTTAAGAAATCTTTTCATTCAGTTTGACCAGTGGCATAGAAAGACCGGTTGGCAAATCTGTGTGTGTGTGTGTGTGTGTGTGTGTGTGTGTGTGTGTGTGTGTGTGTGTGTGTGTGTGTGTGTGTGTGTGTGTGTGTGTGTGTGTGTGTGTGTGTGTGTGTGTGTGTGTGTGTGTGTGTGTGTGTGTGTGTGTGTGTGTGTGTGTGTGCGCGCGCGCGCGAGCCCCCGTGCCTTCGTAGTAGTAAGACCTTTCGCACCCAGTCGACCTCCACCATCGATTAACGAGGCCGCACAACAAAAGGCCGGTGTCGCCGCGTCCGCACGGAGAGATGGGGCGTCTTCCACGCCTCGCCGCCTCACAAAAGGGACGTGCGTATGTCCTGGAATGTACCCGGGACATGTGCCGTCTCCGGGAGGCCGCCGTCTCTCAAGTTGAAGGCTATTCTCCTCCCCGACCCTATGTTTCTATCACTATCCCCACCTCCCCCCCTCCCTCTCTCCCTCCCTCTCTCCCTCCCTCTCTCCCTCCCTCTCTCCCTCCTCTCTCTCCTCCTGCTGTTTTCTTTCCATCCCCTCACTCTAACCAAAATAGACCGTCTCGATTTAGCCCATCTCTGGCTATCTACTCAGTGCTGACAGGAATAGATTTTAGGCTGAGGGCAAGCTATGCATGCTTCCCTTTGAATTTTGATCAGCTCTAATGGGATTTTAAGCTTCCCTCAGATGTCCGTCAGGATCCAGCTTCCTCAGATTTCCACACCTTTCTTTGGTTCTCTCTCTCTCTCTCTCTCTCTCTCTCTCTCTCTCTCTCTCTCTCTCTCTCCCTCCCTGTCTGGAGCATCTCCTGGGCAGAGCATCGTCTGCCACGCCGGCGACAGGGACACATCGCATTTTTTAAATTTAGTTTTTTTTTTTTGGGGGGGGGGGGGGGGGGGGGCAGGGGTAGTTACCGTTTCAGATCCCCGAGCCGCTCTTCGGAGAGCTTACTCGACTGTCATGACTCAGTCAGAAGCAGATGTTTGGCTGTCGAGGGAGATGCGGCGGTGCGACAGTCACTCCCGACCTGTCACGGCAGAAATTTCTACTCAACTCGAGTTTTTTTTTTTGTTTTTTTTTTTGTCTATATCAACTGAGAGTCGACCGCAATGCCCGGAAAAGATATTTGGCATCGGTAGAGAAGATTCTGCAGAATTATCTCATCCCACAGGTGCATGTTCTTTTCCATACATGCAGAGGTTTTTTTGGTTTTTTTTTTAAACCAACAAGTATTTAACAGAAATCCACCAGACACACAATACCAGACTTTTCTGCTCTTTTGTCCATGCTTCAGACTTGACACAGCGTTGGCACTTTATGTAATGATTATATAAAAAAAACAACAACCTGAAAAGAAGTAAATATTGGCTGATAAAAATGGGCTTTGCATCTTGCAGCTTCTCAGAGATTTTGTCAACAATTGGCAGAAAGAACTGCCAAATCTTCAAATGCCACCAGGGCGCCAGCCACCGCGAAAGCACGTGGTCGTGTTTCTTAACCAGCCCGCGCATTCATCCCCCCAACCGTCGGCCATTTGTGCGTCACTGTGGCAGGTGTCCGGATCTATTCGACAGCGTCCAAAAAAACAAAACAATCGCCCTCGACTGGGGGACAAGCGGGATGTCCTGCTTTCAGTTCTTGTCCTTCCTACATTAATAATAAATGGTCGTATTTTGGCAGCTGCCCACGACAAATGTTTATCCGTGCCCGAAGGCTTGCGGAACGCACACACACAAAACAAGCCCAGATGAGCGATAAACACCGCTTATGACTATGCATGAGTGTGAACGGGAGAGCAGTTTAGACCTGCAGGAGAATCCCAGGCTGCACTGAAACCCACGGCGATCAAACAATATGTCCAACCGAACGCGATCCAGAGCCCAACAGGCCGTAAATATTATGATATTTCCATAACAATTACTGCACGTCCTAGATATTCATAGAAGAAAGGAGGGTGCAGCTTAACTCCAGGGGGTGGGTGGGGGGGGGTTGCAGATCTTTGGCACAGTGGGGGCAGTTGTGTGTGTTACGCTGTATTTAGGGAGGCATGACCCACAACGGCGGAGGCCATTGTTTTCACTTTGTGTTCATGCTCGTAGCTTAATGGCAGATGTACAAGAGCATAGATAAGTGACCTATATGTGTAGTGGATTAGACGTGATCGCAGCTTTGAAAGGAAGAAGTTCGCCTTTGTTTATCTAAACCCGGAGAGAACGGCGGTCCCGATTCACTTTGGCTCCAGAATGATTTACAAAATCGTGTCCCGTTTAATATTCAACTTTCAACCAACGGCACTTGGTTTAGGTCTCAATTTACATGACGTTACGTTTACGTTTTAAATAAATACGTCTCCACGAAAACAGCGGAAAAAAACAATGTAGTTTTCATGTTTGGCCACTAGTGGATTTGGTTTTTTTTTGTGTTTTTTTTAGAATGAAACAACACACACATTTTCAAAAAAATTCCACCTTGGAAGTCGTTTTCAAAAAGTTTTCAGTGGCTCCGAGCAGCGCTCTTCTGTGAATCGACCTTAAAAACACAAAGCAAGTTGTCGTGTGACCAAAGCTGTTTTTTTATCTCCTCTTTTACCGTTTCAACAAACATCATTTATTGATCCCTCGAGATGTTTGTTTCGAACGAGTGAGGTAAAACAAGTGAAAGTATATTAAGTATAAGTATATAAAAAAAAACACCATTGCGTCTATGATTTAAAATCCTCGAAGGACAAAGAAACTCCTTTTCTCTATTCCAAAATTATATTTATGCTTGATTGCACAAAGTTTCTGTATTAATGCAGTTGTGATCGTCAAACACACAATCGGATAATTTTGCAGTCATGCGGAGGAAATTAAAAAAAAACAATCACGCACCAAAAGTTATGTAACACTTAGTAATGTTCTGACTTTTTGTCGCTGTGAATTTTCTGCCTCGTCCTTTTACTTTACCGCCGGTGCGTGGGCTGTGGATGTGCTGAGGGGACAGCCGGTCTTCGCTCACATGGATGGACAGACAGGTGGTGAGTGGACACCGGCTCCACTACCGGCATCGTGTCGCACGCACACGCAAACACACGAGTTTCTGTCTTTCATGATGGGCCCCGAGGCAGCGCCGTCAGTCCGGTGTCTCTCTGTCTCTCTCTCTCTCTCTCTCTCTCTCTCTCTCTCTCTCTCGTTCAGCTAACACAAGCTCCCTCCCCCCTGGGAAAACATCACTAAAGCTATAAACTCCGTTGTGCCGCAGAGCCCGGGGGCACATTTTGTTCCTAGACTGTCTCTGACCAATTTTCACTGGGCAGCTTCGGCACGTCCAGCCGGGTCAGTTTCTGTGTTTTTGTCAAACTTTTTATTTTTTTGCACCCAGCCTTTCAATCAATGAGTCTATAGGCAAACTAATTTTATTTTATTTTGTTTTGTTTTGTGTTGTGTTGTGTTGTGTTGTGTTGTGTTGTGCTGTGCTGTGCTGTGCTGTGCTGTGCTGTGCTGTGCTGTGCTGTGCTATGCTATGCTATGCTATGTTATGTTATGTTATGTTATGTTTTTTAATTAAATTAAATGTTATTTTATTTATTTGTTTATTTATTTATTATACAACAAATAGTTGACAAAAATCACATCTGTTTCATTAAAGTTTAAGCTTTCCGTTGCTTTGAGGTGTGAAAAGTCTCTTAGCGCACAACAATATGTGGGGTAATCGTCACATAAATCTGCAACTACAACACAACACATACACACCAAATGAGCAGGTGAATTCAGTAAACAAATGGGTTCTTATTTTTTACAATAAGTGATATGAATTCTCATCCCAATTATTGGAAAAAAGGCGTTTTCACTACTTTAGTTGTGTCAAACCACGTTACAAAAACGATGCGTTTCCACTTGAAATGTCATTTAAATAGGGCTTGAATCAAAGCCGCCCCAGAAGTCTCTATATATATTTTATTTGCATAAAATTGAAAGTTAAGTGCACCATGGATCGATATGATATGAATCTCAATAACGGGAACTTCCTCAACCAATCCTAACTTTTCATATAAGCATAATGATGCCCAAAGTTAAAAGTAATACATGTCTTTGCTGAGTATATTTGAAAATGCCCAGACGTTCAAGCTTCCCACTGCAGTTGTGCGTTCTTCACGGTAAAAGTTTCGGTGAGCACATGACAAGAACATCCTGAACGCCGCCGCCAACCTGCTGCAGCTAATCTCCTGTGCAAACACGACCCAGAGTCAACAAACCAGGAGCGGCAAAAGCCCCAACGCATGTCGACGTGCGTGTATTTCTGGCTCGTGAGCCGCTGTCACGAGAAAGTGTCGGTATTTAAAGCACTCATAGTTCCGGCTCCGGTAGTTATTTAAGGTTTTCAGGAGCCGTGTGTTTATCCGCAAAATGAAAAAAAAAAAAAAAAGTGCAGCGTTAATGAATAAACACTCGACCGGCTACGATTTCAATGGTAATGTCGACATCCAAGGCACGCCAAGGAAATGAAATCAACCAATTAGTGAGTCTCGGGTGTCGCCTGTTTCTAGTCTGCATGCAAATCCGAGTAACTGCAGGCTGTAATTTTATATTTGGAGACTCAATATTAGATTTAAGTTGAAGCCTGCCGGGGAGCTTCTGCCGCCAACCGTTCACCTCGACACGTCCATAGTCCGCCTCCGTCGTTTATAACAGTGTTTTTCAACCTTTTTCGAGCCAAGGCACACTTTTTTCTTTGGAAAAATCTGGAGTCACACCACCACCACCCAAAAATGTTAAAATGTGAAACTCTGTAGCCTATATTAACAATATAAAGTCATTCACATCAATGCTTTGTCAACAGGAATCACATAAATACAGAAAAAAAGTATTTCCCAATTTCTTTTTTTAATTTTGACTCCCTCAGTGTGAAACCTGGACCTGATGGATGAAGAGCTGAGATCCTGGTTCACATTCTTCCTTTTCAAAAACTTCTCCATCACTGTTACTGACACAGTACTTTGATACAAGATGGTAACAGGAGGTGGAGATTAACCAGACTGACGTCTTTCAGTTTCGATTTCACTGGCAAAGTTTTGTGCTGCCATCTTTTGGCGAAGAGTATTTATACATGATTACTCTGCAACACACTGTCGGCTGTGAGAGCAAATGTTTTTTAGGAAAAAAATGTGAAATTGGATAATTTCCCACGGCGCACCTGACTAGATCTCGCGGAAACACCAGTGTGCCGCGGCACAGTGGTTGAAAAACACTGGTCTATAAGACCTGCCCCCCCCCCCTGCAATAATGGAATAAAAACACATTCCGAAATGACTTAAGTCATCAGTATTGAGCCATTGTAACAGTTTCCACTCATCTAATAAGTTATCACATCATTGAAGTAGCATTAAGAAGAAACTTTGAAAACCCAATAATTACAGTTAAGATTGTTTATAATATTAAACAAGGCATTTCTGGAAAATCAACATTCTTTGTTTTTGCAGGTTTTGTGCAGTTTTGTTAACAAAAATTGGTGTAGTGGTTAAATTTACCACATTAGTGGCTAAAATACCCAAGCTATTACATCATTAGATGGTTACCACATTATTGGCCATTGTTACAATAGTTCAAAAGACTTTGCCACTGAAGTATTATTATATTATTTAAATTTAAAATGCTTACACTTCATTGTGTGATTGTCTTTTAGTGTTGAGATTTGTTTTCCAAAACTGCTTTTCCGTTGCGGTTCTCACCAGCAACACTTTGCAAATGGTGCCGTTTGTGCAAATTATGTTGTTTTTAGCCTTTTTTTTATTTCTTGTTTGTGGCCATTAGGGTGTTGATGAATTAGAGTATCATTCTAATTAGGTAACTTCACTTTTTTTTTTTTTTTTTTTTGTAAATTAAACTTTTCCCTCACGCTTGAGTCGGCAGAAAGCGAGTGACGTTATGTGACTCAACTTGATGAAATAGAATTCCTTCCATTGATGTTTGTAACGGTTGTAATTTGTCTCTTCCGCTCTTTCCTTTTCTTTGTTTTTGCCCCCCCCCACCTTGAATTTAGGGCTCAAAAAGAATGTGGTCCAGTTGACCCCACCGACCTGACAAATCCGCCGCGTTTGTCCGACTGCTTTAGTTTCCAGCGTGATGAATGACACTGCTGCGCTCTCACTTTCATTCTCGCCATTATTATCCCCCGAGCTCTGAACCGAACACATTTCGTCAGGCTGATCCTCAAAAGTCGCTTTGGCGACAGTTTTCTCCCGCTGAGGCGCGTCTTCCTCAACTCGTCATCGGAGTTCAGCCAGGGATGAACTTACCGATTATCCCAGTACATATGAAGGAATTGCATATATTTATTTTATTTTATTCTATTTTATTTATTGCTCAGGTCATGCTTTGATTCATGTTTGCACATTAAGCCCCACATTTCACCAGACATGCGTCGTTCTTCACATGACTTAAAAATAAACATGTGTCAGGTTTGTAAGTTGCGTCTTCCTGCCCCGGAGCTTTTCTTTCTTTCTCTCTCTCTCTCTCTCTCTCTCTCTCTCTCTCTCTCTCTCTCTCTCTTTCTCTTTCTCTCTCTCAGCATGAGTAGGCAGATGAACCGGGGCCTATTGTATTATGGTATCGCTTGTTGGATAATGATTGAGGAAAGTGCTGCAGGCTCCCGAGCTGGCAGAGAGGCTGCCCTACTTCTAAATGTGATTTAGAATTGTGTGCATTTGTGTGTGCATTTGTGTGTGTGTGTGTGTGTGTGTGTGCGCACTAGCATTCATCTCACTCCTCTCATCTTCTTCCAGCATGCCACATAGAGAGCCTCAAGGTCTCCTTTTCCCAGTCCTATCGTTCGACTTACCCGCACTCTGATTCTCTTCTTGTAACGCCGTCGCGTCTCTCTTTCATCGTATCTACCTTTGCTCTCTGCCCCCCCCCCCCCCCCCTACACCCACCGCACCCACCGCACCCCCCCACTGTCTCAGGTCTGTGTTGGTTGAAACACGCAGGAAGCAGTCGGAGGTTTTAAAAGCTGTAAGTCGACGTTAAATCGCTGCTGACATCCCCGATGTCAAAACCTCCATTAACCAGTTATCTCCAGTGTACTTTTGAAGCTTCCTGCCGAGCGCTCGGCACCACTTGAGAGTCTTTAATGTTGAAAAAAAAAATATATATATATATCATGTTTCCACGTATGGAATTAGAGCAGCGGAGGCACAGTGTGCTAGTGGCTCGCACTGCCGCGTCACAGTAACATGACATGGCAGATATAAATCCGCGGAAAGAAAATTCGCTCGAATTCCTTCAAATGCATTTGAACGCATCTGTGTGACTCATAGAACTACGAACCAATCAGAGGCCGCCTTTCAAAACGTCATTTGCCACATGGTGCGAGTTGACCAATCACGTTGCTCGTTACTGGGCGTAGCACAAACTGGAAGTCAGTCGTGCGTTGTCTTCTCGAGCTGATAATTTGCTATATTTTGGCAAAATTTTAGGTAAAATTATACGGTGAGAAGTAGTGATGGCCTGTTTTAGAGACTTTGAGCCGCTAATTTTAGTTTTTCGGCCATCTTTTCCGGGAAATGAACGTCCAAATGACTGCTGGACGGCTCGCTGCCTAAAACGAAGTATTATGGTGAATTAAACATTCCATTGCTTGCCATCGGAGCGTGAATCGTTTTTCTTTGCGATTTTCCCTGCGATGATGGACTGTTGAAAATGTCGCTGAAATGCAGAGACGAGATCAAGTAAAGACTGGGAACTTTTTCACATACGTATACGATTACCACATTTTTCCTCACGTTTTGATGTGCTTTTTTTGTATATGTGCTCCCGATTGGGTAAAAATTTGACGGCAAAGATGGAAGATTTAAAAAAACACAAAAAAAAAAAAGGATGCCTAGAATTCAACATAGAATGAACATTATAGCTGGAGTTTTTGTCTCAAATTTCTATCCATACATACATTTAAATATAATAATTCCACGTGTGTGCAGTGGACTTTGATTTACCCCCCCCCGCACAAAATAGAGTAATTAGAGTGTAATTACAACTGACAACTGGTGGCGACCTCCCTTGACCTCACCTCATCCAAAAGGCATCATCTATTCTGAACCTTTGGCTTTTTGTTCCTGATAAAATATTATTAATTGATTTACTGCAATTAGAGCTGAACTTCTACTGGAACAATCGCTGCCTATATGAAAGACACTTCTTATCCGAGATTCTTCTGTCGCGGCCCTTCATGGTACTTTTATGTGCACGCAAAGGCAACATGTCCTGAATGACTGAGATTTTTTTTTCAAAGTGGTTTTAGGGCATCATTTTGTTCAGAATTGGTTCATATTTCAGTTTGGATGGTGAAGTGAGTTCAAAGTGGCCAATAGCAGGTTTTATCTCGTCTCGCCAGATTCGCTCGTTGACATAGCTCCATGTTTCTAAAACAAACTAAACCCATACGCTCATCCAGTGCGTACGTCTCTCCGTGGTGGATTCGGTGCAGATTTGATCCAGAAACATGTCGCTGCCCTTCGCCTTCATCTGTTTGGCGGCGCAACGATCATCGCTCTGCGAAGTGACGGATAAACGGTTTTCAATCTTGTTTGATTCACTTATGTTTTTTTTGGTTTGTTAATTTTGTGATCTGCAGTGAACGTTTGCCGCTTCATTGTTATCTCCCATCAACTCATCAGGGCAGAGGAACTGAATGAATCATGAGGGAGGAGACGGGCCCATCAGCCGTCTCATCATATGCACTAGAGGCATTTGCATATTTTTGGAACTTCCTGAGCTTTTTTTCATGTTTTCCTTTGAATAGTTCCATCCCTGCTGGATTTCAGTTTAATCTTTGCCTTCTGACGAGATCTGGTTTCTCACTTTTTACTGTGTTTGCGGGTGTTTTGATGAGCCCCGAGCCTCTTTGCTGTTTATCTCATGTTGAAATCACCTTTTTCTTCAGGTACATCAGACAAGTGCAGCAAGTTGTCAGACTCATCCTGGTTTCATTATCCCGGCGGTGATCGTCCCAGCAGTTCAGGCCTCTACATTTCAAAAGTTTTACTCGGCTGTCTTCTGTTTAAAAACAAGCCAAACATCAAGTTACAAGGTTATGTGGTTTTTATACATCAATTCTGTCCAGGAAAAAAACAAAACATATTCATACTTGCCTGTTTTTCCTCCTTCCTCATTCCGCCAGAAAGCCGGTGCTCTGTTAAAAAGACAACCCGTGTTATTCACTGCCTGTCTGTGGTCATAATGTATAGGCTCATCAGTGTATATGTGCATATTTTTCTCAATACCACTGAATGTTGCAGCTTTGGAATTCTGCTGTGTTTCCTCAAGAAACACTACAGGATGAATGAATTTTCCACTCAATAACTTTTAATTTAAAACAGCTATTGACAGACATTGTCTGAAAATAGTTGAAAACCTAAAAGTGTGTCTAAAAGTCTGGACAGGTCACCGTCTCGGGAAATCAGTTCCAACATTGAGAATTTTTTCAAATTCAACATTTCATTTGAACTCAATTAACAAGATCAATGCAGATGAACCCTGTGCAAGACTCAAACACATCATATGGTTTTTAAGTTATCCAGTTGTTTTTTTTTATGGATGAAGTTCAACTTTCAATATTATTCTATTTACAAAAAATGTAAAATGGGTTTTTTGACATTCTGTGATAATCTGGTATTTATATTTAAATATGTCTTTTTAAATCTTGCTTTAGTTTTCTGTGTTATCTTGTTCTAATTAATTTTCTATTTGAACTAAAACATTGAATTCCTTATTCTTTTTAGTCGCAATTAAATTTGTTTTAAGTGTTTTTTTTTTTTTAAATTGATTATTAAATGTCATCATAGTTCTCAAAGGGGGGGGGGTCTTTTTCCATATTAGCAGAGGAGACGAGTGACAAGCCTGGACTTGAACCAGGGTTGTTTTCAGTGCGAGTGATAACAACACGCCTCATTTAAACGACATAAACAGCGATTCACGGGAGCGGAAGGTAAACTTCTGCTTGCCGGAGGAAAACATTGGAGACGTCACAGCTCAACCTGTGGCACTGCCCCTCTGCTGCAGCTCCTCTTGGGGAAATCAGGCTCCTGCAGTGTGGGCGGAGCCTGATCTCATTTCATCATTTCAAACGCAACCGTCACGCCTCAATAGCTCTCAGCCTGTGTAGAAATCGTGATAAAACTGTAAAACTATTAGAAGTGTGATTTAAAAAAAAAAAAAAAGTGCCATAAACACACAAATGCACAAAATAAAGAGAGTTTTGCTCCACAATTGGGGGATACCGTCATATCTGGCAACGCTAGTCAGCGCATGAGGCTCCACTTTCAAATGAGAATGAGGGGGGGAAAAAAAGAGTACGACTTTTTAACATTTTGTCGGAGCTGCTTCCTCCGGCGCTTCTCCGTGACGTCGGTCACACGTCAATGGCGAAGCCTTCGCATGCGGAACAATCTCAGAATTGGCACCACATACGAACGAGGGCCTGGGTCTGGTGTGGGAAAAAAAAAAATCTGACAAACCAGACGGGATACGAGTCACTTGTCAGTGAAAAAAAAAAATCAGAATTGCAGTGTGAACAAGGCCCAAGCCTTCCGCCCCGGATGGGGCTCTCTGCCGCTCGTCACCACAGAGAGTGTTCGATTCCGAATGAGTGTATTTGATGGCTTCGAATCTGCTTGCGGTGTTTTAACTAATGGAGGGTCCCACGGTCCTCCGGGGGGGGGGACACAGAAGTCCAGGTCCGATCTCTTGCCTCTGTGGTTGTTTCACTGCAGGGCTGGTCGCGCGTGTCGTTTGATGTGTGGAAGGAAGCGGTGGGGAAAGGGCAGGAACGCAGCAGCAGGAGTTGACCGTCATCAGTCGGCGCCGTGCGGCGGCGGCACACTTTTGCCCGACCTTCTGTCTGTCAGACAAATCGGTGCCGGTGTGTCGCGAGGCTGCATGACGACCTGTCTCACTCCTGCCAGACATACAGATTTAAGCCACTCCTTGTTTGAGCTTTGTGAGATCCCTCTCTCACAGACACACACACACACACACACACACACACACACACACACACACACACACACACACACACACACACACACTTACTTAAAGCCTCTTTTCAAGGGGCTTTTTTTTTTGTTTTTTGTCGGGGCACGTTTGCATGCAAGTCGCACAGATGGCGCCCCTGATTCACTCCCCTCGCCCCCCCCCCCCCCCCCCCCACCCCCGAAAAAAACAGGGTGAGCATGTGGCTAAAGCGTTGACCTCCAACCTGCCACTGTTTTATTAATGGTTCATCACCTACTTTATCATCGCTGCCTTTGTCTGCCGCGGCGCCCGCCTTTTGTTTTCCCAGAGGCGGAAGAGAAGTGACGATTCTCACTCGACTGGCGGCTCAATGACAAGTCAAAGTACAAAACAACACGGCCAAATTATTAATTTAGATGCATTTTTTATAATTTCAAGGTGAAAAACAGGCAGTTTGATTGCATTGAACTTTTTCTGCTTTGCTTTTTGCCACTTTGCCACTGTTGTTGCATCCTGCAGGAAATGATGCAAAAGAACAAGTGAAAATAGAGAAGACATTATTAAATAACCTTTCAACTGTTTTTAACTGAATTTATACAGCAGTTACAACAGAAGTCAAGCCACTCCCAAGTTAGGTCAGTGGATTCTGCATAAATTATATATGTGTATTAAATGTGTCATTTTGTGTGTTCATTACTAGTTGACAAACTGTGTGAATAATTGCAATTCATTAAATTCGGATTGGTATTTATTTTTTATATAATTTCGCACAACTCGTGAAACTAAACTGTGCAAACAAAGGAATGGTTCCATAGCTTTGCCTGATGCAAGTCAATTCCCTTGTTTGGATTGTTTATTCTCTATAATTACATTCTTATTCTTTATTAAACAATTTTTATATCATTAAGATGACAAAATAAGGCATTGTAAGTCTGACTTCCAATCCTTTTTTTGGTTGAATTTCACACTAAACAGCCCATTTGAAGTTGTTTTCTTTAAAGAGGCTGTAATTCAAATAAATATAAGACATTATTGTATGACTGTCAAGCCACTTAAATGTTGACTTGACTCCTGTGTAACTTTCAATAACAAGCTTGTCGCCGCTCGTTAAACTGGCCGGGGGTCAGAGTTTAGTCCTGTAAACCTTGAAATGACTGTTTGTACAGTTTAGGGGTGATCAGCATTGTTTGCAGTCGGTGCTTGAGGGGATTTTGAAGCCCGTGATCTGACAGCGTCGGTCCCAGTAATCCTATTAGACTGCTGCTTTGCTTGACGACTGCGTCGGTCAGAGGCATCGGCCGCTGCGTCGACCTCCTCCTGCAGAACGCTGCGCTGCCGCCGCCACGATATTCCCATCCTTCAGTCCACCAGTGCATTTCTTTCTTCTTTCTTTTTTTTTTGTGTGTGTGTTTTTTTTTGGGTACAGAGCAGTCTCTACCTCAAAGGACCTTTTCTTTATCCTAATGTCTGCCGGTGGCTAAATCAGTCGGTAATGATGTCCTGACAGCCTCTCTGGCCCGAGCCAGTGAAGCACTCCAGAAATGAAATGCAACAGTTTTTAAAGCCGCGGCAGCGGCGGCGTGCGTCACTGCCGCAGACCGTCGCTGGCAGGTCCAATTATCCGCCACATCGGGACGGCCACTCCTGCGACGATCATTCTCATGGCAAATTAGTCTTCCAGTCACAATTAGGTTTTAACGATTTACAATTTCTAATGTATGGATCACTTTAACTGGGGGTCTGGGAATGAATGTTGAAGGCGCTGCCTTTCGTCTGTTTTGTTGTGTGTCTGCTGCCAGACGTGAAGGAATGAATGGTTTATTTTGGTTACACTGACAGTGCAAAAATGGAATTTTGTGCATTCCCTTTATAGTTCATTAAAGTTCTCACACACTTTTTTTCCCACTTTTTCTGTAGGTGAAATGGGTCTCGGCTGATACCAAGGCTTATTTTTGCCTTTCACTTAAAAATCCATAAAGTTATCCGGGATGCAAGAGAAAAAAAAAAACTGGGAAAGAAATCAAACATAACAGAAGTATAATATATAATATAATAACAAAGAAGAGAAAAACTAAAACTTCCTCTTAAGTTACTTGTCCTAATCATTTTTGATTGGTACCATTTATTATTTTACATTTCAATGGTTTTAAGTTGAAACCTCTTGATTTTAAGTGACATTAAATTAAAGCTTTCAATAATCGAGCTACTGTGGGTTAAGAGATCCAGTCTGTTGACGAGTGAGTCGGGATCACCGATTCTACAACAACAACAACAACCGGTTCCCAGTGTTTCAATTCCCTGGAATCTTTTTTGCCCAACTTGCAAAACGATATCGATTCCAGTCTGCGCAAATGACGTCGAGTAGCTTACACAAGCTACGCAAAGCCATTGACCAGTGCAGCCAAAATGGCCGCCAAGCGGCACTAACGCGCAAAGCGTTTGGTTCCGTTCCAGCAGAAAGGACGACAACAGGGCAACTTGCAATAGTTGGAAAGGGAATATTTCATCAAAGGTAGGAAATGCAGCCAATTTTTCAGAAACATTTGCACACTGGGCATGCCATAACTTTGAATTCAATGATCTCAAACCGCCTCAGCAGCAGCGTTAGCGCGTCTTCTGCTATTAATGCAGCCCGAGTCTCTTTCAGTTTCTCACGTCACGTCATGTTATGCTCCCTTATGCAGCCAAATAGATATTCAGATATCCCTCCTCCCGAATGCAACACCTCCATTTCTTCATTTCCTCAGTTCTTCCAGGTGCCTGGACACGCCTGATTAATTCCTTTTTAACAACATGTTGAAGCTCATCTGAGCTTTCCGGCCTCAAACTCCGGTGCGATGCGGATCCGGCGATACCACTTTGGGCGCGGGCGTTCTGCCGGCAACCTCGCCGCCTCCCGCACACCTCCTGCCCTGCTTGTCATTGAGCGCCAGCGTTTGGCATGCTCAGGTTGTTCTTTTGTGTTTCCTCCGCCGTCCCATGTGACCGAGCCTGAGTAGCTGCCGTCAGGCTGGCTGTCCTTTCTCTCGGCGTGTCAGAGGCTCGCTCAAGCGTGGGTCCATTCCCACTCGAAGGGCGCCAACGCTGGAGGAGAAGCACGCACACACACACACACACACACACACACACACACACACACACACACTTCAAGTCGCTGTCGGCTCCTCTTCAAAGGTTCCACCCAGCCGACACTGCTTGCTTTCGATTCGGGGCAAGGTTTTCCACCCTGACCTTGCCACTTCAATTCCAGGCGAGAGAACGTTACGACGATCAATCACGGCGAGCTTGTGATGCCCGTCTGCGCCCTCCCGACTTCACGGGCCCCGATTCTTTCTGCGCCTCGGCGTCGGACGTATTAAAAACCAAACCGTGATTGATCAATTCCGCCCGTCTGCCGCTATAAACAGACTTGCAGGAGTAAGTAATGGAAGTCATTTGTCTGGGGAAAAGTCTCAGCTGCAGCCCTCGCATGGAGCCCATGTGGCGCCGGTGCCGGCTTGTCACACAAATATAGACGTAAACATCCAGATTGTCTTTATAAGACACAGGTTTGGTCGTTAACGGCCCCGGGTTGTTTTCGCAGTGGGTTTCCAGTCATGTGTGAAACCTCGGTGCCATGGAGAAGTCCCCATTAGGCAGAACGTTGAGCGGGTTGTTTCCTGTTAGTGCCCGCCGTCCCTCAGGAGACGACTGCTGCTGCTCACCGGCCCTGGAGCTCAATCCATGATAATAAGAGCACAGGGGAGAGGGTGGGGGGGGGGGGAGTCGGCATCAGGCCACACACACATTCTCCTCTTTTCTTCTTTCTTGCTCCTTATCTCGCTCAGAGATGATTTTCACATACTCCTTTGCCAGCGTGCAGAAATCCCTCTCTGGTTCTGATCTAGGCCAAGGTCGCCCTGAGTGGCTGCTGTCGAGGTAATTGCTCCCTCATACGCTCGCCTGCTGACTAATGATGAGACGTGCCAGGTTGCTCTGGAGGAATCTAACCGCCCCCCCCCCCCTCCTCCCTGTCCGATCATGATATTGAGATATCCGTCTTAAAGTGCCACCTGAGCAGACGAGGGGCAAAAACACTTCCCTAAGGGAAATGTTAAGATGCAGGCCTATCCCTTAAAAAAAATAAAAATAAATTTGTCTTTCGACTATATATCACAGATTTATCGTCAATGTCATATCAACGGTTGCAGTATACAGATGATGCTTCCCTGCACCATGCATCCATGCTCTGCATGCCAATATATTGTCAGATGGAGTTCTACTGGCACAGCTACCGTATTTGACGTTTAGTGTTTTTTTTTGGGGGGGGGGTTCAACATCACATCATACTTTGTGGCAGCAGGCTGGGATCTGAAATATACAAGCACAAAAAATAAATAAAAAGCAAAACAGTCAAAAAACAAAGATGTACAACTGTTCAGTCGCTGTTGAGAACTGCAGACCCGCATTTCATTAAAAAGAAGTAAATGTTATTTGGACATTAACAACAAAGCAGAAAGACATCAGATGCTTGTACCAATGTATTATAAGTTCATATACTTAAGTGTTTGTCATGATTGCAGTTCAACAAAAAAACCCAAAACATTATTGAAAGTTCCATTCGTTTAATTCGTATCGTGTCCTATAACTTCAAGTTGTATGAAATCAAACTACTTACCGTATTTTCTGGACTAGAAGTCGCACCAAAAATCACGTCTGTCAGAAAATACGTCATGAAGAGTGGAATTTGTGTGCTGATCCTCAAGCAGCAGCTCCTGTTCGAGAATTTCTTTTACTCCACAATTAGCCTCCTTTGTTTTCTCCAGCTTTACAAAGTTTCTGAGAAACTCCAAACTTTCTTTGTGTCTCTCTGTTCAATTTTCTATTTTGTCTATTTTGACATGTTTTGTTTAATTACTGCGTCATGCTTTAAAGTGTCAGTCAAACACAACAGTAATACAGGTTTTTTCTGTGGTCCTGTAGAAGCATTTTGTTGCCATACGGGGACAACTGGTGGCCACAGATTGTATGTACTATTATATTTTGATATAAATTGCTTTTTAACTTAAGTCACATGACCAACTGAGCAACTAAAAAAACGTTGACTTATTATTTATAAAATACTGTAATTGTTTTCAGGGCTGCAATATGGGAGGTATTGTTGCTTTCTGAGCAATCTGCAACATATCTTCCGAAAGTACTGTATTATTCTGTTTAAAGCACCTGCCCATTTAAACACATGAAAAACAATAAATGTCCAGGCAAAAAAAAAAAGGAGGTGTGGTCAAAGTAGCCAGGCTTTCAAAGAGAGTGTACATGATGCATACAGTACAACTGCTTTTCTTTATTTACGCTCTAATGTTTGTGCTCATAAGCATTTTGGCAAACTTGGTGGCTCATCGTAACAAAAAAAAAAACAAGAAGTTTGAGGAAGAATATAAAGTTTGTACTGACTAATTTACTGAATCTTGTAGAAATGAATCGCCGGTACCAGGCAAAACACACTGCATCATGTAACAAATGAATTAATTGAATTAAATTTGAATTAAACTGAATTAATAGTTTCCACAGTAAAACTTCATGAAATATTCTGTTTCACGTTAGACCGACAAGTGAGTGAACAACTGGACGCAAAGAAGCGATCAACACAAAGGGACTTAAATGATCAACTTTCATTCAGATTCCTTCCCCACATGTCGATTTCCTGGAAATCTTTCCTCTTGGCTCTCAGGCAGCTGTTGTGTTTCTCAGTTCTGATCCCAACAGTCGTCTCTTTGTGTAACCAATTTGGTGGGGGGGGGGGGGGAGAAAGGGGAAAAAAAAGCAGCGAAAGTCCTTGGTACTCCCCAAATCCTGGGAATTATAATGAAGGCGTTGCTAGGTTTCCATCTATAGAGCCTATTGTGGCCTCCTGTATGGATTCGGCGGTACAACAGGGAGTATCAATGACCCACAATGCACCCCGCATTCCTCTGCTTTTCAGGATTGTCGGAGGGGGGCTGGGAGGTTGCCCTCAAAATTCCCAATCTATGATTTATTTTGCTCAACGTAAGTCGAGCTCGTTTACTCGTTCTAAAAATATACATTAAAAGCAGAGTGGGGGGGGCGTTTGTCCTTTTCCCCAACTCTTTTTTTTATTTTTTTTCTTTGAAGCACAAAGCGATTAACATTTACTGAATCGGCCTCTATGGTAGTCGTTTTTTGTTTTTTGTTTTTTTGGCAGGTGCAGTTTGGAGGCTGGGGTTTTATTTACAGTATCTAAAGAAGGGCTGCACAATATGTAGCACATATATTCAGTTGGTGACCTTTTTAATGAAGTCGCAGTGGCAGAGTGGAGCAATTAGAGAGCTGGATGGTGGAAAACTTGGCAAACAGCAGCTCGGATTTCTTTACTGAAACTTTTTTCCATTTCTTTATGTTCCACCTTCTTTATAGATCGTCTTATAGCTGATCGTCCTTCAATGCTCTGCAAATTCAAAATGACAGAAGTCTATTTTTATAAAGCTGTTTGCCTGATAATGTTATGGAAAAATACTGATATTAAAATCTTTTGCTGAAACAGGCGGAACAAGCTGCACCATTGACTCTTGGCTCATAGGAGCTGCATTCAGAATCTGCTGTGTCTGTGTGAGCTGGACTGGCTCCGCCCACACACGCCCATCTATGGGAAGAGGAGGAAGAACTTCCTCTCGTGGTGCCATGTGCCAGAGCAGAGCTGCCTAATTGTGGGAGGAGTCAAAGGGGGAGGAGCCTACCTTGATTGGGATTGGCTAAAGCTCCCCGGCGACACTATATAGGGTTTGATTTCTGATTGGCTGGTTGGAGCAACACACTTTTTAAAAGTTGAAACAAGCCAGGGAGAGAGAGGACACACTTTCTTCTCTTCTGGGGCGTCGCTCCAGGTATGGAGACGATTAGTACTGCTGGAAAACCTTTAGAAAAGGAATTTTACATAATCCGACAACTTATAGATCAAAATATACAGGTAAATACCATCGAGGACCACTAGATGTCACTTTATGACAACAAAATTTAGCTACAGCAACACAGAAAAGAAAAATCTTTGACATTTCATTGACAGCAGATATATATGCAGCCAAAATCAGAAACTAAGTGGAACATTAAAAAAACTAAAATAATAAATCAACAAACTACATCAAATCAGATGTACAGAAAACAAAAAAACAAAACATGGCCCAGGCACAGCTGGTGGATATCCAGGGCGAGATAAGGAACACTATTAACACACTGTCATGACAAAGACATGAGTCATCTACTTAAGTGATTCTGTTACTCTAAAATCATATTACTGGCTCAATACTCAACATTGTGGGATTATTGCATGTTGACAGGAAACCTTCGCTGCATGACTGAGCTGTTTGTTGACATGCAACACAAAGAGCTAATTAAATTAAATCAACCTAATTGTATACAAATGCGTGCATGTGCATTAATGCCGTCTTCATTTTCATCTTGTTTTACAATATCTAATAACCAACTGCAAATGATTATTGGGTCTGAATTGAGTTAGTGGGCTTTCTTATTGCATCCTGAATTTTTTTTTAAATGCCTCGTGGGCCGTGAAAACGGAAGGTGGCACACGACCGAACTAAACCTTTGGATTATTGCAAGAGAAAACTGTTTTCTTTGGTCTTTTTAAGCCCAGCGTAAAGATATTCATACTAATATTAATTATTTAATGTTTGATAAACTGGTTGGAGGCGTTGATTCAACATCAAATGACTCAAAATAAACATTTTCTCAGTGAAACTGATGCTCTTTGATGGAAAAGTACAAGTTTCTTCAGAAAAAAAACCCCAAACAAACATAAAAAAGACTTTAACCACACGACAAACATTTTTACATGTTGCCACTAAGACTAACACAGTTCTCAGTTTCGTTAATAACCGCTTGAGTGCAAACAGGCGTAGATCTTGAGATGCGGTTTCCGCAATCAAATAATGATCATGCAGTTTGATTATTCATGCCACAACGAGAAAGTGCTCCAAAACTGTCACACCAAATTCTTTTGTCTTTGCCGTGCTTCAATGTTACTAATGAAAAGTGAATGGCCCCCTCGTGTCTCCCCCGGTTTAGTCGTCACTGTTTAAAGCAACTGAGTCAAAATTTATGATGCTGAGATCCGGTCTCCTCCTCTCACTCCTCATTTTGTGCGCACAGCAACAGCCGTCACTGTTCTGTCTGCCGCCTTCATAATAGATTGCAGAGAGAATTTGTTCCCGCTGTGTGGGAAGACTGATGAGTCCGACGGCGTAAATGCGACACGTCCCAACCGGCGTACCTCGGTATTCCCGCTCCGCAGCGGTCGCTTTTAGGACTTTTTATACAAATCTTCTCCATATTCGGCGTATGTGTGTTATTCCTGGACGTGGTCGTGTAATTCTGAACAGTTTGAAAATTTGTAAAAAAACAAAACAAAACATCTTTTTCCTCACCTGACATGTCGAGGCTGAGGGGAAGCTTTGAATTGTTTGTTCCAGGAAAGAAAAGAGGAGAAAAAAAAACGAACAACACAATCGCATTAAAGCGTGAATATTTAAAAGCACTTTTACACTGTCGGGATGAAAATTTCATAGTTTGGGTGAAGATGCGAAAACTCATTTTGCTTCATCGGGGCGATGACATGAGCTGTGAATTATTCAAACTGTTGTGAAGATGGTTAATTTGTTTTTTGTGCGTGAAACGACAGTGTCGGCATGATATTGGCTGAAAAACGTGATAATTGTTGGGTGTTGCGAGAAACGAACTTGTCAGATTTCATCTTATTGGTCAAATATGTGGCTATAAATGCATAGAGCAGAAAAACTTAACATTTTTGAAGTTCAGTTACTATTTTGTGGCTGTTGAAGTCGTGTTTATGACGATAATATTTGCGATAAACTGTGTCTTGCTCATCCTTCTCGAATCTTATAGCAGTTTGTTTTCTTGTTAATAACTTTTATTTGTGGACAACTTTTTAAAAAAAATGAAGTACTTAGCAGCATTTTGTCACATAAGTCACAATAATTTGAGAAATAGTTTTAATAATGTGCAAAGAAACCAAAAAACACTTAAATGTCATGCTCCTACTCGCCACCAGTCGGCGCTACAGCACTGTCAAAACTCGTCAGATGGTTTTAAAACTGTGCTGCAGTTAAACGTTATTTAACTAAATCATCACAGTTTGACAGAATCTAGAAAATCTAGAAAATAAACACAAAGTGACATGTAGGCTAAGTCTGGAAAACAAAATATTTGTTTGATAACTTGCACTGGACTGCAAACAACACTCTGGCGAGTTTGACATTGTTTTATATTCTTAATGATTTGAAAATGCTATTTATCACAACAAGGACCTCGTAAAATCTGCGTAAACGTAACTTAGGCCCTGTGTAAAAACTTTTTCAAGTGAAAACTGAAAACTATTGTTGTGCTTTAAGGGTCCTTTTACATTTTACAATGGCGCTCAGAGCCACTGAAAACACAACTTTTTGAAAACTCTCCGACTCCATGAAGAAGTGGGAGGGGTTAATGCAGCTTTTCAGAAATTCTGCTAATTACGTAGTTTTTTGACCATTTCTGTTTTAATGGACATTGTTTTTCAAAACTTTGCCGTGTACATGCGATACTTTTCTGAAACGAAAAATGCAAAAACGATACGTTTTACCAAGGAATACGTCTTATCAATGGTGTGTTTTGAAGTAGAATGAGAAACCTGCTTTTCTCTGTTCATTAAAATTTTTTTTTTTTTTTTTTTTTTAAAGACAATATTGTGCTCAATTTCCACAAAAGACCCGAAGCAATCCTGAACCTTTAGGCTTCTTTACCTAACTTGAAATATTTATTTCTGATGGATTGTTACAAATATTTATTGTTACTGAAATGAAATTCTCTATAATTGAACACTTGTGTGCAGCAATAAATTAAAAATTGTAAATCTAAAATATCTATAATCTAAAATATAGATATTTATATCAATAATAACCATATAATAATTATTATTATTATTATTATAATAATAATAATAATAATATATTTTAAAAAAAGAAGAATTTTGACCACTTTTGACTTTTTATTTCTTTTTAAATTTTTAATCCAGTTTGAGAATCAAATCAAACTTTTAATTTGTAAAGCCAAAACATCAGTCTCGGTCTTGTTTGTACTTTTGTTTCTAGGTAAAACAGAAACCAACACATTTGACTACAATCACACACTTTTTCTGTTCCCTCCCTCTCAGATTAATGTCGCCTTCCAAGCCTTTCCTTAAGATCCTTGTTCTGCTCAGTCGCCTCACGCGTGTCACTTTAGTAACTCCCTACAAAATTCCACATTCTTCACATCGGTGTCTGGGTTTTCTACATTTCACAAGTACCATGCAATAGAATTAAATTGCATTTTGCTTTCACACTTTCCTTTCATCTCACCACTACGTTTTGCTTCACTTTCATTTTTTTACCCTCCGATCCTCCTCTTTAAAGCAGCTTCTCTTCACCCGTCTCTGTGGTTTATTTCCCTCCTTTCAGTCCCACTCCAAACCTTTTTTCCTCTATTTAATCAGCTCTCTCAGGACACGGTTCTGTATAATTAGAAGCTGAAAACTTTAATCACCATGGATCCAGGGCAGGGGAGAGCACAGAAACACACAGGCGGGAGGTGATCGGGAAAGGAAAGTGCGACGCTGAAGTGACTTCATTGGGTCGTTTGCTCAGTCAGATCTGTGACGATGACGAGCATCTTGTCGAGAAGATATTGCAAAGATATGTACTCGGCCATCACTTTTACCGCCTTTGACCCCCCCCCATTTTTATTTTTTTTTGTAGATTTTTGCGTTTTCCTCTATACCCAGCAGGTATGAAGTAATTTGGGTTTTTAATCATATACACTTTTGATAAAATTGTTATTTGTACAATTTGGGGAAATCCACCATTTGGTCCTATTTTTCATTCATATTTAAAAGTCTGTCTTTTCGAATTTCAGAGCATCAATGCACAGATATATAACATAACATAACATAACATAGCATAGCATAGCATAACATAACATAACATAACATAGCATAGCATAGCATAGCATAGCATAACATAACATAATATTGCGCTAACAGGAAGTTCACAGCTCTGCTTGCAAAATACCTTCCTCCACATCAAATATATGTATAAGACTGCTATTTTGAACTTTTTGTTTGTTTAAGTCTATTTTGCCAAAACAAAGGTTTAATTCTTAGTGTCAGTTTTAGACGGTGAACGGTAAAGTGATTGTAAAGAAATCCAAGCTGATCGAGGAGAAATGTGTTAAAAACACAACGTGTTCTGCATCGGTGCTAAACATTTGAGATATTTTTCTTTTGCGATGCGTTTATTGCGCTTGTTGATATCGCAACGACCAGATATTTGTGTTGTACTGTGCCGCCCTGATCTGTGCTTAGTTGACTTGATTTGTTTTTCCATCATCCCGCTCCTAATTGCTCCATGGCGGCTTCATTAAAAGGTCACATGTCCCAGGTGGCTTGTTCACCTTTGCATTTTATGTCCTCTTGTATCCGCTCACTCCCCTCTGCGTTCGCTTGTGCCATTTGGCTGTAGAGCATTTGGTTTCAGCTGTTTGTTGTTACTTTTGGCAGTCTGTGGCAAAGGACTGCACCTTTTACTGCTTTCTGAGGAGATCCACTGCAGAGCTGCCAGATCTGATGAGAGAAACAAGCAACCATGGGTTTGAAAACTTGCCCCACACAAGCAATTTACGCGGGAAGTAAAAAAAAAAAAAAAAAAATACAACAAATGAAAGAAAAAAAGAAAAATAGGCATTCAGGCCTGCAAAAAAACCTAATTCTGCTGTAATTAACAGTTTATTTGGAAAGAAACTTCACCACTGTGATCCAATACAAACTGGGTCACATGACACGGGTCCGTTTTTGTTCCTCAGCATATCAACAACATGAACTTTACAGAAATATTTGTTATTCAGCATGGCTCTCTGTCTGTGTATTGTCTTTAAAGCACGTGTGATAGAATCGTTCTCGCCGATCGTAACGACAAAGTCAGCAGGTGAGGCAGGCAGTACTCTGCCTCACCTCAAGGGGGCGTATATGAACTGACATGTGCTTTCTTGCTGCATTGCTAAAATAATGTATTTTTTTTCTTATCATTTTGGTAGGCAATCTTTACGAAAATTGATTAAAGCACCAGAATTTAAAGTTTGAAAAATAGCAGAATTTTTTTTCGAAGGTCAAAATTAAGTTTTTGCTGCGCACATCTCTATACTTTAATTTGTTTACAGTAAATATGAATTGCTTTGACAGCATTCGCACGTTCTTTCTGTGTGCACACTTCAAGAATGTGTGATCTTCATTGGTGTCTCTTCTGAACGTGTGTGTGTGTGTGTGTGTGTTGTTTATTGTGTACCCATTCCCATTTATCTTTCAGGCTAATCTCAAGCTATTGTCTGCATCTGATATAAATTTTTTTGGCATTATAAGTACGTCACGTATGGTTTCAATGTAGAAACACCTGCCGTTTCAAGTGTTAAATGCACTCCCAACAGTGTGGCCGAGTTTATGTTGTAATACAAATTTACTAGTGAAAATGTCTCGCGGTCCGTTGAGGCCAGAAGTCGTACGCGTGCATCCGGCGACCCGGCGTTTGACCCCGGCGGGGTGGGGGGTGGGGGTGGTGGGGGGGGGGGCGCCTCTCCTGGCCGCCGAACCCGCTCCGTGTTAAAAACAGACGCTGATCGGGTTCGACGGGCCAGAAAGGCCGAGCTCCTCGGCGGAGCGCTCGACCGGCTGACGAGGTGGAAACGCGTTAGTCACTCAGTGCACACGCAGCTGTTTCCCTCCACCCGGCGAGCAGGAGTCACGGCGATCCCGAGTCCCGGGCCTTTTCACTTAGATCACTTAGGCGCTGCTGTTTAATTCAGTGCAGTCGGTGTCCTCGGGCTTCCGTGGGCCGCAGCCTGTAACCACGCCGTCGTTTACCCTCAACGCATGTCGTTATTGTTTGATTTTCCGGCTCTGGGAGCTCCCAAGCTATTTGCACTGCTCATCTATTTGCTTTACGTCACGATTTAATACATATACACTGCAAAAAGTTAAGATATAATTTCTTAAATTAAGTGAAAAAATACTTGTTTTTGACTAATAAGTCATTTTTGCTTAAAACAAAATTCTCCGCCAAGATTATTCTAGTTTTACGATTATTATTACTTTATTTTCTGATTCGCTAGAATGGTCTTGGCGTTGAGTATTCAAAACTAGTTATAAGTACTGTTTGGCTTAAAACAAGCATTTTTCTCATTTTAAGATGACTGACCATCAACCAGAGGACCTGAACTCACATTTCATAAGCTAAATCTTCTTATTTTAAGATTTGAAAATAATAACACATGAAAATAATACTTGTTTTGAGTCCAAAAATACTATTTTCAAGACGCTGGGTCATATGGGGCTAGAATTATTTTCTTATTTTTGAAAATCTTGTCAAGTAAAATTTTCTTGTTCTGTTGGCAGATAATTTTGCTTATTTTAAGTATAAATTTTCTTGTTTTAGTATATTTTTTTTCAGAGGAATTTAATTATTAATGTCAAAAAGCAATGGATCGCCCTTGTGAAAACCTGTGGCTTTGTTACGACCAATTTATAAAAAAAAAAAATAATAGCAGCGCATGTATTGAATTACCTAATGCCAATTGGAAAAGTCAATACAATCAGAGAGAAGTGTCTATATGATGTGACTCGAATCGGATTTATGTTTTAAGTCAAAGTGACACAGCGTCACAGAGCACTGTCCGCTTCCACGCTCGAACAGAAAACAAATAAATAAATAAATAAACCAACCCCAAAAACCTGTGATCTTGTCTTCATTGACCTCATTTCCACTTGTTTTGATGTCGTCATGATATTTGCAATCAAACCTACTGGTGCACCCGAGTTCATGACGTCCACGACTCACGTCACAGTCGGGAACAGATATTAAGCGTATGATCGCTGGAATACACTGATACACACACACACACACACACACACACACACACTCAGGCAGGGTTGCCAAACATAAAGCCTGAGGGCCAATAAGCAAGACAAGATCGTAAATCAGGAAATACAAATTCGTTTATGAGACATGAAACACGGTGGAAATAAATACAGACATAATCGGATCGCAGGGTTCAAACCGTTTAAGTTTTATGATATTTATGGCTCCGCAATGTTAAATTGTTCACCGTGTCACTCGACCGTCTTCTGAATTTTGCGTATTTTCATCGTCTCGCAGTATGAATTCAAAGCCAAGAACATCAAGAAGAAGAAGGTGAGCATCGTGGTGTCGGTGGACGGCGTCAAAGTCATGCTGAGGAGGAAACAGAAGGTAAATTGACGCTGTTTCTGAACTTTCACCCCTTCAAATATCGGCGATCAACCGCATCATCTGTGCCCGATTGTCTCAAACAGAGGAAAGAATGGACGTGGGACGAGAGCAAGATGCTGATCATGCACGATCCAATATACAGGTGAGTGGTGCTCGACGCGTCTTCACGACGCGTTTCGGCTTCCCGGCGCTTGGGATTTTCACCCGACGCGTTCGCGTGTGAATCTCCGGCTCTTAGTGGAAATCAGAGTCGCGCCTCGCCGCTTTCAAGATCCGGCTAATGTGCTTTTTTTTTCCATACGTGCCGAATGCATCTGCATCGATAATGAATAATCCAGAGCTCGTCGCTGCCGGAGCATATGTCCTCTTTAAAAAGTATGTCATCTGTTTCGCTCTGAGATTTTTATTTATTTATTTATTTATTTTTGAATCTGTGATGTTTGAGGCTCTTGCGTCGTCGGAAGGTCAGGAGGTCAAACTGCTGCAGGGGTTCACGGTGGAACGGATAGAAAGGCTTCAGGACACACAGTCTGTTGCATCTATGTACAGATAAGAGCCGATACTGACCTCTAATGTCAGTACTGGTCATCGGAGGTTTATCAAAACCGGACGGGTGTATTGAGATAACGGAACAATAGAAACACAAGAGTATTAATGCATTTGTGCTTTGGTGACTTTGTTGTTTTTCATTTTTCCCTTCGGGTTTTTTTTGTGCTTCGGCCACAAACTATGAAATATCAATCGAATAAGCTCCTTTAACCAGTGAGTTGCACAATTTCTGTGATGTAACCACTTTTAGTCACACATTTATTTCACATATTAAAAGCTGACCTTGCATAATCGATATGTGTAATGCACAGAAATAACACAAAAAGAACCTATACTTCCATAATATTATGTATGGATTTACATATAATATAATATAATATAATATAATATAATATAGAGGTGCATCTCATTGAATTAAAATATCATTGAAAACTTATTTCACTGATTCAATAACAAAATGAAAACTTGACAGATCACATACACAGCATATTAACTCGATGTATTTCAGGCTTTTATTCTTAAAAAAAAAATCAATGATTATTATTAAAAAAAACTATTTTGTATTCTGATTGCACTGAGATGCATCTGTATATCCAGGACATTTTGGATTATATGAATATTAAATTTTCAAAAGATGTCGACTTTATGTGTTTGGGTGAAAAACCTGATTCATGATGTTAAAAAATAAATAAATTGAATCTAGAAAACGTGACTGTTTTCCAGAATCTTCTACGTATCCCACGACTCGCAGGACTTGAAGATCTTCAGCTACATCGCCAGAGACGGCTCCAGTAATTCCTTCAGATGCAACGTCTTCAAATCAAAGAAGAAGGTAAAGTAAAGTTCAGTCTGCAGCTCCGAGTGCAAGAGTTGATTCACTTTCATAGGAAAACTGGAAAACCAGCGGTTTAACCCGGCCGATCGTATCCGCCTCAGATTTGATTGTTTATCTCCTCGTTCGCCTCCTGATTCCCGCCCGCTCAGTTGACCAATCTGCGGGTTTTGAAGTTTGATCTCGCGTCTAATTTCCCGCGGCTTAGTCGATATTCGCCGGCCGAGTCGGCAGCGAATACAGACTCTTTACCTTTTCTTCCGCTGAATCTCATCCGACGCGTCTCCTCGAGACGCTGCAGTGTCCTGGCTCCGAGCTCCGGTGTTCATCTGTCAGCTGTAATGAGAACCGAACGACAGAAACGATATTATTTGTCTCCGAGCCGGAGGGAGGAACGTGTGCGTGCGTCTGCCAGGAGTGGAAAAACATGCATTTTGTCTGATATTTTAGTTTTTGTTTGGGGGTTTTTTTTGAGCGAGGACAGACTTTATTGACTTTTGTGGCGTCATTGCAGGTATGGAGATGATTAGCACTGTTGGAATACCATCGGAAAGTGAACTTTTTTTAATTAAAAAAAACATTTTTAAATACAGTACAGTCATTCCGATGTGCTTTTACAGAGAAAATAGAAAAGCCCAACATATCCACATGAGTAAGCAGGTTTGTTTGCGACTATGGAAAGTATTATATATATATATATATATATATATATATATACATATATATATTAAAAAAAAATTATATATCTTTTTATATTTTTTTTTATACAATAATCACAGTGATCCAAATATTTTCCAACTGTCATGAGATTAAACCAGCCTGAGCAACAACAAAACAAAAAGCACAACAACAATGATAACAAAAGCAAAAACAAAATGACACAACAAAAAAACATGATTTTGTTCATTGAAAGAACAATAGCATAAAATTAATTTCTTATCAAAGAAATTACAAAGAGCAGCTTCGTGCAGGTTTGTTTCTCATTTATAGATGAGATCAATACGGTTGTAGCGATGGTTTGCACTGGCGCCTCACAATGAGAAGGTCATGGGTTCAAATCCGGGTTTTTTTTTTTAAGCTTACTTGAATCAGGAACTCACAGTGACAGTAACCCCCCCCCCCCTCCCCAGACACAGGCCATGCGCATCGTGCGGACGGTCGGCCAGGCCTTCGAGGTTTGCCACAAGCTCAGCCTGCAGCACGCCGAGCAGGACGCCGACGGTCAGGCGGACGGCGAGAGCGACAAGTCGACGGGGGAGCCCAGCAGCAGCAGCAGTGAGCGCCCGCCAGACACACTCGTCCCATTTCCCGCCCGCCGTAAACTTTGGTTTGATTTTTACGCCCATTTAGGGTCAGGGGCTGAAATGTAGTCTGATTTAATGAGAAGCATGGAGATGATTTGAGAGGATTTTTTTTTTCTTATTCATTTTTTCTATTTCTTTTCTATTTTTTCTTCTATTCTAAAAAAGAAGAATGTTTTATTCTAAAAGAAAGAGGGAAAAAAGGCGATTACATCTCTACTGTCAGTCGAATGCAGAAACTTAAGCAATTTCTATAAATCGAATTGTTATGGTGATACGGAACGATTCAGATGATTTAATATGAATGTCACATTGAAATTATGCTGCTTTTCATATATATATATATATATATATATATATATATCTCATGTTCTACAACTGCAGATTTTAAATACCCACATTTTGCAGCTATAATGCACACAATCTCGTTTCATGTAAATTGTTTGAATCGAAAATGAACCAAAAAAAAAATGGTTTTGAAATTTGAATTAAGTGATTTTTAGTGGCAAGATTTCCTATAGAAAGGTAGAAATAAAGGAAGGTGTTAATTCTTTAAATGAACTTTTACAAAGTAGTTACTGAAAGATGAAAAGTGTGAAAAGCAGGAAGTCATTCTTCATCCCTATTTTCCTCAAGTGTTGTATTTGGAGGCGACAGGGATTCTTCCATTGGACACGGCGAGCAGTAATAACTGTAATTTGCTCACGAGATGAGAAGCTTTCCGACACCAGTAACTGTTCATTATGTAAATTAACCGGCCGGCGCTCAAAATAGAAATAACGCAGCGTTGAGTTATTGGGATGAAGACGTGTGTTTGATACTCGTTCGTTACTTCATAGAGTTTTCAGAGCGGCGTGACATTGTGTCGTCTGCGTTTCGCCATCCAGGCCGCAAGTCGACGGGCGCCGAGCGAGAGGAAGAGGAGGAGGAGGAGGAGGATGAGAGCAAACCGGGAGGAAGACGAGGAGGAGGAGGAGGAGGAGGAGATCCTCCGGCCGGGGCGTCGCTGTGCGAGAAGGCCGTCAGCGAGATCCTGCAGAGCCTGGCGGAGCTCAACGTCGTCAAACCGGGACAGACCATCGTGGTGAGACACACCCCCCCCCCCCCCCATGAGGTCAAACGACAACAAAAAAAACAAAACTGGAAATATTAGATACCAGGCGTCTGCAGCCCCGCATTACAACAAGCGTACTTGTTTCTGCGTCTGTTTTCTGTTCTGCTTCGCGCAAACGCATGTAAATGTTTTCAGTTAGATAGATAGATAGATAGATAGATAACTTTATTAATCCCCGAAGGGAAATTGTTTTGTTGCAGCATTCTGGTTTATAAAATACAATGGAATAGAATATAAAAAGTAGGGAATAAAAATATACAAATATACAAATATAAAAATATCTGGGTAGGACATAACTTAAGAAATGAGCGTGAGTAATTATAATGAGGCTCTGACGGAGGTAGACGAGTTAAAAATTTAATTAATTATTATTATTAAATATTATAATTATTTAATATAGTAGCTCAAAGTACCTCCTTTACATAGTCCAGCAGCCTCCACGGCTCCTCGGTCAACCTGTGACTCGACTCAATCACTGTGACGTTGCTTCAGTCGGCCTCAAATTGCAAAAGGTGAGAGGATTTCTCTTAGAGAGCTGCTGCATTGCAAGACTTTTTGACCTCCGTCAGGAGAAATTCTGTCCTTTGACACGGTTTAAAACCACCAAAGTGTTAATTAATGCAGCGATTACTTTCCGTTCGAGCTTCACTGGAGTGGATGTATGAACTTCCCGGAGAACATCGGTCTGGATTAAAACAATGTTTCAGGCGGGGATGAGGACTTAAAAGGAAGTCCTCAAAGTTACGTCGCGTGAATGTCGACTGAAGGACTTACAAACGCAGCTTCCTGCATCTGAATCGCTCTCGTCTTTATTCTGCCTTCGACTTCACCTCTTTCTTGAAGTCGAGGTAGAAAAAAAACAAATAAAACAACTCATTTTGTAGTTCAGATCTGACGTTAGATTCCTCTCGTGCCTTCACATGTCGTGTCGTGTTTCTGTTACATTTGCCAGTAGTGCACTGCTTTCTGTTTCTTTTTAAATCGCGGTGCTAAAAGATTGAGAAAGAGAAGGACTGGAGCAGAGAACCTGAATGTACCGGGGGGGGGGGACACGACACCTAATCCTGAAAAAGCCGGCCTGGTTCCCTTTGATTTGTGTGAAACGGCACCGTAATCCAGGAGGAGTTCACCCACATCTGCTCCGTGAAGATAAGCAAGGAGGGAGTAAGAGCGCGGAGAAGCGGGAATAATAGCCGATTTGGACGACGGCTGTTCTGTTCTGCTCTGTTCTGTTCTGCTCTGTTCTGTTCTGTTCTGTTCTGTTCTGTTCTGTTCTGTTCTGTTCTGTTCTGTTCTGTTCTGCTCTGTTCTGCTCTGTTGAGACGGTTCACAATTTCAAACTTGTTGTGAAATCAGGCCCAAGTCTCCCTCTCGAGCCTGTGTGAGATTTTTCTTGCGTCACGTTACTCCGGAGTCCTTCTGCATTTCTTTTAACTTGTGAAATCGTTCCAAACTTTTAAGTTGGCGACACGCTTCGAGAGCGCCCCCGGATGAGTTTTAGGGGCTCAAGTTTTTTTTTTTTTTTTTTGGCTGATGCGAGGAGGTGATCATTGGAGAAGAAGCCGCAGTGGTTTTGCTTTTATTTTGAAGGTCGGCGTGGAGGTCGGAGGCTTTTCTCCAGGTAAACGCGAGAGGCGACCCAGAGAAAACATGCAAACTGCTGCATTCAAACACGATTCAACATTAATCAGCAAACAAGACACTCTCAATTCTGATGATGTGAAAGAGAATCTGCATTTTTTTAATCATTTTCTTTACTATTTAAATGATATTAACCTTGGATTTTCTTCCAGGAGACTCGCTTTTCGTGCTGGAATGAGAGCAGCTCAGACGTTTATGCATGTCAGCCACTTCACTTCGGCTCTATTGCATAGTTGTCTATCTCCAATCTGAATTTTTGTGGATTACGCTCAATAGGAGTGAGTAATCGTCAACCTGAAAGACTAAATTGTCCAAGTCTGCAAAATAAAAAAACAGACGGACAAATTAAAATCCCTTTTTTAGACTCTATTTACTTGAATATTTCACATTTTATATATATATATATATATATATATATATTTGGGGGGATCCACAGAGTCACAGTTAAGAGACTGACGTTGAAGATGGAATTTACAGTGTGTTACACTGCCGCCCAGTGGTTGGATGTGATAATTACAGTCTACCTTTAAAGTAAAACGAAGTACAATTGTGATACAACATGTTGTATTGCTGGTATCATTCACACTTCCTCTGGTTATGAACCTCAGACACACAAACGTCACATTTTTCTCTGTATAAAATCCAGGCCAAACTTTTTAAAATGAAATTTGCATGTGTTTTTTTTCTTCTCCTTTTTTAAAATGGGGTGTAATTTTATGTTTCATCAACATCGTGAGAGGAAGAAAAAAAGATTTTTAAAAAGGAAAATGATGAAGTACATGGGTATGGTTTTGAATAAAGTTAAAAGACTCGTGCTTCAAGTGGCACGTTTTTAGAAAAATAAATGTGTTAATCCTCGAGGGATTAATTTCTCTTTAGAGAACTGAAGTTTTACAAAATCTGGCAGTTCAGCTTTTTAATCAAACATCTTATTTTCTACATCTTTATAAAGGGCATAATGTCAATAAGTGAAATAAGTTGTTTTTTTTGTTTTTTTCATTACAATATCTGGCAGTTGACGGCGCGTTTCTTGGTTGAGCTGTAAAAACACTGGTGAATCTTGTTTTGCAAAAATTACTGTGAAAAAGTCAGAATTTTCTATATGTCATAAATGGTTAAGGATTTTTTTTTTTAAATAACAATATACATACCAGATCTCCTCAGCAGCCAGAGGAAAGGATTGAAAGTGTATAATATGTGTATAATGTAATATTTACAACACATGCATGAATAATATATAATAACACATCACTTACTTGTTGCATTCAATAACTATGATATGTATGCATGTCCAATATAAACGTGATATAGAAAATACAAATATTTTAACTCATTTCCATGGATAATAAAAAAAATTAATAATCTTTTTCTGTCTGGCAGGACTTTGATCGGAGGTCCGTCTTCACCGTGACGTCCCAGGGCGTCACTCCCGGCAGCCCCTGCTCTCCATCGCTCACGCCGCTGGCGTCGCAGCACTACCTGCAGCTTCTCCAGCAGCAGCTGCAGCAGCAGCAGCAGCACACACAGGTGGCTGTGGCACAGGTGGGAACACACACTTACACACACGAAGATCAATAATCAATATTGCACAATATGTTGCTGTTGAGCCTTGTCACAATATTAGTATTTTTTGTTTTCGTCCCACATTTCGAGAACGAAAATAGCTGGAAGAATCATTAAGTGTCCCCAGGAGCTTTGTGTTGTTGTCCCCCCCCCCCCCCCACTGTTGGTCTTTTATGCGTTTCCCCACTAGGGGGCAGCAGTGACATATTAATGGGGAGTCGATGAAGTGAAAGCTAAAGACAAGGAGTACTCAGCTTATTGATGATAACGCAATAAAATCTCTTATTTTGAAAATTAATGGCTGATTTTGCAGCTGTTTCTCGTTCTCAATCATAATGTGGCTTATAATTCGACTTTTTTTTACACTTATATCATCATTGTCATATATCCGGCTCATATTTCACTCCTCCGGCCGTGTTCCTGACCAGAAATGTTCTCGTTCCGGTAAACGCGCCTCCCGTCGCCCCTCCAGGTTCAGCTGCTGAAGGATCAGATGGCGGCGGAGACGGCCGCCCGCATGGAGGCGCAGGCCCGCGTCCACCAGCTGCTGCTGCAGAACAGAGACCTGCTGCAGCACCTGGCCCTGCTCGTGCAGCAGCTGAAGGAGCTGGAGGCGCAGTCGCCCAACGCGACGCAGCCGGGGCAGCCGCAGCTCACCAACGGACACGGTGAGTGACCGAAGTGACGGTGTGAATCCGTCAGACCATGCCGGGGGTCAGGTCAGGTGAGTCTGCCCATCAGCAGCACGAACGCCACAGGGCTGGGCGATTTGGCCTTTAAAGAAAAATGTGAGTTTCGAGTCGATTTAAAATAAATAAATAAAAATAAAAATGTTCTCGATGCGCTTAAGTGCAACTTTATTTGCTGTGATTTGTCCTCAGAGCTAAAATGCATCTGAACAATTCCCAAAATTAAAAGCAATTGCGGCTCTGTCATTCAACAAATTCAAGCTTTAACACAGGTTTAAGTGCATCAGCAACTACAGAAGCCCACAAGGAACACAAGAATGGAATGCGTAAAATGCCGAAAAACTGTAGGGGAGGGGGGGGTGGGGAAACTTGGAATTTGCGAAATAAAAATCGTTTTAAGCTACAAATTCGATAAATCAGTTAAATTGAGCTTTTTTTTTTGTTTGTTTGTTTTTATCCAACCCTGGTCTGACGAGATGCAGTGTAAAACCTCTCTAAATGACAATAATGTGGTTTTCTGATGTTTGAATGATTTGATCATAGCATCAAAGGAAACGCCCACATGTCAGGATTTAGTGTACCTTCTTAAATAGTTTTCAAAATGAGCTAAAAAGAAACCATGACCAGCAACAAAAGCAAAGGGAACTTTAAAGGGGCACTATGTAATATTCAAGTCATTCCTCTGTCGTGCATCAGGTGGCAGCATCGAGTCACTTCCTATGACATCATACGCCAGTGTTTTTACATTTAAATTGGTGTTTCTGCGTCGTTATTTCAGTTTTTCTTGACAGACCACTGATTATAACTGATACAACATGTTTACGTTCTTCTGTGGATACAAATGCTTCCAAAGATCAAATAAACAAAGGTGGAATGAACTACAAAAAAACCACATCTCTCTGCAGATGTTTTGAATAATAGACTTAATTTTTCTTTATGGGCTTTTATTTGGGAGCAAATTTGTACATTTTAACATTTTTCTTATATGTGTCATGTGGTTTCTGTGGATGTTTTGTCTGAAACTTTAGTGTTTTTCCCATCTGGGCCAGGATTTTTAATCCCAATGAGGCTTTTCTGGTCAAATAAAGGTTGTTTCAGTCATCATTTTTGATCACTTATTAATCTTTCTAATCTGACATGTGAGCGAAAGCATTTAGAAATCCTCATTCATAAAAAGTTTTTTTTTTCTTTTCTTGCCATGCTTTTTTCCTGATCCGTCTTCCGTGTTCACCCCCTGCATCCCAGCGGCCCCTCAGTCTCCGTGCAGCTCCGCCCCGACGCCGGCGAAGGCGCTCTCCCTGAATCTGAAGAATCACTACAGCCAGACTCTGGATCAGCTCATCACCTCCACGCCGGCCTGGCCGCTCCAGGCCTCCTCCGGCTCCCCGCCGCAGGTGGACTGCGCCGAGTCCTACCTCAACCTGCTCAACCTGGAGAACAGCGGGCGGCCGGCAGCCTCGGCCGGCGAGCTGGATCCCTTCGTCAGGGCCAACGGCGGCACGGAGGCCGCGGCGGGATCCCAGATCGTCCCGTTCTCGTCCAGGAACTCTGCCAACGTGGAGGAAAAGTAAGAGAACCGTCCTCACACGGGGTTTAGTCTGGCGTGGACTAATGCAACCTGCAGGACTGCACGACTTCCTGTGGCTTTTCAGATCATTTATACGTTGATAACAGTGACGTGGGCAGCAGGTCAGCAGTGTGTTGCATAAGCAGACCACCAATGTCGACACCATCGCCAGTTATACGTTGTGGCGTTTGGCGTGGGAGATTCACAAATTGGAATGAGCCTCGATGCCAACTGCAACCAGCCAGAGGCTTTTATTTTGACGCACCAAACAGAAACGCCATGGCAGGACGACGTGACACGCAAAAAAAACCCTCTTCACTCCTGGTCGCCAACTTCCAAATATTGAGCTTAAACTAAACAAGCTAAAACTACACGAACCAACAACAGAAAACAGGATATAACCCCAAATAAAGACATTTCAAGCCGCGCCAACACAACTCCCATCACGCATTGCAGCGATCAGCTCCGTGACGCTACAATAGGTTTCGGCTGGCAAAATCAAGATTAAATTTAAAAAAAAAAAAAAAACTTAAACGATGATTCAGTAGCGGTCTCCAGACTGTCCCGACAAGATATGTATCTCGTGACATGGCAGCGCTTCCGTCGTTTATGTTGGAAACACGGAGGAAGTGAAAACCACTCTGGCGGTGGAGCTGTCCGCGGTGCTGAAACCACTTTTGCGGCGCAAATTGACATGAAGGTAGCAACACTGTTCTGACGTTTCCCTTGACTGAAGGTCTGGTCGCTCAGGAGTTAGTCTCCCATCTTTTAAAAGTTGTAAAAACATCATCCTGCCTGTAAATTCTGCCAACTAGCTGGAGAGCGCAGCAGCGCACTGTGAACGTACGTATAGCATTTAGCGTAGCGTGGTCATGTCCAAAGGCAGCGTGTGGGGTGTGGCCTTCAGGAGGGGGTCTGTTAATGAAAGTATAAATATTAAAATGTATTTAAAATTACAAAAAAAATCCATTCAATTCAATTCGTAGCAAAACACCATCGTTATGTGTTTTCAGAAAGCAGCAATCAGTCACCGTGTTGAAAAATATCGTCCCCGAGGAACAAAACCTGTTCTTCCGACCGCTGCACACTTCCGTCGTGGTCTTTTTTTCTTTTTTTCTTTTTTGTAGTTGCTTTTTTTCGGGTTGTGCTGTGTCGCGTTGGCCCTTCTGAGCCACCGTACTGAAACCAGGATTTCCAGTCTTTTGTCGCCCTGTATATAAACTAATATAGATGATGGAGCTCATTTTGTCCCTATAGCAACCAGCGATGTCAACAAACGGCCAAACCACGGACTTCTTTTGACCATTTTAAATGCAATCGCTTGCAAACTGTGCGATTTGATGTTTGAGCCAATATTGCTGTGACGTTTGCCAAATTGTTAGAAATCAAATATTTTTTTGCTGCTTATTCAAAAGTAAATATTGTTACATATGGCATTGTCATAATATTCATTTATTGAGGAAGCATGCGATACAGCAATCTCCATGAATTATCGCAGTACATTGTTGTTATTACATTATTATTATCGCATTATTGGCTTTATTGCATTTAAAATGAACAAGGTGATTACATTACTGGCCGTTATTGCATTATCGGTTCCTACTGGCCTGCAGCCATTCATCCCTCATATATTTGGCACTTGCTATTCTCACAATGTCTCCTGCCTCCGAAAAATTAAAGAAATCCAGGTTTCTGCTCATACGCAAGTTTCTTTTTCAAGATTTAGTGTAATTAAGAGCAATTCTCAACATCCCGGTGTTCTAAGACCATATTCACACTGCGTAGGTTCCATCTTTATTGTCTAAATCATTCATTTATCCCCCCAAACATGCTCAGATCTCACACACTCTTTTAACCGAGGCCACACAGCCGCGTCCACATCATGTAGCTTTTAGTGTTATTAGTGCAGAAAAGCTCGACTCAGCAAAAAAAAAGAAAAAAAAAGAAAAGCTTCTCCAGTTAATGAAAGTGTGACTGTAATCAGGGGATTACAGAACGCAGGGAAGGGAGAGAGAGAGAGAGAGAGAAAAGAAGAGTTAGAAAAACAATGAGGGAATCAGGTTTAAGGCTGAGAGAAAAGAGAGTGAGATTCCAGAGAAGCTGATTGAGTGTTTCTATTTCGTGGAATAACTCAGTTTGATAAGCCATTTAGAGCATGTCGAGAGTGTAAAGACTGCCACTGGAGTCTTTCTTTTCTTTGGAATGAATCGTGATAGACGCGTTTTGCTTTTCAGAGGCTTCTCTTGCTCTTTTTGCACCTTTTTCTGTTAATATGTGAATTATCTGGCATTTATCTCAGCGACACGCAGCACATGCAAGGAACTACAGCATGTAATCGTACTTTAATGACCCTTTAATATCAAAATATTTTTTTTTAAATGCATAATTACATTCTTTCTTTTCATTTTCTTATTTTTAACTTGAAAAAAACATGTCACCACATCTTCCTTTGCTCGTCTTATTTACAACATATATGCATCAAATCAAAACAACTGCGTCATCAAATCCTCATCGGTTATACTTTTCCAGTATTTTGTCTAAAGTCACTCATTTATGAACGAGTAAGAACAACCGAGCCAAAGCAGCTTAATATTTGTGATTCCATTTGCTTTTTAGTTTTTTGTTTGAATGAACACTATTTTGGCGAATCTAAATGTAAAGGACACAACTGGAAAGTTTAAAGTGACTCTTATCACACATTCTCCATGATTGTATACTGTATGTAATAATACACTTAATTTGAAAAGCTTGTACAATCAGGTTGTTTTATCCCTTTGAACTATTTACTTGTGAAATCCAGCTTTATGATGCATTTTTCACAAAAAAAGGACAAATAATCTCTATTGAGCTTGTTTATATGAGCAGTTTATTGCATTATTGAGCCAAACGCATCATCTAATTGCACTGATAATGAGATGATGAACCGATGAGGAAAATACAGTTTTAAGATGCACTGCAGACATGTTTTTTGTATTAATATTCAATCATAACATTGGACATCATTTTAGTTTGCGGGGGGGGGGGGGTGGGACTGGAATAAATAAGGGTTAAAATAAAGGGTTAAATCTATTACAAGCTGCACTAAAGATACAGAAGCTTTTAAGAAAGTCTTTTAGTCTTTTTCTGCCTGTTGTGCTTCTTCTGCCTCTCTGGCTGTAAAGCCCCGGAGTGGAGCACAAGTGTGTTTGGTGTGGAAGTCCTGTTTATGCACGCGCGTGTGTGTGTACGTGCGTATGTGTGTGTGTGTGTGTGTGTGTGTGTGTGCAGCTTACCCAGCCCCACATCCTGCGGTTTCCAGCAGCGCAGCCTCTCAGCCAATCCCACCTCACATCCCTCCACAACCTGAAACTCTACCCTGCTGCTGCTGCTGCATATGTCACAGATTCTTTTTTTCTTTTTTCTTCTTCTTCTTCTTCTTCTTCTTCTTCTTCTTCTTCTTCTTTTTCTGACGCGAGCGAGAGGGAGGACAAAAGAAAAACCTCAAATCTCTTCCAGAGAGGGAGGCTTCCTGTTACTGTACATTTACATTTCTGCCAGGTTTAAACCCCTCGCCTCCTTTTTTTTTTTTTTTTTTCCCCACTCTTTATTTCAAGTTACGTAACAAGTTGCTCCTTCCCTACGTCCCTTTCACGCTTTCTATTTTCTCTCACAGGAGCTTAAAGGAAGAACTGCATACATTATAACACCAAAGAGACTTTTCTCTCCCCTCCCCCACCTGTTTATTTGCCTCCTGCGCTGACTGACGTCATGCAAATTCATAAGATTGTATCATCCTTCAAGTGGCTTCTAATGAAAAGTTTGATAAAAAAAAAACAAACAAAAAAAGCAGGAATAATTTCCTCTGCAAAGAGACATTGTTCGCTTCGCCCAAGAATAGTTCGGTTCCGTGACTCAGTCTTTTAATCTCGCTGCTGCGTAGGAAAAGAATAGTTGGGTGGGGGGGAGGGGGGGGTGGAAACTTCATCTCGTTTGTGTTATTCTGTTTCTGTCTGCCAAACTACTTTGCATTACCTTCGGCGCATGCTGTCGGTAGCCCCCCCCCCCCACCCCCTTCCCCCTTCCTCCCCCCCCCCGCCGCCCTTCAGCACTGCACATTTTATTGCTTCCATTTGCTTTTGTTTTCTGCCGTTCCCCAGCGGATCAATGTTTACGGCCTGAGTGGCCCGACTTTTTATGTTCCGCGAGCGATCAGACTGATACTCCGCCTCGCCCACCTCACCCACCCGGCCCGGCAGAGTGATGCAACGCCGTCGTTTTTTACTGGAGTGCCACAGGGCGGACGGTCGTAGCGGTGAGCGTCACCCTGCCTCCTTTAACAAAAGGCAAATTTAATTTTTAATGCCTCGGTGCAGCGGGAGCTGTTATGTCTGTGCGCAGTTCTTCCATCCGTATGTATACGTGTATATATATATATATCTCTGTAAATATCTCTGAAAGCTTCCCTTTTCTGCAAGATGTCCGACAATAAGTTTATTGCAACTGCAGGACTTCAATAAGATTTGGTGGTTCGCTGTTAAAGGGGCCATATTATGCAAAATTCTTCTTTTAATGGTTTTCCAACAGATACCAAACAGATACGTCTGTCTCCTTGCCAGTGATGACGCGAAACAACAAAACGGTTAAAACAAGAACGACACCCGGTCGAGCGCACACCTTCACCAACGTCACCTCTGTCACCATGGAAACCGATTGGATCACAAGGTTATTTAATCCTCCACACCACTCCCTCTGTCGTCTGTATGACTGTGTTCGTGCAATTCTGGTGAATGGTCTTGGCGAAAGCCACGTCTCCATGGCAACAGATGCTGATCTCCTCTATGAGGTGCCTCTCCCATCCACTTTTTAAGGGATATTTTTGGGGGGTTTATTCGGAAACGGTTTGCCGTTAACGTTCCAAAATCGAATTAATTGGTCCTTGGATGATGACGGATTATCCCTGAAGATTTCATAGAATTCAGGTTGCTCGTTTTTGCGAAGTCGGTAAAATACATACATATAAAGCCAACGAATAAATACACGCAGGCAAATACATAACCTTCAACCCAACGGTCACTGGCGAAGGTAACAAATAAAAGGATTTGAACTATTTGACATAGTAATTGTTTGCGTACACCCATATGTTCAACATTTTCATCAGATATAATCGGTGCGACAACAAAGAGAAACTTTAAAGTTTAAATCTAAAGGTTCCACACCCCCGATCGAAATTACTTTGGGAAATGTCAGTCTTGTATTTCCGTGTAAAACTTTTCCACAGAGCAGGTCACTCACACATCAGCCTGTTCGTTTCATATACTTAAAGGTTCCTGGGGATCGTGGCGAACGCCACAATCCGACCGCGTCGTGAGTCACACTTTACACAACGAACTGAAAACACACCGAGTGGGATGAAAACAGGATGTTGCGGAGGCTTAAAATACTCGCGGCGGTTACAACCTCGAAGTGATTCAGAGGGCGGTCCTGCAACCAAACGTCGAATCCATACGATCCACGGGGAAGGTATTTCGGTGTTGGACTGACCGGAGATTCCCGTCCCGAGGGTCCGGGCCGCTTGAAGTTCTGCTACAAGCCCACACAGAGCAAATGCATACGTACAGTATGGCGTCCAGCTTGTACGAACACCGACGCCGTGTGTTATCCACATGTGAGTCATGTTTTCCTCCGCTGCCCGTGGAGACGGGGCTTCGCTTCTATCTGCATGTTGCATAATCTCATTTCCTGGCCCGACCTCATGATATCCCCCTTCCCCTGCATGCTGTACCGTTCAGTGATTAACATCAGTGTGTGTGTGTGTGTGTGTGTGTGTGTGTGTGTGTGTGTGTTCGATCACGGCAACCAGTAATTTAATTGCAGGGACGTGATATGAGTGTAACGGATGATGTTTCGCCGGTAGTCAAATAGATTTACACGCAGCTTTTTTGACAGTTTTTAGCACGGCTGATCTGCTGTTTCTAACTTTTGTCGCGTTGCCTTCAGAATGACAGAGCCTTAAAGAATGATTTATCTCAGACAGGGTTATGATTTCTAAGACAGCTACCCGAACGCTTAACACACGTCAAAGACTCCCACATTCCTCCCACCCGTACATCACAGGAGCGCTCTCGAGAGTCGTGCGCTCGTTGCTTTACTGATTCAAGCTGCTCTTAAAAAAAAAAAAAAAGGGCTCAGCTCGTCCTCGTCGAGTTCAAAATGTTCCATACTGTTTGGAATAGTTTTCTTGATCGGAATTGTAAGTTTTGCCACATAAAAAGTCAGTGCAACTTTTATTTTAGACCACGATTCGAACCGGAGTCGCCCTTCATCACAGCCAAATGACAGAACAACAGTCCAGACTGAAGTCCAGTCGAGTGAATTCTGGCTCTTTTTAATAAAATTTTTGAATAAAAGAAAGAGTGAAAGAAAGAAAGGATTCTTTATTGATCCCTTCACTTCTTTGCATTTGACCAATTCGTGTTCATGGTTAACCTGAACTTTACACGCTACAAGCAGTGTGTTTCTCCAGGAGCATTTGGGGTCAACGGAGGAGAATCTCACAGCAAAATATAAAAGGAAATACATCAATTTGTCTTCTGTTTTGTTGAGGTTGGAGCCTTTTGTCCAAACTGCAGTTGACCAATCATGATCAGCTTGAAAATGGAGAGGAAATCTATAGTGAAATGGTTCAGGAAGTATTGTTTGCTTCGATAGAACCAGGTCTCTGAGCCGTTTCGTTCGTCTCCGGCAAATGAAGTCAACTTTCAGTACCGGTTCCGCACCACCAGATGGTGCGTTGAGTCACTCAGATAATCAGCAGGAACGACGGGGAACACAACAGTGGCTGATTCTCGTAGCGACACAGTGTTTTTAATACGACAAGCACACTTACTTTAGTCAACGAGCTAAAACTCAATTTGGCCACCACTAAAGTGACTCAGCAGCGCCCCCCCCCCCCGCTGTGCAACAGAGGAATGACATGAATATCAGATAGCGGCCCTTTAAACCTCCCACTGCTTCTTTTCTTTTCCCACCTCTTTGTCCGCCGGCCGGCCGGCCTGTCTGTCTTTCTTAAAGGCTTAGAAATCTCTTGCATGCAACACGTCTATTCCGAGATATGAATCCGATAGAGATCTCTTTTTTTTTTTCATTTATTTCTTTCTTTCTCCTGCATTGGCTTTACTTTTCTCCCACCTGTTGATCCGCGGAGCTTCCTGCTGCGGTCATTCGGAATCACGCCATCCTCTTGATTGCCTGCTTTGTTCCCGTTTTATTGGATGGCGAAATAAACAAATGAACACGCTGTGCTTATGAGTCATATGGGCCTCAAACACTGCAGGGGGGAGGGGCGGGTTCGTTTCAACACCGCTGCCGTTCTTGTTTCTATTGATTCATGTGTGGCGTTCATTCTGCCTTAAAACGCACAATTTCTGCCTTCCACACATCCCTGCTTGCAAAACACTAAAAACTATTTTCCAACATCCACTACCTTTAAACTGCTAACGATTTTCCGCAGAGTGGACTTGGATTCGTCTGTTTCTCTCTGCACAGCAGGCGCTTTGCTTTAAAGTCGGGGAAAAAAACACAGAAAAAAACAAAACTGTAATTTACAAAGATGGAAAACGTACAATTTTACATGGCAAGCAAGCAAACGCATCCATTAGGAAAGAAAAGCACCCGGGTGTTACCGTCACGGATTGATAGAGGCAGGCAGGTTTATTTAGGCAAGTGCTTTTTTGAGAATTTCACAATAAAATAAGAGAGCGTAACGTCACATATGCACTGCCCCCTTTACTATTTAAAAAAACCATTACGCATATACTATACAGGAGCTTTATATATAGTTTATGCATCAAACATATATTCATAAGTACACATATATACACATAATATTAATAATAATACTATTTAAATTTCATCAATTACATTTTAAATACAAAATATAGTTTGGCAATATTTAAATGAAAAATATTCTCCATCACAATGTATATATTTTATTATCTTTAATAGGTATTAATATAGTTTAAACTACATATTATATATTATTGCTGTCCTAGGAATTCAAAATGGAAAAAAAAAAAAAAAAGTATCCCGGCCGCGCTCCGTTTGGCGAGCTGCCAGGTCGTCTGTCGTCTAACCGCTGCCTCTCTTTGGTACAGGTGTGACGACCCGCTCCTGCTCATCCTCTTCCTCCTCTAGCCATCCCCCATTTTCCAATCAAAAAGTTCAGCTTTCAAACAATCCCCCCCCCCACCTCTTCCTCCTCTTCCTCCTCCTCCTCCTCCTCCTCCTCCTCTCCCTCTATGTGAGTATGACTCGGGATAAGCAGCATGTCTGTGGCACAAGCATGCGCTGGATGTGTTCGTATACTTGAGGCACTTTCCTGGATTGTTTCGGGGGGGGGGCCAGCCAGAGGAGGTACATCTTTATGTACCTGTTTCACACTGGTGGGGTCTGTGCTGCATTTCAGTGTTTTGATGTCTGTGTTGCATGTTTTATTGTTATATGTATATATCTATATATATATTTATTCTTTACTGAGTCAACCATTCTCCAGATGGAGAATGTGATTATATGTGAATATATTGCCAGAATTTGACCGTATTTAGTTGTTAAAGCTCGTCAACAATAATTTTTTGAGTCTCGATTTAAGGATGCAAATACTGAGGTGGACTCGAGGAAAATGCAGTTGTTAACAAGGCACGCCGGATACAATCAGGGGTGAAGGTAGCACCTGGAACATGAATAGTCATAATTATTACGAAAATAAAACCTCGGCCAAGACAGGAACAATTAATCGCTCCGGACATCAGCGACGATATCAGCCTGCATTAAATACAACTTTAATGTTTCCACATTAACTTTTAGTACGAAACGACGTGAATCAACTGATTTGTTTCACCGGGAGAGAATTTCTAGAGCAGGAATGAAAAAGGCAATTAAAAAAAAAAGGAAAAAAAAGACTGACGTGAATAGAGGCAAAGATGCAGTAACACAATAATCCGCTAAACTTCCTAGTAAATATGAGCAGGATTGAACCAACATTGTCATTTTGGTATGAGCCAGACTAACAACATGAGGATTTCGTTTTTTTTCGGGTGAATTAGTTGTTCTTTGTTTGTTCGCGGGGTCTGATGGAAACACGATGAAGTGAAGTGACGGCAGCTGTCTGCGGCGTCTGAACACTAAATGTGGGCGTGTTTGTGTTGATTGGTGCTTCGGCACAAAGTTATTCCTCACAAACTAAAACCAGCTCTGGTGCTTTGTGCTGGTTAGAGACGGGGGGGGGGATCACTGTAAAGTTTTATTCATACTTGAGTACTGTTTATAGATACCAGTGATAATCTGAGGAACAAATTACTCTGAAATGTATACACAAAAGGACAACAAAGAAAATATTTTGAATAGAGTATTGTATACACTGAGGATGTGGTAGTAGTTTTTATGGCAATTTATTGTCTTTCCACCTTTGAGTACAGTATAGTATTGTATTGTATAGTGGTGTAGAAGTATAGTATAGTATAGTAGTCATTTAGTTTGGTGGTGTAGAAATGTAGTATAGTAGTAGTTTAGTATAGGAGTATAGTGGTGTAGGAGTATAGTATAGTACAGAAGTGATTTAGTTTGGTGGTATGGTATAGTATAGTAGTAGTTTAGTATAGTGGTATAGGAGTATAGTAAAGTATAGTATAGAAGTGATTTAGTTTGGTGGTATAGTATAGTATAGTATAGTATAGTGGTGTAGGAGTATAGTAAAGTATAGTATAGTAGTGATTTAGTTTGGTGGTGTAGAAGTATAGTATAGTATCATATAGTATAGTAGTAATTTAGTTTGGTGGTGTAGAAGTATAGTATAGTATAGTAGTGACTTAGTTTTGTGGTGTAGAAGTATATTATAGTACAGTATAGTATAGTGTAATATAGTATAGTAGTAATTTAGTTTGGTGGTGTAGAAGTGTAGTATAGTAGTAGTTTCGTATAGTGGTATAGCAGTATAGTATAGTATAGTATAGAAGTGATTTAGTTTGGTGGTGTAGAAGTAGAATATAGTAGTTGTTTAGTATAGTAGTGTAGGAGTATAGTAAACTATAGTATAGTAGTAGTTTAGTTTGGTGGTGTAGGAATATAGTATAGTATAGTATAGTGTAGTGTAGTATAGTATAGTGCAGAATTGCAGTGATATAGTGTGGTAAATTGGAGTATAGTATATTGCAGTATAGTATAGAATAGTGCAGCTTTAGCTTTTGTAGCTTTATTTTTAGCTGTTTTATTTTGCTTTAGTAGTTCTTTTTTCCTGACTTACTGTGTTTCCTGACCGAGATATAAATATGTGAACCTTCTCCGATATTAAAAGCCGCGACCATGAAACCAGCGCTGGTTAGCCTCACCCACAGTCGTCTGACCTTTAGCACCGCTATGATCATCTGTTCTCGTTGGCGCCACATTTCAGCGGCTTAAAAAACACAGAAGAAGAAAAAAGAAAAACAGACCTTGTCGTGTTTCTGGAGGAAGAGTCAGAGGGATCAAAGCGAATCTGCGTCAGTCTTCAACAAGCCTTCATGGCGATTCGGTCGCTCCTTGTTTTTCTGGAGCAAAGTGTGAACCGGCTCACGGTCGCCTTCCCCGGAGCCACACGACCGCAGTGAGACATAAAAACTAATGATGCCCCCGTGTGTGTGTGTGTGTGTGTGTGTGTGCGTGCGTGCGTGTGCGCGTGTGCGTGCGTGCGTGCGTGTTGGTGCTCGTCCTCTTCAGCTATTAAGTCAATGATTGTGGGAAGACGGGTGTATAAATGTTCAAATCTCATTTTTGTTTATTATATTTTTTTTTTCCTTTTTTCCCTTTTTTTCCCCTTTTTCTGCTTTTTCTCTCTCTCTTTTTTCCCATTCTTTTTGGGTTTTTTTATTACTTCTTTTAAAAGGGGGGGAGGGAGAGAAAGGAGGGAAAAAAATAAGAAAAAAATCAAATTTTTACAAGACAATGTTTTTAGCTTTGGTCACGTTTTGGGCGTCCTGTGTGTGTGTGTGCGTGCACGTGCGCGCGCGTGTGCGCGTGCGTGTGCGTGTGCGTGTGTGTGTGTGTGTGTGTGTGTGTGTAGGGCTCCATTTACCAGCATTGGAAACGTTGGGTAATTATCTTCGTAGATGTTTTTCCTCACCATTACAAATCTGTCGTTGCTCTCGCCGTCCACCTCGCCGTCCATCAGGCCCGTCTCTCAGCGGAGGCGGTCAAGACCTCGTTAGGTCACATGAGTTCATTCCTCAGACCGGGATTGGACCGGAACAACGTGCATGAGGGGGGAAGAAGGGCTTGTTATCGGGTGTGTGTCATTTTCAGACAGAATGACTGTAATTGCGCGCGCGTGCGTGCTATTCCTGGTGTGTTGGACGAGCACAGTCCCGCAGCGGCTCTTTCTCTTTCCCCTCCTTTTCTTTGGCCGTCTTTCTCTCCCCGCACCTCTATGTTCTCAGCAGGCGAGCTGTTTGGATGCAGATAAGTTCCCCAGAAAGGCAGAACAACAGGCATCCGGGGGGAAAAGTCTGCGTTGTGTAGTTAACAGCCGACGTCACACGGCGGGTTAATGGGGTATAAATGTCGCCGATAGAGAGCGAAATTGGCTTCAGGCTCGTTTTTATTCCCTCAACTAGAATACGTGAAGGCGGGAAGATTCTTCTTGAAGGCTCAATAGTCACCCAAGACTGTGGAAAAGACAGGTCAATGTATTTCTGACACATGTATGGATTATCATGTACTGCTGCGACGTGTTCAACCCGTCCTGTTCATAGTTAACCTTAACCACGAACACACACAACACATCGCAAATTCACCATTATTGTACAAAAGATATATATGCTGACTGATTTAACTCATGTGAATTATGTTCCCATGCATTTTCCATTCATACACTGCAAATTCAGAATGGCAGAATATTTAGTAAGAAAGAAAAGTGTGATTATTATACCTGAATGATTCACACACAAAAAATGTCTGCTTAACTAATATTTGTCATTGATTCATTAATTGTTTCATGACAGGTGGCAAGAACGGAAATCAGAAAATCAAGAAACAGACCAAAAACTACAAATTCAACAAACTGCTCCACTTCTTACTTGCTGGTTGGGATTAAAATGTCATTTTTAAAAAAACAACTAAAAACTAAAACTGTAATAGAGCTATAGACTGTGTAATACATATGTGGTCAACACAATGTTTTGAAAATTAGTGCAGAATATTAAATATAAACCACTCATCAAGACTCAGCAAAAATATTAAGGAAATGTAAAAATTAACCCCCAGAGTTCCAAAATGTGCTCTCTAGCGCCACCTAGAGACACGAACACGGCCACCACGCCCCGTAGGAATGTCCTATATGCTGCGAGCTACGTTAGAGTTTAGTTGGCTTTCAAAATAAAAGCCCCCAACACCGACGGGCCAGAGTCCAGAGTGCGAGGTCCCGACCAAGGATGCTTACAGCTTTAATTTATTCGGTTTTTCACAATGTATTAATTGCAAAATGGGAAAAACACTTTAGTATTTATGTCAATATTTGAGTAATTTAAAGCAGAAAGATTCATGTTTTGTCATTTATAGAGAAATTCTTAAAAAAAAAAAAAAAAAAAAAGGCCTCCACCACTCGCACCTGTTTCAATGTTTCACTGTTTGTTCATGAATCACGTGTTTGAAAGAAATGAGGACGTCGCAAGTAAAAAAAACAAACAAAACAGAAAACACTCTAATCTTCTCCAGAGGTTTTATTTGCCTTGTCTGTGTCCTCGTTCGCAGGTGTAAACAGATAATCCCCAAACTGGACCCTCCGCCTCCCGTCAACAACCGCAAGAGGGCCAGCAGGACTTTCTCCCCGGGGTCGGAGGTCGCGGCCGCGGCCGCGCCCGGCGAGCCCCCGAGCCGCAGCGGCAGCCTGTCGTTCCCGGACGTGACGCCCGGCTCGCTGTCCTCCGCCGACTTCCACTCGCTCAGCAACGGCGAGAGCAGCTCGTGCTCGGCCAGCGAGGACTCGGGCGTGCGCTCCGAGACCAAGTCGCTGCTGTCGCCGCTGCGCGACGGCGACTACGACGACGACGACGACGACCCCTTCGGGGACCGCGGGACGTTCCTGACGGCCTCCAGCGGCTGCGACGTGGACGAGGTGGAGGTGGAGGTGGAGGCGGAGGAGCAGCGGGGAAGAGGCCAGGTCTCCTCCTCCTCCTCCTCCTCCTCTTCCTCCTCGGGGTTGTCGCCTCCCGAGCCCTCCGCCGTGGCCCGGCGGCCGGACCCCTGCGGCCCCCCGCCGCCCTTCTCCTCTCCGATGAACGAGACCTGCCTCCACATCAGCTTCTCCGAGGACGAGCTGCTGGAGAACGGCCAGGACGAGGCCGCCGTCCCCCAGCGGAGCTGAGGGAGCGGCAGATTTTTAACCCCGTACTGACCGCTCGTCTGGGCCCTTTTAATCGCTCCACTCACTCGTGACACGGGTCCCGACGACTCAGTTGTGTAAAATCCTAGCCTTCGGACAGATTTAGTATTTTTGTAATGAATCTAAGGATCTAATTTGACTTTTTAGTGACTAGAATGTTCAGCAGAATTCATGTAGCAGGTTGTTGTTTTTTTTTCGCACTGTTTGAGGTGACACATAATTTACTGTAGACTCCAAAAAGCCATGGATGGAACACCTTTTATTTTCCTTTTTTTTGCTGGTGGTCGACATTGAAAAGGAAGCATTATTTTGTATGACGCGTCACTGTGGTGGAAAACGTCTCCTGCAGATTTCACAGGGCGATTTGTGGTGCCAATGTTTGGCTTGTTGGGGGGGGGGGGGGGGGGGGGGGCTGGCTTTCTGTTGAAGCGCCTCACCGGATGACGAGCGGAGAGAGAAAAGAACCAGAAAGTGTTTAAAAGGAGGGAATAAAAGATAGACGTTAACAGATCTAGATGTTTATTTGGGTTCGTGCGTTTGGACCTCAGCGGGTTTATTGAACGTTTCGTCTTACTTCTAAGAGTTTTTCAGTCTCGTTCTGCTAAAACAGACTGCAACTGGGAGAATATACCAGGTTTTTTGTTGTTGTTGTTGTTTTTTTTACAATTTTTAACCTTCTAATTTACTTATTTGGTAACAAGTTAAAACCAATTTCCAGTCAATCAAATTCTTTATAGATTACATTTAACAAAGAGTATTTCTCTGCATCTCACCAGTCCTACTCATTGTTAACCTGAACTAGACGTACTAGGAGCTGCCAGAGTCGCGGGTTTGTGGGATTTGAACCTACAAACATAAGTCAAGTTTAGATTTATTGGCTATGATGCGTCAATATGTTTGCTTTCGTGCTTGTGGGGTGGCCGGGTGCTCCATTTGGTGAACAGAAGCCATAATATATACTTAGACACTAATCTGAGTCCTCAAACTGAAGTCTATTAGGGTAAACGCCTTGCTCAGGGGCCCATGGCAGTAATCGAGTAGTCGAACCTGCAAACTTCTGGCTTAACTAAACTAATTTGTCACTGCGCCAAATTATTCTTGCAGTATTTACAAAAGCTAAAATCTAAAACTCAATTATGCCTCAGGAGCCTCTTTAATGTACGAAAATTTCCTTTTTTCAGACAAATAATAAGACGTGAACATTTTAATTATGGGTATTTGTTTCTAAACAAATGTAAATACAAAGCCAAATAAAAGAATAAACTTATTGGTTCCTAAACAAAAAGATCAAAGGGTTTGAATGTGAATTGAAAAAGAGATGGAACTCGTGTGACTAAAGTTACATACTTGAAAATTAACATTCACGAAGCACAAGCAATGTGGGTATTTGTAATTTGTCGCATTAATGCCTCGAGCACTGTTAATAAATCTACACGTTTATCGTTTATTAAATAAACAGATGTTTCCAGTGCTGACATATACCCAGCCCCGATTTCACCCGTTCTCCTTGAAAAACAGAATTAAAGTATTTTCACATTTTTCAAAACGGCACATGAAGAAAGCAAAATCTAAATATGAACCATAAAAAGCTTCAGATTTTACCAGCATTAGTGGAACATTACCAATATGTAATAAAACACAGTGGATCGCACTGGAAAAACAAGCTTTGATAGATTTTTTTATTTTTTTTACAGCTTTCTCTTTGTAGAAATGTTGAAAGACTCAGTTGAAGGTTTGAAGAAGTTTAAATCGATTATGAACAACATATTAAAGCTGCAGAAAGAAAGTCCATTGAGATTAAGAGGAGAACTGACAAAAAAAAACTTGAATTTACAACTTCCAGACTGCATTTTTTGTTGTTGTTTTGTTATTGTTGTTTTTTTTTAACAGAGGTGATGCCTTCTTGAGGAGAAATGTAATTTATTATGGAAGTAAACAAAGAGCAGTGGTTGTAGTTTTTCTGCATCGTCAGGGGATCTGAAGTCGTCAGGTTTTGTCTGCGATTGGGTAGAAGTTCCAGGGAAAGCGGGTGTGAGAGGTAACGCAAGCTGAGGTGTGGTGGCGGTGAGAAGGTGCAGGTGTAAATGATTTACACCCAGAAACAAGCCAGACCCCCCCCCCCCAATAAAAAAAAAAGAAAAACGTCGCCCAGCACAGGGAGCTTGGAAGCAATAACACATGAATGAATAAATACAAATAAATAAAGTGGACTAGTTGAGAATCTGTTGCTCTTAAATGCGCTTTTTGTGTGTGTGTGTGTGTGTGTGTGTGTGTGTGTGTGTGTGTGTGTGTGTGTGTGTGTGTGTGTGTGTGTGTGTGTGTGTGTGTGTGTGTGTGTGTTCAAATCTCATTTAAAAAAAAATTTTTCTTCTTTCTTTTTTTCCTTTATTTCTTTTAATAAAAAGGGGGGGAAATCAACTTTTAACACTATATGTAAACTATATACACACTATATATAGTGTTAAAAGTTGATTTCCCCCCCATATATATATATATATATATATATATATATATATATATATATATATATATATATATATATAATAATAATCTCATGTGGTCGGAGATCCAAACAGGAGCCTCGTCACCCTTTCTTCCGCCCTTTCTTTCTCTCCCTGCACTAATTATATCCCCTTACGTCCCGTTTGCCATTAAAAATTCACGTCCTCTCCCTCACGCGTAACATTTTCAAGGTTCATTTAGATTTTTTTTTTTTTTTTTTCTTTCCCCGTCACTTTCTGCTCGTTCTGTTCTTCCCTCGAGTGAGCTTTACTTCCTGGCAGGTCGTCCAGGAGCTCCGGGCGGCAGAGTGTGACTGACAGGCCCGACGCCTCCGGTGGGGGCCTCAGCGGGAAGCAGCCATGAGAAGTGACCCCCCCCCCCCCCTTCCCCCCCTGCTGTGCACCACTTTGAAGCTTTAAGTACGAGCTAAAAACACGACAGTTTATTTGTAGCACTGTTGTCTTTCCACACACACACACGTCCAACATGGGATTTCCCCTCGGCGAGGCGATCGATGGTGCAGGACGCCCCGTGTGGCTCTTCCCTCGTTCGATACCAGACTGCATCTGATCCGCCATCAATCCCGGCTGATTGCGAGATCGACTGTTCGCCTGTTAACCTTGGCTGTGTGGCTTTTACGCCGCCCCTTAAAGCGAGCAGCTGCCCTGCTTTACCTGCTCATTAATGCTGCCGAGCAGTGTGTGTGTGTGTGTGTGTGTGTGTGTGTGTGTGTGTGTGCAGTCAGGAGGATGATCAAAGCTTCATGTGGGAGGATCATAGCGACCAACTTACCTGCTGCTTATAACCGCTGCCAGGAGGAATAAAGATAAAGCCGTTTTTCTTCTTCTTCATCTCGATCACGTCACGACGCTGCTTCGAACCGGCATGTAAAGACTGCAGTGCTGTAATATTATAATTAACAGGCCCCGGGCTTGATCTTTCAGCGCTTCTTTTCTCGTTTTGTTCTCTTCATTCTTATTAAACGTCTGTTCAGGCATCTCACCCTACATGCAAAGCACTCATTATAGTTCATATAAAAGACTAACTTGGTATCGGAGGGGTGAGACGAGGAGAAAATATAAGGACCTGTAAATGGCAGGATGGATGGTAGGTGGTCTGGCGTTGTGTTGTGTCTGCTTTACCTATTAGAACTGGGTGAAAAGTAAATGAATCTGTTAATACACTATGATGTGAAAAACATAAAGAGGTCGAGCACCTGATCACAAAATACCACAAAGTCTGTCATTTTACACGTTGAAGGTCGGAGCTGCTGATGATCAGTGTTGGTGACTGAAGGGGGGTGGGGGATTCCTGCTTCTGTTGTTTTGATGAATTAATTTATGATTTTAGAGGAGGCACAGGATATTCAAGAATAAACAAGACAAGGCACCTGTTTATTTTATTTTATTTTATTTTATTTTATTTTATTTTAGTTTATTTTTCTTTATTTCATTTTATTTTAATATATTTTACTTTATTTCATTTAATTTCATTTTATTTAATTAAATTAAATTTTATTTTATTTTATTTTAATATATTTTGCTTTATTTCATTTCATTTCATTTCATTTCATTTCATTTAATTTAATTAAATTAAATGTTATTTTATTTTACATTTTGAGCTAAACTCATTGGTTGGCAGCACCAGGGCTGAGCGGCACACCTGAGGTGCGTCTTCGTCAATCCCCAGTAGAACGACTCCGGCTCGTCCTCCACCTACTTTGTCTTGATGTCAGATTTTGGGCTCAACATTTGAGGTAATACACTGATTTCACACGCAGAAAAGACATGACTTGTCCAACTTCAATATCCTTCTTTCAGGAGGAGGAATTCATCGTGAAGAGTAGGAATGTAAATGTTATCCCAAAAAATTGAATGTTGGTTATTTGTATTTTTTATGTCTGTATGTATGAGAACAGTATGAATTATCCCTGAATGGAGCGTCCCATTTAAAGACGTTAAGGCTTTACTGGGAAGACGGACACATTGTTGACATAGCAGTTTTTCTTTTTATTAGAGAATTACATGGAGTTAGTGGTGAATTTTGCTTTAATTCAAGGTTCTCCCGACTGTCTTGGAGTGTGAAACAGCTGGTGTCTTCGTCGTTCTACCTTTCCTTTTTTTTTTTTTATTATTCCATCATCCTGAAGCACACTCCTGTTCGACGGGCATCAAGTGTGTCGGCGAGGCCCCTATTGAACGAGCGCTTTAGGTGGGTTGTGTCTGGAGTCGGGGCCCTGCAGAAGACACAATAACCTCCAGGTTCAAATCATTTCCTTTCTGCAGAAAAGGCTTCGCTCGGAGGTCAAGTGGAGGCCAACCCGTACTCCGAGGGTCCACCCGCTGCTTTTCCAACCCATAAAGGCCAAAAAGCTGCTTACAGAGATCTCCTGACTCACAGTGAGTTTAAATTCAAGCTTCAAAATAAAATAAAGCTTTATGTTCTTCACACAAGGCAAAAACAGTGTTGTTCAAACCTTGACTTTAAACAAAGTACATTACTACAGCAGTGAATCGGATACAGTGTGTGGGGAAAAATTTTTTTTAAAAAAAACATTATTTTGTTGAAATTCTCAAAGGGGCTGTCAGGAAATGTGATAATTGACAGTTTTGCACAGAAAATAAAAGTACGGCATAATATTGCCTCTGGCAGGTCGGACTGAGAGGCGTTGTGGTTTCTCCTCGGCGAGCATGAGAAGAGGAGGAGGAGGAGGAAGATGCAGAGGAGTTAAAATAAGGTCCAAGGTTTGAAACCCCCTGGTGTCTGAGAGCGTGGACTTGCAGTGTGATTCTGAATCGGTAAAATTGTTAGTGTGTGTGTGTGGAGACGTAACCTCAATTCAGTAGTTGCGCTCTCTGTAATACACTTATTTTTCTCAACTTGCACAATGTGACATTGTGAGGCAATAAATTCAAGAATTATAATGAATGAATCCACTCCTGCGGCACATACAACACTTAAATGTGCAGAATAAACCAAAATATCTGCTTTTGAAAAAAAAAAATGAGATCAAAGATTGACTGTTTTGCACTTAAATTTCTATTCTCCTGAATATATTAAGACGATGTAACGTCCATGAGGTCAGAGTGCATCAATGTGCAGGAAGCAAACATGTTCCACTTTTTAATGAATGATAAAAATTCATGCAGTCATTTTATGTTAAGCTACAAACGGCCTTAAAGTGAAAATGTGTCCACAATTCAACTAAAACTATGGAAATATTTGAGATGCAGTTAAGAGTGTAAATGGATGCAACATCTCGGATGGTAATTAATGCACAGTGTGCGAGTGTCCACAAAGCCGAGGTCAAAAGTTGGCAGCCCTGCATGAAACTGATGACTCGGGGGTTTGAGGTCAATGTTTTGGATGCTTCTTCCATAATGTCAGTAGGAGTAAATCCTCTGTGGGCCCGAAAATCTGTTCGAAATGTCACGGAAATCCATCACCACCATTCCTAATAGTTCAGCCTCCTGGTTGTAAATGCGTATTAAATTGGTGCGAATCACAAAAAAAATACAACTTTTAATATTTGCATTTTGCAGTTTCTGATTTTGTGAGAATGGATCCAAATTTGTAAGCGTGATCCAGTCGTTTCCCATCTTGAGGATTTGTTATTGAAACGACCTCCAAAAAGTCAAAACATTTCAGAAGCCTGTCATTAAAGAAGGAACACAGGAGTTTGTCGTCACGTTTACTGAAGTCGGAGTCCTTTACATATCACCAAACCCGCTATTTATTAAATGTAAGTCACTAAAATTTAATGATCTAGTTGATTTATAATCTTCTTCAGGGTTTGTATAAAGCCAATCATAGAACATCCAAGAACGGTTTGGGGAAAATAAAGTCACTATTATTTGAAAGGAACAGACGTCTTTCAAAAAAGCAGCTTTAATTTCAAAGTAATGGCACGAAGAGTCACAGAGACGGGAATAGATTTATGGACGGTACTTCAGAAAGAAATAAGAGTCAGGAACTCTCCTGGAATTCAAGAAACTCATAAAATCATCAATGTTAAAGTATGAAAAATAGAATAAAATATAAGTTATAATATATATACATATGAGATATATAATTTGGGCAAACATGAAAATGATTATCTTATTATTTGTTTTCTTTTGTGCATACTGCACATTGAATATCTCTTAAAAAAAATTTATTTATATATATTTACAATGTTAAACTAAGCTATTAAGGGGCAGATGTAATAATGCTTTCGTTCAAAATAAGAACTGGAAATTCCGCAACGAAGACGGTTTAATTTTTACTTTTGAAATGAATGAAGAAATATAAAGGTTTTTCTGTTTGTTCAAAGCGAAATCAAACTTGAATTGCATCTTTAAGAACTTTTATTTTTAATGGCTCACATAGAAAATCTCCTTGCATATGAGAATGGGTCAAACCAATCGGCACCGTCGTTACTTGAAGGACGTCGATGAATTTTAAGAAAAAAACCCATCCCTGACTCATTCCGTGCACTACAACTCTAAAATTCTGAAAAGAAATAGGGTTTATTCTTATTTTATTTTACCCATCAGCAGTGGTCTCAGGGTTCATACCTTTGGCTCACTTTGCTTGTAACGTAGCTGTAGGTGGAAATGCACGGTTGTCCCGGGTATAAATTAAACTGTTGAGTAACGACGTGACGGATATTTACTGATTACATTAAAAGAAGAGGACAATAAAGAGGATTCACTCCAAAATCATACTGAGGGAGGCTCGTCCTCCTCCAGTCTGAATGTCGAGTTCACAAAGCTGCCTCATAAAGTGCTTTGCACAATCTGTGTTCCTGAATTTATATTCCCATCCACGCCCATGACTGCCACCCAAAGGCCGCACACTTTCACTTCCTCGTCGCAGTGACGTTGCTCCATAGAGGAAGCCGCTCCCCTCCAGCTCTTTTCTGCAAACGGAAAATAATTACCAGCGTTCAAGCCACGCAGCCCTTCGAGGGAGCCGCTCGCGCCTGTTCAACCTGTGTTCAGTCATGAAAAGACTGGGATTATTCTGTGTGTGGACGGATTTGAGAGACATTATTAAGAATGTGTGGCAAAAGTGAGAGAATCTGTATTTGTTAGTTAATTTCTTACATAAAAGTTCTACATATGGAAGGAACATGCATTTGTAGAATGAACAGAAAAGTATGTTGCACCCATTTAAAAAAAAAAAAAAAAAAAAAAAGTTAGATCTCTGCCAATGCCAACAAATGCGAACTGTAAAAAAAAAAAATAGGGTAAATACATAATTTTTAATGGTAAAATTATATATAGCCAAGAAGCAACCTGTATTTTCTCACTTTTTTCACATTGTTTGTTTGAATTTTCTTGTATTTCATAAAGCTGCTGGAATTACTTGTATCACATAACTTCTTGAATAACAACATGGGCTGTTTGTGCCAGAAATCAATTAGCAATTTCACTCTTCTCCTCGGCTCCGCGGGCTTCTTTAAGTTCCCTGTTTGAACTATCCGGGCCCACCGCTGTGCAGGGTTTGTTTAGTCGCTCTGGAAAAACAGAGGGGAATAATTACAGGACTTGATTAATTGGCTGCTCCACAAATGAATGTTGGTGAAAATGTTGTTCCGTATCTGACGTTTTTGCTTGATTGACTCCAAAGCAATATTGAGTTGACAGTGCCACACTTAAATGGTCAAAAACACTATTACTGCAGATATAAGAGTACACTAACAAGGTTGGTTGGAAGGGAAAGTACTCTAGGGAGTCAATAGTAATGTTATTGTGAGGGTTGTTTACACTAAATGACTAATATTAGATGAAATATGAGCAATATTCATTCCACAGCAGATTAATTTGCCTGTCAAAGTAGCAACATTATAATAAATGTATGTATTTATCCAAACATTTTTTGTAAATAAACATTTTTCAGACATTTCACAAGTTTTATCTGTGTTTTTGACAGATCTTTTTTAAAATTTTTTGTTTATTTGTGTGGATCTAAATACATACGTTTCAATGGCGGGCGGCAGCCAAATGAGTGTGTGTGTGTGTGTGTTCTTAAACGTTTGGCTTCCATGTGACTTAATGTTGGTCTCTAATTGGATAATTAAAGAATCACATCGGGGCCAATCAAAGCTTCGGTCAGCAGAAAAGCCGCCACCTCTGAGTCTGGTTCCTGCAAAGGTTTCTTCCCATTGAAAGGGAATTTTTCATGTGCTTGCTCATGTGGATCCGTTGGGTTTTTCTCTGTTAAAAGCACATAGAAATGACTGTGTTGTATTTGGTACTTAATTAAATTGAATTAAACCAAATCCAATTTTTGGTGCTTTGGCAGTGTGGGCATGTTAAATATTTACTTCCTCAGCCAGTCTGGCCAGTCGCCTGATAAAGACGACACATCACACGCCAGATGAAAAAAAAAGAGTCTATAATGTGGTTTATTGATGTCTACATTGGAAACTGGGGATGATGCTCTTGTCCTGCGCAGATCCTCCATGTACCAGCAATCACTGGGTACTTTCTGCTGGATGATGAAGGACATACTGCATGCATACAACTGAACCCCCCTCTTCTTTAATGTCTCTCAGTTTCAGCGCATTTGCTCCCGATTTCTGTCCTCGTGGAAAATTGCTTTTTAAAATCGGCACACGACAAAGTGTCCAAGTCTTCTGTGGCGGCAGAAGAAAATCGCTGTGTCACTGTGAAAAGACTGGCTTGCGGAGACTTTGTGAGGCCTCACATCTCCCTGCAGACACACTTTAAGAAAGGAAAGAAAAAAAAGAAAAGAAAAAAGAACCCTGCCTTATAGAGATTAATCAGATTATTCACACCGTAGTGACAAATTGATCGGGGTGATGCTGAAGCAGCATGAGCAGCACTCTCCGGAGAGACGCATAGCGGGAAAAACATCCCGTCACATTTACAGAGCTCAATCTAATGCCTGTCATGGAGGTGATGCTGTGCAGATGAGAGGACACACACACACACACACACACACACACGCACACGCACACGCACACGCACACACACAGGATACACACATCATGCCATAAACACAGGCCTGGACCCATTGATTTATCCCTTCCTGGCTGATTTATGTCTTTTAATTTGTGCTCCGGTTGTTACAGGAGCGGCTGACAGCATTACAGTTATAAGTTGATCCGGTTGCCCGGCAGCCGCCACATCCATTCGCCATCATCGCGACAGGAAAGTCCAGGGCAGGCCGTCGTATTGTGGCGGCGGCGGCGCTTTAAAGTGTGCCAGACCAGCCTGGGAGCAGTCGTCCCCCCCCCACCCTGCGGCGTCGTCAGCCCATCAGGCTCGCTTAGATGGATGACTGTGATGTGACTGCGGCCCGTCCCTGACCTTGCAGAGTCTCTTCCCTTCCCATTTAGCCAAATAAATAAATAAATAAATAATTGTCATTCTGTGTCACTGCATCCTCTGCCTGACTCTTCACATCCTCCTCTTCATCTCTCACCGGCAACCACTTGCATGGACCGTCCCCAAAGCTTCTGCGTATCCACACGTTTGGTTTCTGGATTGTGGATTCTGCAGCGCACCCGTTTTTTTGCACGGAGACCTGAGTCGGCTCTCTTTGGTCTTCTCACAAAGCCTCATCACTCACCGGTCAAAGACGACTCCGTGAGGCGTCACTCATCTTTTCATTTTCTGCAGGAACGGCTTCTTCTCTCCGCCTGTGACGTAGAGAGGATCCGTTTCTCACGACGAGCACATCCAGTGTCAGTAATTCTAATTTCATTATACCTGCTTTGAAATGACAACATGAAAGTTCCTCAAACCCAATTGGTCGGTGCAAAAAATTGCTTCCAGTGTATTTGGTTTTCTTCTTACAAACGTAACATACAAGTGCCTTCCGAGCGCTTCCATATATAGTCCTTGCTACCTCCTTTCCTATCCACTTTTCCTTAACCTGGATGACATCACAGGGTTAAGGAAAGGTGTGAGGAGGGAAACATTGTTTTCACAATCAAACCGCACTTCCGTAATAATAATCCGATGGTGGCAAAGGTTGCTGTGTTGAAAAATATTACAAATTTACAAATATGGACAACAAAAAGGTGATTTCTCTCACTTCGCCCTGCAGTTCTAACCACTGATTTGTCAAGTATAATCAGGTTTGGATGTAAATCAAAGGAAAAGAGGAACTATAGGTAAATGGCTGCAGGAGAATAAAGAACCAATCAAACAAAAACTGGACTTTACCGTGTCGGTTCGACAACATCCAGAACATTCCTAGTTGGGATCTGGGTTCGAGAGGACTTCAAGTTGTTCCAGGCAGATTATTGCTTCGGTAACTTACATGATCTGCTCCCTTTTCATCCGTCCTGAGTTTCCCTGAACGCTCCGATTAAATGTTGTCGCTGCAAGGAATTGTGGGGCAGCATGAGTTGGTCTCCTTTGGTAAAGGAAGCATCAGTGTTTCCTAGGCTAAAGGAGGCTCCAAAGGAAGCATCAATGTTTCCTAGGCTAAAGGAGGCTCTAACGGAAGCATCAGTGTTCCCTAGGCTAAAGGAGGCTCCAAAGGAAGCATCAATGTTTCCTAAGCTAAAGGAGGCTCCAAAGGAAGCATCAGTGGTTCCTAGGCTTAAGGAGGCTCCAAAGGAAGCGTCAATGTTTCCTAGGCTAAAGGAGGCTCTAAAAGGAAGCATCAGTGTTCCCTAGGCTTAAGGAGGCTCCAATGGAAGCATCAATGTTTCCTAAGCTAAAGGAGGCTCCAAAGGAAGCATCAGTGGTTCCTAGGCTTAAGGAGGCTCCAAAGGAAGCATCAATGTTTCCTAGGCTAAAGGAGGCTCTAAAAGGAAGCATCAGTGTTCCCTAGGCTTAAGGAGGCTCCAAAGGAAGCATCAATGTTTCCTAAGCTAAAGGAGGCTCCAAAGGAAGCATCAGTGGTTCCTAGGCTTAAGGAGGCTCCAAAGGAAGCATCAATGTTTCCTAGGCTAAAGGAGGCTCTAAAAGGAAGCATCAGTGTTCTCTAGGCTTAAGGAGGCTCCAAAGGAAGCATCAATGTTTCCTAAGCTAAAGGAGGCTCTAAAAGGAAGCAGCAGTGTTCCCTAGGCTTAAGGAGGCTCCAAAGGAAGCATCAATGTTTCCTAAGCTAAAGGAGGCTCCAAAGGAAGCTTTGGACTTCCTTTTCGTGGCTTAGTGAGTATTCCAACGTTCCTTTTCATGGCCGCCACTTAAACACTTCCTGGGGTTGAGGAGAAGTGGATAGGAAAGGAGATAGGAGGGATTATTGGGACGCACCCTTTGTGTTTGCTGCATGAGGGCAGTGTTCATTTGAATGGGTGTGGCTCAGAGAAGAGAGGCGGGCGGCCTTTCATCAGGAGGATCACCTGGGCAGGTGAGCTTCTGTGTCTGTGTGGCCTGGAGGGAGACACAAGCCGGGGAAATGTTTCCTGCATCATGGAGACTGCAGAGACGCTGCAGGTATGTAATGTATATTCTTTATGATGTGCCTTTAACAGGTTTGGTCATCAGGTCATTGTCTATGGTGGAGGTTAGAGTTGACTTCAATAAATTGGCCTGGATTTTTCCAGATCCAGATTTTTGCAGATGATATTTTTTGGGAGAGTCACTCACATCTGGAGCCAAGCAGGGCGGGGGGGGGGGGGGGGGGGGGGATTCTGTTCTGTTTACAAGCTGAGGCTCTCGTTGAAGTGTTTGATGGTTGTTACAGTTTAAAGGGGATGTTTAGAGGAGAAGCAGACTGTTTTCAATGAGACATTCTTTCTGTTCCTCTATTCAGTTTCCAACTCAGACTGAAAGTCTTGATGTCCAGATCAGATTTTTCTTTAAAAAAAAAATTTTTTTTATACATATTCTATCAAGTGACCCATTACACTCTCCTGCTGCTTCAGGAGCACAATATGCAATGATGTAGTATTTTCAACCATTTGGAATGTAATATAGCCAATAATACATTTAAAAAGTCCAAAAATATTTTGTTACTGGTTTTTACGCATTTGCAACATTACAGGGAAATTAATTAACCTTGTCTTATCATCTATCAACCATATAAATACAGATAATACTCCGGTGGTCTCACTCCTGCAATACTTGGAGTTTCCCTCCAGACTTTTTCTATTTTGCATGTTCTCCCCGAGCATGCATGAGTTTATATCCAACTTTTTTTTTTACTCAATGCAAACTGTGATGTTGGCTGCAATCCAAAAGACTATAAATTGGCGAGTTGACATAGAGAAGTTGCACGCTGGACAATACCGTCCCCTTACATTGTGAGACGACGGCATTTTCAGAAATCGAAGTCTTTGCTTGATTTGATTTAATGAAAAAAAGGGGCGGGGCTTCCTGCCAATTTGTCTTTTTACTCAGGAAAACTAGTGTGAAATCTCTGCAGTTGTGTCCTTCATGCAATTTGGACGTTAAATGATTACGTTTGTTGGTTCCGATTCTTTCGTGTCGTCTGAGCAAATTGGCCTGTGATTGGCTGAGAGTGGAGAAGGGGGCGGGGTCACATGAGCGTGAAGCGTGTGTGCGTGTGTGTCCGTTTGAAGGAAGGAGGGCTTGGTTCTGTTTTAAAAATAAATAAATAAATAAAGCAGTTGGATTACTCGTTACTGGAAATAGTGGTCATATGAGAGTACAGTGTTGTGTTACTCATTAACACGTTATTGGCATCATTGGAAATCAGGATATTATTGACCTTGAAGTAGAATAAGAAATCTCAATGAAATAGATTGAAAAGTCATCACAAAAGGTTAAAAAAACAACAACAAAAAACAGCAAAAGCTGGAAAGAAATACACATTTATTTATTTATTGTGGCACACCTGTCTAATCAGCAGCTTGATATTCCACACCTGTGAGGGGGGATGGATTCACTATACATTTGGACAAATATGTCAACAATTGTTGAGAGAAATAGGTCTTTTGGGTTTATGGAGAATGTTTTGCATCTTTTGAGAAACAAAAACAAAAGCGTTTATATTTTTGTTCAGCGTTGTATCAACCGCCAAAGTAAAAGTCATTCGTGCAGCGGTTTCCCTGGATGAAACTCGTGCACGTGTCCAATTGTGTGAATGTATTATTTACTGTGTGTGTCTGTGTGGGGGGGGGGGGGGGGGGCTGCATCTCGAGGGAGTTGGGAGTCCTGATGGCTCGAGGGGAAGAAGCTGCTGTCTGGCAGAACCTTCCACCGACGCTCTCCCTGAGCTTCTTTCCAGATGGTGGAAGTGTCGCCATCATAAATGTCATCACAAATGTCACGCCAACTGATGCAGCAGACACAATAGACAGAATAAAAAGAAATGTCGCGCGACGTTTACACCGGAGGGCTCATTTGTGTTTTTGCCAACGCAAACGAGCAGAGTTGGACCAGTGACTGTGAGCGAGGGACCAAACTTTGCGAGCGTCGCCTAATTTATTTCGATTCGCCTCGCGTGGGTGTTTTTTTTTTTTTTTTTTTAATCTGATGAAGAAATGAAAGCTGCACGCAACAAACGCCCGCTGGTTTCACACTTTGTGGCGGAGGAATAATAGAAAGTACAAGCAGCTTCCATAGCAGCTCCTTGAGCTTTTATTGTAGATGTTGCGTTTCCTTTCATGTCATTAAAGCGTGGCATAAATCTTAGTCGTGGTGTTAATTAGCAGGTGCTCCCCTCCTCCGGGTCACACGGTTTTTTAAGACTAAAATAGAAAACGAACATTAATGGATTTTCATTCAAATGTCTGCGATTAAACTGAACAAAACAAAAAAAAAGGACACCGATCTTGAAAGAAACATGTTAATTGATACAGATAAGTCACAGTGGCAAGAATGCAGAAAACAGAGGAAAACCCCCCCGACGTGACTCTCCTGTTCTGCATTTCTCTCTTTGTCTTTCCTCTTCAGATCCAGTCTCTCTCTCTCTCTCTCTCCCCGTCTGACGAAAAATGTGCCTGCAGATAATTTTCTCTCATCCTCCTCCTCATTTTGCACTTTGTGGATTCAGAAAAGAAAGGACACCAGTGTTACGTGGGCCTGGCGTGGCTCTGTGTTCCGAGTGAGTCAGCAACCGAAAAGTATGTCGCGGAAAACTCATTGTCTTTAAAGTTGTTAACGTAACGAGTGTAAGTTATGAGGTTGTAGTTCTGTTTGTGTTTTGATTGTTTGAAGCCTGCAGCGGCATGAGTGACGCGTTACACCCACTGCCTTCTTCACCAGAGTCGCACGTTGATCAGCGGTGAACTGGTTAACTTCCTGGAGTCACTGCGGGGATATTCCCAGTTCGATTTGGGTAGTTTTGTTGAGGCAATTCTAAATTGCTTATCCAGGGTGAGTTGAATAATGTTGTATCCAAGATTGATGGACAGCGAAAAGTTAGCAAAAAGCCTTTTCCGAGCCTTATGTTAGTGAACATGATAAGTTGAAACACTGAAAAGGCAGAAACAAGTAGTTGTATGTGATTAACTAAAAAAACAAAAAAGAAATAACAACCAAGCTTTAAAGAGAGCTTGGATGATTATATAAAAAATAAAAACGGATTCTGTTTTAATCCATAAATTATGACAATGTCATGAAATAATAGTCTAATATATTTTATTGTCAGAGAAAAAAATCTAAAATACAGAAATTCTCATATAACAAACTAACTCATTAACAACTCAACATGAGAGATGCACAAGAAAAGCAAAATGAACAAACAGCCCATACATGTTTAATAAGACTGAATAACTCTGTTTTTGTGTTTACTTTTATCCCCCTTTTCTCAGTTAAGTTGTGTTTTAAAGTGTCTAAAACGTGTTATTCTACAACATTGGGGCCAACTTGTGGATGTTTAGTTTAAATATTCAAAAACCAAATGTGAAAACAAGGTCAAAAACAGAAAAACAGCTTTCCATTCCCATGAATGGTAAATATTTGTAACTTGAGACTCAAAAAGAAAACGGGGCCTTGGTGCAGCTTCTGCATATGGACAAGAACCTTGACTAGCTTTATTTTTTGCACAGGAAGTCACAACTCTCATAAGAAAGAGAGAGGCAAGAAATAGACGATTGAGAAAAGGCTTTAAATTCAAGCTAAATTTAAGTTATTCTATGTTGATGCGACTGGAAGTCTGCAGGCCACAATCAGCCACTGCAAAGTCTATTAAATGCATTTGAACCAATAATAACTGCAATTATTTCTTGGATAATGAAAACCTGAGTATTCTGATTTAATGTGGTGCTAAACCCTCATAAGGTCATTGAATAATTCAGGTCGATGATGATCAGACGCATTAAGTTCCGGTCACTTGGAGCACAGTTTTTTTTTTTTTAAACTTTTTATCCACCGTTGGGATCAATAACTGTCTCCGTGTGCAGAGAAGGAGAAGCCCTCCAGGTCCATCCGCTCTCAGGTGATGGGGAATCCCTGCGAGCAGCAGCTGCAACCGGCTTGCCTCGTGTTTCCAGAACAAACCCACAGTTCCTGCATAAACACACTCCATAAAACCCGAGCAGATGTGCTCCCCCCCCCCTCCTTCCCCCGACCTGCTGAATGTGAAACACTTAAATGTCGAGCCGTCCAAAAGAGTCGGAGCTGTATTTCTTTAAAAAAAAAAAAAAGGGAGAAAGATGTGACGATAACGTCGAGGCATCAATCTCCAGTCCATATCCGGGGAGACGTGGGGAATAAGTTGACATCTGTTCCTCTGATCCGCCCACGGCCCCGGAGAAGACGTTTACCAGGCAGGGAGGCTGGAGATGCCGAGAAACGGCTCGTTTGCATGTTTCCACCTTAAATGACTCGTTCGCCAGAGGAGAGCAGCAGCGTTGAATCATCCTACGTAGCCAAGCTTTTTAGTGTGTGTGTGTGTGTGTGTGTGTTGGGTCTCTCGCTTATGCAGACAATCATCTGTACAGATGGATATTAAGCCAGGGAAATATTGACAAGTTAATGTAAGTGAATTGAGAGCTGGAAGGCATGTGGTGTGTTGCTGCATCAATTTATTTATTGGGTTCGTCATCGGCGTTTCCATTAGAGGGATTTCCTCCAGAGCTGCGCTGCACTTCGCTCAGGGAGGCCTTGTTTTCCCAGAAAGACGCCGACGTGACACACTTCTTCTTCTTCTTATCTTAACGCAATTATGGAATGAATTGGCTTCACCTCAGCGCCACACGAGCGGCTCGGATTTGCTAAATGCGCAGAGGGATACAGACTGAGGATTGTGTGTTTTAGCTACTACTACTAGTTTTTAATGATGTTTTAAAGGTCCTATATTATACAGTTTATCCAAATATTTCACAGAGTTGTCAGAGGTCCTACAATTTAAAGTGTACTGCCGCAAATCCAGGCCTGAAATTCAGCCAGTCTAAAAGTCCCTCTCGTGAGCTCTACTGAGAACAGGCTGTTTCTGTGTCTGTACCTTTTTAAAAGGAAATTAGTTGATGCTAAATTAATGTCCATTTTCCAGAAGCTTTTATGGAGAGAAAAAATGGCACCCGCTCATAATTTCAGAATGCAGAGCTCATTTTCCTTTGGGAGCCACCAGGGGGAGTGGTTATTTCCCCAGCTGACATCATGAAGGGCAAATCTGTGATTTGCCTATATGAGCAGATATTTACTAAAAAATAAATTAATAGTGGAGAGAACAAGTGAGGCAGATGACCTTGTATTACTGTAAGAGAACAATTATAAAATATTTTTTACGTTATATGGGACCTTTAATTAGAAACCCCACACACACACTTTGATCTAACATTACTTTACCACAAATGCAGTTAGTCTTAATATTTGATTACACTGCATCACAGCTGGAGACGGATATTCCCAAAAACCCTTGTTCACGTTGTATAATCTAAACGGTACATTTCGACCAAACCAGTGACAATTACTATGATGTATCGCCTATAACATGACATTCATTTCCTGGTCATAATCATGGTCTGGTCTCGTATTATAGAATAATAAACAAAAGCACAAACTGTAGCTGGAGGGCATGTTTATTTATTGATTTGTTTATTTTTTAATTTAACATGCATTTTAGGTATGAACTCAACAGCTTGATCTAATGATGGGGGCGGTTGAAAGGACGAGAGTGCTGGCTCTATTGCATGGTATTCTGAGGGGAATGTGGATGATTAAATCGAATTTAGCCATAAATCATTCGACTGAGACCTCCTTGATGGCCCTGGAGGAGAAGTCAGGGGATCCCCAAAGTAATTTCATTCTGATGTGAACAATGATTGTCTGTATTTAATATTATGCTCCACTTGTTGTCGGGATATTTGGTCTAGAATACAATAAAAATAATTTAAAAAGTGGACATTCCCAGTGAATAACTGAAAGTCATACCCTCATACACTGTTTTGAATATGGGAAAATGACTTAAAAACCAATTGTTCATGATGAAATTGGGCCTTTGATTGAAAGCAGATCCTTTTTATGTGGCTGCGGACCTTCGAGTTGCACTCGTGTTGAATCTCTGATGCGACACTTTGGGTCTGGAGGTGGCTGGCAGCGGTCCAGGTGGTGGTGTTAATCCTGGCCTTCCCTCCTATCAAAGTGCCGTGAAGGGGAAGCAATTGAGTGGCACCATCTGCCCGTTCAACACCGCCTCTCCTGGTGACCCTGACTCTGATGAGCCGGGGGGGGTGGTTCCTGGCATAATGACAAGGACTCTGTAACAACGTGTGTGTGTTTACTGAGTGTATGTGGACGTGTCTCCTTCACGGTGATGAAGTAGGGCTGCAGAAGAAACCAGAGAGAGAGAGAGAGAGTTTACTGTCCAACGAGGATCTAGGAACAAAAACCCTCCTATTTGTCACCCTGAAACACACCTTTATGTTTTTACCGACAGTCATCAGACCATAAACTCTTTCAATAAATACCAATCGCATTAAAATCCTGTCGTGCAAACGTCTATCTGACTAAATTGGCAGCGTCTGATTCCAATCGCGACCTTTCTTTGTGATCCGATTTGGAAAAAGAAAAAGTAGCTTCAGTCTGAAGAGAAACACAAACGAGCTGAAATATTCCAGTGAATAAATGGATTATGGTCGACTTCTGGGTCAAACTGAAATTAGATGTGTGAAGAAATGGCCAAAGTGCATTCATCAGTTCATTTAGTGTTCAAGTAAACAATCTGGTCATTGAATATTTTCCCAAAGAGAGACCAAAGTGTCATCGTGTAAATGCTACTGAAGATGTAATTAAGGAGAAAGAAAAAAAAAAAAAAAACCTTGTGTTTCACATTAATTTTAATAGACACTTAACGTTCACACTGTCGCCTTGGCTGAGGTGATCAACAGACCAGCAGACTGAGCTCTCAGCCTCTAAGTGATGCTTAAGACGGGCTTCAAGATCAGATTTACATTTCGCCGCCATTTTTTTTTGCTTAACGAATCTGAAAACATGCATTCATAATGCGACATCGGGAATCTGAAGTCAAAAACACGAAATCTCTCATCACAGGCATTTGAATGTGACAAGTTGTAAACTTTAAACGCTTCACTGGGGCACTTGGATTATATATTTATGGTATATCCTACATAATATTTTGTGTTCAAGTCAATGGCGTTCCCACTGCCAGAGGGGGCCGCCATGCGAGTCGCTCAATCCGCCCAGTTTCGAGGTTCACTGAAGGGCAATTTGACACGTTGGTTTACTCCGGTTTCCTCCCACAGCGCTAAAACAAACGCTGGAGATTGACTCGTGGGTGTGTGAATGTGTGCGACTGTCTGACCCGCGTGTCGCTCGGCTCGGGTGCCCCGGCTGCCGTGAATTGGATAAAGCGGCATCGAAGATGGACGGAGGGATCATTTATCATTAAATTGACATTCATAGTTTTATTAAAAAAAATAATTAATCACAAAAAAAACAGAGTCCATCTTCAGTTGAGTCACTGCTTCATTAAATTGTATCCGGCAGGCTAAAGCTGGAGCGAAAGGTTAAAGATGCTTGGCTGACATTTGATTCCTTTCATATGTTTGCTTGTCATTGGGTTGGTGATCTTTAATCTTATTCTCGTATCGTGTGTGCTTCCCCTGTCAGGAAAAGCCTCAATATTCTGCCAGCAAATGGCTAAAAGAGGATTGAACAAAATAAATAAATACATTTACAGCACGCTTCCATCACATTCGCACTGCGGTATGCATGGATGCACAAGCCTTTCACGGAAGAAACGAGGGAGCAAATAACAGAGAGCGGGGTCAAAAATAAAGCGACGCTCAGGACGAAAATAAAAAACCGAAGCACTTTTTAAGTCTCGTGTATCTAAAATAGCTCAACGTCGCGAACGTGTTCGCAACATGGTCAAACATAAGAGTCCAAACAACAATTAATTCAACAGAAAACGCGCAGACAAAGACGATATTTTTGGAAAAACGATGTCTGTTTGGACGCAAACGGCAGGAACGCTGAAAAAGATGTCGTTTTCATGTTGGGCCACTAGTGGGCGCTGTTTGTGGAATGAAACAACACACGTGTGCAGAGAACAAAATGTTATAAACATTAACAATGAACAGTCAAGGCTTGATGCAGGACACGCATCCACACAGTTTGGTTCAAAGAGCTTGTCGGGGAAACCTTGGCGTTTATTGTCTTGCCAGCAAATGGCTTCTGAGAGCCCGAACGGGGCCTGTCAGCGGCTCCGACGACTGCGACATGATTGTTTCAGCTGTGATTTCAGAACAAATTACCGCAGGACATCAGTATTCCGACGCGTCGTCGTGCCTGTCGGACTGATTGCTCAGATCTGGCACCGGCATTATGTGTTGATCGGAGCAATCAGTGCTGCAAAAACAGTGAAAGTAAGATTTTTGTTTAAATTAATTAATAACACGTCCAATGCTTAAGTCTTTTTTTTTGTTTGTTTTTTTGCGCAGATTTCCTCTTGACAGTTTGACTCCTGATTATGTTTTCAGCCACTTCTTGAGAATTTGGAGGAATTGAAGGGAAAACGTGTGACAGATTGTGCATATCTTAACTTGAAATACACAAAAGGCTGTTCTTTTCCACTTCAAAAAAGCCCTTTTCCTCGGCCTGAATGAGCGCCGTCCACCTCGCGTCTGTTTAACGTGCGGGCGAAGACGCGTATTAACAGCTGATCTGTGGATTCGAGCCCACGATGAATTGATTTGAATGGAAAACAGGACTGAGAGTGAAGGATTACCATAATGGCTGCAGCGTTCAAGCACGGTTTCTTTGAACTGTTTGGCATTTCGAGGGCGTGTGATTGAATTTATTATTTGAGTCAAATGCATGGAGATCGTATGTGTTGTCACAAGCACGCCGCATGGAGTCCTTATTGCCGGGTGAAATTAGTTGTTTACAGCCATCAGCTGTCAAAAAGAGAAATGGAGCTATATAAGTATATATAATGGAATAAAGAAACGCCGTTGACAATACAACTTTAAAATGATAAAGAAATTGCGGGCCGAAGGTTGTTTGTTTCAACAAAAAGCAAAATCAACTGAGCCGAGAACAACAGTCAAGGTGCTTGTTTGTTTAATTGTATGTATTAAAAACGCTTCTTTGCAATAAATTGTCCATGAAAAACTATTTTTTAATGATGCATGCATTTGTGGGACGGGCACAATATGAAGGCTGGAGCCATACAAAGGCAATTTTTGCTCATACCAATGCGGTCCGGTATCAACATCACTGTGTGAAACACTGAGCAGGGAGCATCTCCATGGCAACAGATGCTGATCTCCTCCATGAGGTGCCTCTCCCATCTGCTTTGTATGGGAATTCTTATTGCTGTCTTTTAGGATTTATTTGGAAACTGTTAGCTGTTAATGTCCCCAAATCTAATTGATTGGTTCTTGGATGGTGACAAATAAATCCTGAAAATATTATGCAATTCAGGTGAGTAGTTTTTGTTGGTAAATACATAAGTACAGAGAATATTCAATTATCTTACTTTCATAGCTTAAAAGTATGCATAAATGTAGTCTGTGGCACATTTTGATATTAGAATGGTCAAAATTGGATAAAAACTGGAGAAGTCGGCCAAAAAAACACCTGGAAGATGAGGGAAAAAAATTCTAATTTCTTCCAGCGTTCACACAATTTTGTACAAATGTCTGTAAACAGACTGAAAAGGAGATGAGCAGTTTCTTTTTTCGATTCTGCTTGGGGGCGTGGCCTAATTTACATATTGGATCACTGAGATCCCAAGATGAAAGCATGACTTCATAGCTAAACTTTGAGATCGTTCAGATCAAAGGATCATCATAGGAACTTCAAAGCAACCGTGAGAGTATATGTTTTTCTGTCTGTGACAATTTTGAACAGAAATATTTCGTGTGCAGATATTGTGGACGAACATAGCATCTGCTGACAGAAGCAACAGGTTTAATATTTGTGTGCGAGTTCTGAGAATTTTTTTGACGTGCTTTGGTTTCTGCATTCTAACAAATTTGACCCATTCAAGTATCAAAGGTGCAGTTTCTTTAAAGATATTCTAGCTACGAGCGAAACAATTACAAGAAGCAAAAATGTCATCAGGGTGGAAGCAAATCGCAAGTCGCTCAGAAATGCAGAGCAAACTGCAAGAGGTTCAGAGCAATGAATCGCTCCGAATCAAGGACTTGCGTGAGGCCGTGAAACACTACCGCAAATGTAATACGGCGAACCTTGCGGAGTTCAACAAGTTGTACCATCGCTTCAGCAGCTTGGCGGTGGAGAAGCAGAAATTGCAGGACGCTTTAGAGTGCGAAAAGCATCAAAAAGACTCTGCACTCCAGCTCCAGGACCAACTCCTGAGAGAGACGCAGGAGGAGCTCCGAGAGAAGGACCGACTCCTGAGAGAGACGCAGGAGGAGCTCCGAGAGAAGGACCGATTCCTGAGAGAGACGCAGGAGGAGCTCCGAGAGAAGGACCGACTCCTGAGAGAGACGCAGGAGGAGCTCCAGGACCAGAGAAACAGTCTAGAGTTTCACCAGGATGAAGCTGAAACGGTTCGCAACAAATTCAACGAGCTCAAAGAGCAGTTTTTCAACATGGCAGATGCTCTGTGCCTGAGTACCTCGGATTGGCAAAACCTCCAAGTTGAAGTGAGCCAGAAGAGCGAGGAGGTCACAAAGGTAGACTGTTTTTTGTTTTTTGTTTTCCCAACACTGGTTGATGTTTTAATTAATTAATTAATTTATTTGTATTGTACACTTTTTCTTCATTGAGCGCATTCTTTTTCATACTATTCCAGGTCAACACTCAGATGGAGACCACCAAAGCCGACCTGAGAGAGACGCAGGAGGAGCTCCAGGACCTGAGACGCCGTCTCCAGTCTCACCAGGATGAAGCTGAAACGACTCGCATCGCCTTCAGCAACCTCAAAGCGCAGTTTCCCCAAATCAACACAGAATTGAGCCAGAAGAGCCAGGAGGTCACAAAGGTAGACTCTTTTTTTTTTTTTTTTAATGCTGATTGATTATTTATTTATATATATTGTGAGCGCATTATTTTATACTTCCTTTTTTTGGGGAAACAGCACCTTCGGAGGATTGCACCTTACAATTTCATTGTACCTGTTACAATGCTAGCAAAGACATTCTATTCCATTCCAGGTCAACACCCAGATGGAGACCACCAAGGCCGACCTGAGAGAGACGCAGGAGGAGCTCCAGGACCTGAGACTCCGTCTCCAGTCTCAACAGGATGAAGCTAAAACGGCTCGCATCGCCTTTAACAACCTCAAAGTGCAGTTTCTCCGAATCATCACAAATTTGAGCCAGAAGCGCGAGGAGGTCACAAAGATGAACTCCCTCATGGACACAACCAATGCAGAAAAGGAGAAGGCAGTGGCCACAGTCGGACAGCTCACGAGGGAACTCGCCACCACCAGGCTTAATGTGGAGGATTCCCTCAGGGAGTGGGAAGACCGCTGGGCCGGTCGAGAGAAGCAGTTTGCCTCACAATTCTCAGCTCTGCGTGAGGAGCACCGGGAGAATCTGGCGCTCAACGCAAAGGCGAGAGCTGCAGCAGCCAGCTGGTCCGAGTACATCCAGGCAACGCTCATGGAAAGGAACCGGGCATGTGTGGCAGAGCTCACTGAAGTGAAGAGCAAGACGAACGTCATGGAGGCCGACTGGGAGAGGAAGCTTGAAGCTCTGCAAGAACAACTGCAGAGTGAGATGAAGCTGAAGGAGGAGCTGCTGGAAAGGTCCAAACAGCCAGAGGACACCTGGACGGCCAAGGAGGAGGAATGGATGGAGAACAAGAGGCGGTCAAAACTGGACATCCAGACTCTCATCGACCAGATCCTCAAGCTGAATAAGCTGGCCTCCATGAGTGACGGGGAGAAGGCCAAGACGAAGAAGGCAGAGGAGAAAGCAGCACGAATGGCCGCCAAGCAGCGAGAGAAAGGGAGGAGAGAGAGAGGAAGGAGTGAAGGACTGGAGACAGAGGGTGCATCCGAATAGTCCCTCCTATCGTCTTGACGTCATCCACGGTGTTAAACATTAAACGCTGTCCTGTCAATGTCTTTAAGTCTGCGTTGTCTTTTACTTGCCACGGTGACTGCATATGCGAATTAGCCTCTGGTTAAATCTGGTACGACGCATCAAATGGGAACACTTGTTTAAATTGTACACGGTCCCTTTTAAATAAAGACATGAAAATAAAAAATAAAATAAAAAAGGCAAAATTCAACAAAGTTGGGGAAACAAGATCTTCATCAAACTGAACGGAAGTCCACAGGAAGTTGAAGTTCTAGTGGTGAAGATCTGGATAATTACTGACACTCAATGGCATTTGAGGTAACGCGTGACTCCTCATCATCACAATGCCAAATACACTCAAAACTCAGTTACATCAAGTAATGATGTAGACATATTACAGAGAATTCAACACAAACAAATTGAACTGGAAATTTGTGAATACCTTGAGCACAACACAACTAAAAGGTGGACACAGACATAGACCCCGATAATTTCCTCTCGTCAAATAGTGCAATTATTATACCAACAAGCAGTTTGTAAACGGTGTTAAATCTGAAAGCAAACTGTCAATAATACACTAACAGTAGAAGCATGTACTCCAATTTTGAGCCTATCAAAGAGTATTTGTGCGATTTTACTCATCCGTTTAGTATCATTGCTCTTACAGAAACCTGGTTAAAATGTTGACAAAGGTATGTTACGTTAGGTTGTTCATAAAGCGAGGGAACGACATAATTTAATCAGTGATCGCGAACGGTTGCTCCTGCTCTGTCACACAGAATCGTCGGATATATAATTTAGAAGCAGTTTTCTGTAATCTACATTTTTTTTCACGGTTTTTCATGGTAACATCATTTGAACTAACTTCACTTCCAGGTCTTGCGTGGCGTTGCGACCGCAGGCTGCGTCTCGTGCGCTCACGATGAGGCGAGATACTTTTGGTTCGTCAGCAATTACAAAACAAACTACGTAAGATTTTTTATTTGTCTTTTAAATTGTATCGAGTACAAGAAAAACGAAATGGTGTACTCCTTGGTTAAAAGCAGTGTAAAAACAGGGAAATAGATAAATATATTAAGGAGTACACACAGAAAAGAATAAAATTAGATATAAGATAGTGTACTTGTCAGTTAAGACCATTATAAAATCAGGACATGGACAGAAAAGTAGTTTAGGCAGTCGATATGGAAGTCATAAATGAAAGCTTGGATTTTTTTTTCGTTAGCCATAAAATTAGCCCTTTAAAAGAGCTTGATGTGAAAGACAAATTTTAATCAGTGTGTTTACATATGTTGCCATTGGAAACAGCTTTAGAGCTGCGTTCTATCCTTCACCTCCATTCCTCCTGATGTTGAAGCATTTGATTCAGACATAAAGTGAAAGGAGCTGAAATTCACTATGTAAAACCCAAAAGTTGAAATATAAGCCCCAAAGTCATTCATGCATTGTTATTATTACTTATTTGTCTCGGTTTGGTGGAAAAGCTTTCAGAGAGGAAAGAAATTGATCAGACCAGTGTAGACGGTCGTGTCTCAGTCTCCACGACGACAGACACAGGCAGAAAGGAGACCTCCACCTGTGCATTTTAAGGTAATTTCACACATTGAAAAAGTAAAAAAAAAAAGTAGCCTGCAATTCTGCGACCCCATTAATCAGGACATTTAGTAGCAACACGCTGAAAGAGGGGTGTCTGAAAGGAGAGCAGGGACTGAGAGTACATTTTCAGGCTTCCTTGTCTGATATTGGAACCTTTTTATATCATAGTGCCCAGAACAAGTGAGGATTTTTGTATTCATTTGTCTCGAGTGGTACCGATTGATCTCCTCTAATTCATGTTTTCACAAGTTTTAAAACATGCTTTTAATCTCTCGGGGTTAAAAAAAAAACAAAAAAAGAGGATGGATTTGTTTTTCTCTCAGCTCAGACTCCTGAGTGCAAACTTATACATATATTAATAGTTCTCGGCTCCATCTCAGGTTGCCGTATGGCGGCATTGCCGTGTGGGATGTTTTTTGTTTTTAACTATCTGGAACGTTGGCTGGTTAATTCCATCCGAACTATTTGGCTAAACAAAGTCAACATGCTTGTTGTCAAACCCTACAACCCTTAACCCCTCCCCAGAGGAGCCGGGAGTGATAAAGAGGGAAACGTGCAGGAATATGAAGCCTCATGTCTCTTCACCTTGCGCCTCGGCTGCCTGTTAATAGGTTGATTCATCGGCGTCGTGCTGACCTGAGCAATAAAGAGAGAGGAAGGAGGCGGGGAAGAGACGGGCGGCGGTATGACAAGTTGCCAAAGCGCAGCCGAGGCGAGTGAACGAGGCGACGACAGATTCACCGCCAGCAGATAACGGATCACGCGTTTAAAATATGGAGCGGTGGCATTTAGCAGCACCGGCAGATTGCCCCGGGGGTCGCGGAGTGAAAAGTGGCAGTACCAGTAGCCTGCCACTTCCCCACCCCCGAGGAGGATCAGAAGACGGGAGAAACACAAGCTGCAGCAGAGACTTTAAACAGTGTCAGACAGGGGGCAATCGTTTCGAGCCGAGTGATTTAATTTCATTAGGGTTTTTTTTTTCTTTCTTTTTTTTTCTTTTTAACTTGACGTGAGAGGGCTGATACTGATCTGTTCATTTGGATCAGGAAGCAGGGAAGCGTGTTTGAGATGCAGGAGAATTAGTCCTCCGGGGGCCGTGGCTCTCAACAAGCTCTCATTTATTCTTTCATCGGTTTTTTTTTTGTGTTTTTTCTTAAAGTTCTGTGAGGTCGAGCTGTTCTAATAGTTTGTATTCCATCCATCCATCCATCTTCTAAACGGCTTGTCTTAAAGAGCATCAATAACAGCTGACCATCAGTGAAAGGTCTCCAACCCCGGACCCTGGAGGACCCTTGCGGTTGGTTAAACCCTCGGGTGAAAGGGTGGCAACAGGAAGTCTGCAGGAAAAGGGGAAGAGTCTATAGATAAGGGGTGGGAAGCTCACCTGAATCTTTGGATGCATCTGAACAGTCCCTCCTTTCTCCTTTCCTATCCAGCTATCCATAACACTGTGGATATCGTCACGGGATTAAGGAAAGGTGTTAGGAGACTTACTAAAGGAGTTAGGGAAAGGTGTTAAGACGCTTCCTAAAGGATTTAAGGAAATGAGTAAAGAAAGGTGTTAGGAGACTTCCTAAAGGAGTAAGAGAAAGGTGCTAAGTGACTTCCCAAATGAGTTAGGGAAAGGCGATCACGTTGTTGTGAGAATCAGATCACACTTCCACTAGGTGGCGTAATAATAATCTGACGGAGACGAAGGTTGGAGACGTCAGCCGTGGTGAAAAACTACAAATTTCCGAAAACTGGACTGCAAAAAGTGCATTTCTATCACTTTCCCCTGCGGCTCTAACCGCTGATATAATGTCAAATATCAAAATCCCCAAGGAGATAGGAGGGACCGTTCGGACGCTGCCTTCCTTCCTACACTGAGACGCACCTGAGGGCGAGTATCTGAGGCCAGCATCTATTTGTTTAGCATCTAATTGACTCTGAATTTAAATCCCGATCAGCTGAACGCCTCCAAGTGCGGGAGGGACGGTTCCAGTCCGGCAAGTCTGCAAGTAAGGACACCACTAAAGGAGGCAACCGCTGTTTCCCCCAGACTTAATATGTTTGATGCACTTCGAGCTGATCGTTGATTTATATGGGGTGAGCTGCTCCTTTATAATCTGTGACGACTTCACCTCCTATTGCATAACTCTATCCTCGCCCCCTCTGACAGAGCAGTCTCGCCCCACATCAGTCATCTCTCCTCGTTCCTTAATGTTTCAATTAATTAGTTGCGCGCCTTGGTGAGCCATGCTTTTTTTCTGACATGTTTGCCCTTTGCTTGAATGGAGGCGAGTTGTTCACTTTAAGCTTTTTAACATAAATGTATTATTCTTATACGGCGATTAATATCAGCAGGTCAGACGAGAAAAGTCACCAGTCCGTCTGAGGAGAAAAAAACATAGTGAGATGATTTCTCATTTTTGAAAATGGGCAATGGTTTTCAAAACTACGTTTGCACTTATTAAATAAAAGACCTGGAATCTAAAGACCTAGAGACCTGAGAAAGTGCAGACCCCCCCCCCCCCCCCCCCCCCCCCCTCCAGCTTTTTACTTCACTGTTTCTGTCAGATCAGAGATCTGGGTCGAGCGGCATTCTGGAAAGCATCTGATTCTGGTTTTCTTTTACAAATCTAATTTGGGCCACTCTGCAAACAAAGCCCGAGACTCTCCCTGTGATCTCTGGACACACTGCTGGGATGTGTGTGTGTGTGTGTGTGTGTGTGCATGTGTGTGTGTAGTTTCCTTTTTGAAATGTGCAACTGAAAAACATAAAAAAAAACAAAAAAATGTTTTCCCACGAACATGAGATTCAAAAACATCATCCAAGAACTCTGGTTGGTTTTGACCTGAAGAGGAATGTACTGATCCAGAGCTGCATGTTCACCACTAAATCTGTTTTTTTGTGTGTTTTTTTTGTTTTTTTGTTTGCAGATTCACAGAATATCAGTTGAATGTTAGCAATTTTTTTTTTAAATCGGTAATTCAATTTAAATCTTTGCTTTATTTGCAATGACGCCATTATGACAGGTGTCATTAGTCGCATTATAAACTAGAGCTACACTCGGTAGAGCGCATTTACCAGCGACACATGTTTGCGTCACCGAGTTAGCATCTCGAGCATGTTAGCTCACGTCGATGCACTTTTTTCACTTTTATAAATGATTGTTTTTATACCTTTTACTCTTCCTCGTTTTTATTTTATTTTTTACACTTTTCAAAAGCCTAGTTTTGAGCCTTGTGCACAATCATTTAGTTCTTGTATGTATCGAATGACAAAAAAGCATTTTCTTATCACTCGGTAGGTCAGGTAGCAACATCACATTGTGAAACACTGAGAAGAGATCGTCTCCATGGCAACGGACACTGATCTCCTTTGATCCCCCTCCATGAGCTACCTCTCTGATCCGCTCTGTGTGGGAAAAGATTCTGCAGGTTTGGGAAGATTTATTCAGAAATAGTTTGCACCACTGTTCCAAAATCAAATCGACTTGTTCTTGGATGATGACAAATCATCCCTGAGAATTTAATGCAATTTGAGAGGGAGGATTTTGTGAAAAGTTGGTCAAATTCATACACACATACGAACGAATACATAAATAATAAGAAAAAAAAACACACGTTGACGCAGGTAGAATTCTGTGCACAGCAAGCACTTAAAAAAGCATATTTCTAAATGTGTGCGCAAGATTAATTCATAGTTACTTTACGGGCATTTCGACTGTTGTTGCTTCATTGTTCTTATCTGAGTTTTGTTTTCTCAAGAATATTGCCTTCAAACTAAATGTGTAAAACTCGCAAACGTCACACTGGAGGGTTAGATTTTCTTAAAACGTCAATTTGCATCAAAAGACAGACCTTCAAGGGTCAAAAATTCATATTATCGCATAAATAGTTTGCACTTTGCAGACACACAGGAACAAATTTGATTTCAAAATGATTAACACACTTTTTTTTTTTCTTCCTATTTATTCCTCGCCCTGGACTTTCAAAAAGGCCAGACTATGTTTAGATTTTCATTAAGTCCTGCTGCGGGTTAGAGACGTACAAGGCTCCGCTGTGTCCCCCGCGCTCGTTCAGTAAATACAGAAGAGAGCCGCTTAATGTCAGGGCCTGGCGTCCTCCGCCCTGAATGAGCCTGCATGTTATTGAGTCGAGAGGATATTCAGCGCTGAAATGTAATATTCAATTTGCAGCAAATTGAATTTTTTATTAGTAATGAGAAAGTAATTATATCTCGGTGAGCGTGTGTGTGATCGTAGATTTCAGCGAGTCTTAGATCTACAACCTGTTTAAAAAAAGATTAAAAAGTGTGTGTGTGGCGGGGGGGGGCAGCTATTTAAAGGCATTTATTTCACATCATAGGTTGATGTGACACAACAGAAGAGTTGAAACACAGTGAGTCAGAAAGTTTGAGCAACAAAGCTGAAGTCTTTCCAAACACACAAACACGGCCGAGTCTTTCTTTGAGCGCAGCTGTGAGTCATGTTGAGAGAATTCCTCATCTAAACAGTGACCTAGACCGTGTGTGTGTGTGTGTGTGTGTGTGTGTGTGTGTGTGTGTGTGTGTGTGTGTGTGTGTGTGTGTGTGTGTGTGTGTGTGTGTGTGTGTGTGTGTGTGTGTGTGTGTGTGTGTGTGTGTGTGTGTGTGTGTGTGTGTGTGCGTGTGCGTGTGTGTGTCCTATTAGATGGAAAAGGTGAATCACATGACGAAGCTTTCTACTAATCAAAGTACTGGCGATCAGCTCATAGTACATAGTTCATAGCACGTCTGTTTGGAGGGGTTTATGTGTTTACCCCCCACCCCCCCAAAAAAAACCCAAAACAAACAAACAAACACATTTGTTAGAAGTTAACTGGTGAGTCTAAAAAGTGAGTGTTTACTTGTTTGTCTCTCTGTATTTGTCCTGTGACTGACCCTGACTTTGCAGATAATAAAGTTGGGATTGACTCCAGCAGTGACCTGCAGGCTCGAATTGCATAAAGCAGTGGCGGGATGAAGTTCTAAGACTTGGGGGACATTAATTTATCTCGATTAATTTTCAATTCCTGTACTGAAACTGGACATTCGGACACATATTGATCCTCGTTGTACTATCTTATCTGCAGTTAGTACAAACAGTATATTGAAACACGACTGCAAAAAGCAGTCATTTTTATATTTAAGTGCCACTCTTGAACTATCCCTGGAAAGCTGCGTAATATTAATAATGTATGGGATTACTGGCATCATTTAGAAGAAAATTGAAAAAAATTCAACTAATCATGTTTGATTAAATGCAGTTTAAGGTGGAAATGATCAAATAGGCTTTTTGGTTCATTCACAGTGATCAGATTGGCTCTTCATGTTAAATTCTACATTTTAATCTGCATTATTTAGATAATCTGCTTCTACGTTGCCGCTCGGAAAAGAGGGTGAAACTTTATAAGCCTCCCCATCATGATCAAGTTGCCCATCCCTGGTGTATATACACTAGAAATCCAAACTGTGGGTCACTTTTGCAGGCTGTAAATGTCAATATCACATGATTTCTGATGGGTTTTATAGATTCTTTATGTTCCCACTCATGATAGGTGGATAGATGGACTTCTCTGTGTTGATGTCCTGCACAATTACCGTCTGATGTCCCACCGTAATGAAGCACAAATAAGACGCACGCCCACACCATTCTACTTTTAGAGGAAATGTTTTATAGATAATCAGCTAATCCATAGCAAACCCCTGCTGGATGCCCTGGCAGATGGGTGTAGTTGTTGTTGCTGCTGCTGCAGACTGAACGCAGTTCAATCCCGCCAAGGTTTCTTGATGCAATTCCCATTATGAGTTGTTAACATATTGCTGGAAAGGTTTTTGTTGTTGTTGTTGCTGGGCTTAACCTGATTGAGCTCCGCAGGTGATCTGGATATACCGAAGCAAAACCAAATTACCTGGATTACACAGTTTGAAGTTTGCGTTTTTCAAAATCAGCAAGTTGATTTATTTTTTTTTGTTTTGTTTTAATTACATTGCTGCGTTAAGCTCTGGCTGTGTTCCAACTCCCTGAATGTTTGTTTGTGTCCAACTCACACTTATTATGGCTTAATGTTGATTTCCATGGATACACTTATGTGTATGCGAGGTGTGGTTTCAGCTGAAAACATAACAGGTGTTGGATTGGGTGGGTGGGATGTATGAATAATGTAAGGTAATCAGATACACGATCAATAAGTAGATTGAGAGAAAAAAAATCTAGATTTCCATTAAATCACAAAGTCCACCTTTTAAAAATCCGCCCAATGAGCAAGAATCCCATTTACTTAGTGTTGCTTTAATTACTATTGAAGGCTTTAATTGCAATGAATACATTAACCAGAGGAGGGTATAGCCAATGTGGTTTGCTTGGTAATTATGACTGGATTATCCTTTATTCTCACCCTCTGGTGTATCTATCCTCCTCCATGAGTGAGAATACACAAAAGCTTATTGTTTTGTTTTTTTCCATTTAATGACAACTATTCACTACTTCCTCTTGAATATTTCCAATAAATTAAGACGTTGCGACAAGAAAATATTCATGAATGGTTTTGTCCCGAGGCCAAGTGTTGAAAACAAAACAAATTAAACGGGGGGTGAAAAAAAAAAATTATCCAGCCAGTCTGGCTACTCAACTTATGGTTCCTCTGATAAAATTTGTTTGAATGCAGGATTTCTTTTTTTTATAGTCTCAAACGATATAATTGCAAACGGCAGATCAATAGTCCATAAATAGTATTTGTTGATGGGTGTTGGTCAGAAGCTTTCACTTTGCGTTATGTTTCTGCAGCCCAGCACATATCGGGCTCCTATACGCCTGTTTATATTGTATATGGGGCATGTACATTTTAGGATTTTATTAAAAATTCAGACAAATATTGAAAACATATTAAGAGAAAAAAAAGTGTCAAAACACTCTAACTTTAAAATGTTTATTCGTTTATCCATAGTACTTGCTGACGGACTCTGGTTTGTTTCGTGGTTGATGTTTGCTCATTTAAGGCACGTTTTTCGCTTCTGCTTCCATTTTGCCGACTCCCAAAGCAAAAGCCATTAAACAGGACTACTGATTTACCGGCTAATGCCTCAGGTTGTATTTTGTCACTTCTCCAGAACATGTTAATTCGGCCGATGCCACCCGAGCGCTTTGAGTACAAACGTTTTAGCAAAAGACGTGTGATGCAAATAACACAACTCCAATTAATGCAGCTGAAAACAGGCGGCGTCGTTAACGGTCGAGCTCGGATGAGATTGAGGCGTCACGAGCTGAAATAATATTTTTTCCTCCCTGTCGTTCTTAAAAACTATCCCGTCCACACGGCACCATCAAAATGAGTCAAAACAATGTAGTACATATGTCGGGCTTATAGGTGGCACTGTAACAGAAATACTCAATAAAACGGACAATACGACACGGAAACTGTCCGAATTCTCAATAAGCAAAGAAATGGAGGCTCGTCGCTTTCTTTGGGGCCTCCTTGAGGATACATCCTTTCGCAAAGGAGGCGAGCTCATGCCGCTCCCACAATTCCTTGCGGTGACAACATTTAAAGGGCATCAGAGCGTTTACGGAAAAATCACGATGGCGGAAAGTGAAAATTACCAAAGCAATAATCTACGTTGAACAACTTTAAATCATCTCAAACGCGAATGCGCTTTTTGTAGTCCATTTTTGGGAACTTGTAGTTCTTTCTACCCCCCACCGTCGTATTATTATGACGTCACCAACTGAAAGTGCGGTCCAACGTGATTGCCTTCTCACGCCTTTCCTTAACCCCGTGACGTCATCTGGGGAGCTTAAGTGAAAGTCGATAGATAAGGAGAAAGGAGGGACTTCTGATTATTTGATGAGCTTCTTTGGTGGCAGCGGTCATCATGTGGAGAAGTGGGGCAAATCCACCACATTGGAAGCATTGCAAAAGAAAATGTCAAAAAAACATGGTGTCATGGATGATCGGTCAAAAACAATGCAGTTACATGAAACCGCGTTGTCATGTGAACGGGACTTTAATGGGAGGGGACAAATTTAAAATGGGCAGGGGGGGTTGGGGGTGGGGGCACTGTGTATTACATAAGTTTCACTAGAACCCTGAATTGATTTTTCTTTTATCTAACGTCCTTCTTTCACGTGCCTTCAATGAAGTCTTTATTCTCTGAATGAACCATTTAAAGATATTCCTCCTCCTCCTCCCCCTGCATGCGCAAAGTTACTCATCTCTCTCTCTCTCTCTCTCTCTCTCTCTCCCTCTCTCTCGTGCAGCCTCTCGTTGCGGGCTGCAGCTGAAGGAGCGCGTGCAGCGAGCGGCTCCTCCGGTTCAAGTTCAGCGGCTCTCTGGAGCGACTCTCCGCGGCGGCAGCGCCTCCTCCTCCTCCTCCACCTCCACCTCCACCTCCACCTCCACCCGGCCAGTGCGGGAGCACCGCCAGCCCCGGACACCATGTCCCTCTGACAGCCTCCAAACGCCGTCTTTTGTGTGAGAAACTCCGCAGGCTCACTTTCCTCCCTGCGACCGTCACAGGATTTTTCTTTCTATTTTTTTTTTTTTTTCCGGACAGCCTGTCTTTTGCGCCACTTCCCCTCCTTGCTTGATTTTTTTTATTTTTATTTTTTTATTTTTTGGAGACTTTTCTCTCTCTACATCTAAAAGAAAAGGAACGAATCGAAGCCTCCCTGGGTTTTACCTGCTCGTCCAGCACCCATGAATTCAGATAAAAATGTGTACCTCGGCAGAGACAAAGGCATCATGCGGAAGAGAGCCCTGCTCCTTCGGAAAGGTTGCAGCTTCGAGATTACCAGGTAGGTGCTCGCGTTTTCTGTGTCTGGGACAAGGGGTGGGGGGGATCAAAATGGCCAGACTACAACAGAGAGGAACTGCACTCTCCTTTCCAGGAGGTGGTACTTTTTTCTTTTTTTTACCCCGGAGGGAGCAATTTCAGTTCCTAATATGTTTTTCACCTTGTGGCCACAGCATCTGTGCGCGCGCGCGTTTAGATGGAGCGCAGAGGGTCTCTTCTCTCCTCCCCCCCTCTGCCAAAACATACTACATGTCCAAATTGTATATAAGCTTTCCTTGCTTTCGGGCATCAATGGATAGAAAAGGAAAAAAAAAAAAAAAAAAAGGACAATCCACTCTGGTGCTGTTGGTTCGTTCCATGTGATCGTCCCGATCAGTGCGCGCGGGGATATGCGTTACGCACGGCTACGTTTTGTCTGCACCTGACTCTGCATTATTGACCGAGCTCGCCTGGTGGCAGGAAAGCTGTCATTTTTTTTTATTTTATATTTTTATAGCCAGAATCTGTTGCTGATTGGGCGAAGCGGCAAACCAACGGTCTCCCCGATCCGTCCAATGGTCCTCCTCCCACCAACCCGTGGTTTTGGGGGGGGGGGGGGGGTCACTGGGTGCATGCTGTATTATCGTGGGGAGACGCAGCTGGACCCCTGAGATCGACTACGGGGAGTCCTGATGACAAACGGGGCCACATGATGTGCAGCTGCCGTGACTTCAGCTGCAGGACTCGACCTTCCTGTGACGTGACACCTGTGATCATCTCCAACAGGATGACCTGAGGTCATCCATCACAGTCCGTGTGGTCGAGACACGGGTTCTTTCAAAGCGTTGGCACTTTCACTGGCGTCCCAGTTAGTTCCTCTTTGGTTAGAACTGCTGGCATCGAGAATTTGGGGGATATCACTTGTCCCGTGTGGACTGAGAGCCAGACGTCACAGTCGGGGCCTGGAAAGTCAGATTTTGACGATGAAAAACCCAGAATAAAATGACCGAGGAGCATCTAAATGCTTGTGTTTGTGAGAGTGGGTGTGTCTGCCAGCAGTTTGTCTTCACTGGAGAGAGTCTGCAGCTTTTATTAAAGGGAAAAAAAAAAGAAAACTTTGTTCACTGGTATTTCTCATTGTGAATGACCTGCATTGTGAAATGTCCCACGAGCTTATTAATGGTACCTTTTTAATGAAAAAAAAAAACCCTGAGCTCTGGAGACTAAAAGCAGCGCCGGTTGTGTATCTTGTAGTGACTTAAACTGGGTCAGAGATGTTTGTATCATACAACCTTTCCCTCATTTGAGACCGTGGAATCATCAGATGTTCCTCGAAAAACGAGTTAAATAAACAGAATCTTTTACTTTTCACTATCTGCAGATTATCCCCTCTGCCCACCTCCCCTCCAGTTTCCTGCTCCTTTCAGGCAATCTGTGGAGGATTGAAAAGCTCTCGATGTAAAAAAAAAAAGAAAAAAAAAGGCTGCAGCTGGGAAGTCTTGTGTTAATTCATGGTGCTGCAGGGATGCGTGACCGCCCAGACCCGACACTCTGTGACAGCTCCACCAGAACACCCACTTCATGTCAGAAACATGCTTTCATGAGCACCATTGCACACACTCTCTTCTTTATACACTGTAATGTTTCCATATGTTCCACTGCTGCTCTATCTGCATTGATCTGGCCCCTTTGTCTCCTCCGGCCTGCAGACGGTCTCCACTTGCAGTGGCTCTTGTGTGGGTTGGCGATTGTTTTGGTTGTCGTGCTCATTTTTATTAGCGGTTTTCTCAATTCTCCCAAACATTTCTTGTCCACAGTTGCGATAAAGAGCATGGGAGTCGTCCAAAACTGGACCCTTTTCACTGAGAGGCAGCAAACACATTTTGAATTAAAGTTGATATACTAAAGTCGTCATTATCTGTACTAATCTTGACCTGCTTCGGTACAAACAAATCACTTGATCACACTGATTATTGGCTCATGTCCTTCCGCTGTGCCCGAATTGGTCAAGGGGAAGCAGGTGGGAATATATATATGTTCAGCTTCGGTGCAACTGCATCATTCACACCTTTTATGGTGGAAACACTGACTTTGTTGAGACAAGTAGTCCTAATCTGGACTAAATCCCGTTTTTTTTGGAGGAAAATGTTGTTTTTTTTGGAGGATTTGATGGTGGCGGTTTTTTTTTGTCAGGATTCTTGCCATTGTGTAAATCCTGCTTGTTGGTTGGACTGGTGGCTGAAATCGACAAAAGTGTGTCTCTTTGTGTTCGTCCTGTGGTCTCAGAGTTATAGTTTGGTATCCTAATGTTACGCGATCCCACTCCGGATGAAGCTGCAACACCATCTTTAGTATGCCAGAAACTTATTTGAGCTATTTTAATCATTTATTATCAATTCATTAATTTTTTCAATATTTAATTTTATTAAATTAAATTTTATTTAATTTTAATTTAATTTAATTTAATTTAATTTAATTTCTCTCTTCTACATTACTTCTGTTGTGTTTAGTTTATTTTTCAGTTTTTTTTTTGTTTTTTTAATCTTGTATTGCTGGTGTCCTGGGTAACGTTCTGGCTTTTCTTTTTCTTTTTTTAAAGGGATAGGAAAAAATAAGCCTTGGCTTCTGCCTTGACCCATTTTGGCTACAGAACAAAAACAAAAACGGTGTGTGTGAACTTGAAATCTCTATGAACTGAATGCATATAAATTCAGCTTTTGCACTGTAACTGTAATAAATGTAATTCATTCATTAATTTTGTGAAATCTTCGTGGAGCCACTACAGAGGGGTTGAAGAGCCTCACGTTGCCCCAGAGCTGCAGGTTGTAGAGTGAAATGTCATTTATTGATAGTTATGGGCTGGTGGAAGTCAATGCAATGACCTTCTTAATTGTGGCTGTGCAAATGAGTTCAGAGGAACTGTTCTGTTCATGCATGCAGAGCGTTGAATGAATTCTTCATGTATGTGTGCAGTCCGAATTGGTGGAGGATAGAAAACCTACAAGTTAGACAATGAAACAAGCGAAGTTGTCAGACCTCGGCAGTCCCCTAGTTCTGAAGGAACATTAGTCACCATTAGTCCAAACCTCCAAACTCTCCCGTTCTACTGCCTTTTGCTCTGCGGGTAATTAGACGCCAGAGAGAAAAATGTCCTACTAAAAGTTGAGTTTTAGTGTTATAAGAGCACGACTCTGATCTGTAGTCTATTTAAAAAAAACATTATGAGCTCATTATGTCAGGGCAGAAGCCAAGCATACACAGAGCTGGAGGGGGGGGGGGTCTGGATTTCCTCCAGGAACAAACACATCCTAACCTATTTACAGTCAGCTCCCATTATTTTTCATGACAATTGTGCGTCTCTGTGGATCCGGATCTGGTCTGTCTCAGAGGCTCTTGACGGCGACACATTCATGGTGTCGCTTTGAGGAGTCGAGAAAAAGTTGGAGTCCAGCATAACAAACATGAGGAGGATGTGTGTGTGTGTGTGTGTGTGTGTGACCCCCCCCCCCCCCCCCCCCCATAAAAGTCAAAAGAGTTTGCAGAGCGCTCTCTAGGAATCCAGTGGAAACATTTCAGATGTGGTAGAAAACTAACCTCATGGCGTGGAATATTTGTAGTTCATTTGAGGGCAGGCGCGTGCGCCGGCAGGGATGTGTTTGAGTTCCTTATTGGACCCGGAGGGAAGGCTCCAAGGCCCTTCATCAATCACCCTCCCACCTATTTCTCAACAACAGGGCGGCGAGGAGCTCACCGGCAATCGCTTCGAGATAAATAGAGCCACGGCTGCTCCTCCACTTTCTGCCTGAACTTCTAACTTGAGAGGTTACTGGAGTTGGCGGCGCCGTCGGCGTCTTAATCAACCTGGCCAAAGTTTTGCGGCTGCAGCAGCTGCCAGGGGCCCATTTTTTTGCTGCGGCTTGCCGCTTATCAGATTGGCACGGGACCGGATCCAGATGCGGCTGATGTGCCGCCTTGCACGTGCAAAAACCAACAGAGTGCCGTGTGTCTTTAAACCGGTGAATCCTTTACAGTCGGCCTCGAAGCTCGAAGAACACGTGTTTTGAATGCCAGACGTTGCGTCATGCATTTTTTTTGTTGTTGTTTTTCTTAATATATGACGAAGCTGTTTGTGGACGGGAGCATATTGCAGTGCTCTCGGACAGACGGAGCCCAGAGAGGCGGCGATGGGCCGCGCCGCCGGGGTCTCCCTCCGTGTTACGGTCTGTCATAAATCACCCGGCGGGGAGCTGGATCGCCGGGAACCACTGACATTTCTGCTGACTCCGGGCGCTCCTCTGCTTCGCCGACTGTGAACGCTTTCACATGCACGTTTTTATTGTGCGTTTGCATGAGAGGAGAGGAGTGTGGGACACTTTTTGTGCAGACAAGTATTTCATTTTTTTTTTATTAAAATATGGTCACCGTGTCCCAGTTGGTAGTCCACTGCAGTGATGATATACAAAGACAGTCACTGATACCATATTACCCAGACTACTGCTCTGGGTTTTTTTTTGCTTGACTTGTCGTTCCATCAATCCCTCCATCTTTTATACCGTTTTAAACCGTGTCACAGAGTGCAAGCACCCAACTTGTATTAAAAATCAAATTATACATCAGAATACCACTAGATGTCACTGCATGGCAATAGAAGATTGCGACAGTGCCACAATATAAACAAGACTCCCAATATTAGTTTTTGAGTGACTGAAAATTTCTTGAAAAAGAAGAATGTGCAATAGAAATGATAAAAAATAAAAGAAATGCAGCAGAAAATAATAACTAAAGCTTTGATTGCCTGAGTAACCTCCCTGCTTCCTCGTTACCGTATTTTCTGGACTATAAGTACCACTTTCTCTTCGTGCAACTTGTATAAAGAAGTGACTTGTATACTGAAATATACTGGTGGTATGAACCACCTGGGACTTCACTGTTTTTGACTGACAGCATAAGTTAAATATTACCCAAAGAAAATGCTACGCAGCAGAGTTTAAACCAAAAGTTGTGTGCAACTTAAACGGGGTTTTTTTTTCTGCTTTATGACGGGAAATATGGTACTCACAGTCACACCCCAGGCCAATTTCAGGAAGTTAATTAAATTAGATTTCCAAATGTACAATCCCATGGCTAAGATTATGAGAGAACGTGAACCTTTGACGAGCTACAAGCAGAAAGCTGTGACGGTGTTTACAGTAAACCTGTGTTTCCCACAATGCAACCTGGCAGCAAAGATCTTGGGCCAGACATGTAGGTTTTGTTACACTCGTAGTGGCTGATGTTATTTCCAGCGAGCTGACGTAAGTGGAGATGAGAGGCAGCCTGCACTTCTGCTTTTTTTTGTGTGTTCGTGTGTCATTTTCAAGTTCACTTGGCTTCGTACAGCTTGAAGATCTGTTCCCACACCTCCACTTTAAAAAAAAAAAAATAGTCCAGTTGATCAATGGGCTGCAGCAGCGATGATCTCACGTTATTGTACCACTTTATCTCATTTCCATACAAGGGTATAGGTGGGACCCGGCGTGCACCAGGCTGGTCGGGCCGCCGCTCAGCCGTACAGTCAGTCCCTCAGTGAGGTCTGATAAACACTGGACTGTAATCACTCCCATATGTGGCCGCATAACTCGGCACGGATCCGGGCACGGTACGGCCATGCGCGCACGCTGCAGCAGACCGGAGCTCATTCAGACCGAAAGACGGACTCAAATTACCAGAAGAAAAACACAGAAAAGGGGAAAAAAAAAAAAAAATGGAGGAAGAAAGGAAAATCCCACTCTTGATTACAATCCTATGTAAACTTTTACTCCCGGAATGAAACATCTGCTTCCATTTAGGGCTTTGAGACGCGTACGTACACATTAAAATGCGCCGTGCGTCGATCCAGGAAAGCTCTGAGGCTGGAGGGGAAAAAAAAAAGAAAAAGAAAAAATTCCCATTATAGTTGGCTGGAATGAGCCGGGCATCTGGCTGAGATGCGTCCACCTCCAGTTTAGCCGCAAGCCGCATGCAGAAAACTCGTATACTCTGGGGAGGCTGTTGTTTTTTTTGTTTTTTTTTCTTTTTAAACTTCGACAAACTTTTGCACTCGCTGTGGAGGGCGATGCCGAGAAGAGAGATCGGGGACAGACGGGAGGAGGAAATGGAGGGGCTTGAATCTGACCGTTTTTATTCAGCGGTTTGACGGGAAGACTGCCAAGACCTCGGTTTGGAGCGTTCACACCAGGACGAGATATTCATGCATGGCGGAGAATCAACAATACACCGTTCTCATGAGGTCACGAGACAAGTTTCAATTGATTTTCCCTCACAATGAGCTTTACTGTTACGTCTTTCATCGTTCCGTAAACTATGGACTCAAAACAGATTTGGCCATCAGCTATGCAACAGCATAAAATAAATCAAACTGTAATAAATTAAATAACAAGTAATGGTAATACACACCAGTAATGGTAATAAACAACATACCAACAATGGAAGGAAGTTAGTTTGACAGTTTTGAGTGGGAACCGCCAACCGTGAGTCACCGGCGATGAAGGAACGGTGTCAACCGAAGGACAAACGACCACAATCTATTTTTCCAAAGTGAAACTCACAGAGCATATAGAAGATGTCGCATATAGAAACGAGACGTCTGGAGGATTGCATCCTGGACATCAGTCCATCAAAGGAAAAAAGACGGTTACGCACGCTCAACGTGTGAAAGCCCACACATGAGGAGATGGAACATGCAAACTCTGCACAGTCTGAACTTAAATGAAATAGTCGCAAGCAAGGAAAACATCCAGACGTTATCCTCATGAACCTGACTGACCTCTCCTGCAGCCGTACTGACACCAACGCTACTCATCAAAGAAAGTTGTTTTTTGTCACTGGTCAGATCTCGCGTCGCAAGAGAAAAGTTATTCCTGGATGCATCATGTCTATATCATGGATGTATGACATGTTTATGTATTTGACACTCTGTCGCTGATGTCTTTCTTCCGTCTTATTGCAATTAGTTTGTGATCTTATGATTGATCGGTTGGTGCAGTTTTTACGTATGTGCTTTTCTGTTCCGGAAGATGTGCATTTTAATTTAATTTAATAAAAAAATTTTATTGAGCTGAACTGTCAGTCAAAAGCACTGGCCTGTCGCTAATAAATGCTAAGTTTAAGAAACGTGACCCACAGATGATTTTACATGAACATTAATGGCAGTTTATTAGTCTACTTGCAATATTAAGGCTCTACTCGGCTGCTCCCTTTTATACTGGGGTTTCCGCCCAGCAAGTCATTCATGCTGGATGCCATTAATGCCCGAGCCTGGATTCGGACCAGGGTCCCCTCAGGTCAAGGTCAACATTTAACCAAGACCACACCGAGGAGCTATAAAGATTTTTTTTTTTAAACTGATAGCAGAAGGGACGATTTTAGTATTTCTGGATGTGTCAACAGCTTCTGATTCTCATGCACAACTTTTGACTTTACTGCCTAGAAAGAAAAGAAAAAAGAAAAGTTCACCGGCCATGTGGCGGATGGGACCAGAACAGCAGGACAGCATGTTGGGTTCAGGCAGAAGATGGAAATCTGGGACTTGCAGTGCACACAGGGCTCATCACACTCAGTGGACAAACATAGCCCGGCCTGATGAATCTTCGTTTGTGACGAGGCTGCAGATGGTGGCCTCACAATTTGGCAACAACAGCACGAGTCTGCGAGCCTCATGTCACCCGTCTGCAACAGGCGGCAGCCGCCCCTGCTTGTAATACCACTTTGGACTTTCTATTACCAATCAGCGATGCTCTGAATGCTGAAATCCTCTACACGAGCCGTCTTGTTTATTTTTAAGTTCATATATGTAGTAGTGATGCATTGACGTGAAAATCACGCACCACTTCACAGCATTGTCCTCTTTCTTTTGTCTGCTTCAGCTGTGATGAATGTGAAAAACCACAAGAGGGCAGACCGCTCCTGTAAAAAAAAAAAAAAACAATGGCGTGATGGCGAGGAGCTGTGATCACACACTGAGCTGTAGAGCTGTGTAGATTTAAGATAACTGAGTGAGTGAGTACATTGTGATATGAAGTTTCCTGCCGTGTTGAAAACACTACAGAATATAAAAATGCCTGTTCGTCTGCTCTTGCGTTCCCACGAGGAGGAAACCATCTGGATGTGTTGTGATCTGTGACGATGTTAAATTGTACGGCTCCGACTAAAGGGGTCTAAAACACAATGTTAGCATTAAAAAAAAAAATAAAACCCTGTACAATAGCTTGTAGGCGCAGGGCGGAGGGCAGAGTGGCGTCCAGGGCCGGTCGGACAAAAGGTTAATTCACCTTGATCACATTTAATGAGACCGCCGCCATCAATCGCTGCAACCTGACATAGTGACATTTTGCCGAGGCCGCTCGGCGACCCGCCGGCATTTGGATGCTCTAGAAACAAAGAGGCCGACGGTCTGAATCCAAATCGCGTGTGTGTGTGTGTGTGTGTGTGTAAAAGCATGTACGTGACATTAGACAAGCAGTACAGCCCGAATGCTTCCTGAAAATCTCTCTCGTTTCTCATCGAGAGTGAGAAAAGCTTCCGTTTTACCTCGGCGCTATAGAAGACCTGCATCCCGGTTGTTTTTCTATTTCTAATCTGATGAATGTCGTTATGTTTTTAAGGCTTGTTGAACTTTTTTTCTGTACATACATGTATGTAATAACTACTAATATTAGGTATAAATTGGACAAACGGGTCAACAATTGCCAATACATTACATTCACCGACAGTTTTATACGTGTCGCTCATCTGGTTGTCTGCATTAAAATCACGCGAGAAGATCTGGGATTTTGACGGCGTAGTGCAACAGGGATCCAAAAAACTAACAAATAAAGGTCCACGCAATAATATTACACGGCTTAAGTGTTGTTGTTTTTTTTTGCTAAAAGTCACTAACTGGCGTGTGAGCGTGCAAGCGTTGGAAAAACCTGCCTGGTAAAATGACAAAAGTGTCATTGCAAAGTCCACCGTCCTCTGGGTGTTTCCATAATCAAATGAAGCGACTTCTTCCTGCTTCCTGGTTCTCAGACTCGAAAGGCTCAGCCGTGACGTCGGTTCGATTTGCATGTCGCGTCTCCGCACGCGGTTGCGTTTTCCACTTTTTGCATGACGCGAACCAGATTCGCTCATTTTCATAATAGCGCACTTCGTTTTGCACCGACACCACTTTTTTTATTCCCCCCCATTTACTGTAAGAAAACATATCTATATTTTTTTTTATTTATTTCAGGCAAAAAAACAAAAAAAATTCTCATTTAACATAAAATGTGAACTGGAACTGGAAAAAAAAGCTCCAGTTTTGCCTGAAATTTAATTCCACCACCTCCATTTTCAATTAATATTTAAATAATGAACGTCGCCGTGGCATTTTCCATTTTTCTGTGAGTATGGATTCAAAACTGAATGGCAATCATCTATACACATTATTGAATAGTGGTAGAATAAATAAGAGGGTGGAACAAACTGAACACAGGCGGTATTTGGCCGCGAGCATCCAACCGTGATTTGGACGGTCGGTTTTCGAAAAAAAAGACGGCCCATAAAAGCCCCTCCCTGTCCACCGGGTGCCGTAAATCTACGTAGTGGCGTAAAGTGGTATCGGCGTCGTGGTATCGGTGACCATTTTATGAGTTTGAGCGCTCATGCCTGGTATCGGGCCGATACCCGATCCCGGTATCGGTGCGTCGCCGGTGTGTTTTCAGAGCGGCCTTGTTTATCTGGTGCGTGGGAAAGGCGTGTCGTCTGAATCTCCGAGACTGAAGAGAGAGAGAGAGTTATCGAGCGGAGATCGCTGCTACCCTCATGTGCTTCAACCTTGCAGATTTGTCCACATCCTTCGCCGGCGTGGACGCTCTCGCCCCCGCAAAAAAAAAAATAAAAAAACCACGTCAATGCTCACACCTACGTTTGCGTCCCGACCTTTTGAAGCTGCGTCCGTCTGGGGGAACGGAGAGCCTGGGAGAGTCCACCGCTGCCCGGTCTCACACACATGCATTAGAGTCGACAAAACCGACGGGCGGAGGTTATTTATTTATAGTCGACTGATGCCGAAGCCGTCAATCGAGCCACAGAACAAAGCTCGTCAACTGTGGGGGGAAAAATTATGGCAGGATCTGTTTTTTTTTTTTATAGAAACGTCTGACACCAAAGAGGTAAATTTGGCGATTCGATTTTTTTTTTTTCCCCCGCCAAAATTGTTGCTGTGCCGCCACCTAAAGTTTGCGACTGAATTATCACAACATCGCAGCTTAAAGTCTCCCGTCTGTCCACTTGTCCGTCCGTCGGAAGCGGACAAGATTTTTATTGACACGTAGGTTCAGCAAACAACACCGACATGTTGTTAGGTAACATTTACATAGATTTACACGGGCCACAGTGAAAAGAATCAATACAACCGATGCAGCCGACGCGACACAACATGATTACAGATGACCCATTTACATCCATCCATCCTTTTTGATGGTGTGAAGAGTTCCGGGCCACTAAATTCTGCCTCCTCCTCCTCCCGATAAAGCATTCGATATGATTTATTTATTTATTTAAACATGCAACGTATGCTTTTAGAACCGTGCCGCAAACTTGAGTTTAAAAATAAGAACTGCAAAATGCATTTATTGTTTTGTTTTGGGGGTTGTTTTTTTTTTTTTTTTGGCAGTGATATTTAAGGTTTTCAGGACCGAGGGCCATTCCGGCCACATGGTTGGACTTCGGACACGCCTGTTCTGCAGCGTTTTATCCGACTCGGGAGTCACAGGATGTTTGATCTGATCCCAGCTGACTGTGGGTGAAGGCGGGTGCGCCATGCATAGGTCACCAGTGCATCACGGGGCAAACACACACACAGAAACACACACACACACACAAACACACACACGTTCATGCGCACAGGGAACGTTGCCAATTAACCTCAAACTAGGTCTGCATGATATTTTGTTATTCACAATATAAACGCACACAAATATATTAAGAGTGACTAAACTGGTCATTTATGTTTCCATGCAAGCTTTGAAATGGCGCACTTTTTAAAAATTGACACACTTTTGTGTATAGGGGCAAATAAGACAATTGAATATGGTAAATGTTTCAAATATTTGGCCAATTGGTGGCCATTTTATTATTCTGTTATACTGCTTTCTTCTTTTCGGCCTCTCGATGAGAGATTTGACAAATATGAACAAATACAAATATGTAAAATTTACTTTTAGGGTCTTTCTAATCAGGAATCCTTTTTTTTTGTTTCACTACTTCTTGACAAAATTAGGCCCAGTGTCATCCCAGATAGACGATTCCCATTTCGACGACAGTGTTTTTTACCCAAATAGACGATTCCCAGTTTGACGATAATGTTTTTTCCCAGATAGACGATTCCCAGTTAGACGACAGTGTTTTTTCCCAGATAGACAATTCCCAGTTAGACGACGGTGTTTTTTCCCAAGATAGATGATTCCCAGTTAGACGACAGTGTTTTTTCCCAAGATAGACGATTCCCAGTTAGACGACGGTGTTTTTTCCCCCCCAGATAGACAAAATAAATAAAAAGTCACTGAAATGTTACAAATAATTCACTTATTATAAGTCGTCTAAATGGGAATCGTCAATCTGTGATGAAACCAGTGAATCATCTCAGACAAGTTTCACATTTACGCTGCAAAGTTTTGCAAAAGATGTCCGTTTCTACGGAAACGGCAGAAATGATGTCACCGCATAGAAACGGCAATTGTGAAATAATCATTCGTTTAAGAGTTAACAATAATAATAATAATAATGATAATTCATCAAACTCATATCATTATCAATGAGGAGGAAGTCTTAAACTTCCGAGCCATATGCTTGACACCAATGAATAAAAGCGAAAACCTCACCAGGAATATTATTATCCGTTAAATGTATTGCAGCTGTTGGCCGAGGGCTCACATCCCTGCGTCTCTGTTGCTTCTGTCTCGTTTTAAAAGGATTCGATGGATTACGTCACCTGGAGCGAACTGTTGCTCACGTTACACTTGCTCCTTGCCTGTGCAGTCATTTCATTGAATGATTGCTCTTTCTGGGCGCATGAGCTGATCTCTACGAGCCGAGCTTCTCTCTGGTCTCACTCCTCCTGTAAAGAGAGTGTTTTCATCAGTCCCCGTACAAAAAAAAAAAAAAAAGAACAGAAAAGCCAAAGGCCACAGGGGCCAGTGCATGACATAGTGTGACTGAGGGACGGTGTGAGGTCAACTTGTGTTTATGTAACATGCATGAATATGCCTTTGTGCTTGTGCATGTGCACGTATGTGTGAGTAACCAGCCCCGGGGCTCTAATTAGGGGTGGGGAAAGAGGGCGGGGGGGGGTGTTCAGGTATCTCTGCTCGGTCGGTTGAAACCCGATCGTGACACCAGGAAAACGATGCCTTTATTTTCTCTGCTCTCTTTTCAATGGGCTTCATTTTTCCTCCGGCTTCAGGCTGTTGCAGATTAAAGCTGCATTTCAACACGAGCTATTTTTAAAGGGAGGGAGAGGGAGGGAGGGAGAGAGAGAGAGAGAGAGAGAGAGAGAGACTTTAGGTGTTTTCCTGTCACAGAGGGGGGTTTCTACTGATTAAAAATTGATGAGCAGCTGAGTGCTGTGTAGCTTGAGCTGAGCATTCCTGCACTCTTTTGTGTGTGTGTGTGTGTGTGTGTGTGTGTGTGTGTGTGTGTGTGTGTGTGTGTGTGTGTGTGTGTGTGTGTGTGTGTGTGTGTGTGTGTGTGTGTGTGTGTGTGTGTGTGTGTGTGTGTGTGTGTGTGTGTGTGTGTGTGTGTGACATAGGCTGTGGCTGGACTATTGTGAAGGTATCAGATTTACCTAAGCTCATATTTCGCGTGTTGTATTCGTGTGTGTGTGTTCAAAAAAAGCAAGAAACACAGAGACAACTAAGAATGGTCCCCCTGGCATAATTTTTTTCTGATGTTTTGAAAAAGTATATTTTGTTGCAATATATGCAATGTCTCCTCAAGAAATCTGCATTTTGCAGCATTTGGCATGCATTTTTATTTCTACAAACTCACCTTGTCAATAAGATATAGAGCTGGTGTATGTATACTGACAATAATTAGAATATTGCAAGAACAAGAGTCCTATTGCATGTACGGTATGTATAATAAATGCACATACACACACACTGCCATCAAATAGTTCATTATGTCTGAGAAAAAATACAGCCCGTCAATAAAGTAAAAAAAAAAAAATATATATATATATTACTTTTGTTCCTGAGCACATTTCAGTACCTTTGACATGAGTAAAACTTTTTTTTAATGACACAAGTATCTGAAAAAGTTGTAAAATTGGAAAAAAAGACAAAAAACAAGGCGACATACTGACATAAAACTGGTATTAAAACTAGGTGAAAAGCCTTAAATGTTGTTTTAACCACAGTACTAAAATCAGTGTGTAATACCGCTATACAATCAAATCTGTTGAAAAGCACAAACCTGGCTAAGAACACACAATTTCCATCGTTTACAGTTTAACAATGCTTCGTAATTAAAGAGATTTCTCAGCAGATTTCTGTAAATGTTCCAGCTTGTTTATGCTTTAAAAAAGTACCCGTAAAAGGACTTCCACACATATTTTGTACATAAGTTTCGGAAGAATGAGCTTGGATTCTCTGTTATTACTGTATTATTGTAAATTTAGATCAAGTTACCAAATCTTGTCCCATGACTGATAAATATACAGCTTTAAAGTACACTCTTCCTTCTTTTTCCTTCATCGCGTCCAATTGTAACGCACACGAAACCATTCCTCGCCGCTGTAATTGTTCCCACCTGTTAGAAATCATCCCTTGTTCTGTGTGAAACTGCATTTTCGTGTTCATGCAAAGCTAATTGAAGCCCCTCTCGGTCGGATGTAAACAAATCAAGAGGCTATTGTTCATAATTGCAGCGGTTTTTTAGTACCAGATGTCATCTTCGTCGTCCCCCCCCCCCCCCCCCCCCCCCCCTCCCGCTTTGATGCCTCAACAGCAGCTCGGCTTGAAAAAAGAGGAATTATCTCACTAAAAATCCATTTCTGAAGTCATTCCCATGATTTGATGAGATTTATAGCATCCATGTTCCGACGCTCATTGTCCTCCAGAGTGCATCCAAACCTGTTTTTCTACACGGAAAATCAGGTCTCACCCTGCACGGGTCTAAAATAACTTCTCTTTTTTCACATTTTCCCTGTGTGATCATTATTTACAGCTGCTTCACACATTTAAAAGAACTTTTTTTTTTTTTTTTTTTTAAGGTATCTCGCATATCTCCGGCTGAGTTTCACCTCCTTGACGTTTTTGTTCGTTTCACGGCTTAATAAAATAGTATGTTGGATTTTTCAATACAACAAACCCAACATGTTTTCCGGTTTTTTGCATGCTCTCTGTCTTCTGCCCCGTTTGTGGTGTAATTCTGTGGCAGAGTTGCAGCGCCGCCTATAGGCCTGGCGTATGCACTACATCGTTTTTGAGTCGTAACTTTCGCGGTGACGTGCGGAAACTTTTTAAGAACGACAGGGAGGTGAAAAAAAATAAATAAGAGATTTATTTGAGCTCCAGTGGGCGGGGCCTAACATGGTCTGGCAGACACCAGGTGGGCCCCGCCATAGATATAAAACACTCGATGCCTCACGGCGCCGCCTGTGACGCGCCTACAGCGCCGCCATCTTGGGGAGGTCCCCTGCTCGCGCTAAACATATAGATTCCAGGCGAGAAAATCCACAAAATCACTTGTAGCTCGCTTGCTCGTCCACGTAGCAACGCACAAAATGCCTTATTTTAAAGCTGACGAAAAGCTCTATCCCGTGGGTAAAAGTCTTTCACGTGATAGAGGTTTTCCTCAGCTTTAAAATGAGGTTTTTTTTTTGTGTTGCTACGTGGACTAACAAGCGAGCTACAAGTGTTTTTGTGGATTATAATAGGCCGTGCGGCATCGAGTGTTTATACCTATAAGCCCCGCCCCAAACTCTGAGAACCACGGCTGTTAGACGTGTCGGCTTACAGGCCCCGTTTGGCCAAAACTGCATCATTTTTGCATTTATTTTACAAAAGTTTGGGGTTTGGATGGCAAAATCTCATTTTCCTCTCAGACCACTAGTGGGTGCTGTTTGTATGCAAAAAGGCAAAAACAAAAACACTGACGTACGCACACAGCTGTAAACATCCAAGCACCTTAAATCAGTCTTAAAGCAGAAGTAGTTGTTTGAGAGTAATTAAACGTGTTTTCAATGTAAACAAACCCCCAAAACATAAGTCGTTTTTAGTTTTCACTTAAAAACGCTGTTGAAACATGAGGCTGCTCACGATAACTACATGAATGTGAACTTCTAGAATCAATGGCCTCAAAAAACAAAAATAATATTTGGTATCCTCTTCATCTTTTTTTTTTTTTTTTTTTCCAACAACAACAACAACAACAACAGGTCCTTGTCTGAAACGAAGATGAAATCCAGCCTCTCAGACGTCTGAGTGCCAGACCGTTGCGTTCAGGGTCACTTTCTTTTGTGTTATTAAAAGAGGAACATGCAAAAGAAGAAAAAAAAAGTCGTGAGAGAAAAGGAGCTGATGAGTTGGAAAGGTGAGAGCTGCACAAATGAACAGATGAGCTCATCCTCGCCTGCTCCTGCAGTTCAGGGCGGGATTATTGGTTAAAAAAAAAAACCCAAGGGAGATCATAGGAATGATAGATCGCTGAGGGGGTTAAAGAAACACAAAGATCGCCATCTCCTTTGAGAGAAATGCTTTATATCATAGGTTACAATCCATTATTGGCACTTTCTTTTATCATTTGCCGAGTTGTGACGGAGTCTCGTGTTGACATTAATATTCCAGCGACGTTACAGTTGCACTCGGGAGGGATTGGGGGAAAAAAAGAAAAGAAAAAGACACTTTATTAATAATTTACTCACATTTACACCTTCAGACTCGGCTGCCTATTAGAAAGCAATCGAGCATCTTTTTTATTACTCCACTTGGCCAAATTCCAAACAGACAGGAAGGAACGCCTGCTGCCGAGCATTTTAAACAAACCAAGTGGGAAACTCAGAAGTTGTTCTCGTTAACTGGTGGAAGTGAAGGAGGGAGAAAGATGGGGGAGCAACCTCCAGGGGGCGCCACTGCCCACTTCTCATAACGTCCAGATGAGTTTTAAGCGTTGCTTTCTGTGTTTAACTGCAATGGAGAGACACTGTGTGAAGCTTGTTGTGTTTTCTATTGCATTATAATAATGTGTTTATATAAAGAGCCCCACCATAGTTGTTACACATGCGATTGTGTTGAATATTGAATATCACAAGCCATCTTTCCAGTGGGTGGGGTTGAGAAGACGTGATGTGCGCAAAGCATTCTGGGTAGTCGACAAACAGCTAACCCCGCGAATCAGACGAAGCAGAAAGAAAAATTGGTGGAAAATATCTCGCGGTGTTTATTGACATCTGGTCTGAAGACGTTATATCGCGGCTGTTCGTGGCTGCCCATTAGCCACGAGCTAACTAGCATCGCCATCACGGGCTGAAGCGGCGGGACTTTCGGTTTCAACTGAACTTTTACACAATTGTACTGGAATATATCCCATTTAGAGAATTTCAGCGCTAGACTGTGACCTGAACCATTTTACACCAGCCAGTAGATTATCAATATACATGTACGCCATGTGGTTTTAATGAAGAGTCGCATGAAAAAGGAGGAAATGAGCATTAAAAACTTTTTGACTTTTTGTTTGAGCCGATCTGATAATGGCACCATTTAAAAAAATAAAAAATTTTTTTAGCACATTTTCTTTCTTCAATATGGAATATCATGCTTTGCTGGAAATGGTTTTGTGTTTTTTTTTTATGTTATTCCAAACAAAATGTTGGCAAAAAAAAAAATATATATATATATGTATATCTATATATAGCCTAATTTCAATACTAGAGTTCATACTGGATGTCGCTTTTAGTTCATTTCAGGCAAAACGCATGCAAAGTCAATGCAAAATGTATTTGCATGAACCTGCGGTTTAGCACACTTACAGGATATTAGTAAATTACGTCTAATGTCCTGAAATATTCTTCAGTGTCACATGCATGCATGAGATAATCTACTGTTCCTGCTCGGGATCAATCAAGCCTTTGCATTTCTTCATTTGTTTGTTGATTCAAAGTGTGAATGACACACAAGTAAAGAAGTAAATACATTCTCAGTGTTTTTCTTTTGTTTTAAGATGAAAGCAAAAACTTAAAAAAAAAAAAAAAACACACAATACATTTTCTCAATGGGCTGCAACCTGCACCCTGACGTGGCTTCATGGATACTGAAACCTGTCATGTTCATGACGGTAATTCAAGAATGAGAAGCTTTTTCCGGATTGTCTC